>NC_140992.1:47447047-48047047 GCF_052327205.1 Somniosus microcephalus | reverse complement strand
GTGTTTGAATCCCTTTAGTCCAGTTTCTGCCCTGCCCAAAGTAGAGATCTGCTCGTCAATCATAAGTCTGACTTCTCATCCTAGTGACCACAACAGTGATGCGTGTATAATAGGGTATTTTACAGTCTGCTTTCCTGGTCAGACTCCCATCTTCTAACCTCCATAAACTTGATCTCATCTAAAACTCTGGTGCCCGTATTCTAACTCGTACCAAGTCCAGTTCACCCATCACCCTTGTGCACACGGAGCTACATTGGCTCCTAGTTAAGCAATACCTCGATTTTAAAGTTCTCATCCTTGCTTTCAAATCCCTCTGTGGTTCACCCCTCCCTATCTCTAACCTTTCCAAGCCTTACATCCCTCAGAGATCGCTGCGCTTCTTCAATTCTGGCCTCTTGCACAGCCCCGATTTTGAAATCGATCCACCATTGGTGGCCGTAACTTCAGCTGCCTAGGCCCAAAGCTCTGGAATTCCCTCCCTAAACCTCTCCACCTCTCATTCCACCTTTAAGCCGCTCCTTAAAGCCTACCTCAAGCTTTTGGTCATCTGTCCCAACAGGTGGCTCGGTGTCAAATAATGCTCCTGTGAAGCACCTAGGTACATTTTACTACGTTAAAGGCACTCTGTAAAATGCAAGTTGATGTTGCAGAACATAGCCGACCACACCACCCTCTTCCTATGTGGTCCACCTATGGTGGTCCGCCCTCACCTGGTTCCATTTGTACCTGTCCCATCATGGCTGGCACTGGACTACTTCTGCTACAGTCACCGAGTACCCCAAAATGCTACCTTTTTCCTTGTTTACATTGCCCCTCGCAGACATTATCCAGCAGCACAGGATCAGTTTCCACACATGACAATGACGACCACCTCAATCTTTCCACTACCACTGGTTCCTTGTTTGCCAATGCATTGGATTCAAAGTCCTCACCTTATCGCAACAATTCCTCCAGCCTATAACCCTGTCCATGTCCTTCATCTAACTTGGTTCTCTTCGCCAGCTTTCCAAATGACGGTAGAGCCTTCAGCTGTCTCGGTCCCACTCCTCGAAACCCCTTAAATACTGTGCCCACCTATCTCTCAGACCACAAGTCATCTTTCCATCATTTCGATCAGGCAGCATGTTTCCCCTCTAAAGAGTTTTTGTAATAGTAATTTAAAAATGTTAAAAAATATTCACAATGTCCACTAAACTGTGAAGAAACACCCAGCACTACAATTATAAATTTTATGCCCAGAGTATTTTGAACTATGCAATATTAGGCAGTTTTGCATTGTAAACGTGTATGACAGCAGTGAAAGTGCCCTGATATTTTTTATTCCAATTTTTCTCCTGTGGAGAAGCACTGAACTGCTAGTGTTCTAGATGAGATCAAGAACTTGGTATGTAGCATCAAAAGCACAAAGAGACCCTACCACTCAAGCCACAGCACTATAGCATGCTGGGACAACCAACAACTCATTTCAGACTCCAAATTGTTAATTGCAATACTTTTAATTCTGAGGGAATAATCTCGCCACTTGACAGAGTAGGCAGACCAGGCTTCTGCCCACAGTGATATACAAAAGGAGCTGCAGCTATGAGATTGCAAAGAACATAAGAAATAGGAGCAGGAGTAGGCCAATCGGCCCCTCGAGCCTGCTCTGCCATTTAATAAGATCATGGCTGATCTGATCCTAACCGCCAATCCACTATCACAGAACCATCTCCTGAATCTAACAGAATTAGACACACGAAATAGGAGCAGGATCAGGCCACACGGCCCCTAGGCCCGCTCCGCTACCCACGGGGCCATGACCGATCCGAACCTAGACTCATGTCCAAATTCCTGCCCGCGCCCCGTAACCCTTAATTCCCTTTACTTCTAGGAAACTGTCTATTTCTGTTTTAAATTTATGTAATGATGTAGCTTCTACAGCTTTTTGGGGCAGCATATTCCATGGACCTACCACCCTCTGAGTGAAGTAGTTCCTCCTCATCTCAGTTTTGAAAGAGCAGCCCCTTATTCTAAGACTATGCCCCCTAGTTCTAGTTTCACCCATCATCGGGAACATCTTCCCCGCATCCACCCGATCCAACCCCTTCACAATCTTATATGTTTCAATAAGATCGCCTCTCATTCTTCTGAACTCCAATGGGTAGAGTCCCAATCTACTCAACCTCTCCTCATATGTCCATCCCCTCATCCCTGGGATTAACCCAGTGAACCTTCTTTGTACTGACTCGAGAGCAAGTATGTCCTTTCTTAAGTATGGACACCAAAACTGTATGCAGTATTCCAGGTGCGGTCTCACCAATACCTTGTACAACTGAAGCAATACCTCCCTATTTTTATATTCTATCCCCCTAGCAATGAAAGCCAACATTCCATTGGTCTTCTTAATCACTTGCTGCACCTGCATACTAACCTTTTGAGTTTCGTGCACCAGGACCCCCAGATCCCTTTGTACTTCAGTACTTTCCAGTTTCTTGCCATTAAGATAATAACTTACTCTACGATTTTGCCTGCCAAAGTGCATAACCTCACACTTTCCAGTATTGTATTCCATCTGCCAAATCTCTGCCCACTTACTTAGCCGGTCTATGTCCTCCTCACTCACTACTTTCCCTCCCATCTTAGTATCATCTGCAAACTTTGATATGTTACACTCGGTCCCCTCCTCCAAATCGTTAATATAGATTGTAAAGAGTTGGGGGACCCAGCACTGACCCCTGTGGAACACCACTAGTTACTGATTGCCAGTCTGAGAATGAACCATTTATCCCAACTCTCTGCCTTCTGTTAGATAGCCAATCCTCTATCCATGCCAGAACATTACCCCCAATCCCGTGATTTTTTATCTTAAGCAATAATCTTCTGTGTGGCACCTTGTCAAATGCCTTTTGGAAAGTCTAAATACACTACGTCCACTGGTTCCCCTTTATCCACCCTATATGCTACTTCCTCAAAGAACTCCAGCAAATTTGTCAAACATGACTTCCCCTTCATAAAACCATGCTGACTTTGTCCTATTAAATTATGATCCAAATGTCCTGTTACTGTCTCCTTAATAATGGACTCCAATATTTTACATACCACAGATGTTAGGCTAACCGGTCTATAGTTTCCAGCCTTCTCTCTACTGCCCTTTTTAAATAAGGGCGGTACATTAGCAGTTTTCCAGTCTGCCGGGACCTTTGCTGAGTCCAGGGAGTTTTGGAAAATTATTACCAATGCATCCACAATCCTGACCGCCACTTCCCTCAAGACCCTAGGATGTAAGCCATCAGGTCCAGGTGATTTATCCGCCTAGAGTCCCATTATTTTACCAAGTACCACTTCCTTAGTGATTTTGATCGTGTTTAGCTCCTCCCCCCCACTATTTGTCCAGTGTTAGGATATTCTTAGTGTCCTCTACTGTAAAGACTGATACAAAATATTCAGTGTTTTTGCCATCTCCATATTTCCCACCATTAATTTCCCGGTCTCATCCTCTAAGGGACCAACATTTACTTTAGCCACCCTTTTTCTTTTTATATAACTATAAAAACTCTTACTATCTGTTTTTATATTTTTTGCTAATTTACTTTCATAATCTATCTTCCCTTTCTTAATCAATCTTTTTGTTATTTTTTGCTGTCTTTTAAAGTTTTCCCAATCCTCTATCCTCCCACTAGATTTGGCTACCTTATATGCCCTTGTTTTTAGTCGAATACTATCCTTAATTTCTTTACTTAGCCACGGATGGCTGTCTTTTCTTTTACACCCTTTTCTTCTCAGTGGAATATATACTTTTTGGAAGTTGTAAAATAACTCCTTAAATGTACACCACTGATCATGTATCGTCTTACCCTTTAATCTATTTTCCCAGTCCGCTCTACTCAATTCCGCTCTCATACCTTCATAGTCTCCTTTATTCAAGCTTAGCACGCTTGTTTGAGATCCAACCTTCTCACCCTCTAACTGAATATGGAATTCAACCATGTTATGGTCACTCATTCCAAGGGGATCCTTTACTAGGACATTTTTAATTAATCCTGTCTCGTTACACAGGACCAGATCTAAGGTTGCTTGCCCCCTGGTCGGTTGCTCAAGAAACCCATCCCTGATACACTCAATGAACTCATCCTCAAGGCAGCCCTGCCCAATTTGATTTGTCCAATTAATATGATAGTTAAAATCCCCCATAATTATAGATGTTCCCTTATTACAAGCCTCAACTATTTCCTGATTGATACTCCGTCCAACAGAGTTGCAACTGTTCGGAGGCCTATAGACTACGCCCACGTGTTTTTTTCCCCCTTATTATTCCTTATCTCCACCCAAACTGTTTCATTATCCTGATCTTTTGACCCAAAATCATTTCTTTGTATTAGTGATTCCTTCATTAACATAGCCACCCCACCTCCCCTTCCTTCCTGCCTGTCCTTCCTGATCGTTAAATAACCTGGTATGTTTAATTCCCAGGCATTGTCACCCTGCAGCCATGTTTCTGTAATGGCCACAAGATCATACCCATATGTAGTTATTTGTGCCATTAACTCGTCTATTTTGTTATGAATGCTACCTGCATTCAGATAGAGAACTTTCAAATATGTTTTGTGACACCGAGTTCCTGCTTTTGCCCTTATTACTTTACCTTTTACTCTATACCTTCTGCCCCTTCCCGACACGCTCTGGTTTTTAATTTCCCCACTGCTACCTATGACCTTCTCTGTTGTCATTTTTATTATTTGCTCTCTAGGAACCTCCCCCCCACTAGTTAGTTTAAAGCCCTCTCTACAGCCCTAGTTATATGATCCGCCAGGACTCTAGTCCCAGCACTGGCCAAGTGAAGCCCGTCCCAACGGAACAGCTCCCTCCTGCCCCAGTACTGGTGCCAGTGTCCCAGGAAGCAAAACCCATTTCTCCCACACCAGTCTTCGAGCCACGCATTTAACTCTAATTTTATTTATCCTAGCCAAATTTGCTTGTGGCTCAGGTAATAATCCAGAGATTATTACCCTTGAGCTTCTGTTTTTTTTGTTTTTTTTTTAAATTTGACCCCTAGCTGCTCATACTCCTTTAACAGAACCAGCTTCCTAGTCCTATCTACGTCGTTTGTACCAACATGGGCCACGACAACTGGATCCACCCCCTCCCACTGCAAGTTTCTTTCCAGCCCAGAGGAGATGTCCTTAACCCTGGCACCGGGTAGGCAACACAGCCTTCGGGACTCTCGCTCTCGGCTGCAGAGAACTATCTATCCCCCTAATAATACTATCCCCTACCACTACAACATTTCTATTTACTCCCCCCTCTTGAATGGCCCCCCATTCCACAGTGCTGTGGCCAGGTTGCTCATCCTCCCTGCAGTCCCTGCTCCTGTCCCCACAGGGAGTAAGAACCTCGAACCTGTTGGACAAGAGCAAGGGCTGCGGCTCCTCCAGCTCTACCTCCTGGATCCCCGTACCTGCCTCACTCGTAGTCTCACCGTCCTGTCCCTGACCATGGGCTACATCTGAATTAATTAACTTCATAGGTGTGACCACCTCCTGATAGAGTCCAGGTACTTCTCCCCCTCCCTGATGTGTCGCAGTGTCTGAAGCTCAGACTCCAGCTCATCAACACGGAGCTGGAGTTCCTGTAGCAGCAGACACTTGTCACAGACGTAATCACCATGAGCCTCAATGGGGTTCACCGGCTCCCACATCTCACATTTGTACAGATTGGAAAGCTAAAGAAAACAACATCAGTGCTATGGATAATCAAATGAGATTTAAGTTACTTGTGAAAAGTCATAATCGTCAAAAATGTTAATAAAATCACCATGCAGAACTTGGATCAAACATTGAAGATATCTAGAAAAGACAATTTGATATTTTATACAACTTTATTTTTTTCAGACAAAAATATCCAGAAAACATTGAAAATGTCAACATACAAAAATATATTTTCTAGATGAGCTAGAAAATTTAAACAGGTGCAAAACTAGCATGAGACTTGCAACACAAGTATATAACAAAAACAGCAAACCCTTTCATTTCAGTTTAAATACATCATCCAGAAGCAGGTTTACAATGTAGTAAAAGTTCTGCAGGAGGTAAAGTACACATTTCAAACAACACAGCTAGACAAACCTTTAAATAGTGCCACTGCATTTCAGAACACTTGTGCTACTGTAAAAACTACATTGGCTTTAAAAAAACTGTCAAATTGTCGAGCTGAAGAGTCCGAGCTATCCATGGAAAACCTCGGGTGAGGTAGGTCACAAGTACCGAATCAATCCTCCCATGTTAGGAGTACAGCCCCTCTACCCATCTCCACCCAGTTAGCAGTAAACTGCTATGTGGGGATAAAAGATATTCCTTTACTAGTAACATAGCTTAAAAGGGATTTATGTACAGCCATTAAATTTAAGGTAATAAAATTTAAGCTTATTTGGAGAATACAATCAATCAATCGTTTTTTTTTTTTAAAAAAGGATCAACATTTGTGGGAATATTTTAGGAAATGCTAAAATTGTCACTTTTTAAATTTAAATAGTTCTTGTCCCAGATTTATTCACTTTTAAAAACTGCAAAGTAGGCACAGATAATCTGAATCTACGAGGATTGGAGAGATTTGTTTTAATGTTTGAGGTATTAATTTTGTTTTTGACTGATATGTTCCCATTTTATATTACCCATGGGCCCTTTTTGGGCAAGAAACGAGAGAAATCCTCACATGGTGTCCTGTCCCCACTATCCAAATAGCAACAAAATTTCCACTTGTGAATACAACATGGGAGAAAAGTTACAAAAGGCCTTATCCAAGGCAACTTTAGTTAGTGAACATTTAAAAGAGATTGTACTATTTTGGCAAGTGTAGGTTGGATATTGATGATCTAAAACATTATCCAAACTGCATACTTTTCCCAATACATCATCCATCAAATTAATAGACCCAGCATTTATGAAAATATAGGTCCAATTTATTCTATAACCATTTTTAAAAAAAAAGCAGGAGTGAATTATTTTGTAAGGCAAAGGATGCCAGTACTGAAGAATGAAACATTTCCGGCAGCATTAAGCACTCATTGAGCAGGCATAGCAAAAGTCCCTCTAAACTGCCCAACTCAAAAATCGAAAGTGCACCCCTTACTGCACCAATGTATATTTTTTTACGTCCTGCACCATTTAATTTTGTGTCCCGAGTGAAGATGCCAATTTTATTGGAGTGAACCACTCTGCAGTAACTGGATAAAGTCTGCCCAAACTCATTTCAGGAATGGTGGAAAGGGAGTATTGTAATCCCCTGCTCCACCTTGTCTTCAGAAATTATTTCTGAAGTATATGAATGAATCCATTAAAAAAATAGGATGTCTAACTGTAATGGATCAAGCAGATTTTAGTTTGAATTAAATTAACAAAATGGATATGAATTTCCTTAAATACACATCTAGATTTACTAAATCGCTTGTTGGCGAAGGAGAACAGCAATTACTACAAGCCATTTGTGCAATTGCTTTTTTTAAATATTAAAAAAAGCACACAAAAAAAACTTACTATTTCAACTGTTCTCTAACCAGGTGATACATACAAATGGCTCAAAACCAGAAAAAAATCAGTCAGGAAAACCTATAAAATTGCAATAGAATGTTTAAAAACAGTAAAGCAGAGATGTTTAATAGGAATATATCAAGAACTTTAACTTAACTTATCAGATCATATGGGCAAACCCATTGTGAACAACATAATGGTGCAACTTGGCAAATTTTAGGGCAAGATAGATTTTAGTTCTACATTGTGTGTTAAAACAGGTGGTGAAACTTCACTTTCACTCACAAGCTGAGCTTCCAGAGGAAAGAAAAAAATCACATCCATGTTTCAAGTAAACCTTTACACTTGCTTTCACAAGTGTGAAGATATATTTAAATTCTTAAATCCATCTTGGTTAGCTTTTAGAACCACAAAATCCTGGTGTCATACCATCACACCAACTCAAACATGATGGTCCCCATTTACAGTGCTGTTTGTACAGCTGAGCATTTACATTCAATCACCTATATCATTTAGACAGGGCCCTTAGTACTGCACAACAGAAAGCGCTGCAGAATTGCTCTCCTTTCCCTTGCCCTGCTTTCCCCCCTTGTATTGCATTGGGGCCCCATTACCAAATGCTCCGAATCCAAATAGTGTCACTGGACAACAATATCCTAATCCTCTTTCATATATTGCACAATTCATCTGCAAGTAAAATGTATGGGAATTAATTAACATAACTGATCTCAGTCCATTGAACTTTTTTTTATTGTGGCCTTGTTTTGAATCTAGGAAACCAGCTCTGAGCATTTACGCTGCTAAATCCTGCTTTTATCCACACAGTAGACCAGTAGAACCAGTTTCTTTTTGTACAAGCCTGCGACTGAAATATTAGAGATTCAGCAGTGTAAATATAAGAAGCTGGTCGCCTGCAATCAAAACAAAGGCCGTGATGAGAGTTTATATCAACTGGCTTTGCAGAAACTCAGTCCAATTTAGCAAGTCAAGTATGAAAGACATGCAGAGTTAACAAACTGCACATCAATGGGGCATTAGAAAACTATGTCAATCAGACTCAGGTAACTGGTTACTTGGCACCTAACTCCACCTGGGCAAATGAGACAACCAGGCATTGAGACATTGATTACAGCAAAGCAGTACTTGGGGCTATGTAGGCCAATCACAGTGTCGTTTTAAAAAAAAACACAAAAAAGTCAATTTAGCACATTTTTTTTAAATATCAAGATGCCCTCAAATCCCATAAACTTGTTGTAAAATCCATGCTCATGCCATAGAATTTGATTTAGTTTGCCAAAAATGTCTACACGCCCCAGGATAAAGAGCTATTGAAAGGTGTGGTAACATTTGTTACTTTCCAGGGTCACTGACAGTTATGGCAAGATTCAATCAGAAACACATTGAAGGCTTGCAAAACTTGAATTATCTTTGTTAAAGCAGGAGTGCTTGGTTCATTTCAAACTTTAATTTAATGAGAGCAAGACAGAGAACCAACTTCAGTCTTAAAACTCAATTATACGTGCGGGAAAAAATAGGAGGTAGTGAGTGCACTGTGTGACTTCTAATCGAACAGAAAATGCAAAGACCATGTAAATCACAAAGTCTCAGTTAGAGAGATGGTCAAGAGGGTTAGGAAAAATTAAAAGTCTGACGGGCAGGGGGGGGGGGGGGGGGGGGTGCGTGGTGTGGAGAGCACAGGAAAAACTGGGAATTTGCATTGGTTAGTGAAGTGCCTCTGCACTCAGATTCAACTTTTTAAACCTGGAGGACTATATAGTTGTACTGGGTGGGAGTTAAGTGTACAGAGCACCAGCATTTATACTGCCACGTTGATTCTTTCTCCCTAAAGAATGGGTTGGTCACTCCCCTCAACTGCACTGAAATTCCTCATTCAAATTAAAGGCAAAATGGTGTAGTTAACAACAGGAGGAGAATGGGTTGCAAAACGAAGGGTTTACTCAAATGACTAGGACTAGTTGCACGCTGATAAGAGAAATTTGCAGGTCTTGTTAATCAGAGCTACTTGAGGAACTAACAGAATAACAGGATGTGAAACAAGCTTGCTGGTGGCTTAGGATTAAGATAAGGAAACAAGTAGGAAGTGTATTCATAGCACATTAGGATGTTAGACATTTAGTATACTTGAGTTTTAGAAGCACAGATTATAAAGAAACACCATTTCGAATATAAAATCAATAAACATTTGACGGTGTTAATTACGTTTTGTCATCAACTCACCAGCGAACTTAATTCACATCAGTACTTTACCTTTGAACTTTAAAAAATGACATCAGTTTGTAATCAGGTTGCTTGTAGGCAACCTTCATCTACAGTGTAAGACATGCATCAGTAGAAAATTTGTACACAAAATGTTGTCGAGTTTTTCCAAAATGCAAAGTGTTTTAAGACATAAAATCTCAGATATCCTGTAAGCTATATCAAAGAGGCAAGGCGATAAACTAGTTCAACAACTTCCAAGCCTAATCTGAAAGTTTACAAATTCACATCTCTGGGATGTCCATTACTTGGAATGCACAAACTCTCATCTTTACAGGCACAAAAACTTACTGTACTTCAAATTGCAGCCCTTCTGCCATGACCAATTGCAGTGTAGCATTGATGGCAGTCAAGAAGTTAGTGACCCAGACTGCCCAGCTCTCCTCAATGAAGAGAAAATATGATGGCGCAGTGGGAAAACAAAACTAGCAGAAATTGCAATACACTTCTCTTCCCTCCCTTTAATTTGTTTTACAGAAATAGCTCGGTTTTATTTAGAAAGCAAATTGAGACTTTTCCAAGTGCCATTGGCTCTTTACATAAACCTTTGGCTCAAATTTGTAAACTATGGAAAAAAAAACCTATGTACATTTATCAGAAATATTTAGCTATCATTTTACTACATGTAGATATCAAAGCAACGAGCATGTACAATACAACATTTCGAACAGCTTGGCACACAATGTCCCAATATCCCTCAATGAATCTGACCGGTTTGTACATGCCATTTAAACAATTTATTTTTCAGCAATTTAAAAAACAGATTTAGTCAAGTATACAGGCCACAATACTCTGATATTTACCAATGAAGTCCATACATTTCATGGATAAATTTAATGGGTTTTAATTTTAGCAGGAACACTTACTGGATATTAAATTTGTAAAGTACCAACGGGCTTAAAAAATGTAATGGAATTTAAATTTTGTAAATTAACACTCACCCCAAAGAAAATTTACATTTTGTAGTCCTGCAAATGAAAAGGACAGTTACTTGAAGTATCCAGGATGCAAATGTTAATCAAGTTAATACAAAAGTTATTGATCAGCAAATTGTTACTAGGCACAAAATGTAACCTGAGTAAGCCTAGCTTTATTCTGACCAAGTTTTGTGCAGTTAGGCAGCGGTATTAAATTCTGCTCATTACATCAGTGAAAAGGTATCGTGTACAATTTAGAATTTATAGGCTAGTTGGTGAAATGCTTCATGGCAGGATCATCATCAGGGGTGGCCAGATGATGCCATTAAATCTCCCTACATTTGTTCACTGCTCACCATTTCTCCCAACTAGATCTTTGCAGACATAGCTCCTGGAAAAATATACCAGCAGTGACTGGTACAAGTCCCCATTATTCACAAGTCTTTAATCCTTTAGTTTGCCAAATTGTAAAAACCTGTTGATACTCAGTGCCTTGTACTTAATTTTGAAAAATAAATGTTATAATACGGAGAGACAAAAAACACTGGCAAGAATAGTTACAGGTCAGCTGGTTCTAAATTACAACTGCTCCTTTTGGGGTCTTTATTTCCCCCCCGCCCAAGAAAAAAACTCAGTGCTGTTATTTTTTCATGTAATTACTGTACTAGGAAAATGCAGCAATACAAGGATATGTATCTACGTAGTATGGTTTGCAGAGAAGAAACACTTTGACCAGTCGACAGTAAAGTTGTCCCCAAAATCCAGAGGAGAGAGAAGTCACTTTTGCATGTGTAGCCTCCCTCCACAAATGGTGGATATCTTTCACATGGCCATGAGAGGTCATCATTTGGCTATAAATGCAAGGATGATAAGGGGCCTTTCCTTCACCAGCAAAATACACATGATGTTGAGGTGGTACTCCCATCTTTTTGGCACATATACCCATAAAAACATCATCTATATAAAGGCTGCTGTTTAGAGTCAGTAAGGCCTCATAGACTTTCACTGCCACATCCTGGGACACAACATACGCAGCACCTGCTGTATAATCTGGATAAGCAGGCCACTGATACATTTCATAAGAAACATAGTACTTGCTTTCTTTGCTTCTTACAGGGGGTGCACCTCGGTGCACTCGACCGATCCAGAAATTACTTATCCCTTTATCCAGCTGTCGCAGGTAGTTTACTAGATTTGGAGTGTGTACAAAAACGTCATCATCAGAGGACATAACAAATTTAGCATTTTGGCAGAAAGCATTTGCCCACTTGAACTGGAAGATTAGTTTCAATGTAAGGTTGCGAAAGTCATCATCGAAATCCTGCTGGATAAGGTCAGAATGTTGTTCATCTTCCATCAGTAACCTATTCTGTACAAGGTCTCTTTGGGAGGGATCTTTATGTACTCCCAAAACAAAAATCACTTTTATAGTGGCCTTTAACTCTGAATTTATATAGTGTTCGTTGCCCCACGTCTGACGAATAGCATCCCGCCGAGGACGGTTTTCAGGAGAGGACTTCACAAACAGAAGGAGCAACACGTCCTGATCTTGGCATTTGTTTTCATGTTTTATCAAGTACTGGTAATTGTAAAGGTTAGCTGCTGTCTCCTTATTCAGAGTCAGGCTATCATTCAGAAACCTGTACCTATTGAGGAGATATCTGTATGAGTAAGACTTCACATGACTAACGACATTTGAATCCAGCTGCTCCCAATAAATTAGGACAAGGGAGAAGAAAAAACAAGTAAAAACTAACTGTAGGAACTGCCGTTTTCTTCCTTTTCTGTATACAGTAGTCATCTTGCAATTTTAGTTTTTATTTGACAGCCAAGATGAATTTAGGATGTTTATGTGCTTTGCTTCCTGAGACCTTGGTGACGTCTTGCATAGCGGATACAACCAAACAGATCTACTGTTGTAGAATTCTATCCAACACGTAAAACTGGATGTAAATTAAGTTATATAAACCAGGGAATCATCGCCTGCTGTTCTTCGAGCTATGAGCATATGCTGCATCCCAGTTCCTTCACTCCCAGGAACAAAAACGAGGCCATGTGAAAAATCAAAGAACAGAGTCCATGTCAACAGTCTTCATTTTGTTGCAACTTTTAATCATACCATTTTGCTTCTGAATCATTCCAGCACATCACAGAACCTGTGAAGTAAACAATAATTAATTTACACAGTGCATCACATATAAAAGAATTTATAAAAGTTTGTAGTACCACAAAAGTAGAAAAAAATTAGTATGAAAAGTTTAATTCACGATATAAATGGACCAGGTTTTAGTTTTTCCAAAATATCTCCTGCATGAATACATGTTGACTGCCGTGTTTCCCCACCTTACAACAGTGACTCCACTTCAAAAGTACTTAATTGGCTGGCTGTAAAGCGCTTTGAGACATCCGGTGGTCGTGAAAGGCACTATATAAATGCAAAAATAACACGTGCTCTCGGCTTGTTCCGTGGCATCCCTTTGCAGACAAACGGACAGAGAGTTAGAGTCATCGCTTTAGCCTCCCTCCAAGCTGCTACTGTCCCTAGTATTGCCTCCATAAGCAAAATGTAGTTCATGCATGCATTATAGGCTCACCACTGTCAACTTAATGAAATCAATGAGGTGAGATGTTGAACTGTTTTAGACTGGTGTAGCTTTGCAATCTGGATAGCTAAAGTTCACAGTCCACATGTGGACTATGGGGTGTACTCCGGACACCCTTGGCCTAATTACAAGTTTACCTAAATTATCAACTCTAATTCCAAGAGCAGTTACGAGAGGCCCCAACAAGTGATTCGGATCTTGTCACTTGTAGGCAGTCACTATGTTTGGGTACTGTTGAACACATGCCAGTAGACCAAATGAGCATTTTTCACTTCCGAGTTTAGACGACGAGTGTCAGGTGGCTATTCAGTTTTGGAAAGGTAACCCCATAGTCTTAATAATGTGTCGTTTGCAAATAATTTTCATATATAAATGTAGTGAAAACCATATATTGATGACCCCTTGTCAGTGACTCCCCAATCAGAGAAATAGTCTTACGCTATTCACCCCCATTAAAACCCTTCAGTGTTAAAAAACCTCAAACTCTCTTAGCTTTCCCTGTTCTAGTAGTCATAGTCCTAGTAGCACATCAATTTTCTCAACTATAGATTCTTATCCCTGGTATTATCCTGTTAAATTTTCACTGTACACTCTTTATGGCTTTCATGCCCTTTCTATAATACAGAACTGCACACAGCACTCTTCAGTGTAGCCTAACCAAGGCCCTGTACAAGCATATTTTGCTTTTGTATATGCCTCTTTCTCTGAAACCCAAGGTCCTATTAGACCATTAAAAAAAAAGTCTATCTACTTGCACTCATATTTTCAAGAAATTTATGTATTTGAAACCTTAGTTCTCTTTATCCACTGCCTTCAGTTTAAGAGCAGGCCAAATTTCATTTATACCTTGTCTTATCACAGCAACTTTACAAAGGAGTACAATAACTTATGCAAGCAAATGTGGGAGCCATCTGCACCAGCAATCTCCCATAAACAGCAATTCAATTAATATGTTTTATTTTTAAATTGGTTTCCATTGAGGGAGATTTCCAGATTGTAGTTAGGAAAGATGAAAAATTATTTTGGTTACTCTCCCAACCAGGACCACTCAATTCATCCTGGAAGTATTTCTTTCTCTTATCAATTCTGCCCCCAACCCCATGCAAGAAGCTATCAAGGAAGAGCTAACTCTTCCTTACCTCCAAGCTTATTTTAGAACAAAGTCAAGGGTCCTTTCAAAGGTCTTCAGAAAGTAGCACACTCACTTTACTTGTAAATCATGCCACCAGTTTTCCTGTGAATCTATAGCGAAGGGGAAACATGTGGAGAATGGCTGTGGCATTTGGTCACTATGCCTGCAATAAAAGCCACGATGGCAGAATTGAAGTGACATGCCTAGATTACATTGTCACCTGCTTATTACTTTTATTTGGCTTCATTAGACCAGCAAGTACTAAAAACCAGACTAAGTGGCTAACAAAATCCAGAAGTTTTAAGCTCGTCAGCCCACCGGCGGTTAGACCCCGAGGCTGTAGGAGCTAGGCCAAATATTATAAAATCAGCTTCAGTCATGTTTAAAAATTGCAGACAATGTCATAGAAACACAGAAGATAGGAGCAGGAGTAGGCCATTCGGCCCCTCGAGCCTGCTCCGCCATTCAATGCGATCATGGCTGATCATCCAAATTCAGTACCCTGTCCCTGCCTTCTCTCTATATCCCTTTAGCCTTAAGAAATATATCTAACTCCTTCTTGAATATATTTAATGAATTGGCATCTACTGCCTTCTGTGGTAGAGAATTCCACAGGTTCACCACTCTCTGGGTGAAGAAATTCCTCCTCATCTGTCCTGAATGGCCTACCCCTTATCCTTAGACTGTGACCCCTGGTTCTGGACTCCCCGGCCATCGGGAACATCCTTCCTGCATCCAGTCCATCTAGTCCCGTTAGTATTTTATAAGTTTCAATGAGATCCCCTCATTCTTCTAAACTCCAGCGAGTATAAGCCCAATCGACCCAATCTCTCCTCATACGTCATTCCTGCCATCCTAGGTATCAGCCTGGTGAATCTTCGCTGAACTCCCGCCATGGCAAGAACATCCTTCCTCAGATAAGGCGACCAAAACTGCACACAATACTCCAGGTGTGGTCACACCAAGGCCCTGTACAACTGCAGCAAGACACCCTTGTTCCTGTACTTGAACCCTCTCGCAATGAAGGCCAACATACCATTTGCCTTCTTAACTGCCTGCTGCACCTGCATGCTTACCTTCAGCGACTGGTGCACAAGGACACCCAGGTCTCGTTGCACTTCCCCTTCTCCCAATCTATTGCCATTCAGATAATAATCTGCCTTCCTGTTTTTGACACCAAAGTGGATAACCTCGCATTTATCAACATTATATTGCATCTGCCATGCTTCTGCCCAATCACCCAACCTGTCCAAATCACACTGGAGTTTCTCTGCATCCTCCTTACAGCACACACTCCCACCCAGCTTTGTGTCATCTGCAAACTTGGAGATATTACATCCAATTCCCTCGTCTAGATCATTAATATATACTGTGAATAGCTGGGGTCCCAGGACCGATCCCTGCAGTACCCCACTAGTCACTGCCCGCCACTCGGAAAAAGACCCGTTCATTCCAACTCTTAGCTTTGTCTGCCAACCAGTTCACTATCCAAGTCAATACCTTGCCCCCAATCCTATGTGCCTTAACCTTACACGCTAACCTCTTATGCAGGGCCTTTTGAAAGTCCAAATACACCACATCCACTGGTTCTCCCTTATCTATTTTACCAGTTACATCCTCAAAAAATTCCAGTAGATTAGTCAAGCACGATTTACCTTTTGTAAATCCATGTTGACTTTGTCCGATTCTGTCACTGTTTTCCCAAGTGCTCTGCTATTACATCTTTTATAATGGACTCTAGCAATTTCCCCATTACCGATGTCAGGCTTACCAGTCTATAATTCCCCGTTTTCTCTCTACCACCTTTTTTGAATAGCGGGGTAACATTAGCTACCCTCCAATCCATGGGTACTGTTCGAGTCTATTGAATTTTGGAAGACGACCAGTAATGCATCTACTATTTCTAGGGCCACTTCCTTAAGTACCCTGGGATGTAGATTATCAGGTCCTGGGGATTTATCAGCCTTCAATCCCATCAATTTCCCCAACACCATTTCCCTACAAATACTGATTTCTTTCAGTTCCTCCCTTTCATCAGACCCTATGTTCCCAGACACCTCTGGGAGGTTACTTGTGTCCTCCTTTGTGAAGACAGAACCAAAGTATGTATTTAATTGGTCTGTCATTTCTTTGTTCCCCATTATAAATTCCCCTGATTCTGACTGCAAGGGACCTACGCTTGACTTCACCAATCTTTTTCTCTTCACATATCTATAAAAGCTTTTACAGTCAGTTTTTATGTTCCCTGCAAGCTTACTCTCATACTCTATTTTCCCCCCTCTTAATTAATCACTTTGTCCTCCTTTGCTGAATCCTAAACTGCTCCCAATCCTCAGGTTTACTGCTTTTTCTGGACAATTTATATGTCCTCTCCTTGGATCTTATGCTATCCCTAATTTCCCTCGTTAGCTATGGTTGAGTCACCTTTTGTGTTTTATTTTTATGCCAAACTGGGATGAACAGATTCTGTAGTTCATTCATGCGATCTTTGAATGTTTGCCATTGCCTATCCACCGTCAACCCTTTGAATGACATTCCCCAATCAATCCTACCCAACTCTCGCCTCATACCATCATAGTTTCCTTTATTTAAATTCAGGACCCTAGTCTGAGTCAACTACGTCACTCTCCATCTTGAAGAATTCTATCATATTATGATCGCTCTGACCCAAGGGGCCTCGCACAAGATTGCTATTAATCTTCTCATTA
The DNA here is from genome assembly GCF_052327205.1 of Somniosus microcephalus. Lineage (NCBI taxonomy): Eukaryota > Metazoa > Chordata > Chondrichthyes > Squaliformes > Somniosidae > Somniosus > Somniosus microcephalus. The sequence continues at coordinate 48,029,908 of NC_140992.1, read as the reverse complement.
CATAATACCCAGTCTAAGATGGCCTGATCTCTAGTTGGTTCCACGACATATTGGTCCAGGAAACCATCCCGTATACACTCCAGGAATTCCTCCTCCACAGTATTGTTACTAATTTGGTTAGCCCAATCTATATGTAGATTAAAGTCACCCATGATAACTGCTGTGCCCTTATTGCACGCATGTCTAATTTCCCTTTTAATGCCATCCCCAACCACCGCATTACTGTTTGGGGGTCTATAGACCACTCCCAGTAACGTTTTCTGCCCCTTGGTATTTCTCAGTTCTACCCATACAGATTCCACATCAGAGCCAATATCTTTCCTTACAATTGTGTTAATCCCTTCTTTAACCAGCAATGCTACCCCACCTCCTTTTCCTTTTTGCCTATCTTTCCTAAATATTGAATACCCCTGTATGTTGAGTTCCCAGCCTTGGTCACCCTGGAGCCATGTTTCCGTAATCCCAATCAGATCATATTCATTTATCTCTATTTGTGCTGCTAATTCATCCAACTTATTACGAATGCTCCTCGCATTAAGACATAAAGCCTTCAGGCTTGTTTTTTTTAATGCTCTTAGACCATTTAGAATTATTTACTATGGCCATTTTTGATTTAAACCCTTGATTTCTCTGACTGCCACCTTTGTTTTTCTCCTTCCTGTCTTTTGCTTCTATCCTTGTTTCCCTTTCCTCTGTCTCCCTGCTCAGGTTCCCAACCCCTTGCCATTTTAGTTTAAACCCTCCCCCAGAGAACTAGCAAACACTCCCCCAAGGACATCGGTTCCGGTTCTGCTCAGGTGCAGACCGTCCGGTTTGTACTGGTCCCACCTCCCCCAGAACCGGTTGCAATGTCCCAGGAATTTGAATCCCTCCCCCTTGCACCATTCCTCTAGCCACGTATTCATCTGAAATATCCTTCTATTTCTACTCTGACTAGCACGTGGCAAAGTAATTTAAACTAAAAATGCCTGCAATATGTTCACACCTCCAAGAACACAACTTCCTGCTGTTTTTCATTTACTGCACAACTGTTTGGCAAACCCAAGTTCATAATTATATGCAGGAACTGACATTTTTCCAGCCGGTTTGGTTTTGCTCTTGTATTAATTCAATTACTTGCACTGCAGTGAAATACCATGATTATTTATTTGCAAAAAACAGAAGTGCTTTTTGTATCTACTGTACAACTGAATGAGACTTTAGTTTTAACAGCCACTTAAAAAGGGAAAAGTACTAAAAACACAGCCAGGAACTGTTACAGAACAACGTGAATTGCTGAGTAAGTGTTATGGAAACAGTCAGACTGCAGTTTTCATTGTCATGGTGTAGCCAGACAACACTGGGAGACAAAATAGAAACAAAGCTGCAATGCAATGGCAATTTTATTTTGAACATTAAGCAGAAAACAAACACACAATATCAGCCAATATCCCAGACTCATCCATTACCATCCTCTAGGTATCTCCTGTCCCACCAGCAGGACAGACCCACTAGAAGTCAGGGGCACAGTGGTATATAGTCAGGTGAGAGTGGCCACAGTCCTCAACATTGACTCCAACCCAATGAAGTCTTGTGGCTTCAGGTCAAACATGGGCTACAAAACTTCCTACCGATTACTATCTACCACCCTCCTCCGATGAATCAGTACTCCATGTTGAACACCACTTGGAGGAATCACTGAGGGTAGCAAGGTCAGTGAATTTACTCTGGGTGGGGGACTTCAATGCCCATCACCAAAAGTGGCTTGGTAGTATCACAACTGACCAAGCTGGCCGAGACCTGAACAACATAGCTGCCAGACTGGTCTTACTGGTGGCGAGAGAATCAACATGAGGGAATAGCCTACTTGACCTTGTCCTCACTAATCTACCTTTCGCAGATGCTTCTGTCCATGACAATATTGGTAGGAAGGAGTGAGCACCACACAATTCTTGTGGAGATCAAGTCCCATCTTCACACTACCACGGTGCTAAATCAGATAGATTATTAATCTAGCAGCTCAACACTGGGCATCCATGAGGCACTATAATCAGCAGAATTGTACTCCACAACAATCTGTAACCTCATGACCAGCATATCTCTCATTCAATCAAACCAAATGATCAACCTTGGCTCATAGAAACATAGAAGATAAGGAGGCCATTCGGCCCCTTGAGCCTGTTCTGCCATTTAATGAGATCATGGCTGATCATCCAAATTCAGTACCCTGTCCCTGCTTTCTTCCCATATCCCTTTAGCCTTAAGAAATATATCTAACTCCTTCTTGAATATATTTAATGAATTGGCCTCAACTGCCTTCTGTGGTAGAGAATTCCACAGGCTCACCACTCTGTGGGTGAAGAAATTCCTCCTCATTTCTGTCCTAAATGGCTTACCCCTTATCCTTAGACTGTGACCCCTGGTTCCGGGCTCCCCCACCATCAGGAACATCCTTCCTGCATCTAGTCTGTCTAGTCCGGTTAGAATTTTGTAAGTTTCAATGAGATCCCCCCTCATTCTTCTAAACTCCAGCGAATACAAGCCCAATCGACCCAATCTCTCTTCGTACATCATTCCTGCCATCCCAGGTATCAGTCTGGTGAATCTTCGCTGCACTCTCCATGGCAAGAACATCCTTCCTCAGATAAGGCAACCAAAACTGCACACAATACTCAAGGTGTGGTCTCACCAAGGCCTTGTACAACTGCAGCAAGACACCCTTGTTCCTGTACTCAAATCCTCTCGCTATGAAGGCCAACATACCATTTGCCTTCTTAACCGCCTACTGCACCTGCATGCTTACCTTCAGCGACTGGTGCACAAGGACACCCAGGTCTCGTTGCACTTCCCCTTTTCCCAATCTATTGCCGTTCAGATAATCTGCCTTCCTGTTTTTGCCACCAAAGTGGATAACCTCGCATTTATCCATGTTATATTGCATCTGCCCAATCACCCAACTTGTCCTAATCATACTGGAGTTTCTCGGCATCCTCTTCACAGCACACACGCCCACCCAGCTTTGTGTCGTCTGCAAACTTGGAGATATTACATCTAGTTCCCTCGTCCAGATCATTAATATATATACTGTGAATAGCTGGGGTCCAAGGACCGATCCCTGCAGTAACCCCACTAGTCACTACCTGCCACTCAGGAAAAACAGCCGTTAATTCCAACTCTTTGCTTTCTGTCTGCCAACCAGTTCTCTATCCAAGTCAATACCTAGCCCCCAATCCCATGTGCCTTAATTTTACATGCTAATCTCTTATGCGGGACCTTATCGAAAGCCTTTTGAAAATCCAAATACACCACATCCACTGGTTCTCCCTTATCTATTTTACCAGTTACATCCTCTAAAAATTCCAGTAGATTAGTCAAGCACGATTTACCTTTTGCAAATCCATGTTGACCTTTGTCCGATCCGGTCACTTTTTTTCCCCCAAGTGCTCTGCTATTACATCCTTTATAATGGACTCTTAGCATTTCCCCCACTACCGACGTCAGGCTTACCTCGTAATTCCTCGTTTTTTCATACCACCCTTTTTGAACAGTGGGGTAACATTAGCTACCCACCAATCCATGGGTACTGTTCCAGAGTCTAGAGAGTTCTGGAAGATGACCAGCAATGCATCTACTATTTCTAGGGCCACTTCCTTAAGTACCCTGGGATATAGATTATCAGGCCCTGGGGATTTATCGGCCCTCAATCCCATCAATTTCCCTAACACCATTTCCCTACAAATACTGATTTCTTTCAGTTCCTCCCTTTCATTAGACCCTATGTTCCCTGACATCTTTGGGAGGTTATTTGTGTCCTCCTTTGTGAAGACAGAACCAAAGTATGTATTTAATTGGTCTGTCATTTCTTTGTTCCCCATTATAAATTCCCCTGATTCTGACTGCAAGGGACCTACGTTTGACTTCACCAATCTTTTTCTCTTCACATATCTATAAAAGCTTTTACATTCAGTTTTTATGTTCCCTGAAAGCTTACTCTTTTCCCCCCCCTCTTAATTAATCCCTTTGTCGGATCCTAAACTGCTCCCAATCCTCAGGTTTACTGCTTTTTCTGGTCAATTTATATGTCCTCTCTTTGGATCTTATGCTATCCCTAATTTCCCTCGTTAGCCACGGTTGAGTCACCTTTTTTGTTTTATTTTTATGCCAAACTGGGATGAACAAATTCTGTCGTTCATCCATGCAATCTCTGAATGTTTGCCATTGCCCATCCACCATCAACCCTTTGAGTGACATTCCCCAATCAATCCTACCCAACTCGCGCCTCATACCATCGTAGTCTCCTTTATTTAAATTCAGGACCCTAGTCTCAGTCAACTTCCTGTGGCAAAGCATGCCATGCTCTTAACATCTACCTACATTTTAAAAAATTTCCTAAATCTCATCACCGACTCCCCAACCAGAAGACAAGGTCTTTCTCTATTCACTATCAAAATGCTTCATTATTTTAAAAACCTCTTAAATTTCCTTAGTCTTCTCTGCTTCCAGCAGGAATACTCCAAGTATCTCAAGTCTCTCCTCATAACTACAGTTTCCTATATTTGAAATCATCCCAGTGATGTATGTAGATTCTCCATGGTTTTAACATTATTTCTATATAAAATGGGGTACCTAAAACTGCAGTGCTTTAACTGTGGCCTAACCAATGCAATGTAGCAATTTATTATAACCTCTTTACTCTTGTACTTTATGCCCACATTTTATAAAACACAAAATGCTGTTAGCCTTATCTAATGCAGTCACTTAAGAAATAATGTATTTGAACACCTTTCAGCATCATTCCATTCCTAGCTTTTCTTTTTGTTCTGTTCATCCTTTTATCCCTTCTTGGAAAAAAAGCTACCCTCTAGTCACCTCTAAATTTGCATATTTGAGTGAACAATTGTGGCAAGAGCCTCTGCCATTACCTCACATCATTCAACAACCCTAATGCATGCCATTAGGGTCCAGTGACTTACCTACCTAGTGTTCTGCTTCCCCCCAGAACACATTGCTCTTCTACAATTATCACACATCCTCTTCTGCTATTTGCACATCCAAGGGAGGAAATAATAAACTATAGGCCAGTTTGTCTAATGACAGTTGTGGGCAAACTCTTAGTTCAAGATGAAAATGAGTAAGCATTAAGAAATGCATGGGTTGATCAAGACCAGACTGCATACATTTGTTAAATGCAAGCTGTATATAACCAATTTTGTAAGTGACTCATTTGATAAAGGGTGTGCAGCAATTGTCAGCTTGGCTCTGTGGTAGCATTCTGGCCTTAGTCAAAAGATTGATTTCAAATCCCACTTTGTGGCTTTTGAAAAGCAGGACGTTCTCCTGATCTCACCCAACATTCAGCTCTCAAGCAATGCTACTGAAACGGATTAACTGGTCATTCATCTCATTGCTGTTTGTAGGACCGTGCTGTGTGCAAACTGGCCGCTACATTTGTCTACAAAAGTAGTGTGATTACACTTCAAAGTAATTATTGGCTGTGAAGCACTTTGGGATGGTCTGAGGTCATGAAAACTGCTACCATAGATTGTAAAAACTGGGACAAAATATCTCCACTACACTTTCATCCCTGAGCAGTTCCAACCTCTATTTTTACTCTTTACATCTTATAGATGCCCCTATGTCCTTTTATATTACCTGCTAGCTTTTTTGTCTCCCTGTTCACATACCCACTATATTCCTCATCATTTTCTAAGTATTGTTCAGCCTGATTTTAAGCCATGTGCCTCCCTTAAGTTTTTTTTTTTAATATTTGTTTTTATGGGATGTGGGAGTCACTGGCAATGCCAGCATTTATTGCCCATCCATAATTGCCCTAGAGTAGATGGTGGTGAGCCGCCTTCCTGAACTGCTGCAGTCCGTGAGGTGAAGGTACTCCCACAGTGCTGTTAGGGAGTTCGTTCCAACATTTTGACCCAGCGACAATGAAGGAACGGCGATATACTTCAAAGTCAGGATGGTGTGTGACTTGGAGGTGGTGGTGTTCCCATGCACCTGCTGCCCTTGTCCTTATAGGTGGAAGAGGTTGCAGGTTTGGGAGGTGCTGCTGAAGCCTTGCTGCAGTGCATCTTGTAGAGGGTACACACTGCAGCCACAGTACGCCGGTGGTGGAGGGAGTGAATGTTTAAGGTGGTGGATGGGGTGCCAATCAAGCCGGCTGCTTTGTCGATGGTGTCGAGCTTTGAGTGTTGCCTGGATGAGTGCAGCTCCAACAAGTGGAGAGTATTCCATCACACTCCTTACTTGTTGCTTGTAGATGAAGAAAAGGCTTTGGGGAGTCAGGAGGTGAGACACTCGCCACAGAATACCTAGCCTCTGACCTGCTCTTGTTGCCACAGTATTTATGTGGCTGGTCCAGTTAAGTTTCTGGTCAATGGTGACCCCCAGGATGTTGATGGTGGGGGATATGGCGATGGTAATGCTATTGAATGTCAAGGGGCAGAGGTTAGACTCTCGCTTGTTGGGATCAGTCATTGCCTGGCACTTCTGCAATGCGAATGTTACCTGCCACTTATCAGCCCAAGCCTGAAAGTCACCCAGATCTTGTTGCATGCGGGCATGGACTGCTTCATTATCTGAGGAGTTGTGAATGGCGCTCAACACTGCAGTCATCAGCGAACATCCCCATTTCTGACCTTATGTTGGAGGGAAGGTCATTGATGAAGCAGCTGAAGATGGTTGGGCCTAGGACACTGCCCTGAGGAACTTTTGCAGTGATGTCCTGGGGCTGTGATGATTGACCTTCAACCACCACAACCATCTTCCTTTGTGCTAGGTAGACTCCAGCCAATGGAGAGAGTTTTCCCCTCCGATTCCAATTGACTTCAGTTTTACTTGGGCTCCTTGATGCCACACTCTGTCAAATGCTGCCTTGATGTCACCCTCACCTCGGCATTTCAGCTCCTTTGTCCATGTTTGGATCAAGGCTATAATGAGGTCGGGAGCAGAGTGGTCTTAGTGGAACCCAAACTGGGCATGAGTGAGCCAGTTATTGGTGAGTAAGTGCCGCTTGATAGCACTGTTGCTGACACCTTCTATCACTTTGCTAATGATTGAGAGTAGACTGATGGGGCAGTAACTGGTCGGATTGGATTTGTCCTGTTGTTTGTGGACAGGACATACCTAGGCAGTTCTCCACATTGCCAGATAGATGCCAGTGTTGTAGCTGTACTGGAACAGCTTGGCTCGAGGCGCGGCTAGTTCTGGAGCACAAGTCTTCAGCACAATACCTGGGATGTCGTCGGGTCCCATAAACTTTGCTGTATCCAGTGCGCTCAGCCGTTTCTTGATATCACGTGGAGTGAATCGAATTGGCTGAAGACTGGCTTCTGTGATGGCGGGGACCTTGGGAGTAGGCCGGTATGGATCATCCACTCGGCACTTCTGGCTGAAGATGGTTGCAAATGCTTCAGCCTTGTCTTTTGCACTCACGTGCTGGGCTTCACCATCATTGAGGATGGGGATATTCATGTAGCTGCCTCCTCCCGTTAGTTGTTTAATGGTCCACCACCATTCACAACTGGACGTGGCAGGACTGCAGAGCTTTGATCTGATCTGTTGATTGTGGGATCGCTTAGCCCCGTCTATAGCATGCTGCTTCTGCTTTTTAGCATGCATGTAGTCCTATGTTGCAGCCTGCCCAGGTTGGCACCTCATTTTTAGGTATGCCTGGTGCTGCTCCTGGCATGCTCTTCTACACTCCTTATTGAACCAGGGTTAGTTCCCTGGCTTGATGGTAATGGTAGAGTGAGGGATATGCCGGGCCATGAGGTTGCAGATTGTCGTGGAATACAATTCTACTGCTGCTGATGGCCCACAGTGCCTCATGGATGCCCAGTTTTGATCTGCTAGATCTGTTCTGAATCTATCCCATTTAGCACGTTGGTAGTGCAACACGATGGAGGGTGTCGTCAGTGTGAAGACGGGACTTCGTCTCCACAATGACTGTGCGGTGGTCACTGCTACCAATACTGTCATGGACAGATGCATCTGGTACAGGTAGATTGGTGAGGGAGGTCAAGTAGGTTTTTCCCTCGTGTTGGTTCTCATCACCTGTCGCAGGCCCAGACTGGCAGCTATGTCCTTCAAGACTCGGCCAGTAGTGGTGCTACCGAGCCACTCTTGGCGATGAACATTGAAGTCCCCCAACCAGAGAACAGTCTGTGCCCTTGCTAATCTCAGTGCTTCTTCCAAGCGGTGTTCAACAATGGAGGAGTACCGATTCATCAGCTGAGGGAGGGAGATAGGTGGTAATCAGCAGGAGGTTCCCTTGCCCATGCTTGAACTGAAGCCATGAGGCTTCATGGGGTCCGGAGTCAATATGGAGGACTCCCAAGGGCACTCCTTCCCGACTGTATACCACTGTGCTGCCACTCCTGGTGGGTCTGTCCTGCCGGTGGGACAGGACGTACACAGGGATGGTGAAGGAGGAGTTTGGAACATTGACTGAAAGGTATGATTCTGCGAGTATGACTGTGTCAGGCTGTTGCTGGACGAATCTGTAGGACAGCTCTCCCAATTTTGGCACAAGTCCCCAGATGTTGAGGAGGACTTTTCCAGGTCAACTGGGCTGGGTGTGTTGTTGCCGTGTCCGAGCTCGATTCTTATTATTGTGTTTCGTAGCGGTTTTTTACAACTGAGTGGCTTGCTAGGCCATTTCAGAGGGCAGTTAAGAGTCAACCACATTGCGGTGGGTCTGGAGTCACATAGGCCAGACCAGGTAAGGACGGCAGATTTCCATCCCTAAAGGACATTAGTGAACCAGATGGGTTTTTACGACAACACGTTAGTTTCATGGTCACCATTACTGATACTAGCTTTTTATTCCAGATTTATTTAATTAACTGAATTTAAATTCCCCAGCTGCTGTGGCGGGATTTGAACTCACGTCTCTGGATCATTTAGTCCAGGCCTCTGGCCTAGTGATATTACCACTATGCTACCGTTCCCAACATCCCTTTACCAACAGACCTTCATTTTTTGATGCCCCCACCCCCCCACTCCTTTCCACCTTATGGAAATACATCAATTTGGTACTCTAACCACACCATGTTTGAATAGCCCCCACTGCTGATCAGTGGTCTGGTTTGCTAACTTTTATGCCCAGTTAATTTAGGCCAGATCCCTTATAACTTCATTGAACTTAGCCTTTTTCCAATCCAGCATCCTTATCTGACTGTTTTTCCATAAATTGGACCCACGTCGATATAGTCCAACCAGAGTTTTGAAATTACACAGCAAAATACTGCGGATGCTGGAAATCTGAAATAAACACAGAAAAATGCTGGAAATGCTCAGGTGGTCAGGCATCATCTGTGAAGATGAAAGGTCAGTTCTGACGAAGGGTGACCTGAAATGTTAACTCTCTCTCTCCACAGATGCTGCCTGACCCACTGAGCATTTCCAGCATTTTCTGTTTTTATTACAGTTTTGAAATTGTTCTCCTACTCAGCTATTTGCCTTACTTCATTTCCTAGAATTAAATCAGGCAATGCTTCTTTCCTTGTTAGATCAGAACCATCATCCAAGAAGTAGTCTTGGATGCACTCTGAAGTGTTTCTCCACTTGGATCACATGCACTACCTTTATCCTAATCTTGAGATAGTTCAGATCACCCAATTAGTACCCCTTGGCCATTGTTCTTGTAGATTTTTCTGATCTTGTCAGATCTCTCCCTCCCTCTCATTGCCACTGTGTGGCAGCCTGTAATGCACATTAAGAATTGTTCCATTCCCCTTCCCATTTTCTGTCTTAATCCTCATGTTTTAACACTGTGGCCAAATCCCGATACTAATTTTTCCTTTGGTCTCTTGAAAATGTTTTAAACAAAAATGTTAATTTTCTAGTCTTCTTCAAAGAAAGCAACACTTTCATTATAACAACTATATCTATATATCTTCTCCTCCTCCTCTTCCGCCACCGCACTCCAATACCTCTAACTCGCCAACCAGTGTAAAGCATAGACTGCCTCGGACATTTTAAACTTGTGTTTCTGGGACCATTGCTTTTCTTGTTTTATATAAAATGACCTGGACTTGGGTATAGGGAGTACAATTTTGAAGTTTGAGGAAGATAAAACTTGGCAACGCAGTAAATAGTGAGTAGGATAGTAGCAGACTTCGGGAGGACATAGTCAGGCTGGTGAAATGGGCAAACACACAGCAGATGCAATTTAATGTGGATAAGTGTGAAGTGATGCATTTTGGGAGGAACATGGAGAGGCAGTGTAATCAAAATGGTGCTATTTTGAGGGGGGTGCAAGAACAGAGGGACCTGGAGGTGCACATTCACAAATCTTTGACAGTGGCAGGGAAAGTTGATAAGGCAGTTAAGAAAGCATATGGGATATTTGGCGTTATAAATCAGGGCACCGAATACAAAAAAACAAGGAAGCCATGCTAAATTTTTATAAAAATCACTGGTTAGGCCGCAGCTGGAATAGTGTACACAATTCTGGACACCACACTTTGGGAAGGATGTCAAGGCCTTGGAGAGGGTAGAGTAAGTTTACCAGGATGATACCAGGGATGAGGGATTTCAGTTACATGTCATATAGTCATAGTCAAAGATTTATACAGCACAGAAAGAGGCCCTCGTGTCTACGCCAGCCATCAAGCCCCATCTATTCCAATCCCATTTTCCAGCACTTGGTCCATAGCCTTGTATGCTATGGCGTTTCAAGTGCTTTTCTAAATGCTTCTTGAATGTTGAGGGTTCCTGCCTCTACCACCCTTTCAGGCAGTGAGTTCCAGATTCCAACCACCCTCTGGGTGAAAAAGTTTTTCCTCAAATCCCCTCTAAACCTCCTGCCCCTTACCTTGAAACTATGCCCCCTGGTTATTGACCCCTCTACTAAGGGGAAAAGTTCCTTTCTATCTATGCCCCTCATAATTTTGTACACATCAATCAGGTCCCCCCTCAGCCTTCTCTGCTCGAAGGAAAACAATCCCAGCCTGTCCAGTCTCTCCTCCTAGCTGAAGCACTCCAGCCCAGGTAACATCCGGTGAATCTCCTCTGCACCCTCTCCAATGCAATCACATCCTTCCTATAGTGTGGCGACCAGAACTGCACACAGTATTCCAGCTGTGGCCTAACTAGCGTTTTGTACAGCTCCATCATAAACTCCCTGCTCTTATATTCTATGCCTCGGCTAATGAAGGCAAGTATCCCATATGCCTTTTTAACCACCTTATCTACCGGTCCTGCTGCCTTCAGGGATCTATGTACATGCACACCAAGGTCACTCTGATCCTCCCTAGGATCCTACCATTTATTTGTGTATTCCCTTGCCTTGTTAGTCCTCCCAAAATGCATCACCTCACACTTTTCAGGGTTAAATTCCATTTGCCACTGTTCTGCCCATCGGACCAACCCGTCTATATCATCCTGTAGCCGGAGGCTTCCCTCCTCGCTATTTACCACTCCACCAATTTTCATGTCATCTGTGAACTTACTGCTCATACTGCCTACATTCATATCTAAATCATTAATGTACACTACAAACAGCAAAGAACCCAGCACCGATCCCTGCGGTACACCACTGGACACCAGTCACAAAAACCTTCGACCATCACCCTCTACCTCCTGCCACTAAGCCAATTTTGGATCCAATGTGCCAAACTGCCCTGGATCCCATGGGCAATTACCTTCTTGACCAGTCTCCCATGCGGAACTTTGTCAAAAGCCTTACTGAAGTCCATGTAGACTACATCAACTGCACTACCCTCATCCACACACCTAGTCACCCCCTCGAAAAATTCAATCAAATTGGTTAGACATGATCTCCCTATGACAAAGCTATGCTGACTATCCTTCATTAATCCTTGCCTCTCCAAGTGGCGACTAATCCTGTCCCTCAGAATTTTTTCCAATAATTTCCCTACCACTGATTTTAGGCTCACTGGCCTGTAATTCCCTACTACGCTTCTTGAATAATGGTACTACGCTTCTTGAATAATGGTACTAAGTTAGCTGTCCTCCAGTCCTCTGGCACCTCCCCTGTGGCCAGAGAGATTCTGAAAATTTGTGTCAGAGCCCCCACAATCTCCTCCCTTGCCTCACACAGCAGCCTGGGATACATCTCCTCTGGGCCTGGGGATTTATCCATTTTTAAGCCCGCTAAAACCACTAGTACCTCCTCCCTCTCAATACTAATTTGATCAAGTATATCACAATCCCCCTGCCTGATTTGTATGCCTACATCGTCCTTCTCCATAGTGAACACAGCTGCAAAATATTCATTTAAAACCTCACCCACATCTTCCGGCTCTACACAGATTGCCACTTTGTTCCTAAATGGGCCCTACTCTTTCCCTGGTTATCCTCTTGCCCTTCATATACTTATAAAACACCTTGGGATTTTCCTTTATTTTGCCCACCAATGTTTTTTCATGCCCCCTCTTCGCTCTCCTAATTTCTTTAAGTATCCTTCTGCACTTTCTATACACCTCTAGGGCTTCCACTGTTTTTAGTCCTTTGTATCTGCCAAAAGCCTTCCTTTTTTCCCTAATCCATTCTTGTATATCCCTTCACATCCAGGGTTCCCTGGGCTTGTTGGTCCCACCCTTGACCTTTACAGGAACATGTCAGTGCTGTACACTATTTCCTTTCTGAAAGACTCCCCCTACTCTGATGTAGATTTTCCTACAAGTAGCTGATCCCAGTCCACTTTGGCCAGATCCTGCCTTATCGTATTAAAAATCAGCCTTCCCCCAATTTCGAACCTTTATTTCCGGTCCATCTTTGTTCATTTCCAAGACTACCTTAAATCTCACCGAATTATGGTCACTGTCACCAAAATGCTCTCCTCCTGACACATCTACCACTTGCCCAGCTACATTCCCTAGAATTAGGCCCAGTACCGCCCCCTCTCTTTCGACATGCTGGCTCAAGAAGCTCTCCTGGATGCACTAAGAATTCTGCACCCTCTAAGCCTTTCACACTCCGACTATCCCAGTTAATATTGGGGAAGTTGAAATCCCCTATTATTACCCTATTATTTTTACACTTCTGTGATTTCCCTACATATCTGTTCCTCTATCTCCCTGACTGTTTGGGGGCCTATAGTACACTCCCAGCAAAGTGCTTGCCCACTTTTTGTTTAAGTTCTACACATATGGCCTCATTAGAGGAACCTGCTAAAATATCATCTCTCCTTACAGCAGTAATTGACTCCTTGATTAATATTGCGACACCCCCTCCTCTTCAAGCCCGCCCTCTTTCCAAGAAACTATATACAATTGCGTTGTCATGGATTCTCCCCTACTTAATCTTAACATAAAATAACCACCAGTAAAAACCTTCAAGAAAAATCATGAAACTCCCCACCACCATTGATGTCAGAATCAAACAAAGAATCTAAGATATTAAACATTACAATCTACTTTAACTTATTTGTCAATGGGTTTTATGCTCCATGAAGTCTTCATGTATGCCTATCTCCTTCGACCCTCTCAACCAGGTAGCCACTTACCTCATTTTAAAATGAGCCAATCAAATTATTCAGCAACAATGATAAAAAGGTCTAACTTTCCACTTTAGGGGCTGAGGAAAGGGAGGGAAACCAGAAGAAAAGCTCATTTCTCACCACTTCAGCTTTGTAAATGCCGTACTCAAACTCTGATCTAAGACCAGAGGAGACAAGTGAAATATCCCTTCATAAACCCCCACTTTCCATATTTTTGAACATTTTAACAGACTATTACCATGGCCTCACCCCTCCCTACCTCAGTAACCTCCTCCACCCTTGCAATCTTCCAAGAACTCTGCACCCCTCCAATTCTGGCCTCTTGTGCAGCCCCATTTTTCATCACTCTACCGTTGGTGGCCGTGCCTTCAGCTGCCTAGGCCCCAAGCTCTGGAATTTCCTTCTTAAACTTCTCTGCCACTCTACCTCTCCTCCTTTAAGACGCAGCTTAAAACCTACCGCTTTGACCAAGCTTTTGGTCACCTGTCCTAATATCTCAAGTGGCTCACTGTCAAATTTTGTTTTATAACGCTCGTGAAGCACCGTGGGACATTTTACTATGTTAAAGGCGCTATATAAATGCAAGTTGTTGTTGCATTATATTCCCTCTTGGTGTTATTTCGATAAAAAGTTCAATTTTGTCAGCCTCTTTTCAGATCTTAGTATTTGAGTCCTGAAAACACTCATGCTTTTACATCATGCCATCTAAAGTGGGGAAAGTTGAATCTGAACATTACATTGTTCAACAATTGACAGGTGCAAAAATAAATTTGAATGAAACTTTCAGCCTGTGTGCACAGAAACAAAATCCATGGGTTTCATTAGAAAAGGAGAAGGCTGAGGGGTGACCTCATTAAGGTCTTTAAACACATGAATGAGTTTGATAGGGTAGACGTAGAAGATGCGTCCACTTGTGGGGAAGTCCAAAACTAGGGGTCATAAATATAAAATCAATAATAAATTCAACAAGGAATTCAGAAGAAACTTCTTTACCCAAAGTGTGGTTAGAATGTGGAACTTGCTACCACATGCATGGAGTAGTTGAGGCGAACAGCATTCATGCATTTAAAGGAAAGCTAGATAAGTACATGACAGGCAAAGGAATGGAAGGATATGGGTTAGATGGTAGGAGGCTCGTGTGGAGCATAAACACCAGTTGGACCAATGCTGTAAATTCTATGTAATTACTACAGCTATGCTTCAACAGAAAAGATCTGAACAGATCAAAACGTGGAGATTATTACAGCAGCGGTCGCCAAGACAATTACATAAACTAAATTTCCTATAAATTACAAGGATTACTATCACAATACTGGTAAGTATTTGAAAAAGCAGATGTTACAAAACCATCAGCTGAATTACATTCCTCCATACCTTGGATGATATTATCCTATTGTCTGGAAACTTCTGGTGAATAAAATGACCGAACTGGGGGAAATGATTGGAAACATAAATTGTCCTCGTGGCGCTCTGGTGTGGTGGGTCAATTCCCTGCAAAAGAAAAGAAATTTGCCACTGGATGCATTTTATATTGTCAAGAACTAGAGATTTCAACATCAAAATTTAAAAACCACAAATTTCTGGCATTTATTGAATAAACAGTACTTAAATCCCATCTTCCTGAACCTGATAAGTAAATGTGATCAGTGATCACCATAAAGCTGTAGGAAAAGTAGCAAACCATACCTGATAAGGTTAGTGTCTTGGAAATATACAGAGCTTAAAAGGCAGGTGGAAACAACTGAGAGAATTTAAAGTAAATTTTTGTTAAAGTTGAGACAATAAACAGATTCAAACCAGATATCTGCCAGGAGTAGGAGGGAAGAGTAGGGCAGGTAGTTCAATTGAAAGGGTACGTTTTGAAGGTGGGGAGAAACGTTGCAAGGGCAGAGATGTTTTGGATGGAGTTCCAGAGTGTGAGATTGAGATGGTTTAAGAGCAGAGAGAAGGGAGAAAGCTTAGTAGACCAGAATTCAAAAGGTTAGTATGCAGGTGCAGCAAGTGATTAAGGCGGCCAATGGAATGTTGGCTTTCATTGCTAGGGGGATAGAATATAAAAATAGGGAGGTATTGCTTCAGTTATACAAGGTATTGGTGAGACCGCACCTGGAATACTGCGTACAGTTTTGGTGTCCATACTTAAGAAAGGACATACTTGCTCTCGAGTCAGTACAAAGAAGGTTCACTGGGTTAATCCCAGGGATGGACATATGAGGAGAGGTTGAGTAGATTGGGACTCTACTCATTGGAGTTCAGAAGAATGAGAGGCGATCTTATTGAAACATATAAGATTGGGAAGGGGTTGTGTGGTGTATGTGCCTTTAAGAGCCCGTGTACTGTAATGCCGGTGGTGGCCACTCGGGCTATATAAGCCTGTATAGTGTCTTGTATCTGTTAGTTCACCTCCAGACTTTGTTCAGTAAACACCTGTTAAACCAACTCCTCCATTCCGTGTCTCCATTAACACACGGATACAACAGTGGCGACGAATTGGAAACGGGCTTGCCTGCAATTCGGCAGCACCTCAAAGGAGATCGATTGCTCAGACGAAGGTCTAAGAAAAAAGAAAAAAAACTGTGCTTTCACCAGCTAGCCGGGCTGGTAGCAGGTACTGCAATAATCCTTCCTGGGCGGCGGGCTGGGGCTCGATCGGCTGGCTCTGCAGCGGGGCCGAGCAGCGAAGGCGGAGGCAAACAGAGACGGAGGGTGGAGCACTCGGGAGACGGCCAGTGCTGCAAAGCATGTCGGCGTTCGGACCAAGCAGAGGGAGGGAAAGTCCCAGAGAGTCCGGCGGGAACGAGTCTCCAACTATTAAAAATATCTGTATAAATAAAAACCGTGGAGAACAGCGTTGTCAGCAGCGGCAGGAAAGCGTGGGAGGCGCCATTTTTTCTCGGCAGGGAAGGAAAGCGCGGGAGGCGCCTTTTTTTTTTCAGGATGCCTAAGACTGGCAATATTACTGCTTTCGATAGTGATGTAGAGGATTGGACCACATATGTGGAAAGAGTGGAGGTATATTGCACAGCGATGAAATAGAGGATGATAAAAAGGCATCAGTACTTCTAAATCTAATGGGCGCAAGGACATACGGGCTGTTACGAAACTTAATCACTCCAGCCAAATCGATGGACAAGAATTTTAAAGAGATTGTTGATACCCTACAGGAGCACTTAAACCCAACACTGCTGCTGATAGCGGAACGATTCAAATTCTTCAGGAGGAATCAGCACAAGAATGAAAGTAACGCTGATTACCTCACCGAATTAAGAAAGCGGTCAAAGCACTGCCAATTTGGGGCAGGACTGGCAGATTCTCTACGAGACAAATTCATCTGCGGTCTCCTAAGTGAAGGAACACAGAAAAGGCTACTTTCTGAGAAAGATTTAACACTGGACAAGGCTTTCAGTGTGGCTGTATCATACGAAGCAGCAGCAAGGAGCTGCAGAGATACAGCAAAAGCCACAGGACTTCAGCACCCATGGAATGACACAGGGTTGAGAGAGATGTTATCGCTGCGGCAGATCCACCCATGACCAGAGGGACTGCTGGTTCAAGGACAAAGCATGCAGGCAATGCGGAAAGATGGGACACATTGCACGTGTGTGCTGATCTGGAAACAAAAAATCCACTGACAGAAAAAAAAATCAATAAGGAAAAGTAGAAAGGTACAAATGACGGACAGTAGCTCCGAAGACCAGAAGAGCGATAGCGACTCCGGAAACAAGAGACTAAGCTGTCTCAAATTACATAATGTATTTGCCAAAGAAGATTACCAGACCATTTGGGATACCCTCACGATAGCGGGGTCCCCAGTTAAAATGGAGCTAGATACAGGATCAGCTCTGACCGTCATAAGTCGACGGGATTACGAGCGGCTATTTCCGCATATACCTTTGAAAGACACAGCCATTATCTTGAAAACATACGGGGCAGAAAGTATACCCCAGAGGGAAAATAAGGGTGCCTGTTGTATACAATGGCAAGGAAATACAGAAGTTGTATTTATACGTTCTGCAAGATGGTGGTCCACCGCTGTTGGGACGTGAATGGATCAGGAAGATACATTTAGACTGGCACTCCATTCAGGCACTAGCGGTGACCAGTAAGAAAAAAAATGATGACGACGTCATACCTGAACGATTAAAAGACATCTTGGCCAACGCCAAAGAAGTGTTTCAACAGGAACTAGGAACCTTGAAAGGCATCACCGCCTCAATAAAAGTGGAAGATGCGGCAATTCCCAAGTTTTTTTTAAGGCAAGGCCGGTGCCATACGCAATTCGTCCAGCAGTCGAGGCAAAGCTGGAGAATTTGGAAAAGGCAGGCGTGTTATCCAAGATAGATTGGAGCGAGTGGGCAACACCCATTGTCCCGGTCATGAAGAAAACGTTGAATAATGATAAAGCTGAAGAACAGAGAAAAATTCGCATCTGTGGAGACTTCAAGGTGACTGTAAACCCGGTCCTTCACACGGTACAGTATCCTCTTCCGAGGATAGAAGATATTTTCGCCTCACTATCCGGAGGGGAACGTTTCACCAAAATTGACTTGGCACAGGCATATCTACAGATGGAGGTTGAGGAGGCCTCTAAGAAGTATCTCACGATAAACACACACAAAGGCCTGTACCAGTACAATCGACTGGTTTTCGGAGTAGCATCAGCTCCAGCTATTCTGGCAAAGAGCTATGGAGCAAGTCCTGCAAGGGATTCCGGGGACTCAATGCTACCTAGACGACATCCTTTTAACAGGAGAAAATGACAACGAGCACCTTGCCAATTTGGAGCAGGTGCTCACTAGGCTGAGAGAACGGGGCCTACGAGCAAATCGCCCCAAGTGCGAATTTTTCCAGAAACAAATATCATATTGTGGCCACATAATTAACAAAGAAGGGTTGCATAAGTCACCTGAAAAAATTGAAGCGGTCATAAAAGCCCCAGCACCTGAAAATGTCTCACAATTAAGGTCGTTCCTGGGATTGATAAATTACTATCATAAATTTTTACCGAGCTTGTCAACTGTTCTGCACCCTCTTAACGAACTGCTACAAACGGGAGTAAATTGGAAATGGAGCGAAGACTGTAAACGTGCCTTCCATAAATGCAAAGGCTTGATCACGTCCAGGGAAGTTTTGGCTCATTACAACCCATCACTGCCAATCAGACTGGTGTGCGATGCATCCCCTTAGGAGCGGTATTATCACAGATTCTCTGATGGCTCGGAGCGGCCGATAGCTTTTGCGTCACGCTCATTGAACTCAGCTGAGCGTAACTATGCCCAGATCGACAGGGAAGCACTCCGCCTGGTATGGGGAGTGAAGAAATTCAACCATTACCTACACGGACAAAAATTTACCTTGTTGACTGACCATCAACCCCTTGTCTCCATATTCAACCCTAAAAAGGGCGTTCCCATTATGACAGCGCAAAGGCTACAGAGGTGGTCCCTTTTCCTAGGGGCACACCAATATGACATAGAATACAAAGGATCAAAACAGCATGGAAATGCTGATGGTTTATCGCGTCTACCGTTGCCAACGGTAGAAGAGGCACCTACAGTGGACCCAGTGGAGATGTTCCACTCAACCATAGTGGAATGTCTACCAGTAACAAATTCTACCATTGAAAAGGAAACGAGAAATGACCCGACTCTCTCACGAGTCTACGATTTAACAGTGAAGGGATGGCCAGCACATGGCGAACCACTGTTGCCAGCATTCTCGCAAAGAGGAGAACAGCTGTCAGTGTGCTGAGGAACCTTGATGTGTGGATCCAGAGTGGTGATGCCACCCAAACTCCAGGATAAAGTGCTAAAGGAGCTTCACGAGGGGCATCTGGGTGGAGTGAAAATGAAAAACCTAGCTAGGGCGTTTGTCTGGTGGCCAGGTATTGATGGAGACATCGAAGAAATGACCAAGAGCTGCCTAGGATGCCAGAAGGTCCAAAACGCTCCACCACAGGCCCCTCTACATCCATGGGAGTGGCCCTCATCTCCCTGGCAAAGGGTACACATCGACTTTGCTGGTCCATTGATGGACTCAATGTTCTTAATCGCGATTGATGCACACTCCAAGTGGCCGGAGGTAATAAAGATGTCCTCCACCACCACGGAAAAAAACATCACAGCATTAAAGGACCATATTTGCCAGGAATGGGCTGCCTGAACAGATCTGTTCTGATGATGGACCGCAATTTGTGTCCGAAGGATTCAGCAAGTTCTTAAAAAACAATGGGGTTAAGCACTACACATCCGGCCCATACCATCCCGCCACCAATGGATTGGCTGAAAGGTTTGTCCAGACCTTCAAGAAGGCCATAAAGGCCATGGGTAATGAAGACATAAATCTACAGCATAAAGGTAGATACCTTCTTGTTTGCATACAGGAATGCAACACATGCGGTTACAAACCAAACTCCCGCCATGATGTTTTTCAATAGAAGACTAAGATGCCGGCTGGATTTGATCAAGCCAAACATAAGGGACGTAGAAAACCGGCAATTTAAAGGCATGAATGAAAGGCCAACTAGAACCTTCCAGATAGGCCAACAAGTTTTGGCCCGGGACTACAGTACCGAGAAATGGCAGACTGGAACTATTTGCACACGACTAGGACCGCCGATGTATACCGTGGACATTGGAGAAAGCATAATAAGGCACCATGCTGACCAGATCATAGAGTCATCCGAAAAGGGACAACCTACACCACAACTCTATACGCCTAATGATGAAGCAGAGATACCCATAGTATCTACCTCCGATCCGGTGATACTGGAACCAGATACTGGCATTCAAGCCGAATCGACCTTGCCAAAAGAACCTACTACACCACCAAAAACTACTACACCACCGAGGCGTTATCCGGACCGAGTCAGGAAGCCTCCAGAGAGACTAACTTATAATTGATTAACTGCAGCAAATGTGTAGATTATTGTTCTTGTAAACATGTTAATTAATGATTACTTAAAATGTTATGGACTGGTTGTCTAAAAGGGGAGGAATTGTGGTGGATGTGCCTTTAAGAGCCCCTGTGTACTGTAATGCCGGTAGTGGCCACTCAGGCTATATAAGCTTGTATAGCGTCTTGTATCTTTTAGTTCACCTCCAGACTTTGTTCAGTAAACACCTGTTAAACCAACTCCTGCATTCCGTGTCTCCATTAACACACGGATACAACAGGTTGGATCGGGTGGATGCGGGGAAGATGTTCCCGATGATGGGTGAAACTAGAACTAGGGGGCATAGTCTTAGAATAAGGGGCTGCTCTTTCAAAACTGAGATGAGGAGGAACTACTTCACTCAGAGGGTGGTAGGTCCATGGAATATGCTGCCCCAAAAAGCTGTAGAAGCTACATCATTACATAAATTTAAAACAGAAATAGACAGTTTCCTAGAAGTAAAGGGAATTAAGGGTTACAGGGAGCGGGCAGGAATGTGGACATGAGTCTAGGTTCCGATCGGTCATGGCCCTGTGGGTAGCGGAGCAGGCCCAGGGCCGTGTAGCCTGATCCTGCTCCTATTTTGGGTGTCTAATTCTGTTAGATTCAGGAGATGGTTCTGTGATAGTGGATTGGCGGTTAGGATCAGATCAGCCATGATCTTATTGAATGGCGGAGCAGGCTCGAGGGGCCGATTGGCCTACTCCTGCTTATGTTCTTATGTAGAATTGGAAGAGCCAACTAAAGTCAACAAGTATACGATTGATGGATGAGTGGGACAGTGCAGGATAGTAAGCAGATGGCAGAGTTCTGCAGGAGTTAGCACTGTGGGAGGATTGAGCTCAGGTGGTCAGTGAGGAGTGTGTTGCAAAAGTCAAGTTGAGTGGTGACAAAGACATGGATGAGGGTTTCAACAGCGGTATCAAGGTTAAAAGGAGTGAGAGAGAACACGATCTGTGTAAAACAAGCAGTGATAAGGGGATGCCAAATTTAGGTTCTAAAAGTCTCTGGATTGGAGGAGAAAGGAAACACTGAGGGAGGTGAGAAGTTCTATGTTGCCTGAGAAAGAGGAAGTTGGAGATAATGCAATTAATCCTGATTTCAACATAAGTTTGCTTTAATGTGCATGATTCACATGGGAAATTTAAATGTAGCTTTTTATACATTTATACATGCGCGAAAGGTGCTGGAGAGCCCTCCTAGGTATGAGTGTTGGACAGATTTGAGCTTTATCGGAAATATAAAAAGTTGAAGGAAAGTATTTAGCATAAAAAAGGAAACCTAGCTCATTTGATGCAGCTTTAGCAATGAATGTGAAAATTCTAACTGATGGTGAAGTAATAAATTAAACCATTTTGATTGTCAAGCAAACAGCATAAAATTAGGAGAGTTGAATGTATTTAATAATTCAATGCAATTATTTACAACAGACTGAAATCTACTTAATCATGATTGTATCTGTGCCTAACCTGCCAAGTCATCTTGTTTTCCCAATTTTTATTACAATTTCTCAAATTAACATATTAGTGGTACAAGCCTCAGGGGCCATTTGCATTATAATTTGTCTTGGAGGAAAAAAAGCCAGAGATGATTTTGGGGGGGGGAAATTCAACACTATAAAATAATGGAGTAATATTTGAACAAACAAAAATATTTAAACTAAAATAAAAATCCTTTTTCTTGCTGGCTTGAAGAGCTTCACATACAGTCCCATTTGTGTAAATTCAACTCTGTGCATCCTGGAGTGGTTGCTACTGACTGCTGGAAAATTAACACTCTGATATGGTTTCCTGGGGCCAGAGAGCTTCACAGTAACACTCAGGCTCATTTCAAATTGCATGTACCACAGTTTGCAATACAGCCTTAACTACAAGCTCCCTGCAACTGATGTCACCACAGCAGCCTATAAAAAGTTCTATTCAAGGGCCTTCACATTATCAACGCTAAAAAATAGTTTGGCAAGTGTATCATTTTATGATGAAAGGGGAAGAAGTGCCATGAAAAACTACTCATTCTAAAGTTTCCTTCACTTTAAGTGCTTGTAAATCAAAAATGAATAACCAGCTCAGACTGTGACAAATCTAACAGAGGGCTCTGATGACCGAAACCAGAAGAACAAGTCAAAGAGACTTAGTCAAAAACTTCTGGATATTCTACCTATAGTTCTTTTCAGTCAGTGCGAGACTACATGGTGAATTTACCCACTGAGCCACTATGCAGTAATTAACTGCGAAGATTTCATGAACATTCAAATTTTGGTACCACAGAAATATTTTTGCAGAGCCCCAAGGCTATGAGATAGACTTGCTCACTTTCCCACAGCCATTCTGCCATCAAGCAGATATCCTCTCCAAGCACAACTGCAAAATGTCATAGAATCTTACAGCATAGAAGATGAGTGGGCAAAACTGTAGCAGATAGAGTTCAATGTGGGGAAGTGTGAGGATATCCCCTTTGTATCCCAGAGTCTTTTCTAAATGGCAAGAAGCTAGGAACTGTGGATGAGCAGAGAGATTTAGGGGCTCAAGTACACCTGTCAGCACATTACTGGATCCCATCCAGTCATATTTCCCTGCATTACATCAGTGACTATACACCCAATGAAGTACTTTTGAAGTGAAGTGCTTTAGATGTCCAGAGGTCATGAAAGGCCCTATATAAATGCAAGTCCTTTCCTTATTCTTTTACTACACAATTCTATCTTGACCTCCATTACAAAATAAATCCATAATTTTGGAAGTTAAGCTTTTTTGTGATCTCTAGGTGGAAGTGGATCATTGTGATTTTAAATAATTGTGTTTCAAGCACTAATGTTCACTATAATTTACAATATTACTTCAGGTAGGTACAGTAACATTCCTCAGCTGTTTGACTGACAATTGAAACTCCATAACATCTTCATTAATTTTGGGAATACAAGTCTAAAAAAGGTAGCATAAAAGAAAACAGTTTGTATCAACAGGATTAAGAACATAAGTAGCAAGAACAGGAGTAGGCCATACGGCCCCTCGAGCCTGCTCCACCATTCAATCAGATCATGGCTGATCGACTTCAACTCCACTTTCCCGCCCGATCTCCATATCCCTCGATTCCCCTAGAGTCTAAAAATCTATCTCAGCCTTGAATATACTCAAAGACTCAGCATCCACAGCCCTCTGGGGCAAAGAATTCCAAAGATTCACAACCCTCTGAATGAAGAAATTCTTCCTCATCTCAGTCTTAAATGGCCTTATCCTGAGGCTATGCCCCCTAGTTCTAGACACTCCAGCCAGGGGAAACAACCTCTCAGCATCTACCCTGTCAATCCCCTTCAGAATCTTGTATGTTTCAATGAGATCACCTCTCATTCTTCTAAACTCCAGAGAGTATCGGCCCATTCTACACAATCTCTCATCATAGGACAGCCCTCTCATCCCAGGAATCAATCTAGCATTAAAAGTACATATCTCCAATAACTAAATGACAATTATAGCACAAGGTATACTTTTTCTTTATTTGATGGGAACATATATTCAAGAAAATATCACCCATTATTAAGGCATTGCTTAGGAGTCCAAAATAGAGAGAAACAGAACAAAAAAAAACCTTGAAGAAATTTCTTCTCATCTCAGTCCTGAAATGACCTACCCTTTATCTTGAGGCTGTAGCCCCTGGTTCTAGACTCCCCAGCTAAGGGAAACATTCTCCCAGCATCCACCCTATCAAGCCCTGTAATAATTTTGTATGCTTCAATGAGATCCCCTCTCATTCTTCTGAATTCAAGAGAATACAGGCCTAGTTTACTCAATCTCTTCTCATAGGACAGTCCCGCCATCCCAGGAATCAATCTCATGAACCTTTGTTGCACTCCCTCTATGACAAGTATGTCCTTCCTTTAGGTAAGGAGACCAAAATTGTACACCGTACTCCAGGTGTGGTCTCACCAAGGCCCTATATAATTGGAGTAAGACTTCTTTACTCCTGTAATCAAATCCTCTTGTACTCCTGTAATCAAATCCTCTTGTAATGAAGGCCAGCATACCATTTGCCTTCCTAATAGCTTGCTGCACCTGCACACTTTCAGTGACTCATGTACAAGGACACCCAGGTCCCTTTGAGCATCTGCATTGCCCAATCTTTCACCATTTTAGGAAATACCCTGCGCCTTTCTTTTTTTCTACCAAAGTGGATAACTTCACATTTATCCACATTATATTCCATCTGCCATGTTCTCGCCCACTCACCTGAGCCTGTCAGAGATCCCCTTGAAGCCTCTTCATATCCTCTTCACAACTGACACTGCCACCTAGCTTTGTGTCATCAGCAAATTTGGAAATGTTACATTTAGTCCCCTCATCCAAATCATTGATATAGATTGTGAATAGCTGGGGCCCAAGCACCGATCTTTGCAGTACCCCACTAGCCTCAGCCTGCCATCCTGAAAAAGACCTGTTTATCCCTACTCTTTGTTTTCTGTCTGTTAACCAATTCTCAATCCATGCTAGTATATTACCCCCAATTCCATGAGCCCTAATTTTGTTCACCAACCTCTTGTGTGGGACCTTATCGAAGGCCTTCTGAAAATCCACATACACCACATCGACCAGTTCCCCTTTGAGGATGTAACTAGTGGAGTAGACAAAGAACTCCAATAGGTTTGTCAAACAGGATTTCCCTTTCATAAATCCATGTTGACTCTGCCCAATCTTACTATTAGTTTCTAAGTGCCCAGTTATTGCATCCTTTATAATAGATTCCAGCATTTTCCCAACTACTGATGTGTTAAATAGCAAGGTCACATTTGCTATCCTCCCATCTGCAGGAACCATTCCAGAATCTATAGAATTTTGGAAGATGACAACCAATGTGTCCACTATCCCAATGGCCACCTCTTTCAAAACGTAGGTCATCCGGTCCTCAGGATTTATCGACTTTTAGTCCCATTAATTTTGCTAGTACTGTTTTTTTCTTTACTAATAATTTCTTTAAGTTCCTCATTCTCGCCATACCCTTGGTTTTCTCGTATTTCTGGGAGGTTTTTTTATGTCTTCCTCCATGAAGACAGAAACAAAGTATTTATTTAATTTCTCTGCCATTTCCGCATTCCCCATTATAAATTCTCCCGTCTCTGACTGTAAAGGACTTACATTTACCTTCGCCAGTCTTTTCCTTTTCACATACCTATAGAAGCTCTTACAATCCGTTTATATTTTACTAGTTTGTGCTCATATTCCATTTTCCCTTTCTTTATCAATTTCTTGGTCCCCCTTTGCTGATTTCTAAAAAGATCCCAATCCTCAGGCTGACCGCTTTTTCTGGCAACTTTATAAGCTTCCTCCTTTGACTTAATACTAGCTTTAATTTCTTTTGTTAGCCATGGTTGGATCACTTTTCCTTTTGGGTTTTTAATGCCCTAGAGGAATATATGTTTATTGCATATTATGCATTATTTCCTTGAATGTTAGCCATTCATACCTTTTAGTGTAGTCTCCCAATTTACCATGGCCAACTTGTCCCTCATACCCTTGTAGTTTCCTCTGTTTAGATTGAAGACCTTAGTTTCAGATTGGACTACATCACTCTCAAACGTAATGTAAAATTCAAATCATATTATGGTCACTTGTCCCTAAAGGTTATTGATTAGCCCCTTCTCATTACACAGTACCAGATCCAGAATAGCCTGTTCCCTGGTTGGTTCCTCCACATACTGATCCAGGAAACCATCTCGCATGCATTCCAAGAATTTGTCCTCCACACCATTAGTGGTAATTTGATTTGCCCAGTCAGTCAATATGTAGATTAAAGTCCCCCATGAATTCAGAAGATGAGAGGGGATCTCATTGAAGCATACAAAATTATTACAGGGCTTGATGGGAGGGATGTTGGGAGAATGTTTCCCTTAGCTGGAAAGTCTCGAACCAGGGGCCACAGCCTCAAGATAAATGGTAGGCCATTCAGGACCGAGATGAGAAGAAATTTCTTCAGAAGGTGGTGAATCTTTGGAATTCTCTACCCCAGAGGGCTGTGGAGGCTTAGTCATTGGGTATATTCAAAACGGAAGTCGACAGATTTCTGACTTGTAAGGGCATCAAGGGATATGGCGATAGGGCCGGTGAATGGAGTTGAGGCAGAAGATCAGCCATGATCTCACTGAATGGCTGAGCAGGCTCAAAGGGCGAAGGGTTTCGACCTGAAACGTTGACTATTTCTCTCTCCACAGATGTTGCCTGGCCTGCTGAGTTTTTCCAGCATTTTCTGTTATTTCGGATTTCCAGCATCCACAGTATTTTGCTATCATCCCTTATCATGATGGACAATGTTGCATCTTCAAACACAACAGTAACTGTACCACAAAGCCAGCAGCAGTGGTTTACCCACAGTGCACAGAAGCAGAGAAAACCATCCATGTCCAACATGTACAGTCTGCAACATGAGCAAGATATCTCTACAAATGCACTAGTTAAATCCCACCAGGCATAAATGGCAGAGATGGCTGCAGGCAGAGCAACATAATTAAGCAGCTATAAAGAATCTGTAGAATGGAGCATGACTTAATGAAAAGCTTTACAAAATACTATAAAACCAACAAATAATGGGCAGGGCCACAGATTTAGAGTGACCAAATGAGTCAAATTCCATTTGATCATATAGAATTTCAGGATCTTTAACTGTTTTGGGGGACTGCGCTCTTTCATGAAAACAAAAAAAAGTTAGGTGGCCTTGGTTCAGGATTGATCAGTGGTGACGTGGATAGCTGACTAATGGGTGCAGTCATGACACACTTGTTAAGTCTGTGTGTTCCAGTTATATTTAAGGTCAATTACTGACAGACTACAAGAATAACTTTTCAATAGGTCTTTACTATTCGGAGGTTAGGGCTGTACTACCCAGCAAATTATTACACAGCACTTATATACCGGTGTGGTCACCACCGGTATTACCGTATACAGCAGCCAGAGAAAGTAGTACATCTCTTAAGGTGGAACAGGTTTAAGTTCTCTTAAGGTGGAACAAGTTACATACACCACAACACTGATTTCAGCAACAGCTAGTTGATGTCATGAGTAAAAGGGAGTTACAAATTCCAGTGTGCCTTTAATGCAATGTCTACAGATTGATCAGTGACATTTCCTTAACACCGAGTGCTCAGACTGGTAATTCATAATACCAAACTTCTGAAACAGCTACTCCACTTGCTCTGCAAATCACTAAGTACATACTTTGTCTTAATGAAAGACTGTCAAGTGTTTTAGGGGAGTGGGAGTCGGCACGGGTTCGACAGGCCGAATGGCCTTCTTCCGTGCTGTAACCATTCTAACCAGGGCACCCTAGTGAACAGACTAGCAAAAGTCTTGATCGTTCAACTAATTTACAGTTGAAACTGGCTACAACCACATCTGTTTGCTACTGTAAACTGTTTGAACAACTAGTTTCAAAATAAACACGGATATAAACTCGACCTGCCTCAGGGGTAGATCTCTTGCAGCTAATACACACCTAAATTACCAGCAGACTCTCAACTGAATGATATGGGGTGATAATCTGTCAATATAGTCTTCTTACTCTATTGCTCCCATATTAGCCAACCAAATGTTGCAATTTAGAACTGTGGATGTACTTTGCATACTTGTGTAAAGTAGAATTTGCATTGTACCAAACAGCCACACATTTGAAGTAATACAAAAGCTCCAAAGGGCATGGGTCCTTATTGATCCCTAATGGAAGAGAATAGAGTGCACACGGAAACATTTTCTAAATGAGGGTTAAGCATGAACACTACATTAAGGTACACTAAGGAGAGCTTTAAAACTCAAACTGGTTTAATCTAATTACAACCCTCGCATGTTAACAATTGGTGAAATTACATGCATTGGATGTTTCCTGGAAACAAAAATAAGTCAATACAAACACCTTGGAAGTGCAGCCAATTTGTCCAGACAGCTTCACTGCTGAACCCAAGTATTACCAGGACAATAATATATAGCTCCTTTACAGTAGAAAAATGTCTCAACACACTTCTCAAACGTGGAATCAGACAAAAATTAATGTTGAGCCAAAGGAGATATTAGGAGGAGTGACTAAAATCTTGGCCAAAGAGGTAGGTTTGAGGAGGATCTTTAAAAGGAGTAGAGGGATGTGGAGAGGTTTGGAGATGGAATTTCAGAATTTATTGCCTCGCAGGCTGAAGGTAAGGCCACCAACGTGGGATGAAAGGGGGGGGGGGGGGGGGGAAGAAAGGAGTGGGGGATGCAAGAGGTCAGAATTTTCAGAGGGTTAAAGGGATGTGGAAGGTTACAGAGATAGGGAGGCCATGAAAGGATTTAAATACAAAGATCAGAATTTTAAACTGAAGGTTTTGAGAGATCGAAAACCAACATCATACAAGTATTACCAGACTGGGAAAAGAATTTAGTGATCTAAATTGTTCTGCAGGTTTAGAAAGGCTAAACTGGGGTGGGGGGGGGGGGGGGGGATTACGTACAGATAAAAGTAGAAGCATTGTGATCAACATAAGTAACATTAAGGGGGAAAATAACTAATGGGATCCTTTACAGGTCAAAAAAAGACCTGAAACTTTATACCTAGAATAAGGAAACATGTGATAGACAATTGTTTCGGAGACTTTGGCTTGCCAGGAGTAAATTAGGAAATCCATAGTGGGGCTAAAAGGATAGAACTCTATTTTTGGAAATGATACTGGACTGCTATATGATTTAAATGGTGTGCAACCTACACAGAGTGGGCAATTTTGAACCTCAATGTGCAATAACCGGTTAACATAAAAGGGAACCCAAAGATCTTCTACTGGCATGTAAACAGCAAGCGGGTAGTAAGGGGGGTGGGGCCTATTAGCAACAAAGAAGGTGTTATATGCTTAGAGGCGCAGGGCAAGACTAGAATACTCAATGAGTACTTTGTATCGGTGTTTACTAAGGAGGTGGATGCTGACAAAATATCAGTAGAAGTGGAAAAGGTAGAAGCAATGAAAGGGGTGAAAATTGATAGACAGGATGTACTAGAAAGGCTGGGTATGCTTAAAGTGGATAAGTCACCTGGTCCAGGTGGCTTGCATCCCAGGTTGCAAAGGGAATTAGGGGAGGAGATAGCAGAAGGGCTTGCCATAATTTTCCAATCTTCCTCAGATGTGGGGGAGGTGCCCGAGGATTGAAAAGTGGCAAATGTGACACCATTGTTCAAGAAAGGGTGTAAGGGCAATCCTAGTAACTACAGGCCGGTCAGTTTAACATCGGTGGTGGGTAAAGTTTTAGAAACAATAATCAAATAAATAATTAACAGGCACTTGGAGAGGTTTAAGCTAATTAAGGAGAGCCAACAGATTTGTAAAAGGCAGATCGTATTTGACTAATCGAATTGAATTGAATTTTTTGATGAAGTAACAGGGAGGATTGATGAAGGGAATGCAATGGATGTTGTCTACATGGATTTTAGGAAGGCATTTGACAAAGTGCCACATAGAAGGCTGGTTAACAAAATTGCGGCTCATGGAATAGGTGGGTCAGTGGCAGCTTGGATAAGGAATTGGCTTAAGGACAGAAAACAGCGAGTTGTGGTAAATGGCTGTTTTTCAGACTGGAGGATGGTAGACAGTGGTGATCCCCAAGAGTCAGTGCTGGGGCCACTGCTTTTTTTGATATAAATAAATGACCTGGATATTGGAATACAGAGTAGAATTTCTAAATTTGCCGATGATACCAATCGACTGCAACAGGACATAGAAAGGCTAGCAGAATGGGTAGACAAGTGGCAAATGGAATTTAATAGAGAAGTGTGAGGTGATGCATTCTGGCAAAAGGAACAGAGAGAGGCAATATACACTTAATGGCACAGTTTTAAAGAGTGTGCAAGGACAGAGGGACCTGGGAGTTAACGTGCATAGGTCCCTGAAGGTGGCAGGACATATTGAGAGAGAGAGAGAGAGAGAGAGAGTGGTTAGCAAAGCATATGGGATCTTGGGCTTCATAAATAGAGGTATTGGCCCAGAAATTCGGGTCTCCACTGATGAGTACGCACAGGGTACTCACCCGTAGGCCCAATGGAAGTGCCGGTTTCCTGCATGCACTGCGCATGCGCGGGAAACCGGCACTTCCATTCCCCTGAAAGCAGGGGCTCAGAGATCGAACGCGTGCACCGGAGAGGCTGCGCATGCACATCGAACTTCGTTTTTTTTTTTTTTTTTTAAAAACAGGTTTTCCCAGGAGGGTAAGTCTCCAGAAGTTAGACATGTAAAAAAGCAGGCGGTAAGTGGTGAATTAAAATTAAAACATTTTTTCCACAGGTTTATTACTTTTAAATATTTTAACGGTAAATTTATTTTTAGCCCCGTTAGAAAATAAATTATTTTTCTCAAATTTAAATTATTGTTTAAAAAAGTTATTTCATGTAATTTATAGTTTATTTAAAAAGTGATTTTTAGAAAATTTATTTGAAGATTTAGTGATGTTATGGGGCCTGTAGTATTTCTAAGTTTTGACAGGTCTTCCTGTCAGACTTATGAATGGAGCATGCCCTGCTCCCCCATGGCCCACGTGATCCCAGGGGACACATCGAACTAACTGCGCCCCTGGGATACGCAAGCACTGCACACTGGCAGTTGGAGCAGGCCCCGGATCGGAATTCCACAGGGGCCCCACAGCACAACGGCCGGCGCGCAAGGTAAGTGCCGGTCGGGGGCTTGCACCCGCGGGAAGCCCCCGACCTGAATTTCTGGGCCAATGAGTACAAAAGTTATGCTGAACCTTTATAAAAGCACTGGTTAGGCCACAACTGGAGTATTGCGTCCAGTTCTGGTCACCACACTTTAGGAAGGATGTGAAGGCACGAGAGGGTGCAGAGGAGATTTTACCAGAATGGTTCTGAGGATGGGAGATCTTAGCTACAAGGACAGGTTGGAGAAGCTGGATTTGTTTTCATTGGAGCAAAGGAGGTTGAGAGTGATTTGATAGAGGTGTACAAGATTATGACGGGTTTGGATAGGCTAGACGGGGAAAGGCTGTTCCCATTAGTTGATGGTACAAGGACTAGGGGACACAGATTGAAGGTTTTGGGCAAGAGATACAGCAGGGGGGTGGCGAGGAAAACTTTTTTTTACGCAGCGAGTGATGGGGACCTGGAACTCGCTGCTGACGGAAGTGGTGGAAGCAGAGACACTCAATGTTTTCAAGGGGAAACTGGATAGGCACTTGAGGGAAAGAGACTTGCAGGGCTACAGGGATAGAGCGAGGGAATGGGACTAACTGGATTGCTCTACAGAGAGCCAGCACAGACACAGCCTCCTTCTGTGCCGTTATGACTCTATAACCAAGGGATGTGAGATTATAGATTGACAGCACCTCAGAAACTTGAATCAGAAAGAGAAATGTGGATTATAATAAAGAATATTTGCTGTAGGTAGATTTTATGGGGACAAAGCAGGAACTAAAACTGCTTCTATATTTTGAGTTATGTGCTATGCTAATGTCACTTAAATTTTTTTATTTTTTTTTAATAAATTCTTCCCAGCTGCTGGCCAAGTATATTTGGAGGCTATTGCTAGTTACACAAGGCCCACAACTGACCTATATAAAAGTAGCATGAGGGCTAGTGTCAGCTGTGGCTCAGTTGGCAGTACACTCACCTCCGAGTCAGAAGGTTGTGGCTTCAAGTTCCACTCCAGGGACTTGCGCACAAAGCTAGGTTGACACTCCAGTGCAGTGCTGAGGAGTGCTGCGCTGTCGGAGGTGCAGTCTTTCAAATGAGATGTTAAACCGAGGCCCTGACTGCTCTCTCAGGTGGATGTAAAGGATCCCATGGCACTATTTCGAAGAGGAGTAAGGGAGTTATACCCGGTGTCCTGGCCAATATTTCTCTCTCAACCAACATAACAAAAACAAATTATCTGGTCATTTTCACATTGCTGTTTGTGGGAGCTTGCTGTGCGCAAATTGGCTGCCACATTTCCCACATTATAACAGTGACTCCACTTCAAAAAGTACTTCATCGGCTGTAAAGTGCTTTGAGACGTCCGGTGGTCATGAAAGGCTCTATATAAATGCAAGTCTTTCTTTTCTTTTTGAAGTGAACAATTAAGAGAAAAAAAAGTACTTTTGGGACTATATTACTGTGAATGCAGAGCAACCAAATGCTACAGGAAATAAGTGCAGCAGACGAACAATGAAACTGTTGTAGGCAACAAGAAAGTATTGCAGGGAAAATATACAAACAAAATTTCAAGTTTAAAACTATGGCTACAAGAAAGGAAAGATGAATGTAAAAATAACATACAAAAGGTTGAAGAAACTGGTCAGGATACAGAACAGAAAAAAAAATCCACATTGCAAGCAATATAAAGTACAAGACTGAGTTTTAGAAATATACTTGAAGCAGTCAGAAAAATGGTACAACCCTGAAGATTTCCAAGGTCCAACTAGTTCACCCTCTACCATCCTGGTAGTCGCACGATAGTGATAATGGAGTTGTTGACCAATTCAATTAGTCTACAACAGACCCAGATATGGCACAAGGAAAACCCCAGTGGTGGAAAGCACTATCTTCCATATGTTCCCAACACTCCTCTTCCTCCCTCCCTCATTGCTTCCATCTAATATTGTTATGGATAATTCTAAAGGAATAAAAAGTATGTCTCGCATCTGGGTCAACTAATGGGCACATAGATCCAAGGTCCTTGAGACTTGCAATTTGCTGCCCAACCACTGCCTCCTCACCCGTTAAATGCATTGAGCCAATTCAGTATGCCAGTGTGCAGTAAGGCAGTGCAAAAACCCAAGCAAACCAATGCATGGAACCAGGCTCACTGAAGTCATCCCACCTTAAGAATGTCATGATGTGGTACAAATGCAGACTAACGTGTATTTGCTAAAGAAAAGGTTTTCCAAATGCTTTCCCAGGAGCCTCTGGGGAGCAGAACACCAGAGTGTTTTTGATTTTGCTCTCCATGGACCTGACTAATGGTAAAAAAGGCAAACATTTCAAGCAGTGAACTGACTTAATTAACATTTAATTCCCTAGGCTTCTCTGTTCCAATCTCCCTACTATCTGGAAGAAATAGCCTGTCAATTCTGTGGTCCCTGATCTAGTATATTAACATAGCTTTAAAACCTTGATAACCCTGTAAAGACCACTATTTCACAAATGCAAATATACTTACCTAAACACTACTAGACATTCCTGAAATGCATGTTGCAATACATTTTTCACTTTGTTTCTGTCCATCCTCCAATTTTAACCAGGTGAACATTTTAAGTGATCAGGCTACTGAGTTCTACATTAGTTTTGTTTTTATGCTGTAAATATTTACTTAGTTATTTTTCTGAGTCGCCTTCTGAAACTAAAATCCATTAACCTAGCCCACTGATGCTCTGCTCCTCAAACAACTCCTGGACTCACTCACCCTCTACAAATGTCTCCAAACCAGTGTAGAAGAAATCTGGAACTCTCTTTCCTCCTCCCACCCACCACTGCCCCAAAGGCTGTGGGTCAATTGAAACTTTGAAAACGGAGATCGATAGATTTTTGTTAGGTACGGGTATCAAGGGATATGGAGCAAAAGGGGAGGGGGGGTCGGGGTAAATCAAGTTGAGGAACAGATCGGCCAAGATTTAATTGAATGATGGAACCAGCTCGAGGGGCTGAATTGTCTACTGTTCCTATGAAGCTGGTACAAAGTTCCAAAAATGTATAAAACTTCTCATTTAAATTTCTTCTATAAATTTGGAAACAAAAAAGCACATGAGAAGCAATATAAATAAAATGGTACAATTTTAGAGGGGGTGCAGGAACAGAGACACCTAGGATGTACGTACACAAATCTTTGACGGTGGTAGGTCAAGGCTTAAAAAAAGTATATGGGACCCTTAGCTTTATAAATAGAGGCAGAGTACAAAAGCAAGCAATTTATGCTAAACCTTTATAAAGTTACTGGTTATGCCTCAGCTGGTGTATAGTGTTCAATTCTGGGCACCACACTTTAGGAAGAATGTCAACGTCTCTTAACTAGCCTCACAACATCAAGCTTAGAATGAGGAAATTAGGTTTGGGTTATAAATACCAGCCTTACCAGCAACACCCAAAGTCTGCAAAAGCATAAAAAAGGAGCTTTAAATCTACTCTTATTCACTATTGATAGCTGGATCCTGACTTTTTGGTCATAATTTGGCTGAGAAACTAGCATAAACTCTGCCTTTAAATTACTTGCAGGTGTAGTTTGAACCCTGTGCTCTACAGTAGATAGTTCCAGTCTCATCTCCCAACCCCGAGGAAGATATGCTTCTACTAGGATCCCAAGGCAAAAGATAATTTATTTCAAAAAAAGGGGAAACTGAGAGACACACCCAAACTCTGGAACGGGCATAGTTACCGTTCCCGAGCGCTTCCCCGGACCGACCGACGACCTCGGCTCGCCTCGGCACAACTTTCCCTCAAAACTTCCAGCTCGTCTCTAATTTCTGTTCGTTAGTGTAACCCGAGAAAGAAAGCCGTTAGGTCCAGGGGGAAATTTCAAAAAAAACCAAAGACCACATAAAACTTAGAGATAAAGCGGATGATTAAAGTCAAGGAGCGACGCCGGCCCTTACCCACGATCCTACTCCCGGCACCAGTCCGTGCGTCAGCCGCGAGCAGTGACTTGCCCGAGAGGGGTTAAAGCAACGACCTCCTCGCACCAAGACACAGCCCCGAGACTGGATGGTGGGGGGAAATGTCGGCCCAGCCCGGCCGCTGCAGCCTTCAGAGCATGCGCGCCCGCCCGCCGCCAATCAGGCAAGGGAAGGCCCTCGACAACTTGCCAAATGGCAGGGCGCAGGCTCTCAGGATTTGTCAACCAAAACACATCGCAAGTACGTTTAACACGTTTTTGAAAGTTCAAAATAGGTCATGGGAGAACATGTCATTTTTTTTGTGTGAATTTGCAAATTTAAATTGGAAATTCGCAATGCTGAAGTGGCACCGTTTTTTTTTGTGCTTATATCTTCACTCCACTGAGTTGCCCATTCAAATTTTGTAGGTCTGAAAATTTGGAAAGGGCCATTCTAAGCAACGATTCCTCAATGGGAATTAAAACTCTAAATCCACCAATGAGAGAGCAGGCAGCGCTGAGAACAGGCCTGCAAAATTCAAATAGGATAAAGAAGCAGACCAAGATTTAGAGAGAACCACAGACACACAGGACAGAAAGAGAAAACCAGACACCGATCAGAACATAGGAACTGGAGTAGGTCATTCAGCCCCTCGAGCCTGTTCTGCCTAACAATTAGATCATGGCCAATGTTCCCTTTCAGTTGCGTGGCCACGCAGCGCTCCGGAGGTCCAGTGCAGCTGGTGAGCCGGCTTTTAAATTGAAAAAAATGCGCATGAGCGGACTTTTGAATGGGCTGCGCAGCCCAAGGGGCTGCGCGGCCAAAAAACAAATTGTGATGAAATATGCCATTCATCAGGCACTCTGTATTCTCTGTGTTTGATTGTGCCTGTGACTGTGACAAGCAGGGGAGTTTAGTTTCAGTTTCATTTCCTTACCTGTATTGTATTGTGTGTAGGGCTCCGCCCATACCTGGCCCCTACTTAAGCAGGCCCCAGCGTGTCTCACAGGCAGTACAGCAGATCTCTGGATGAGAGACACTTCTCCACTGTGTATTACTTTCTGAGTTAATAAAAGCCTTGCTTTGCTCCGTTAACGTTGAGTCTCGGATTCATTGAGGCACATCAATTTTATTAACTCAATTTTCAACGCAATGGATCAACTCTTGAAACCCGAACGTTTGGATTTGGACCCGCATGCTTCGGACGCATCGGCACGATTCAGACACTGGTTTAAGTGTATGGAATTCTTCCTGGACAATTCCGCAGCCATCACAGACGCTACGGACGCTGAAAGTATGAAACTCGGAATCCTGCGGAATTGGGTAAGCCACCGGGTTTACCCCCTCATCCAAGACGCCGACACGTACCCGGCCGCCTGCGACATCCTAAAGGCGCATTACCAGCAGCCTACGAATGAGGTGTACGCTAGGCATCTGCTCGCTACTCGCACACAGCGACCTGGGGAATCGCTGGATGAGTTCCTAGTCACCCTGAAAACGCTTGGCAAAGACTGCAAGTGCCAAGATGTAAAAGCCGCAGTGTACACTGACGAGCTTGTTCGTGATGCCTTTATCACAGGCCTCAGCTCCACTTACATCCGGCAGAGACTACTGGAAAAAACGGGATTGGACCTGAAACAGGCTGTGGACACAGCGCGATCCCTGAGTGTGGCCCAGAGAAACACGGACGCCTACTCTTCAGCCCGCGCCGCCCACGCCGCCACGTGTGCACCAAGGGCGCCGCCATCTTGGAAGGCATCTTCCCCACCCGGCAGCCCGACACCGTCGGGGCCCCGCTCTCCCCCCAGAAGCCCTACGACAGCCGCGACGCGTCGGGGCCCCAACTGCTACTTCTGCGGGCAGCCGAAGCACACCAGAAACCTGTGCCCGGCGAAAGGCACCACCTGCTTTAAGTGCGGTAAGAAGGGGCACTTCGGGAAGGTGTGCAGAGGGAACCCCGCTGGAAAACCCGCCACCGCCGCGTGTGCGCCGTGGGAGCGGCCATCTTGGACGCCATCTTGCCTGACCTCGTGGGGTCCGCCATCTTGTGAGCAGACAGCGTGGACGCCATCTTGTCTCG
The DNA here is from genome assembly GCF_052327205.1 of Somniosus microcephalus. Lineage (NCBI taxonomy): Eukaryota > Metazoa > Chordata > Chondrichthyes > Squaliformes > Somniosidae > Somniosus > Somniosus microcephalus. The sequence goes on along the minus strand of NC_140992.1, from coordinate 47,992,865 downwards.
ATCAGGGCCCTACAGTGGCATCGGTCACAGTGGACCAGACCAGACCGCACCCGCTATCCAAATCAATGGTGGACATCGAGGTAAACGGGTGCGGGGTTAAATGTTTAATTGACAGTGGAAGCACGGAGAGTTTTATCCACCCTGAACTAGCACAACAACTCTCTCTAACGGTGGTCCCTGCTCGGGGCACCATCTCTATGGCTGATAAAACCCAGACATCGACCATTATGGGTTACTGCGCGGTACAATTGTCCGTTAACGGAACTGTATACGATAATTTTAAATTACTAATCATGAAGAGTCTATGTGCGAGCGTGATCTTGGGCCTGGATTTCCAGTGCCACCACCAAAGCATCACGCTCAATTACGGTGGGTCCCAGCTGCCCCTCACAGTGTGCGGTCTGGCTACCCTGAAGGTAAAGCCGCCTTCGCTATTCGCGAACCTTACTCCCAACTGCCGGCCAATAGCGACCAAAAGCAGGAGGTACAGCTGGGAGGACAGGCGGTTTATCGCGACCGAGGTGGACAGGCTGCTGAGGGAGCGCGTTATTGAACGCAGCAACAGCCCGTGGCGCGCCCAAGTGGTGGTGGTGAGGGGTAGCGAGAAGAAACGGATGGTGATCGACTATAGCCAAACGATCAACATGTACACCCAACTAGACGCCTACCCGCTACCCCGCATATCAGAAATGGTGAACCAAATTGCCCAATACTGGGTGTTCTCCACCATCGACCTCAAGTCAGCGTACCACCAGCTCCCTATCAGACCAGAGGACCGCCCGTACACCGCCTTCGAGGCGAACGGACGCCTCTACCAATTCCTCAGAGTCCCCTTTGGGGTGACGAATGGGGTCTCGGTCTTCCAGAGGGAGATGGACCGCATGGTCGATGACCACCACTTGCAGGCAACCTTCCCCTACCTCGACAACGTCACCATCTGCGGTCACAACCAGCAGGATCACGACTCGAACCTCGAGAGGTTCCTGAAAACCGCACAAAAACTCAACCTCACTTACAACGAGGACAAGTGCGTTTTCAACACCACGCGCCTCTGCATACTAGGCAGCGTGGTGGAGAATGGGGAAATCGGACCAGACCCCGACCGACTGCGCCCCCTACGGCAGCTGCCCCTGCCCAACACTCCCAAAGCCCTGAAAAGGTGCCTGGGGTTATTTTCTTATTATGCCCAATGGGTCCCCAACTACTCCAACAAAGCCCGCCCCCTCTTGAAAGCATCCTCTTTTCCGCTCTCTGCTGAGGCCCACGCCGCCTTCAAAAGCATTAAGCCGGATATCGAGCGGGCCACGCTACAGGCAGTGGACGAGAACACTCCCTTTCAAGTGGAAAGTGATGCGTCTGACTTTGCCTTGGCGGCCACCCTCAACCAGGCGGGGCGGCCCGTAGCGTTCTTCTCGAGGACCCTCCAAGGGCCTGAGATCAGACACTCCTCCGTGGAAAAGGAGGCCCAAGCCATCGTGGAGGCAGTGCGCCACTGGCGCCACTACCTAGCCGGCAAACGCTTCACCCTACTTACCGACCAGCGGTCGGTAGCGTTTATGTTTAATAATAAACAGAAGGGGAAGATTAAAAATGATAAGATTCTCAGGTGGCGGATCGAGCTCTCCACCTTCGAGTATGACATCATTTACCGGCCAGGGGCCCTTAACGAATCCCCCGACGCCCTCTCACGAGGGATGTGTGCCAGCGCCACCCGGGATCGGCTACAGACCCTCCACAACGACCTCTGCCACCCGGGGTCACACGGCTGTTCCACTTCATAAAGTCCCGCAACTTACCCTACTCGATTGAGGAAGTTCGGTCTCTGACCAGGAACTGCCGCACTTGCGCTGAGTGCAAGCCTTGGTTCTACCGCCCAGATAGAGCCCACTTAATCAAAACTACACGGCCCTTTGAGCGGCTCAGCTTAGATTTCAAGGGCCCCCTCCCGTCAGTCGACCACAATGTTTACTTCCTGAACATTGTGGACGAATACTCCTGTTTCCCATTCGCCTTCCCCTGCCCAGACATGACCAGCGCCACGGTCATTAAATGCCTCAACAGCCTGTTCTGCCTGTTCGGTATGCCGAGCTACATCCATACGGATAGGGGGGCGTCCTTCATGAGTGAAGAGCTACGCCAGTACATGCTGTCCAGGGGGATCGCCACAAGCCGTACCACCAGCTACAACCCCCAGGGTAACGGCCAGGTGGAGCGAGAGAACGGGACAGTATGGAAAGCAGTCACTCTAGCTCTAAGGACCAAGGGCCTCCCTATCTCCCGCTGGCAGGAAGTCCTCCCAGATGTGCTCCATTCGATACGGTCGCTATTGTGTACTGCCACTAATGCCACGCCTCATGAACGAATGTTTGTCTTTCCCCGGAAATCCACCTCAGGCGTATCCATGCCGTCATGGCTCTCCACCCCAGGTCCGGTATTTGTACGAAGGCATGTGAGGGGCCACAAGACGGACCCTCTCGTGGAGTCAGTGCACCTACTCCACGCCAACCCCCAATACGCGTATGTCCGGCACGCCGACGGAAGGGAGGACACCGTGTCCATAAAAGACGTCGCCCCAGCCGGTAACGACAACAACCACGACAACAACAGCAACAACGATCACAGCAACTATTACCCACCCACTATCCTTTCATCACCCCCGGAAGAACATCGACCAACGGTGCCCCCACCAACTACCCCTTCAACAACCCTGGCGGCGCCACCGGCAGAGACCCAGGAGGCCACCGGGGACACCCAGCCGACACCCGCGGCACCACAACAGCTACGTCGGTCACAGAGGACTATCAAACCCCCGAACAGACTAAATCTGTAGAAGGGTTGAATGTGATGAAATATGCCATTCATCAGGCACTCTGTATTCTCTGTGTTTGATTGTGCCTGTGACTGTGACAAGCAGGGGAGTTTAGTTTCAGTTTCATTTCCTTACCTGTATTGTATTGTGTGTAGGGCTCCGCCCATACCTGGCCCCTACTTAAGCAGGCCCCAGCGTGTCTCACAGGCAGTACAGCAGATCTCTGGATGAGAGACACTTCTCCACTGTGTATTACTTTCTGAGTTAATAAAAGCCTTGCTTTGCTCCGTTAACATTGAGTCTCGGATTCATTGAGGCACATCACAAATTATGGGGAACATTCATCATGGCTGATCTGTATCTTAACTCCATCTACCTACCTTGGTTCCATAACCATTAATAACCTTGCCTAACAAAAATCTATCAATCTCAGTTTTGAAATTTTCAAGTGACCGAGCCTCAACAGCTTTTTGGGGGAAGAGAGTTCCAGATTCCTGTACCCTTTGTGTGAAGAAGTGCTTTCTGACATCACCCCTGAATGCCCCATCTCTAATTTTAAGGTTATGCCCCCTTGTTCTGCACTCTCCCACCAGAGGAAATAGTTTTTCTCTATCTACCCTCTCAAATCCTTTAATCATCTTAAACATATAGCATACTGGACTAGTAATCCAGAGGCCTGGACTAATGATCTGGAGACATGAGTTCAAAATCCCACCACGGCAGCTGGGGAATTTAAATTCAGTTAATTAAATAAATCTGGAATAAAAAGCTAGTACCAGTAATGGTGACCATGAAACTACCGGATTGTTGTAAAAACCCATCTCGTTCACTAATGTCCTTTAGGGAAGGAAATCTGCCGTCCTTACCTGGTCTGGCCTATATGTGCCTCCAGACCCACAACAACGTGGTTGATTCTTAGCTGCCCTCTGAAATAGCCTAGCGAGACCACTCAGTTGTATAGGGTGGCTCACCTCCACCCTCTCAAATGCAATCAGGGATAAGCAATAAATGCTGTCCTTGCCAACGACGTCCACATCCCATGAATGAATAATAACAAAAATTAGATCACCCCTTTTCTTCTATATTCAAGCCTAGTCTATGCAGCCTATCCTCATAATTTAAACCGGGACAGAGAGAGAGAATTGCAGACAAAACAACAACATTTATATAGTATGAAAGCATGAAACATTTATATAATGCCTTGAACATAGAAACATGTCCCTGGGTGCTTCACAGAAGCGCTATGAGACAAAAATTGATACAGCCAAAGAAGGCGATATTAGGAGGGATGACTAAAAGTTTGGTCATATGGTAGGAGGTTTTTAAAGCAGGAGAGGTTTAGGGAGGTAATTCCAGACCTTAAAGCTTAGATGGCTGAAGGCATGGCCGCCAATGGTGGGGCAAAGGGAGTGGGGGTACACAGAAGGCTAGAGTTGGAGAAATACAAAGTTCTCACAGGATTGGAGGGCTGGCGGAGGTTTCAGAGATTAGAATGGTGAGGCTGTGAAGGGATTTGACCTCAAGGATAAGAATTTTAAATTGGAGGCATTGTGGGCTCGGGAGCCAATGTAGGTCAGCGAGCACAGGTGTAATGGGTGAGTGGAATGGTGTAGGATAGGATAGGGGCAGGAGAGTTTTGGATGAGCTGAAGTTTATGCAGGGTGCAGGATGGGAGGCCAGCCTAGAGAGTATTAAAATAGTCTGGAGGTGACAAATGCATGGAAGGAGGCAGTTTTTATGATGAGAAGATATGGAGTTGGATGACTAGGTTGCTAACTGTCTGGTACCGCCTGAGTCAGTGGCCGGGGAGGAGGAGAGAATTGGTCATGAAGGTAAAGAGTTTGTGATAGGGACCAAAGGTGATGGCTTCAGTCTTCCCAATGTTTAACTGGAGGAAATTGCTGCTCATCCAGAACTGAAAGTAGGACCAGTAGACTGACGACACAGAGGCAGTGGGGGGGGAGGGGGGGCTGGTGAGGGTGGGTTGAGAGAAGTGATGAAGAGGTAGATCTAGTTGTCATCAGTGTACGTATGGAACCTGACCCCATGTCTTAAGGTCATGTCGCCAAGGGGCAGCACGTAGATGAGGAAGAAGAGGGTTCCAAGGATTGATCCTTGGGAAACTCCAGAGGTACCGGTGTGGGAGTGGGAAGAGAAGCCATTGCTGGAGATGCTCTGGTTATGTCTGAATAGTTAAGAATGGACCCAAGTGAGGGCAGTTCCACTCAGTCGGACAACAGAGAGAAGGCATTGGAGGAGAATAGTACGGTAGGCCATATCTAATTCTGTAGATCGAGAAGGAGGAAGCATAATGCACCAGGGTCACAGAGAATGTCATTTGTGATTTTGATTAGGGCCGTTTCAGTGCTGTGGCAAGGGCAGAAACCTGATTGGTGAGACTCAAACTGGGAATTGTGTGAAAGATTGGCACGGTTTTGGGAGGAGAAAACACATTCAAGGACATTGGAAAGGAAAGGGAGGTTGATGATGGGGTGCTAGTTTGCAAGGTCAGAGAGGACGAGTGTGGGTTTTTTGAAGGGCGGGAGAGGGGGGGGTGGTTGATGACAGTAGTTTTGAAAGGGAGGGTGATAGTACCTGAAGATAGGGAACCATTGACAAGTTCAACAAGCATGAGAGTCGCATTGACAAGTTGAGCTTTAAGGGGAGATAGAGAAAGACGTGGGTTCAGGGCTAGGCGGGGTGCGGGGGGGGGCATTGTTGAGGGAAGTTTGTTTTGGTGGGCAAGGGGAAGGGGGGATATGGGCAGAGGCAGGGGGGATGTGGACAGAGGGAGCCGAATGGATCCTCTCTAAATGACAAAGGTGATCTCTCCACACTTGTTGGAGGTGAGGACGCAAGGCAGGGGCACATATGCCTGCAAATGTTTGGTTTGGGGTCCTTACATTTTACTAGACAATGATACTAAATACTACCTACTTAATCTAGTGTCAAATCTACACATGTGCAATCGTGAATAGGAATATTTGCAATAGATAATATAAAAAATAGTTGACAAAATGATAAGCGATAGATAATGCAAGAGGAAATGACATTGAACAAATATAAGCTTCTTGAAACACCAATGTTATTTCTGTATATGAACCTGAATGACAACTCAGAAACGAGCTTTTTGTGCTTGACCTGCAGCGAAGTCTTGTCTAATATCTGAGTAATTGAGTGCTACTTACAGTTTGTAACCACTCTGGGCTGAATACTATCTCTCCCCAGTGATTTGTTTGGGTTTTGTCTTTTTAGCCTGTATAGGACTTCCACCTGATTTATATCAATGTAGTTCATTTCACTTTGGTTAACTCTGTTTGGGGAGGACATGTTGCTCATATCTTCCCTTGTGAATACTTGGAGGAAGTAATCATTCAGAATATTGACTGTCTTGTGCTCATGTCATACTTCTACTGATCCAATAAAACCCAGATTGAGCAGATGTCCCATCTGAACCTCAGTAAGATCCATTAATAAGGTGCGTGGCCCTTGTCTGAACATGACTGTCTTATGTTTTGCCTCTGGAACACAGAATAGGGAAATGCATTTGATTGTACCATTTTATATTCAAATTTATAAATGTTCTAAAGGATTGCGTGACTTGGACTCCTCTCCTAGACAACCAAGAAGCCACTGGGTGCTCTATGTTCTATTCCTTACCTGCTAATACACATCAATCATTTTTGGAACCAAGAATCAATAAATTTGCAGTAAAGCCTTTAGCCTTTAGCCTGCAGCGTTAGTATTAAACTGTACACCAAAATAATGTGGCCATTCATGTCACTGATTATAAGTATGAGTATTGTGCTCTGTTTCCTCTCCACTTTGACTGGGAGTCCCTACCTATAAAGTAAACCCGATCCACTCCTGGATTGTCACAGGATCTGAGAATAAAGACGGCAACTGGATCACTGACCCTGTCCACTGTGCTGCTGTTCATTTCCCTAACATTCCTGAGCCTACCCATGTACTGTCCAAAGCATTCAATAACTATTGCTCTCAGGTACTCAGGGTTCAGCTACTATCATTGCGTAGGTGTCCTTTAACTAGATCCACTTGGGTGCCCTCACTGGCCCGAAGCCCCCTGCAATTACATGGGTTGCATGGCATAACGCTGCCATGGCAGAGGGGGGCGGGGAGACAGGTTCAAGGAGATGGTAGTGGAAAAAAGAAGCTGGGGGTTATCTTTGCATTTCAGGATGATCCTGAAGCAGCGAACAATTTTCGCAGAGGAGAGCAAGACCCAATAGTGCTTGTTGTGGTCCAAATAGATCTGACGATGAATGGTGAAACCAGTGGTGCGGCAGATATGTTCAAGTCTGCACCCCTTGCACTTGAGTGAGTGAAGATGGAAGCCATACCGGGGGAACAGCCAAGGTGGAGGGAGTAAGGTTTTACTCAGGACAAAGGCATTAAAGGTGCATGTAAGAGAATGATTGGCCCAGATTTTGCAGTCAGCAGCGAAGGAATAACATTTGCCTTTAACCTCGATAAAAGCTGCCCACAAACTTTTAGCAGGCTCTAGAATGCAGACTTCCTCTATTCTTGTGTCAGTTTGAATTCAGCGCCCTCAGCAGGAAATCTGTGGCATCCAGCAACAGGGCAGGCAGCAGGGAGGCTAATCAACCTATCAGATGGAAGAATTCTCAGAGATAGCAAAGCAGGAAGTAAAAAGCAGGGAATATAAATGTAACCCCTTCACGGTTCTCTAGATATATGTGAGATGTGGTCTCTGTTGTAGACAGTATTCTATAGTCCAGTAAGGAGATCACTACTACAATGGCTTAATTCTAATTATCTTACTTTATAGTTTTAACGTCAGACAGTATAAGAAGATTACGGGTCAATGACCTAAATTAGACATTTGCATACATTAGAATGAATCTAGACATAATAAACATACATTCTCCATTTATATGGATTCAAAGGAGAATCTGTCCCTGTGTCCAAATTCGAGTGCACTCTTTCGTTGGCACGCTTAAGTTGGAGCTCATGGTATGTATAATGTCTGCAAGACTTACGACTCCGAACCCCTTCGTTGAATTCTCTTCACGATCACTGAATCCCACTTTGAGTTCTGGATGCAGAGCTACTAATACGAAGGGCGGCGGCCGAGTTTGGAAGCCCGGGACGGGATGCGGCAGCCATTTGCCTCCTGAGCCCTCTTTTCAGAGCTCCTGCCCTCTTTTCTTCCAGTCGCTCGCGTTTTCCCGCTCGAAAAACCTGACTCCACCCCTTCCTCCTGGGGCTTCTGCCTGGAGACTACGCAGCCTCACTGTCTGCAACAGTTGATACTGGTGCAGAATTATGGAAAGTCTGCTCTTAGTCACATTGTGTCCTTAAAAGTTCTTGCCGTACCTTCACATGGGCAACTTTAACCCAGGGATTTATAACAATGATAATACAGTGTCTAAGTTAAAGATTGATAACCATACTTAGCGTACATAATATTTCCAGTGGGTATTACACTCCCCCCTACCAAATATAGGCATGTCCCCATGACTAATGAACTTTACACATAAGTGGTTGCATGCTTCCCAACCATGTATAAAGGGAGGTAACATATCGAACCGTAGGGGCTATCATTACACTTGGCACTCCTAGTGTACTGTATGTCAATCTTTCAGGAACCTTCTTAACTCACTGTGAGCTCCTTATTTCGGATACCCGGTCTTCAGTTCCTTCAACTACGTTGGAGGCGTTGGTTCCTTTGTTATCATGCCTTTCAGTCTCTTTTATCTCCTTCTCGGAAGCATCTGGTTCTTCCCAGACCATGTCTAAGTCTGAGCTAAATGGTTCAGACAATTCATCCAGATTCTGTCTTATGCGTCTTTCTGGGAGGTCGTACCATAGATCCCATTCTTCATCTTCCGACTCATCAGGTTCCTCATGATCCACACACGGTGTCATGGGTTTTCTGTCTCCTGGAACAAAGTTTTCCTGGTTTCTCGTTTTTTTCCTCCTTCTTCTCTGCAGGGTTCTCCTACTAGGTGTCAGCTCATTATCCACTGGCGGATCCAGACGCACTTGCTGTCCCAATGGCAGGATATGATTCCAGTGCAGTATTTTTATGGGTCCATTCCCACCTGCAGGTTTTAGCCGAAACACAGGTAGTTGTGACATTTGACTTTCAACAATGTAAGGTGTAGAAGCCCAGCGGTCTGCTAACTTATGTTTCCCTTGAAGTCCTAGGTTCCGTATGAGAACTCGGTCACCAGGCATGAGTTGGGAAAAACGGATCTTCTGGTCATACCTCTGCTTATTTCCTTTATTCTGTTTGGCAGAAACAGACTCAGCAAGTTCATAAGCAGCTTGCAATTCCTTTCTCGTGTCAAATACATACTTGAGGTAAGTTCTCTGTGATGTGCCATCACTGGATACTCCGAAACACAAATCCACCGGCATCCTCGCTTCACGTCCAAACATGAGGTAGTACGGTGAAAAACCAGTAGCGTCATTTCGGGTACAATTATAAGAATGAACAAGATGTCCAATGTGCCGACTCCACTTGTTCTTTCGCTTTGAATCCAGCATTCCAAGCATGTCTAACAAAGTACGGTTAAACCACTCAGGTTGAGGATCTCCCTGAGGATGGTATGGAGTTGTTCTTGACTTCTCAATCCCGAGCATGGACAACAACTCATGTATAAGTCTACTTTCAAAGTCTCTACCTTGATCACTGTGTATTCGCTTTGGCAGTCCATAGTGGATGAAGTATTTCTCCCACAACACTTTGGCAACGGTGGATGCTTTCTGATCCTTTGTGGGAAAAGCTTGGGCATAGCGAGTATAATGATCTGTAATGACCAAGACATTTGCGGTATTGCTGGAATCGGGTTCGATGGACAGAAAATCCATACAGACAAGGTCTTGAGGTCCATCACTTTGCATGTGAAACAGAGGAGCAACTCTTTTAGGTAAAGTCTTTCTCTGGACACAGCGTGCACAGGACTTGCAGAACTCCTCAACCGCAGACTTCATACGCGGCCAATAGAATCTGTCCTTGACCAACCCATAGGTCTTATCTACTCCCAGATGACCTGCGTCATCATGCAAAGACTTCATCACTATTTCCCTGTACTTTTCAGGCAGGACCAACTGTGAATGACATGGTTTAGTGGGTGGGTGAGTGATTCTACACAACACTCCCTCTTTAATTTCCAAGTGGTCCCATTCTCTTAGGAGCAGACGACAATCAGGATGTTTTGATTTGTCGATCTGTGTAATATCACCCAGACGGAGAGCTGAAAACACCTCATGAATACAAGGATCCTCCTGTTGTGCTTTGGATATTTCAGATGAACACAACATGGGTAAGTTTTGTACATCCAAACTGGAAAGGTTGCAAAATGCCTGGGGAACAGCATGCATTGACGCTCCCAAGTGGTCAATCTCTCGGGCATGAAATGAATTCTTTGGTCCAGATACCACGGACATCTGACACATTACTTTCACATCTGCTGAAGCAACATCTTTCCACTCTGGTTTCTGGTAGTGTGGGCGACAAGACAGAGCATCTGCGTCAATGTTCTGGTTCCCAGGTCTGTACCTGAGACTAAAGTTGTAAGCAGATAGTGCAGCAAGCCAGCGGTGGCCGGTGGCATCAAGTTTTGCCGAAGTCAACACATAGGTTAATGGATTATTGTCTGTCCTCACTTCAAACTTCGCTCCATAAAGATAATCCTGCAGCTTATCCACCACCCCCCACTTCAACGCCAAGAATTCTAGCTTATGAGCTGGGTAGTTACGCTCTGATGGCGTAAGACTGCGACTGATAAACGCTACAGGTCTCAGCCCTGCTCCTTGGTCCTGATACAACACACCACCCAACCCTTCTTGACTGGCATCCACGTGTAGCACATATGGCAGCTGTGGGTTTGCAAAAGCCAACACGGGGGCTTGAGTAAGACTTTGCTTTAAGGTGTGGAAGGCCTCTTCGCATTTCTCATCCCATCTAACACCAAAAGGCTCAGAGGGTTTGAAGTAGTCCTTGTTCTCTTTACCTTTAGCCTTTTTTTTCCTCTCGACTGGTGGGAGGTAACCAGCCAGCAGCTGATTCAGAGGATGGGCCACTTTGGAGTAATCCTGCACAAAGCGCCTGTAATATCCGCAGAACTCAAGAAATGACCGCAAGGCAGTCACTGTGTTCGGTTTGGGCCATGTGGTAACAGCTTTGATCTCGGATGGATCTGTGGCTACTCCATCCTGTGATACAATATGCCCCACATAGGACACGGATGTTTGGCAAAACTGACACTTGTCCAATGATAGCTTGAGACCTTCATCCTCCAGGCGACCAAGCACTTTCAGCAACCGAGCTTCGTGTTCTTCAAGGGTTGCCCCAAACACAATGATATCATCCAAGTACACCAATACTTCGAGCAAGTTCATGTCCCCAACTGTTTGTTCCATTATTCTTTGAAAAGTTGCTGGAGCGCCTGAAACTCCCTGTGGCATCCTTTCAAATTGGTAGAACCCAACTGGACATATAAAGGCTGTCTTTTCTTTGTCCGATTCACTCATCGGTATTTGGTAGTATCCACTTCTGAGATCCAACACACTGATCCACTTGCTTCCATTAAGACAAGCCAGAGCATCCTCAATTCTTGGAACGGTGTATTGGTCGGGAATAGTACGTCTGTTAAGCGTCCTAAAGTCCACACACATCCGAATCTTTCCGTTCTTTTTCCTCACCACCACTATAGGAGATGCATAAGGACTCCTGGACTCGGTAATGATCTCAGCTTCTTTTAACTGCGACAGGTGCTGTCTCACTGCTTCGATGTCAGCTGGTGCCAGCCGTCGAGACCTCTCCCGAAAGGGTTTATCCTCGGTAATTCTGATAGAATGGCGAGTACTCTTACTACAACCAACATCAAACTCATGAGTAGAGAAAACTCCTCTCCGCTCCATCATCTTCCTGACTAATCGGTCCTTCCATTCTTTAGGAACGAATGAATCTCCAAAGTTGAAGGAGGAGGGTGTCAGATCTCCGGTTGAGTTAACTTTGGACTCTTCCTTCACATGTGACGACAGTACATTTACAGGAAACAGATGCGCAATCAGCATTCCTTTCCTCAATGTGATTCCTTTGCCTGACATATTCCTCACGGTCACTGTAACTCTCCTTGACATCACAGCTGTCGGGGTCTGCAACTCTGGTCTCACCAGAAGCTCATTTGGAAACCGTGACTCTTCTGCAGGATCATCAGGTGACTCTATCAGAATGGCTTCAGTACCTGGCGTTCCAGGGAATTTTGGTATCCCAGGGATTCTAGCCACTCCTCCAGGACGCAGGGTGATAGGTTTGGCTCGAACGTACCACACAGTTCCTCTTTTGCTATCATCTACGTTGGAAGAAAGTTCAGGCAGTTTCTCAAAAGCCTTTTTGAAAACAGGGTGAATGTGTCTGGTGCTCAAGAAGTTTTCACCTCCCTGCTCTTTGCAGCTTGTCAGGAGTCGTCTCACTATGGGTGTATTACTGCCAACCAGTATGGAAACCTCACCTTTCACCATGGGGTCAGGGCAAACCAACACAAGTGCATCAATGGTCTCAGTGGTCCCTACATCAGCTTCCAAGAACTCCAACCTCAGCGACAAATAGCCATCATATGGGTAATCAGCAGGACTAAGGCCCCAGATCTGCAGAAGACTGATTGGGGTTAACGGCAAATGCGTCAGGTATCGGTCATAGAAGGATCTGTACAGTATGGTAACCTGAGAACCCGTGTCGAGGATAGCTTTAGTATAAATGCCTTCAATCTGTATTGATACAGCAGAACTCGGCCCTACTAAACCCTCAGGTATGATGTCTTTCATATCCCCTCGTCTATTATTGCACTTAGCGAAACGTGTCTTAACTACAGGGACAGCAGGCCGTTCCGTTACTGTGCCCCTTTGTAGTTTCCCGACTTCTTGGTAAGTTTTATGAGACGGTCATTTACTTTTTTTAGATTTTCCTCACCTCTACATTCTCGCTTGAAATGTCCATCCTTTCCACAGTTACAACAAAAGACTCCAGGTCTATCTCCTTCATGGGGATATCCTTTAGAGGAATCATTCATTTTGCTGTTAGACTTCGCAGAGTGTTTAACCTTTTGCACCCGTGCGTCATCCCTTTCTGTGTTGGGCTTAGACCGAAAATATGCCATCTCGGCTCTCATGACATTTATTTCCTTCTTCAGCTGTTCCATCTCAGGGTTGACATCACCCTTAGGAGTAGGAACTGTAACAGGAGTCACAAGCTTGGACATCACAGCACTCTTTGCTACATTCCGGGCCTGAAGCATATCCTCCTCCTCTCTGACTTCCCTTAGCGGCTCAGTGAAGGTAGGTGGATCTCGCAACTTATGGGTCATGCGTATGCGAAGAGCAGTCACGTCTTCGAGCAATGCACCTCGCACAACCTGTTCAATGCGGAACCGATTCATTTCAGGCAACTCAATCCCTCTTTTCCGTAACATACAATGCAGCAGTTTGTCTATTCTCAGCAGATAACTGGACAGCTTCTCTCCCTCACACTGGAATGTGCTTCTGAATCTGACCATCAAATCTGAAATGGTTTCAGTAGTTCCAAAGGCAGTTTCTAGAGCCTGCATGTAGTCAAAGGAAGTAGCAGAGGTGTTCTGCGCCTTTAAGAATCTTACAATGTCAGCAGCAGGACCCTTAAGGCCTTCTACTATTCTCTGCCTCTTCACATTGTCACTGCACTGCCATTCCTCTAGCAGAGGCAGGGTCTGCTCAGCCCAGGCGTCGTACTCCTCTTCCCCACTGGGAGTTGGTCTCACTCCTGAGAACATATGGAGCTTACGGTATCCCTGAGCCTCGAAGGCAGATTGGTGCATTTATCCACCAGAGAACTAATGGCACTGACCAACTGAGTGTTCATATCCAGGGCCGAAGGACCTATCAGACCTTTGACATCAGCAACAGTCTTTCCTTCTTGTCTCAAGAATGACAACAACTTGGTCTGAAACCCTTCTTCTTCCTTAGTAGTAATAGGGACAAACTGAACTGGCCAGGGACCAGCCTCTTCAGAAAGCCCAACTGCCTCAGGTAAACCATGACCTCTCAGGTTCTCTGATGTCTGGATCAACACAAACTGCTTCTTGGTAGCTGTATCCAAGCAGCGCTCAACTATCCTAACCTTTCCAAAGGCTTTGACACAATTCAGAGCCCTTAGCAAGACATCATCAGGGTCATCGTTAGCAACACCATTCAGCACAATGGCATGGGTAGTAGCTATCTGCTTCCGTTTGCACCAAGCTTCAACCTCAATAACATCCATCTTTTATGCTCAAACAGCCCAGTAGAAACCACAAACCACTCTCTTAGCAATGAGCATTCAATACTGTTAGTTTACTGACATAAATAGACCACAATCCCGGACGAGCCCCCAAAATGTAACCCCTTCACGGTTCTCTAGATATATGTGAGATGTGGTCTCTGTTGTAGACAGTATTCTATAGTCCAGTAAGGAGATCACTACTACAATGGCTTAATTCTAATTATCTTACTTTATAGTTTTAACGTCAGACAGTATAAGAAGATTACGGGTCAATGACCTAAATTAGACATTTGCATACATTAGAATGAATCTAGACATAATAAACATACATTCTCCATTTATATGGATTCAAAGGAGAATCTGTCCCTGTGTCCAAATTCGAGTGCACTCTTTCGTTGGCGCGCTTAAGTTGGAGCTCATGGTATGTATAGTGTCTGCAAGACTTACGACTCCGAACACCTTCATTGAATTCTCTTCACGATCACTGAATCCCACTTTGAGTTCTGGATGCAGAGCTACTAATACGAAGGGCGGCGGCCGAGTTTGGAAGCCCGGGACGGGATGCGGCAGCCATTTGCCTCCTGAGCCCTCTTTTCAGAGCTCCTGCCCTCTTTTCTTCCAGTCGCTCGCGTTTTCCCGCTCGAAAAACCTGACTCCACCCCTTCCTCCTGGGGTTTCTGCCTGGAGACTGCGCAGCCTCACTGTCTGCAACAGTTGATACTGGTGCAGAATTATGGAAAGTCTGCTCTTAGTCACATTGTGTCCTTAAAAGTTCTTGCCGTACCTTCACATGGGCAACTTTAACCCAGGGATTTATAACAATGATAATACAGTGTCTAAGTTAAAGATTGATAACCATACTTAGCGTACATAACATTTCCAGTGGGTATTACATAAATCACGTTTAAATCATTGTACCCAAAAGCGAAATAAAAATTGGGACATACACATGGGATTAAGGGAGAAACTTAAATAGAAAAACACAACCTCACACACTCAAGAAGACTGGGTGAAGTCCATTTACTTCTTCAATTAATTTTGCATGTACGTCTTTCCAACTCAGTGTAACTGGTTTAGGCTGGGTGCTTCTGTATATGTACAAACATAGATGTGCCTCAGCAGTCAATTATTTAGCTATTAACGTTTTTCCATGTATGTCAGTTATCATAACAAAAGGGAGTGGGACTCCGAGGTATCCAGAGTGGGAGCAACCAGAGCAACATGGTCCTGAGTCACTCAGAGCAGGAGTGGCAAGGAGCAAGGAGGCTAGCTACAGAGGGGGTGACTGAGGTCGTAGTGTGAATGTAGGTATTGTCCCTAATAACTACATGACAGATCATACATGAATAGTAATATGGTTACAATGGAGCAATATGTCACATTCTTGTAATTCCCTTCAAAGGCCTACTTGCAATGGGCACTGTTGCATTTGGGCCTCCACAGAGGGGAGATCCAAGAAAATCAGGTGGGAGGTGTGTTGATGTCAGTAGTGTTGCATTACTGCAGCAGCTCAATAAGGCAGCCCACCACCACCTTCTCATGGCCACTAAATGTTGGCCTTGCTAGCGACGCCCAAATACTAAGAATGAATAATCTTTTGCAAAACAATTACATGCTTCCACCTGTTCCAGGCAAAAGTACTCTGCTGCTTCCTTTAGGGAAATCTCTGGCAATGCATAAGGAAACTGGCCCTGGTATATGGTTTATAGGTGTGTCAGGGAAGCCTACATATGTAAATGCCTTAAATTGCAAACTGTTTACCTGTTTGCTTTGTTCATTAGTTTCAAAGTGCTGTTCCACCTATAATGTGGACATTATTCTTACATTAGGGAATGACTCACAGCTCATCTAAAGTGTTTGAGACAGATTAAATGGTTCCCAGGAAGGGGCCAAACCATTCAATTCAAATACAAGGAGAAGCGACTGTTTAAAATTTAACTGCATTCTAAGGGGAAATAGCAAAGATTGTAATTACATTCCAAGGTGGAATAGTAGAGATTGTAATTACTGTAAATCTACTCATTGTCATTGCTACTGTTCACTTATACTTACTGTTTAATAAATCTGTTTTGTTGTCTGTTGTCAAAGCTATGGTCTGATAAGTATTCTTCCACTTTCCAAAGTCAAGGTGATCACATGTTATTTCAGTAATGGCAAAGGTTTCTGTTTGACTCTAGGGGGGGAAAATTCAGTACCTTAGTGCCTCCCGTTAGCGCCACTATCTAGGCACTAGAGCATTATCACCAGGGCGAGGTGAATCCAACGCCACACGTCAAACCAGCCCACCCCCCGCAGCGCCGCCGCTAACACTTATCACTGGGGGCTTCAACGCCAGGTGGGTCGTGACGTCAGTAACTGTGCAATGCTCACTGGCCGCCCGATCTGCAAAATTGATTGTCGCCACCTACCTTAGCACCTGGAGGAAACAGCGACAGGGAGAGCTGGCTTAAAGCAACAGGAAACTGGCTCCAGGGACGTTATTTAAAGGGATCATCAGTAATGAGTCATAGCTGTAGGTTAGTGGAGTTTCAGTGCTTTCTTGTCAGTTTCACATAGTACAACAGTCTCATTCCATAATTTCAAGGTTATTTAGTATCAGGAGTGTTGTGGCAGCTAAAACGTAGCTCCATTTATTTGTAAAAAAATCAAACTGCTACACTTGGTCACCATAATGGCAATCGACCTCGCCCTCCAGGATCTACGGCAGAGGGGCAGAGGCATCATGAAAGACTGGAACATGTGGCCAGAAGGAGGAGGAGGGCCATCAGAGCTCTCAACAGGAGGCCTTACCCTCCGAGGGTATTCTAAGCACTTCTCCTATCTCCAATTAAGCGAGAAGCAGTGTATTAGAAGGCGCCGCTTCACCAAAGAGGTTGTCACAGAACTCTGCCACCTCCTGCAACCAGATGTCCAGCCTCAGTTCAGGGTGACCACGGCTCTCTCAGTGGCAGTCAAGGTCACCGTCGCCCTCAATTTCTTCGCCAGTGGATCCTTCCAGTCTGCAACAAGAGACATAGCTAACATCTCGCAGTTTGCCGTCCATCGCTGCATCCAGGAGGTCACAGAGGCTCTCTACAGTAGAAGAGACTACATTTCCTTCCCCAACACCAGAGAGAAGCAGGACGAGCGTGCATGTGGCTTTGCCAGGATAGCGGGATTCCCCATGTTGCAGGGCACCATTGACTGCACCCATGGGGCTTTGCGGGCACCTCATAACAATCCTGAGATCTTCCGTAACCGCAAAGGCTGCCACTCACTTAATGTGGAGTTGGTGTGTGACCAAAGACAGCTAATCCTCGATGTCAATGCCTGTTATCCTGGTAGCAGCCAAGATGCCTTCATCCTGTGCCAGCACTTTTCCAGCCACCAGATCAAGCTCGCGGCTGGCTGGTTGGAGACAAGGGCTATCCGCTCTCCACCCGGCTCATGTCTCCCCTCCGCAACCCCAACACTCCTGCTCAGCACTCATATAAGAGAGTCATGCTGCCACCAGGAACACCATTGAGCAGATCATCGGCCTGCTGAAGCAATGGTTCCGCTGCCTTGACTGCTCGGGAGGAGCCCCCAGTACTTGGCTGAGTGGGTGTCCCATTTCGTGGTGGTCCGCTGCATGCGCCAGAACTTGGCCATCATGAGGGTGCAGCCCTTGCCACCAGGGATTGCAAGACCACCTCAGGAGGAGGAAGAGGGAAAGGAGGAGGAGGAGGACGACAAGGAGGAAGAGGAAGATGAGGAGGATGAGGAGGAGAAGGAACAGGAGTGAGGGAGGGCAGTCCGTGACCGCCTCATCAGACTGTGGGTCCAATGACTGAAACCCCAGATCCCCATTGCTCACCACATCCCTATCATTCCATCCCTGAAGTGTTGGCTCAGTGGCTGCAGCAGGGCCGGTGGAAGGCTGCTGAGTTCCCGTGCGGAAGACTTCAGATGGCCTTGCAGGACGCTCTCGCCCAGCTGTAGACTGCACCACCTCAGCATAGGCGGCAGCGGTCTGGGCTGGCTGGATGACAAGCAGTGACAAGGGCAATGGCGGAGTGGCAGTGGTGGGAGCAGCAATGTTGTCATCCTGAGAGAGGACAGCAGCTTCCTGTTACACTGACCCACTGCCACTTCCCTGGAGCAGCACCTCAGCATCCCTAGCAATCTGTTGGAGCACAGATTGCTGGCCTGCTGCGACACCGTGAAAGCCGCGGTCGACGGTGCTAGACCCAGCCACGATGGCAGCAGTCAGAGCTTGCGTGGCATCAAGCTGAGACTGCATGAGAGCAGCCTGAGATTTGATGCTACCAAACATAGACTGCATTACAGCACTAAGACATTGCGTCGCTTCCACCTGTGCTGCAATGGAAGCTGCCAGATCGCCGATTACACAGGGCATCAGGTTTGGGTTGTCACGGTCTCTCTGGGAATCTACCATCCTTTGCAGACTGGAAATGATGGGCTCCATGGTGTGCGCAGAGCCTTGTGCAACGTTGGAGGCGGACTCCTCCACGCTCCTTATCATTGCCGAGAGGCTCTCAGGCACCCTTGCCATTGCACCTATCATCATCGTGTGCATGCCCATCACCCTTCTAAAGGTCTTCCCATTGAGGTCCTCATCTGAGTCCTGTGCAACAGAACTCGCACACAAACTTGCCCTCTGGGGAGCTGGCCCCCGAGCTACCCTTTCCCCCTGGCCTTGCTGCAGCCTACTCATCCCCGGTGCCTCACCCTGTGCAGATCCCATTACTATACTAGCCTCTAAAGAACGTGTAGTGCCAGTATCTGAGCTGGTGCCTGCGGGTGAGACATGCAGTGACGCGGTGTGTTCTTCCTCCTCCTCTTCTCCTGCCTCGCTCTCTACGGTGCTCTCAGGGACAGGCTGCTCAGGTTCCTGCTGATTATCTGAAAGCATAAAGGCACAAGAGTCAGATTAAGGTGAGGGGAGTGGGGCAGGAAGGGAGAAATGCATGCATACAGCATGATTAGCTGGAAAGTGCAAAACGCTTGTGGGGTGAGGGGGAAGTGGAATGTGAGAAGGAGTAGGGATGAACATACCATTGTTGTCCCCAAGAGGGGCAACATTGCCGTTGGCCACGGCGCCCACCACCTGGCGCCCAATAATCTGCAGCGCTCTATTTTCCAGTGCAGACTGTGGTCGGGTGTCGGCTTGTCCCCCCCACCCCCACTCCTGCGCCCTCCTGTTGTGAGCCACCTTGGCCTGCAAGAGAAAGGAAAGTGTGTGAGTGAGTGTGGATCAATGTGTTTTGGTGATGTGCCTGCCATAGTTGAATAGCTGTCATTGTGTGCAAGGTGTGAGATGTGGGTGTGAGTGTTGGTAGGTAGAGATTGTTGGTGGGTGAGTGCTGGGGATGTGGTGCTTTAGGCAGTATCTGAAGACTGTGGTTCAGATGGTGGCATGTAGCATTTGTTGAAGCATGCATTCACCCTGACCACCCAAGTGAGTCAAATTTCTTCCTGCACTGTGTGTGGGTACTGGGGACCACAGTGCTGCCCAAGATGTGCTGTGCTACCTCCCTCCACATGGTGCAGAAGACTTGCGGCAAGGGCCTCCTGCCACCTGCTGGGTAGAGCACTGCCCTCAGTCTCTCCACAGCGAACACCAATGCCTCCAATGCTGGATCGCAGAATCTGTGGGCTCTCTCCCTGGGGCGTGGATCTGCCATGAGTACAGCTGCTTCAGTCCTCCGGCTCATTCTCCTTGATCTGCTGCTGCTTGCTGAGGCAGCTGCACAACCAGCAATGCTGAGAATGAGGTTCTGCAACATCAATGAACCTCCCCTTTAAGAACTGAGACGGGCCTGTGGTAATCATGACTTGCGATTAGACTGCACCTGATATTAGTCCACCCTTTGATTGTAATGCCAATGAGCTTGGGCTTTAATACTTGAATTAGTGCTCCAATCATTTCTTTGAGCAGTGAGCACGAATTTTGCATGCAGTCTAAAGCATTAGCGCCTGCCACTAAATTTCCAACTTTGTTAATGATACCGCCCATTCCTGGGCTATAATTAATTTAATATTTTGGGCAGGTAAAGGCAATCTGCAGTTCATGGGGAATGAGGGCTCACTCATGGGAGTGGTCTTTGCCACTGAACCCAAGGAAACTATCTGATGTATAGGTCCCAAAAACACAACAGATGTAAGTAATAGCACATTGATTTAATAGGCGATCAGTAAATATATTCTGTTTACCTATCAGCTGTTTCTAATTCAAAAGATTTATATACATTTTAGATTCAGTATTGATTCAGTATAACTGGCTGGTAATCTGCAACTAGATAAACATTTGGGGGTAGATTTTCCCGAACCTGTCGGGAAGAAGGCGGGACTTCCCCTTTCGGGTTTTTGACCCGCCTACTTCGACGTCCGGCCAATCCGCGCGATTTTCCCTTGATTGACCTTGTTGAGCCCGCCCAGTGGGCTCAGCAGGCCAATTAAGGGCCACCCAGCAACAGGTGACATCACAGACTGCAATTTCATCTGTCAAGAGTTTTTGACAGATGAAATATCAGTGTTTGACAGCTGTTTGAAGCTGTGAAACACTGACACTCTGAGTTCTAACATGAGTCCTTCTGCACAGACTCAGTTAGAACTCTCAGCAGCACTCAAAGCTGAAGGCTGTCACTTTTCACAGATCGCAGCCGTTCAGCTTTAAGTGCCGGGTGAGTGATGTGCTCCCGACGGCTACAGGAAGAAAGGCTGTTAAGGTAAGTACAGGTAAGTAAAAGTTCTTTACACACTTTAGACACACCAAACACACTTACCTTTACACTCATGCACCCATCACTCACCTGAGCACCGACATCGCGACCCCTCCAACTCCTTCAACCCGACGGCCCGCCTGCTCTAACCTGGCGTGGTTTGGAGCCATCGGGAAACCCACACGACACCCCTCAAAACAGGGATTAGGCTAAAAACTGCCTGTTAACTAATCTTCCCGCCTGGTTTCGGCGGGTCCCAGTGCGGGGCGGGTACCCGCCGCCCCTGAAACTTACGTGGGGCGGGGTTTTGGGCGGGATGGTGTCGGGACCCTCGAATTCAGGATTTCCCCCCCCCCCACACGTCTGAAACCCCGCCTGACGGCTCCACGAAAATCTAGCCCTTGGGTTCTAATGGATAGACTGGAGAAGCTGGGGTTGTTCCCCTTAGAGCAGAGAAGGCTAAGAGGAGATTTGATAGCAGTGTTTAAAATCATGAAGGATTTAGATAGAATAAATAAAGAGAAACTGTTTCCAATGGCTGAAGGGTCAATAACCAGAGGGCACAGATTTAACTTTTTTACACAACGAGTTGTTAGGATTTGGAATGCACTGCCTGATAGGGCGGTGGATACAGATTCAACAGAAGTCTTCAAAAAAGAATTGGATAAATATTTGAAGGAGAAAAAATTGCAGGGATACGAGGAAAGAGCGGGGAAGTGCGACTAGCTGGATTGCTGTTCGAAAGAGCTGGTGCACTCGATGGGCTGAATGGCGTCCTTCTGTGCTGTACTATTCTATGATTCTATGATTTAAAATAAACATGTTAGACATTTGGCCACTAGTATCACCAACAATAATTTCTAGGCTAAAATGTCTACTGGTCATCTGGGCCAGAATTTTTGTTGTTGTAATCTTTGTAAATAACATCTATTTTGCAAAATGTGATGCAACCAAAAATTAATTCAGTTTTGCCTCAGTGGATTCCACCCCAGCAGTAAAATCCCATCATTTGGGGGGGAAATGTAGGCCCACTCCCCAACCCCCTTCTGAGGGGAAAATCCTTGTTCAGGAAAAGGAAGAAGAGTGAAATTCCACAGATCTCCGCCCACTAAGATGAAAATCCAGGCCTGGTGGAAGGAAGTGTGGCCTTCCCCTCTATATCATTGAGAGAGCTTGGTGGCTGTCCTCATCTTGCTGAGGTAGCTTCCTTGCCTTTGCTGCTTCTATTCCTGGTCCCTTTTGCTATTCCCCCCTTCCCCCATTCCCTGCTCTTCCCCCATCCCCTTTCTCCTACTTGCACCCATCCACCTTCCCACATACTCATTCTCTTCCCCTCTTCTCCATCCTCTCCTCTCCCCATCTCCCCCTCCTCTCTTCCCCTACCCTTCTAGTCATTGTCATCAAACAGATCAAAACATGATATAATGCACATTTATTCTCAATGGCCATGTTCATTGAAAAAAAGGATGTTTATGGTGAGGAAAGGAGTTCTGTCACAATTCATTTCATAAGAAAGTTTATAAATTAATATCTATCTAGGCATGGTTAGAGATTGCTTTGTAGACATAAGAACATAAGAAATAGGAGCAAGAGTAGGCCATTCGACCCCTCGAGCCTGCTCTGCCATTCAATAAGATCATGGCTGATCTTCTACCTCATCTCCACTTTACTACACTATCCCCATATCCCTTGATTCCCTTAATATTTAAAAATATATCGATCTCTGTCTTGAATATACTCAACGACTGAGCCTCCACAGCCCTCTGGGGTAGAGAATTCCAAAGATTCACCACCCTCTGAGTGAAGAAATTTCTCCTCATCTTAGTCCTAATTGGCTGAGCCCTTATTTGAGACCTGGTTCTAGATTCCCCAGCCAGGGGAAACATTCTCCCTGCATCTACTCTGTCAAGCCCTGTAAGAATTTTGTATGTTTCAATGAGATCACCTCTCATTCTTCTAAACTCTAGAGAATATAGGCCTAGTCCACTCAATCTTTCCTCATAGGACAATTCCCCCATCTCAGGAACCAGTCTGGTGAACCTTCGTTGCACTCCCTCTATGGCAAGTATATCCTTCCTTAGGTAAAGAGACCAAAACTATACACAATACTCCAGGTGTGGTCTCACCAGGGCCCTATATAATTGCAGTAAGATGTCTTTACTCTTATACTCAAATCCTCTTGTAATAAAGGCCAACATACCATTTGCTTTCCTAATTGCTTGCTGTACCTGCATGTTAACTTTCAGTGATTTGTGTATCAAGGACACCTAGGTCCCTCTGAACATCAACATTTCCCAATCTCTCACGATTTAAAAAATACTCTGCTTTTCTATTTTTCCTACCAAAGTGGATAATTTCACATTTCTCCACATTATATTCCATTTGCCATGTTTTTGCCCACTCACATAGCCTGTCTATATCCCCTTGAAGCCTCCTTGCATCCTCCTCAACTTACATTCCCACCTAGCTTTGTATCATCAGCAAACTTGGATATATTACATTTGGTCCCCTCATCCAAATCATTGATATAGATTGTGAATAGCTGAAGCCCAAGCACTGATCCTTGCGGTACCCCACTAGTTATAGCCTGCCAACCTGAAAATGACCCGTTTATTCCAATTCTCTGTTTTTTGTCCGTTTACCAATCCTCAATCCATGCTAGTATATTACACCCAATCCCATGAGCCCTAATTTTGTTTAATAACCTCTTGTGTGGCACCTTATCGATGCCTTCTGAAAATCCAAATACACCACATCCACTTGTTCCCCCTTATCTATTCTGCTAGTTACAACCTCAAAAAACACTGAGGTTTAAATTAAAAAAATTTTAAGCAAGTCAGATTTGTTGTATTGACTTTATGCTACTGTTTAATTTCACTTTTATTAAAATTTGATTCGTAATTTATAATCTAAGTCACACGGTCTGATAGAGTGTTTATTCTTCGGCAATCCCAGAAATCAATTCCAGTAACAAGGATTTCTGTTCAATCCCCGCTTGTATAAAGTTATATTCGGTTCACAAGGAATAGGGACTCAGAGAATTATCCAAGTAAAGCCTAAATGCCTAATATTAGGTTTGAATTTGAAATAAGAAAGCGGCTGTTACTACTGTTAAAAAGATGCTGGTCTCTGAAAATATTTAATATCCATTTATCAGTCAATCTGATCCATAGATTTTTGTAAACTGTGCACTAATATGATATACATTGCCTAAATGATACCTTGGGATGAGTTTGATGATTTGAATTTATATGATAGTGTTGGATTATGATGTAAAATCTTATTGGGTTTCATTGATAATTGAATTCGTGTTATGAAAAGCTAAATGTACAAGAACAGTAACTTAAATTTCAGTCCATTGCCTTCATGTATAATTATAATTTGTTAGTATACAATTTATAAACTTGAAATTTAATGCTTATTCATCTACTTCTCAGGCACATCATGAACGAACTGATTGAAACAGAACGGGTGTATGTAGAAGAGCTGCTAAGCATCATTGAGGTAGGGAAAGTGTGCAATTCAAAATTCTGAAAAAATGTGGTTATTTATATTTGAAGACTTTTGTTCATCTCATTGTTTCATTCAGAAACACATATACCACTGATGCAGCTTAGTGTAGCAGAATTTGCCTGGATTTCCCTTTAGTAGAAAAAAATGAGTTACTGCTGGCAGGAAATCTGCTTAGATACATCTTAGCATATTTGACACATGATAACAACTGCCAGATTAAAATATTCAAATGGGTTTTCACTACCAGTGACAAAGAGAAAGTAGAAATTTCATCTGAGCAGTAACTATGGGCCAGCTTTTAACATTTAAAACTACTTGATTGTGCACCCCTCAAATACTGTTTAAATGCATGGAGGTATTTGTGCCCCACGCATCCATTTAAAAAAAACAAAACAGCATGTTTAATACCATTATTAATAATTGGTCATGGCTTTGTTGACCTATAAATTCGAGAAATTGAACAAGAGATCATATTGTCTTTCTCTTTGAAATTACCCTAGTCCACTTTTGAACACATGGGAGTACGATATTGTTGCCATCACGGAGACATGGTTGAGGAAGGGTCAGGACTGGCAGCTCAATATTCCGGGGTATAGAATCTTCAGGCGAGACAGAGGGGGGTGTAAAAGGGGAGGGGGTGTTGCAATATTAATTAAGGAGTCAATTACTGCTGTAAGGAGGGATGATATATTAGCGGGTTCCTCAAATGAGGCCATATGGGTAGAACTTAAAAACAAAAAGGGGGCAAGCACTTTGCTGGGAGTGTACTATAGGCCCCCAAACAGTCAGGGGGAGATAGAGGAACAGATATGTAGGCAAATCTCAGAGAAGTGTGAAAATAATAGGGTAATAATAGTGGGGGATTTCAACTTCCCCAATATAAATTGGGATAGTCAGAGTGTGAAAGGCTTAGAGGGTGCAGAATTCTTAAAGTGCATCCAGGAGAGCTTTTTGAGCCAACATGTAGAAAGTCCTACAAGAGAGGGGGCGGTACTGGACCTAATTCTGGGGAATGTAGCCGGGCAAGTGGTGGAAGTATCAGTCGGAGAGCGTTTTGGCGACAGTGACCATAATTCGGTGAAATTTAAGGTGGTCATGGAAAAAGACAAAGGCGGCCCGGAAATAAGGGTTCTAAATTGGGGGAAGGCCGATTTTAATATGATGAGGTAGGATCTGGCCAAAGTGGACTGGGAGCAGCTACTTATAGGAAAATCCACATCAAAACAGTGGGAGACTTTCAGAAGGGAAATAGAGAGAGTACAGCGCCAACATGTTCCTGTAAAGGTCAAGGGTGGGACCAACAAGCAAAGGGAACATTGGATGACAAGGGAGATACAAAAATGCATTAGAAATAAAAGGGGGGCTTTTGGCAGTTACAAAAGACTAAAGACGGAAGAAGCCCTAGAGGAGTATAAAAAGTGCAGGGGCATACTTAAAAAAGAAATTAGGAGGGCGAGGAGGGGCCATGAAATAACACTGGCGAGCAAAATAAAGGAAAATCCTAAGATGTTTTATAAGTATATTAAGGGCAAGAGGATAACCAGGGAAAGGGTAGGGCCCATTAGGGACCAAAGTGGCAATCTGTGTGTAGAACCAGATGATGTAGGCGGGGTTTTAAATGAATTTTTTGCATCTGTGTTCACTATGGAGAAAGACGATGCAGACATAGAAATCGGGCAAGGGGATTGTGACATACTTGAACATATTAGCATCGAGAGGGAGGAGGTGCTAGCGGTTTTAGCAGGCCAAAAAGTGGATAAATCCCCAGGCCCGGACGAGATGTATCCCAGGCTGCTGTGGGAGGCAAAGGAGGAGATTGCAGGGGCTCTGACACAAATTTTCAGAACCTCTCTGGCCACAGGGGATGTACCAGAGGACTGGAGAACAGCTAATGTAGTACCATTATACAAGAAGGGTAGCAGGGATAAACCAGGGAATTACAGGCCAGTGAGCCTAACATCTGTGGTAGGGAAATTATTGGAAAAAATTCTGAGGGACAAAATTAGTCTCCACTTGGAGAGGCAAGGATTAATCGGGGATAGTCAGCATGGCTTTGTCAAGGGTAAATCATGTCTGACAAATCTGATTGAATTTTTCGAGGGGGTGACTAGGGAGGTGGATGAGGGAAATGCTGTGGATGTGGTTTACATGGACTTCAGTAAAGCTTTTGACAAAGTCCCGCATAGGAGACTGGTCAAGAAGGTAAGAGCCCATGGGATCCAGGGTGCCTTGGCGCGTTGGATCCTAAACTGGCTGAGTGGCAGGAGACAGAGGGTGATGGTCGAAGGTTGCTTTTGTGACTGGAAGCCTGTGTCCAGTGGGGTACCTCAGGGATCGGTGCTGGGTCCCTTGTTGTTTGTGATCTACATAAATGATTTGGATGAGAATGTAAAAGGGATGATCAGTAAGTTTGCAGATGACACGAAAATTGGTGGGGTGGTAAATTGCAAGGGGGAAAGCCTCAGGCTACAGGACGATATAGACGGGTTGGTCAGATGGGCGGAAAAGTGGCAAATGGAATTTAACCCTGAAAAGTGCGAGGTGATGCATTTTGGACGGACAAATAAGGCAAGGGAATACACAATGAGTGGTAGGACCCTAGGAAGTACAGAGGGTCAGAGGGACCTCGGTGTACATGTACATAGATCTCTGAAGGCAGCGGAACAAGTAGATAAGGTGGTTAAAAAGGCATATGGGATACTTGCCTTCATTAGCCGAGGCATAGAATATAAGAGCAGGGAGGTTATGATGGAGCTGTACAAAACGCTGGTGAGGCCACAGCTGGAGTACTGTGTGCAGTTCTGGTCGCCTCACTATAGGAAGGATGTGATTGTTTTGGAGAGGGTGCAGAGAAGATTCACCAGGATGTTACCTGGGATGGAGCGCCTCAGCTATGAAGAAAGACTAAACAGGCTGGGGTTGTTTTCCTTGGAGCAAAGAAGGCTGAGGGGGGACCTGATTGAGGTGTACAAAATGATGAGGGGCATAGATAGGGTAGACAAAGAGGAACTTTTCCCCTTAGTAGGGGGGTCAATAACAAGGGGGCATAGATTCAGGGTAAGGGGCAGGAGATTTAGAGGGGATTTGAGGAGGAACTTTTTCACCCAGAGGGTGGTTGGAATGTGGAACTCAATGCCTAAAAGGGTGGTAGAGGCAGGAACCCTCACAACATTCAAGAAGCATTTGGATGAGCACTTGAAATGCCATTGCATACAAGGCTATGGACCAAATGCTGGAAAATGGGATTAGACTGGACAGGGATGGATGGGCGGCGCAGACACGATGGGCCGAAGGGCCTCTTTCTGTGCTGTAAAACTCTATGACTCTATGACTCTATGACTTTTAAGCCATAAATTATTACCATCAGCACTAATGGGAGTAGGAAAGTTGTTTTATCTGAGGGTGGAGTGGGAGCTTCAGTACAACACTTCAGTGCACTGCTGGCTTCTCAGTTTTACTCTGGTGCTCTGCTGTGTTCTGGACAGAAATCCACTTTTTCCTGGGCCAAAGTCTGTTTCTCTCCTAGTCTCTGGACTTTATAGTCACCACCACTTTCTAAGGAAACTGTATTCTCTCCTGGACTGCCTTTATTCTAGTACCCGGTCTGCTTCTCCGCCCTCAGTTTTCTGCTTCTCTGCTGGGAATTTTTTGACTCTCAGCTGAGCTAGTTCTGATCTGATTCTACTGACTCCCATCCTGCTCTGGATTCTGTTCCATTCCTGCCAAATTACCTTTGCTTTGCTAATTTCTACTTGCTTCCTATGACCACAGACTCCACTCATCCCCCAGAATGCCTCTGTTCCCCTTCTCTGACTGAGTTGGACCAGGTCTTCAAACTCCCACTGCTGCTCCCAATCGTGTTTTCTCCTCCTCTCACGCCAGCTGCTCCTCGGACCAGCTGATACTTGGTCCCTTGAACAGCTCCTAAACTCACTTATCCTTCACAACTGTCTCTAAACACCTTGCCCCTTACTGAAGCCTCCCCACCTGGCTATAGTTTCCACCATCTGCCTTTCCAAAACCGCCATGGTGGCGATGTACCCCTTATCACCAATTAATGTTCATTTATCTAATTTTGGAAGGGTAGGAAACCTCGGATTAGAGCCAAACATGAAGGAATTGTCACGGGGCCGTGCATTTACGGGGCCGTTTTGCTAGAGTTTCAGTTGTGGACCCAAGTGCAGGAAACCTATCCAAGGACTCGAGACCAGGTAGAACTCGAAAGATGCTTCACTTGATACTCGAAAACACAGAGACATGGTAACACTCGAAAGGAGATTCACTTGAGACTCGAAAACACAGAGACTCGAGAGAGCTGCTACTTGCAGGCAGGCGAACCCAGGACTGAGCAAAGAGGATAGGAAACAGGAAGCTTAAATGCAGGCCAGAGTGGTCACGTGACATAATTATTCAAATGAGACAGGAGACAAATACTTTAACAACACACAGGTGAGGCCAGAGGCACAGAGGGACAAGACAAGGACAAAAACGAACAACTTTATTAACTAGCCTAATTACTCTGATGAGATCAATTACTCGAGAAACAGGTGAGGAGAGGGGCCCAAAGGCACGGCAGCAGCGCACCGAAGCCTCAAAAACCGCCCTCAGGCGGCGAGCAGAGGGAAGTGCCGCTGAAGCCGTTACAGGAATAGTGTTTTCTATACTACTTTTTAGTTACAGCTGCTTTTGATAAAATTAGGGCAGAGAGGAAAAAATACTCCAGGAAAGCATACAGTGAGACAAAGCCTTTAGGATCATCAAACTGCATTCTTCCCAAAAAACCTGTATAATTTGCTCTATCATGGACTCTACCTAACTGTTTAATCGACCGTGAAAGAATCACTTACGTGTAGGAACGGAGGTTCCTATCGAAAAGACTGAGTTCGACTCAGGCAATTAAAACAATGAACTTTAATGGAACAAAACAGGTTTTAACTGGAAACTGCTGGAATACATCAACTACAGGTCTGCTCTCCTTGAGGGCTCCACGAGGACTGATCCCCTGGTCAGAAGACTGACGTCATGACGTCATGACGTTCTTCCCGCCATTGGGGCATCACGTGACTGATGGCATGACGCCATCATGTTGAAACCGCGCTGTAAAGGTAACTAGACATTGTACAGTCAAACAGTGTAATTAAAGGTACAGGCACAGACAGTAACTACATTGCTGTTAAAGGAATTATGTACAACCGCTCTGAGTCCTTTGGTGGCTCCGCCACATACGCATACTTTCTCTGAATTCCGCCTCACCTACACCAACAGGTAATTGAGTAAAACTTTACGAATATCTAACCTTACAACTTGGATTATTTAACCTTTGTTAGTTGCTTTCCACAGAAGATAGAGCTAAATTTCCACTACCAGAACAATTTGGGTTTTGGGTTTACATTGCTGGAGCAACGTTACCAATGGAGCAGTGAACTGACTGCCCTGAAATATCTGTTCATTTAAATAATTATTCATAGCTGTCAATGCAACTTTGCCATTGTGTAGGGAGTAAGTCAAGTGTGAAAAGTGGAAAATCTGGCCAGCCGGTTCAAGTTAAAGGGATATGCACATTTAGAAGGTCATTGTTTTAGTTTTCATCAAATTTCAAAATCATTTCTGGTTATTTGTCAGCCTTGGCCAAAGCTGGAAGGGGAAAGTGGCGGACATAAATGAAGTGAAAGCAAACTCAAAATGGAGGCACAAAACAGATTCTGTGGGCAAGTAACAGCGCGATACAGCATCCAACCCCCTATTTGGTGAATGAGTAAATGGACTTGCAGCTTGTATGAACGATGTGATTGGTAAACCCTGCAAGGAATATTAATCAAAGATGGATCTTTAACACCTTTACCATAACTTATCATCAACTAACTAGCTAGAGGAAAAAGAAGAGGAGGTGAACAGAGGGGAGCACTGTTCCCTTATCCTGGAGGTCAGATGGGTGGCTCTCAGAGCTTCTGCCACCTCCCTCAACATTGCTGTGGTGACTGATTTAGATGACACAAAAGCAAAATACTGCAGATGCTGGAAATCTGAAATAAAAACTAAAAAGGCAGGTCAGGCAACTTCTGTGGAGAGAGAAACAGAGTTAACGTTTCAGGTCGATGACCTTTCATCAGAACTGATTTAGGTGGCCTCCTTCCCTGTGGGCCCACCAGGGGGTCTCCTCTGGTGGCTCTCATCCAGGAGGATTTGTGGTCACCATCTGAGAAATTGTGGACTCGCCCCCCCTTCTGCCACCATTTATCCGAGTCCTTCCTTGACAACCGCTGCCACTACTTACCTGAATCTTTCGGTAAGAATTCACCGCACTTGAACATTCTGACAAAAGGTGGAGGAGCCAACATGCACCGCTTACCTGCTGTGCTTCCAGGGATCTGCTGCCACCTTAGGTTGCTGCACGCTTTTAAATACCACAGTAGCAAATCTTGCCCCCCACCCCGATTGATTTACTCTTGTGTTACAAGAGATTTCAGTCCCTGCCCCACTATTCAATATTCAGATGAGCTGATCCTGCAAAACCCAGTTATGTCAGCAATGCAATTCAACAGAGGTTAGAAGTCTGTCCCTACATAGAAACATAGAAACGTAGAAGATAGGAGCAGGAGTAGGCCATTCGGCCCCTCGAGCCTGTTCCGCCATTTAATGAGATCATGGCTGATCATCCAAACTCAGTACCCTGTCCCTGCTTTCTCCCCATATTCCTTGATCCCTTTAGCATTAAGAAATATATCTAACTCCTTCTTGAATATATTTAATGAATTGGCCTCAACTGATGTTACTGGAGCACAAACCGTAACATGGATTATATATAAATTTAAAGCTAAGGATCAAAATGTCTCTAGGTTCCAATGTGTCTGGCTTCTGACAGATGGCTTTTATCTTCAATTTCCATACAGTATTAATGTGCTAATTAGGCCAGGAAGACATCATTTAGGTGGTGTAGCCGACACCCTCCTGTGCACAATCAACCTGGAGATTGAAGCTATAATGCAATTAATAAGCATTTTTCATAATGTTTATCTGGAATTACAATGCATTCCAGGCAATTCAAAAGCTAGTGCGATATTTATGTCTCTGGCCTGAGTGACACAGAAGGAATTGGGCTGAAATATGGGAACCAATGTGGTCCTAGGTGAAATGGAACTGAAAGTGAGTGCTAGAATATGTAATACAGACTGTTAGTAAAGAGACTTTCACTACATTTACTGTTGTTATGGTACAAAGATTGTGCTGTTCTGTATGTGTCTTACTTGTTGAAGTTCTGTAACTAAACCCAGTTAGTTAATTCAGTATCTGAGCCCGGTTTGTGAACAATGTGGTGATAATTACTGTCATTGGAGTGGCTTGGAGAGACACAATGGAGACATTGAAGCCTTGGAAGCAATGCATTGAAGAGCCACATAGCTGATGCCCAGTAACAATGGTCCGACTTACAAGGAAGGATCGGACAAACTTAGGCTTTTCAACCTTCACAGAATCACAGAAACCCCACAGTGCAGATAGAGGCCATTTCGGCCCATCGAGCCTGCACCCACACATATCCCACCCGATCCCCGTAACCCCTACACCAACACATATCCCACCCTATCCCCGTAACCCCACGTATTTAATCCCCCTAACACTAAGGGTCAATTTATCATAGCCAATCATCCTAACCCGCACATCTTTGGACTGTGGGAGGAAACCGGAGCACCCGGAGGAAACCCACGCAAACACGGGGAGAATGTGCAAACTCCACACAGACAGTCACCCGAGGCCGGATTCGAACCCGGGTCCCTGGCGCTGTGAGGCAACAGTGCTAACCACTATGCCACTGTGCTTGAAAGGAGACATCTAATAGGTGATCTTAAAGAAATATATAGGATAGTTAACAGTATAGAAAATGTAAATCTAAAAACATTATTTAAATTAAATTGTGTGAGTAAGAGAAAAGGACACAGATTCAAACCAGTAAAAGGCAAATTCTGCTTCACAGAAAGAATGATCATTACAGGGAAGGATTCTAGATAGAGTAATGGCGACAGAAAACCTGGAATCATTTAAGAAACAATTGAATACTCCAATCAAGGGATTTAGAGTATTTCTGGATGAATAAATTAAGATAGGCTGAATGGCCTTTTCATTCACAATTACATTGTGACCTTGTAAAATAAAGTGCAGTAGGTACAAATGATTTAAGATTGAGTGAGTCCTAAAGGAGATGAGGGGCTGGATTTTCATTCTGGAGGTGTGTCGGAGGTGGGACTACAACTTTCGGGGTTGTAGTCCCGCCTCCATCAAGTTGTGGCCAACCCACGCGATTTTCACTTGATTGACCTTGTTGAGCCCGCCCAGCGGGCTCAGCAGGCCAATTAAGGGCCACCCAGCAACAGGTGACATCACAGATTGACATTTTATCGGTCAAGACCTTTTGACAGATGAAATATCAGCGTTTGACAGCTCTTTGAAGCTGTCAAACACTGACAATCTGTACACTAAGTTAATTCCTTCCTCTCAGGCTGATTTAGAGATCTCTCCGGAACAGAAAGCTGAATGCTGCAACTATTGACAGCTCGCAGCCATTCTGCTTTCTGTGCCGATGAGATGAGGGACTCCCGAGACCTGAAGGAAGGAAGGCTGTAAAGGTAAGTAAATGTAAGTAAAACTTCTTTAAACACTTTACACACACCAAACACACTTACCTCTTCACTCATGCAGCCATCACTCACCTGATTACCAGACACCTCGAACCCTCCAAGTCCTTCAGCCCGACGGCCCGCCTCGCTAACTTGGCGTGGTTTGGAGCCATCGGGAATCCCACACTTCAGGAATAAAAATAGGGATTAGGCTAAAAACTGCCTGTTAACTATCTGTTAACAGGCAGTTAATTGGCACTAATCCCCTTCCTGCCTCGGGGAGGCGGGTCCCAGCACAGGTCGGGTATCCGCCTCCTTTGAAACTGGCATGGAGGCGGGATGGGTTCATGCCCCCCGATTTTGAGATTTTAACCCCCCACACGCCTCCAATCCCGTCTCCATGGCCCAATGAAAATCCTGCCCGAGGTCTCTGCAAGGGCAGAAAACCACAGTAGTTTCTGGTTCACAGGGAATGCAGGGAAATGTAGTGGCCGCAAATTTAATTGAGGGGGCAGCTTGGAGTCGGGTTGCCTGGTGGGCGGGGTCCGGACCCGCTGACGGCAGCAGCCGCTCCCGAGTTGAAATTTTAATTTAATTGGCCCCTTAAGTGCCGTGGTGCGCGCTGGCCGGTCCAATGACTGGGATTGGGTCTGTTAGTCGCCTCTGATGACGTCATTGGTGCAGCCTCAGCCTTTCATTTCTTGTTTCTGCTGGTGCCAGAATGTGGCATGGCCACAATGTGTGTTTCCAAACCGAAGGCTGCTCCACGTTTCAATAGGGACTCCCTCCAAGCTCTTGTGGAGGGAGTAAGAGGGCGCAGGGAGATTCTGTTCCCTCCCGATGGCCGGAGGAAGCCTCCTCAACAAACCAAGGCAGCCTGGCTGCTCATTGCTGAGGTGGTAAACACAAGGTCCATTTGTTCATGCACCTGGATCCAGTGTCAGAAACGGTTTAATGATCATCTGCGATCAGTAATAGTGAGTATCACATCACACTTACCTTCAATCTGCTTCCCTTCTCTTCTCATCACCAGTACTCTGCTTTGTCAGCCTGCTCCTCCACATCCCACCTTACCCTTACTTGCACCCTTACCTATCCATCTCTCGCTCTGTAGTGAATCACTTCACCATCCGACTATGCACCCCTCACACTTGCTCTCACTGTTATGCAATGACAACAACTAACAACGCACAGGGAGCTAGCTTTCTCTTGGCACCTCACTCCCTCTTGGTCTCCCTCTAACCTTCTATGTTATGGATTCTTCACAGTCACTCCATCACTCTCGCTGAAACTCCACTTGTGTCCCTCCTTGCAGGAAAAGAGAGCTCACAATAAGAGGGAGAGAGCAAAGACAGGAGGAGGCACACCATCCCTCGCTACATTGACAAGTGCTGAGGAGGCTGCACACGAGATCGTTGGAGGTGGTGAGGAGCTGGAAGTGGGGGACGGAGAGACAGGTGTACTAGATGAAGCTGGTGACAGAATAGAGTTTCATCCCTCTCATTTAGATTTCATGATTGACTGCAATGGCATATGATGTTCATAGAGATACACTTTGGCCTCGATTTTCCTAGAGCCGTCAGGCGGGCTTTCAGGCATGTGGGGGGGGGGGAAATCGCAAAAATAGGGGGTCGTGACCTCCGCCTGATTCCCCGCCCTGTCCGACTTTTGCCCCGGCGTTTCAATGCGACCCGAATCAGTCCCACCCGCAGCAGGCGGGACTGGTCTTTAGGCACCCTAATCACCAATAATTGGCATCTGTAATGCCATTTTAAGGGGCCCTTGCTATTTTCAGCCTTTTCCCACGCTAAACACGCCTGGTGGGAACACCGCTGATGAAACCTGGCGTGAACAATATCGGCTCGCTTACTTTCAGCTGCAGGTCAATCAGGAAAGAAGAAATTTAATCAGACAGCATTTGTAGGTTGCAGGACCTTGTTGTTTCAGGCTTGGGGCAACTTGTTCAAGGCTTAGGCACAGCTGTGGAAGGTTGGAGCCTCACACACTTCTCCAGTGTGAGCTCCTGTGAAGCACCGCTCGGCACCCTCACTCAGCGCTTCCTCAATGGAGGCATCTACCAGAAGTATGGGAGGCCTTTTTTCCCTTCCCTTCATGCCATTAGAGGATCCCCAGCAGCAGAGGCGTCAGCAGCAGAACCAGGAACAACAGCATCAGCAGCAGGAGCGCCAGGCTGCTGCTCACTCACCTGAAGCTGCACAGGCCAGTGCTTGGATGTGGCTTGAGAGCACCTTGCTGTGCATCAGGGGACCATGGGGACCTGTATCTGCACTGGCAGTCCTACTCAGAAGGACTTCCATGAAGGTCTGGTTTCTCTGTTCAATAGATGGCCATCGCTCCTCAAGGGATATCATTCTATAATGAACACTCACCATGTTTTCCATACCCTGGCGACTTATCTCCTCCATGGAGGGTGCCAACCTTTGCATGGTGATGCATTCATGCGCCAATGACTACGCAAAGGCTCAGCTCATCTTCGCTATGGACTCCTCCATTCGCTCCACACTCGCAGCGACCCTGGAGACAAAACCTGCCAGAGACTCCTGCATCTGTGCATGGAGATCCATCACCTCTTCTCTTGCGGATGGACCCAGAGGCAGAGGGTCGACATGCAGCTGAGCTGAGTTGGCAGGGTCCTGCGCCCTCCAACGAGGACTCTCCACTGCTGTCCCTGTCTCCACAATCTGCTGATGCTCACTTGCGAGCTGTGAAACACCAGGTGACAACACTACTCTATGTCCCGAAGGTCCCCCCGAGGTGTGAGTGTCTGCGCTGGTGCTGGGTGCGCTTACGCTGCGCCCTCAGAGGTTGGAGCTTCCTCTGAGGAGTCTGGCTGCACAGCCTCTTCCTCCTCCACAGTGAGGACGGGGGCTCTGGATGGTACTGTGGGGGAGTAAAGGAAAGAGCTAGAGAGGTAATGCCAAGGTTCTTCTGGTGACCCCCAGCAAGTTGACATCTGCTGACACCTGCATCCATGCAGCCTTGGTCTCAGTGGGAGGCCTCTTCCTCCCTGACCTAGGGAAGAGGACCTCCCTGTGGGCCCTAACCCCATCCAATAATACGTGCAGTGAAGCCTCGTCGAATTTGGAGGCAGCTCGGGGTCTGGCACTGGCCACAGCTGCTGCAGGCTCCTCTGCCATCCTGTATGGTTCGTTTGGAAGCCTTCAGAGGATGCAGTGCTTGCTGTGGACCTTGAAAGCACCATGAATGATGACATCATACTGTGGGGCTTTCTGACTGGAAATAGTCAATTAGCAAGGGTTCCCACACGCTGGAAATGAATTGGCCAATTGAGGGAAAATTGCATCGATGTGGCAGACCCATTTAAATTCGTGTCGGAACCCGACAATTCTCCGCACCTGCGGGAAAATCGGCCCCTTTGTATCATCTGCACAAAAGGATGCTACCTAAAAATCAGGGCCAAGAAATTCGGGTCTCCACGGGTGAGTACGCATGGGGTACTCGCCCGTAAGCCCAATGGAAGTGCCGGTTTCGTGCATGCACTGCGCATGCGCGGGAAACCGGCACTTCCATTCCCCAGAAAGAATGGGGTTAAGAGGTGGAACGCGTGCGCAGGAGAGTCAGCGCGTGCGCATCGAACTTACGTTTTTTTTGCAGATTTTCTCGGGAGGGTAAGTCTCCAGAAGTTAGACATGTAAAAAGCAGTCGCAAGGCCTGCTTTTTACAAGGTAAGTGGTGAATTAATTAAAATTAAAACATTTTATCCACAGGTTTATTATTTTTAAATACTTTAAAGAAAGGTAAGTTTATATTTAGCCCCGTTAGAAAATAAAATTATTTTTTTCAAAAATTTAAATGATTGTTTAAAATAGTTATTTCATGTAATTTATAGTTTATTTTAAAAATGTGATTTTTTAAAAATTTATTTGAAGATTTAGTGATGTTTTGGGGCTTATAGTATTTATAGGTTTGACAGGTCTCCCTGCAAAACTTATGAATGAAGCATTCCCTGCTACCATTGGCTCTCCATGGCCCACGTGATCCCAGGGGACGCACCGAACTAACTGCACCCCTGGGATATGCAAGCGCTGCACGCTGGCAGTTGGAGGAGGCCCAGGATCGCAATTCCACGGGGGCCCACAGCTCAACGGCCTGCGCGGTAGGTAAGTGCAGGTCGGGGGCTTGCACCCGCGGGAAGCCCCCGACCCGAATTTCTGGGCCCAGATGTCGAACTCATGCCTTTACTCTCCCACAGGACCATCGAGCGCCCCCCTCCCCACTGTCCAGGAGGAAGAGCCGGACGACTCCTCAGAGGAACCTGGAGGTAACTGCAAGTGTGAAGAGAATGGAGGAGTCCATCTCAAACATGAGCACTGCCATGGTGGAGGCAATAGTGCATGAACGTGCCGCCATGGAGAGGGTGGCAACCTCCTTGGAGGACATAAGTCACCAGACTCAACAGAGCATGGTGACTCTTCTCAATAGATGGTCTGCTATGGAGGATAGATGGGCATCTATTGAGGAGAGACACCAGAGGTACATGGGTGTCCCTGGTATGAGGATTGCCAGTACTGAGACAGGACCTCATGGCCCCACTGATGTGCAGCAAGGTGCTCTCCAGCCACTTGCTAGCACTGAAGTGCAGGTGACCCATGAGAGGGATGTTGGTGGCAGACAACCAGGAAGTGTGGGCTCCTCTCCAAGCGCATACATGACCATGCCACTGCGGAGCCCTCGGTCAGAGCCCCGTAGTCCTCACTCAACTGAGGTGGCCATTTCAGCCCCTGCACAGCCACAGGAAGAGCAGACTGTTGTAGAGCCTTCCCAGGCTCCCAAACCCAGAGGACGTCCGCCAAAGGCGTCTAAGCAGGCGCAGCATCAAAGTGAGCAAGGTGCCTCTACACCTGCTAAAGCCACAGGGGAAGCACCACGTAGAAGTACGCGTAAGAGGAAGATAAAGCACAAATAGTCACAAGGGTAGTCACTTTGGTGTTTTGTTCTGTTGTCTTTTGTTCTGTTTTATATTTGCCATTGTCATCCTTTTGTGAATGTATTAAACAAAAGTGATAGCCCAGAACTTCAACTGTTTGCCATGTGTTCTGCGAAATGGAAGTTGCACATTGAGGGCTCAGGGGGACTTGCATTTGTAATGATGATGTTGAAAGTGATAGGAAAGCACCGTTTATTGGAGAGATGATGTATGGCTTTTTAGGAAGGTCGTCTACATATTCATAGCCATATGCTAGCCACCAGTGGTTGAAGAGTAAGCTTGCGCGAATCTGGCATGGATGAGTGCATCTCTTGTGTGACGGCCAGCAATGAGCTCGAGGCCTGCTGCATTGGTCACATCCAGACCCACAAGGCGCGCCTCCTCCTTGTCCTCCTCCTCCTCCTCGTCCTCCTCTTCTTCTTCCGAGGATGCTCTGCACTGAGTCACTTGTTCCTCAGGGAGCGCTAAGCCACACTGTTGTGCAATGTTCTGGAGGGCACAGCAGACGACGATCATTCTGGATACCATGCAGGGCTCCACCAGACCTGTCGAGGCATTGGAATCACATTTTGAAGAAGCTCATGGTTTGCTCTATGATGCTTCTGTTGGAAAGGTGGCTCACATTGTAGCGTTCCTCAGCCTCGTTTGATGGCCTCCTCATTGGTGTCATGAGCCACTTTTTCAGGGGATAGCCGTTGTCACCAAGTAGCCATCCGGAAAGTTGGGTTGGCGGATTGAAGAGCTGAGGCACAGTAGACTGCCACAGGATGAAGGAGTCATGGCAACTGCCAGGGTACTTGGCGCAAACATGCATGATGATGTTTCTGTGGTTACACACCAGCTGGACGTGAATGGAGTGGAAGTCCATGTGGTTGACAAAAACAGCTGGGTTGTGATGGGGTGCCGTAATGGCCACATGTGTGCAGTCTACGACGCCCTGCACCCTTGGGAAGCTTGCCACATTTGGAAAGCCAACTGCACGCACGGTTATATTTGCTTCATCCGTGGAGAAGTGGATGAAATTGTGTACCTTTGCAAAAAGGGCATCGGATGCCAGTGTGATGCAGGCGTGTGCGACCGACTGAGAGATGCCGCTGATGTCTACAGATGATCCCTGGAAGGAGCCTGAAGCAAAGAAGTTGAGTGTGGTGGTGACTTTGACAGCCACTGGTAAGGAGTGTCCACATGCTCCTCTGGGCTCCAGGTGTTGATGCAGCATTGTGCAGATGTCAGCGAATACGTCTCACGGAAGCCTCAGCCTCCTTTGGCACTGCTGCTCACTCATGTTGAGGAAGCTCATCTTCTGCCTGTAAAGCTGGTGTTGGGGGTTTCTCCTGTGGAGAGGTGTAGCCTGCACTGACGCCCTCTGACCTGTGCATCATCAGGAGGCTGAGGAGAAGGTTGGCGCTCCTGCTTTTGCTGCTGTGCCTGGTTGAGGTGCTGCCGCGGCTGCTGTTCCTCCAAATCTGACAACCAGGATGAGAGGATATAAATGGTTCCCATACCGCTGGTATATATCTCAGTCAAGGAATGGAGGTTGTTTGTGCTCAGACAAAGTGGCCAGAGGGTCTTCCAAGGAGGCCGCACAGCAGATGGATTTCAGACTCAACACTCACAAGATTAATTGAGCTGCAAAATGTCTCCCAAACCTCAAACCATTAAGTTGTGGCATGTGAAAGAATGAGAGATTGCAGGACCACTTTTAAGCTGCTCGAGCAGATGGCAACAGTTGAGGACCTAGCTCAACCCAGCTCGATTCACCTGGCGTGTTTTTATGAAGGCAGGCAGCATGTTGAAAAACCACAAAAATCAGATCAGCCCTTTAAAATAGGATTATCCAGGCAGTTAACGACATGTTAACTGCCTTAACAGCCTGTCCCGCCGTTTCGCGTCAGTTCAGTTCGGGAGCAGCTGACCCGACACTTCCCAAAATCGCGTGGAGGTGGTGTGGAGGTGGGTTTGCAGCCCGCCCCCAATTTCTACGATTTTCGCAACAGACCCGCCTCCAAACCTGCCCCCTCAGAGCTATTAAATTCGCGGCCAGTGAGACTGTTGCAAGAGGGATAAGATAATTCTAACATCCTAAAATTACACCACACTGATGGCAGCAATATGTAAGAAATGCCTGTCCATTTACCTTCAGTGGCAAGCAATGGAATCTTACCACACACCATCTGCTTAAAACTGTAGTTCAGATAATTTATAGCGGCAATATGAGCAGCACAATGGCAGGAAAGAAATATCAAGATAAGTCTGCACCAGCAGGAGAGGGAAGAGCAATTGCACAAGATCTGGAATGGGAGGAAACCCAAATGTGGTGTGAAGTTTTAGCAGCAGATGTAATTGAAAGATGTGATCAGAAAGAGAAACAGTGGCAACACAAGGCATTAATAAAGAACAAGGAACAAGCTAAAATGAGAGAAAAAGAAACAAGCATGAAAGGAGAAAAGGAGAGGAAATGCAGTGAAAGTTTGAAGCAGCTGAAAAGGAGAAGCAGCACCAATGAGCCGGTGTGTCAATGTTAAACATGGTGACTGGAAATATGGAATTTCCAGTCCATAATGTGGCACATTCCAAATGCTTACAATAAACATTCATACATTAAGGATTAAAGGTGATGTTCAACTTTGGCGGGAGCAAAACGTGTGGTAGTGGATCGGCTGCCCGTTATACACCGCACCAAATTTTCCTTCAAACCCTTTCACAATTTTGAACTCGCCCAACTTTCTCTGTATCAGTATGAAATGCTCCTGTTTCTCAAACCTTTCTTCATAGTTATAACCTTTCATTCCTGCTGTCATTCTAATATATCTTTGCTCTCGGGCTTTGGTGAGACCAAACCTGGATTACTGGGTACAGTTTTGGTCTCCTTACCTAAGGAAGGATATACTTGCTTTAGAGAGGGTGCAACAAAGGTTCACTAGATTGGTTCCTGGGTTGAGAGGGTAGACCTATGAGGAGAGATTGAGTAGATTGGGCCTATGTTCTCTGGAGTTTAGAAGAATGAGGGGTGATGTCATTAAAACGTATAAAATTCTTACAGGGCTTGACAGGCTGTTTCCCCTGGCTGGAGAGTTTTGAACTAACTGTCATCATCTCAGGATAAGAGGCCATTTAGGACTAAGATGAAGAGAAATTTCTTCACTCGGAGGGCTGTGAATCTTTGGAATTCTCCACCCCAGAGGGCTGTGATGCTCAGTCGTTGAGTATATTCAAGACTGAGATCAATAGATTTTTGGACACTAAGGGAATCAAAGGATATGGGGATAGGGCGGGAAAGTGGAGTTGAGGTAGAAGATCAGCCATGATCTTATTGAATGGTGAAGCAGGCTCGAGGGGCTGTATGGCCTACTCCTGCTACTATTTTCTATGTTCTTATGTTCATGTACTCCTTCCATGGTGCTAATATCTTTCCTATAACAGGGTGCCAGAACTGCATGCAATACTGTATCTACTTTGTACAATGATTTAGCTTTCCATTCCATTTTTGTTGGGGGATGCATCCAAAAGATTTTCTGGCAGTCCAGTGATGGCTTGTAGGGGGGGCCATCTATTACCTGGTTTATGGTAACATACCTGGCCAGCAGCCTTTTTGCCTGCTGCACTGTAAACCAATTTTAACAGCGGTTCCGAATCGCTACCCCACCTTTCAGTTCTGACTGGAGGACTTATAATTAATGATGTTAAAGCAGACAATTGGTTTGGATATGAGACAAGTCGAAATTTATTAAACTAAAGAAACCATAATCAAATATAAACTATACCACACGAACACAGTAAATGCAGTAAAAGTATATAACAAGGGGGTACAGATGGCAAAAATGAGGGATACAATGACTACAATGTTATTTAAACAATCTTAGTAAATCCCTTAAATCACCACCCCAAACTCCTTGCGAGGTTGTCTTGTTGAGGAGTCAGAACACCCTGCTCACCTGTGGTCCAGCGAAGTAAAAAGAGGGCAGATAGCTTCTCAGTAGCTATCTTTATACCTGTGTGCTGCTGCCGTTCTGTCTGGAAAAATTCCCGCCTAAAGTTCCAGTACACAAACAAAAGGACTGTGATTGGTTGCTGAATTGCTTGTTTAAATATAGCCAGCCATAATCGGCCTTGGATCAAGTGGGCAACTCCCGACCTCCCTGGTTTGATTGACAGGTCTTTCAATCTCCTGCCGTTCTGTCTGGCCAGTACACAAAAAAAGGACTGTGATTGGTTGCTGAATCATAGCCAGCCATAACAACCTGTCTCTGTGGCCTCGGGTCAAGTGGGCAACTCCTGACCTCCCTGGTTTGATTGACAGGTCTTTCACACAAACACATTACAAGCTGTAAACCTCTGTGTTTGATCGGGCTCAAAAGCACAAGTTTTAATCAAGATGTTCTTTCTCAATGTGTGTGAATACTTCCACGAATTTCCTCGATTCCGTTGTAGTCCAGCTCAGCAGTCTTTCGTGGTTCTGAGCATGCTTTAAAACATTGATCTGACCCAGAGGCAATTCAAAACACATAAATCTTCATCCACGATGTGGACCAATGTTTCTCTTGTTTTCAGGGGAATTTTGCGAAACTCCTACAGGCTCTGTGTAAGATTGTACTATTGTGTAGTGGGGAGAGAGTATGTGTATTCTGATAAGTTATGGACCAGACTATCTCCTTGCTCAAACACCAGCCTTGGTTTATGCACCTAAGATTGAGAAAGTCTGAACGGCCACCTTCAGAAACTATCTGATACGCTTAGAATTACATTTTTAAAAATTTGTTTTTGGGATGTGGGCAACACTGGCAAGGTAGTATTTATTGCCTATCCTTAGTTGCCCTGAAGCCGTTTAGAGTCAACCACGTAGTCAAAAACTGGTGTCAAATATAAGCCAGACTGGATAAGGGTGTGAGATTCCCTTCTCTGCAGGATATTACTGAACCAGTTGGGTTTTCATGACAGTCTGGCAACTTTCACAGTCTTTTTATCTGGTGCCAGCACACAAATGACCAGATTTACTAAATAAAATGTCATAACATGCCATGATGGAATTTGAACCTAAAACCTCTGGATTACTAATCCAGTACCATAGGCTACTGTACCCTTTACATACTGTAAATTTCTTACTCATTAACGAATAGTTCATTACATAATTTCCTTTACTTTACAGGGTTATGCTACTGAAATGGATAATCAAGAGTTGGCTCCTCTGATCCCAGCTGCACTTAAGAACAAAAAGGATGTCCTGTTTGGAAATCTTCGCGAAATCTATGATTTTCATAATAGGTGATCATATTTCTCAGTTACATCTAAATAACTAAGTTGATGATAACATTCAATTTTATTTATTCTATATTGTGATAATCTCAAAGATTCAAAACATACAACCGGTTAATTTTGGAAACGAGTGAAGTAAAATTGATTTTTACTGAGAATGAGAAATTAGTTCTGATTGTTCTTTTCTACTTAGAACTTGAAAAAATTAGGTTAAAGGTTAATTGGCCGAGTCAGTGGTATGACGTGGAGTACTGGGATCAAAAGTAACTGTCTTTATTTTTCAGCTGCTAAATTACTGTTCTTTGGCAACCCGTCAGCGAGGTTTAAGGGATTGGAGGCTAAACATTTTCCCTCAGGGAGGGAGGAGATTTCAGATTGAATTTAGAAGGAGTAGGCCATATGGCCCCTCGAGCCAGCTCCGCCATTCAATAAGATCATGGCTGATCTTCTTCCTC
The DNA here is from genome assembly GCF_052327205.1 of Somniosus microcephalus. NCBI lineage: Eukaryota > Metazoa > Chordata > Chondrichthyes > Squaliformes > Somniosidae > Somniosus > Somniosus microcephalus. Next base: position 47,949,266 of record NC_140992.1, on the reverse strand, counting down.
AACTCCACTTATCTGCACTATCCCCGTATCCCTTGATTTTCTTAGTGTCCAAAATCTTAGTCTTGAATATACTCAACGACTGAGCATCCACGGCCCTCTGGGGTAGAGAATTCCAAAGATTCACAACCCTCTGAGTGAAGACATTTCTCCTTGTGTTAGTCCTAAATGGCTGGCCTCTTATCCTGAGACAATGACCCCTAGTTTTAGACTCTCCTGCCAGCTTTCTATTACTTAATAATGAAGCTGCAATGGCAGACCTGGAAGCAGGCTCCCTATTCACTGTCTGGTTCTAAATCACTGATAGAACACAGCTATCATAAAGAATGTCTTATTACAGTCTTATAATAAACCACAAGTGCCCAATATTACAAATTAAACCTTCCTTCTTAAAAAGCAATAAAACCCTTTGCTTTCCTCTTTTCCAAAAGTAACCCGAGGTATTTGTTTTTGGATATTTGATATTGTGCAGCAGGATAATAAAAAAGGAAGAGAAAATATATTTTTAAAAAGTTACAGATCACTATTGTATGATAAAAATGAAATATATGTATATGTATATCATTAAGATATTGATTTATGTGAATTTTATATAAAAAATAATGAAAACTGGAGGCATATTGGGTCCTCAATATATTTGTTGAATCACAATATTTGCCTTGAGTCATAATGCTGAATTAAGGCAAAATTTTATTACTTTATGTCATTTACGTAGCTGTGTGTTGCTGCAATTAAAATAAATGTATTCTGCTGTTTCCATTTGCTATGCCACAACTCTTTTGCAGTGCATTGCAAAAGAGCTTCTGGGTCAATTGTTAGAATTTGTTTCTCATGTATTATCCCTGATTTATTTTTATTATGTTGAAGGGAATTGTTGGAGCATTTAGGCTAAATCATAAATTTGTTGTCGGAATTCCCTCTGGAATCCTGGTGCACCGATGTATAAACAAAACAGAAATCAATGTAAATTAATTTTGCATTCAAATTGAATAGAACACGAGTCTGAAGCATTTTACGGCAATTTACATTGGTGCCTTGCCAATTTGCTCCTAAGGTTTAATGTGTGGCTAACAGTGTACTACAATGTACATTGACGCATTATTTTTAATTCCTCAACGTATTACAGTGCTAAGCAACTGATGAAATGTTTGTATCAGATTACATTCCAAGGATTTCAACCAAGACAAAGGGAGGCAGCAGATTGGAAGCAAGGTTTTTCTCCACAGGGGGAAATAGAAAATTGGATGGTCAGTCAATTAGTTTTGCAAACCTCATACATCTTACATAGGATGTACAGCACAGAAACAGGCCATTCAGCCTAACTAGTCTATGCCAATGTTTATGCTCCACACAAGCCTCCTCCCACTCCTCTTCATCTAATCCTATCAGCATAACCTTCTAATCCTTTCTCCCTCAAATCAAATCAAATCAAAATCAAATCAACTTTTATTGTCATTGTTAGTGCACAAGTGCAGTACAACGAAATGTAGGCTTGCGGCTCCCGAGAGTGTACAATTTGGATTAGGACACTTAAACATTTCAACATACATTTGTACATATATATTAGCATAAGTATGACCATAATAAAGTGCATCGGCAGATGTGCAGGCTTTAGTGTTTATTTGTGGAGTTCAGTAGGATGACAGCCCTGGGAAAGAAGCTGTTCCTAAATCTGGTCATACGGGTGCGAATGCATCTGTAGCGTCTTTCAGATGGTAGGAGGGTGAACAGACTGTGGCTGGGGTGGGTAGGGTCTTTGATGATGGACCGTGCCCTCCGTAGGCAGCGTTTCTGATATATATGTTCTATGGTCGGTAGCCGGGTGCCGGTAATGCGTTGGGCAGTTTTGACTACCCGCTGCAGGGCTTTCCGGTCATGGGAGCTACAACTGCCGTACCATACCGTGATACAGTTTGTCAGGATGCTCTCTATAGTGCAGCGGTAGAGGTTAGAGAGGATCGGGGGTGACAGATTACATCCCTTCAGCCTCCTCAAGAAATATAGGCGCTGCTGGGCCTTCTTCACCAGAGAGGAGGTGTTGAGGGACCAGGAGAGGTCTTCCGTGATGTGGACTCCGAGGAACTTAAAGCTGGCCACCCTTTCCACCTCCGCCCCATTGATGTGGATGGGGGTGTGACTTCTGCTTTTGGACTTCCTGAAGTCCACGATTATTTCCTTTGTTTTCTTGGTGTTAAGGGCCAGGTTGTTGTCGGCGCACCACTTCACGAGATGCTGGACCTCCTCCCTGTAGGCTGACTCATCGTTGTTGGTGATCTGGCCTACTACCGTGGTGTCATCTGCAAACTTGATGATGGTGTTGGAACCATTAACAGCCACACAGTCGTGGGTGAAGAGGGAGTAGAGGAGGGGGCTCAGCACACATCCTTGTGGGGCCCCCATGTTCAGGGTCGTGGGGGGGGAGGTGTGGTTGCCTAATTTGACAGACTGGGGTCTGTTTGTTAGGAAGTCCAGGGTCCAGTTGCAGAGGGAAGTGTTCAGGCCAAGAGTTTGGAGTTTGGTGGCCAGCTTGTTGGGGACGATAGTGTTGAATGCTGAGCTGTAGTCTATAAACAACATTCTGATGTAGGTCTCCTTACCATCTAGGTGATTCAGTGCCGAGTGTAGAACAGTAGTGATTGCATCCTCCGTTGATCTGTTTGCCCGATAGGCAAACTGGTGTTGGTCAAGGGAGGCAGGAACACTGGCTTTGATGTGGGCTAAGACCAGTCTCTCGAAACACTTCATTATGATGGGTGTGAGTGCGACAGGTCGATAGTCGTTCAGACACGTCACAGCCGCTTGTTTAGGCACAGGAATGATGGTGGCGGTCTTGAAGCATGTAGGGACTACTGCCTGGGCCAATGACAGGTTGAAGATGGCGGTGAAGACATCAGCCAGCTGATCAGCACATTCCTTGAGTACCCGTCCAGGGATGCTATCCGGTCCAGTAGCCTTTCATGTGTTCACTCTGCGTAAAGCACCCCTTACGTCGGAGGTCGACAGAGTGAGCACCTGGTCTTCCGGGGGTGGCAAGGCTTTGGTAGCCGGCTCCTTGTTGTCCCTGTCGAAGCGAGCGTAGAAGTTGTTAAGCTCCTCCGGAAGGGAGGCGTCGCTGACCGGGGGACTGGTGTTTTTGCCCTTGTAGTCAGTGATGGACTGGATGCCTTGCCACATGCGCCGGGGGTCCGAGTTGTTGCGGAAGTGATCCTCTATCCGCAGTGTCTGTTTCCATTTGGCAGTCCTGATACCCTTTTTTAGGTTGGTCCTAGCTGCTCTGTAAGCCGCCGCGTCGCCAGATTTAAATGCTGCGTTGCGTGCTTTCAACAGTGAGCGGACCTCTCCGTTCATCCAGGGTTTCTGGTTGGGGTATGACCTGATATTTTTGTGGGTCGTGACGACCTCGACGCAGCTGTTGATGTAGAATAGCACTGTGGATGCGTATTCCTCGATGTCATTGTGGGCAAACATGCCCCAATCAGTGCGTTCGAAGCAATCCTGAAGCTCCGATACTGCCCCCTCTGGCCATACTTTCACTGCTCTCATTGATGTTTTCTCTCTTTTGATGAGCGGTTTGTATGCCGGGGCTAGAAACAGGGAGAGGTGGTCAGACTTCCCAAGGTGGGGGCAGGGAATGGCCTTGTAAGCATCTACAATGCTCGTGTAGACTTGATCCAGTGTGTTCTCCCCTCTTGTGGGGCAGGAGACATTCTGGTGGAATTTCGGTAGTACAGTTTTTAGGTTTGTGTGATTGAAGTCCCCCGCGACGATAAAAGCTCCGTCTGGGTGCGCAGTTTGTTGTTCGCTGATGGCCCTGTAGAGGTCCTTCAGTGCTAGTTTGGCATTAGCGTGTGGTGGGATGTAGACCGCAGTGATGATAACATTCGTGAATTCCCGAGGCAGGTAGAAGGGTCTGCACCTTACCATGAGGAATTCCAAATCAGCCGAGCAGGATCTATCAATTATATCCCTGATGTGTTTATCCAGCTTTCCCTTAAATGCATCTATGCTCTTCATCCCAACTACTCCTTGTGGTCGTGAGTTCCATATTCCAACCACTCTCTGGGTAAAGAAGTTTCTCTTGATTTCCCTATTAGATTTATTAGCGATTATCTTATATTTATGGCCTCTAGTTTTGGATTCCCCCACAAGTGGAAAGATCTTCTCTACGTCTACCTTAGCAAACACTTTAATAATCTTAAAAATTTCTATCAGGTCACCCCTCAACTATCTCTTCTAGAGAAAAGCACCCCAGCCTGTTCAATCTTTTCTGATAGGTATAACCTCTCAGTTCTGGTATCATCCTTGTAAATATTTTTGCACCTTCTCCAGTGCCTCTATATCCCTTTTATAATATGGAGACCAGAACTGTGCACAGTACCCTAAGTGTAGTCTAACCAAGGTTCTATATAAGTTTAACATAACTTTTCTCTGCTTTTCAATTATATCCCTCTAAAAATGAACCCCAGTGCTTTGTTTGCTATTTGTATGACCTTATGTGTTGCTACTTTTAGTGATTTTGTGTAACTGTACTCCGAGATCCCTTTGCTCCGCTACCCCATTTAGACTTTTATTATCCAAGCAGTACGCGACATCCTTATTCTTCCTACCAAAATGCAGCACCTCACACTTATCTATATTGAAATTAATTTGCCAATTACATGCCCATTCTGAAAGTTTATTAATGTCTTCTTGTATTTTATCGCAGTCCTCACTATATTCACTATACCCCCCAATTTGGTCCCATCCGCAAATTTTGAAATTGTACTTCCAATTCACGAGTCTAAATCGTTTATGCAAATGGTAAACAACAGTGGTCCCAGCACCGATCCCTATGGAACACCATTTCCCACCTTTTCGCCAGTCTGAGTAGCTACCCTTAACCCCTACTCTGTTTTTTGTTTTGTAGCCAGCTTGATATCCATTCTGCTACTTGTCCCCAGACTCCACATGCTCTGACTTTAGTCATGAGTCTACTATGCAGTACCATATCGAAGGCCTTTTGAAAATTCAGTATATTACATCTGCTACATTAACCTGTCTACTCTTTCTGTTACTTTCATCTACTACACTACCCTTGTCGACTCTTCTAGCATATGGTTACAAAGCAGCATTGTCAGAAGGCTCTGGGCAAAGGTCAGCTGTCTTTTCAATAGGGAAGGGTGCATAAAATGGTGACCAAAATAAAGGGTCAAATTTCAAAAATTATTACGATATTACATGATTTTAAATATATTTAGAATTTAACTTAATAATTTGTAATAATTGCATAAGAATACAAAGATAGAACTTGTATATATATAGAGTGCCCTTTTATGTCTTTAAAGTACTTCACATTCAGTGAATTCAAGTATAGTTAAATCACTGTTGGAAAGAAAGGAAGAACTTGTATTTATATAGCATCTTTCATGACCTCAGGACATCCCAAAGTGCTTTACAGATAATGATACACTTTTGAAGTGTAGCCACTGTTGTAATGTAGGGAAATGTGGCAGCCAATTTATGCACAGCAAGATCCCACAAACATCAATGAGACAACTGTTTAAATGGTGTTGGTTGAGCGATAACTATTGGTAAGGACACTGGGGGAATGCAGAACTGAGAGGTTATAACTATCAGGAAAGACTGAACAGGCTGGGGCTCTTTTCTCTAGAAAAGAGAAGGTTGAAGAGTAACCTGAGAGGTCTTTAAGAAAATGAAAGGGTTCGATAGGGTAGCTGTGGAGAAAATGCGGGGGAGACCAGAAATAGGGACCATAAATATAAGATAGTCACTAATAAATCCAATAGGGAATTCCAGAGAAACTTCTTTACCCAGATAGTGGTTAGAATGTGGAACTCACTACCACATGGAGTAGTTGAGGCAAATAGCATAGATGCATTTAAGGGGAAACTAGATAAGTACATGATGGAGAAAGGAATAGAAGGGTTTATTGATAGGGTTAGATGAAGTAGGGTGGGAGGAGGCTCATGTGGAGCATAATTGCCAGAATAGACCAATTGGGCTGAATGGCCTGTTTCTGTGCCGTAGACTTGATGTAACTCACCTGCTCTTCTTCGATTAGTGCCATGGGATCTTTTCCGCCCACCTGTTGCATACAGGCACCCAAATATGCACATAGCAATAGCACACAAACAGTAAGAGAGATGATTGACAGGTTAATCTGTGGTTTTTGGTGATGGTTAAGGGAGGAATGCTAGCCAAGACCACCATCTACCCTTCCCAAATTGCTGTGGTAGCATTGTGGCCTTTATCACCAAATCACAGTTGGTTTCTCCCCCTCCTTCACTGGTACTTTCTCTTCCTTCGAGCATCTTACCTTGTTCCATCCCTATTACCTATCCTTTAAAATCCTTGTTCTTTACCTGTCCGAAACCCAACCCGAGTTTCTCACCAAGATATCCCCCCTCCTTTCCTCCCTCAGCACTCAGTATCTGCACTGAGCGACTTTTCTACCTGATGATTTCAATCTTTTAATTAAAAAAAAAAATCCTCAGGATTTCGCCATCACTGGCAAGGCCGGCATGTAATGCCCATCCCAAATTGCCTTGAGAAGGTGGTGGTGGGCCTTCTGTTTGAACTGCTTAAATCTTTTGTAGTTGTTTGATATAACTGAGTACCAGGGATGAAAGACTTCAGTTATGTGGAGCGACTAGAGAAACTGGCATTGTTCTCCTTAGAGCAGGGAAGGTTAAGGGGAGATTTGATAGAGGTGTTCAAAATCTTGAAGGGTTTTGATAGAGTAAATAAGGAGAAACTGTTTCCAGTGGCAGAAGGGTTGGTAACCAAAGGACACAGCTTTAAAGGAATTGGCAAAAGAACCAGAGGCGACATGAGTCAAAATAAATTTACGCAGCGAGTTGTTATGATGCACTGCCTGAAAGGGTGGTGGAAGCAGGTTCAATAATAACTTTCAAAACAGAATTGGATAAATACTTGAAAAGGAAAAGCAGGGGAGTGGTACTAATTGGATAGCTCTTTCAAAGAGCTGGCACAGGCACGATGGGCTGAATGGCCTCCTTCTGTGTTGTATCATTCTATGATCCTATGATTTCAGAGGGCAATTAAGAGTCCACCATGTCTGTGTGGAACTGAATCACATGTCATAGAGTCATAGAGTCATAGAGTAATACAGCACAGATAGAGGCCCTTCGGCCCATCGTGTCCGCACCGGCCATCAAGCCCTGTCTAATCTAATCCCATATTCCAGCATTTGGCCCGTAGCCTTGTATGCTATGGCATTTCAAGTGCTCATCCAAATGCTTCTTAAATGTTGTGAGGGTTTCTGCCTCCACAACCCTTTCAGGCAGTGAGTTCCAGACTCCAACCACCCTCTGGGTGAAAAAGTTCTTTCTCAAATCCCCTCTAAACCTCCCGCCCTTTACCTTGAATCTATGCCCCCTAGTTATTGACCCCTCTACTAAGGGAAAAAGCTCCTCAGCATCCATCCTATCTATGCCCCTCATAATTTTGTACACCTCAATCATGTCCCCCCTCAGCCTCCTCTGCTCCAAGGAAAACAAACCCAATCTGCCCAGTCTCTCTTCATAGCTGAAGCGCTCCAGCCCTGGTAACATCCTGGTGAACCTCCTCTGCACATCACATCCTTCCTGTAGTGTGGCGACCAGAACTGCACACAGTATTCCAGCTGTGGCCTAACCAGTGTTTTATACAGCTCCATCATAACCTCCTTGCTCTTATATTCAATGCCTCGGCTAATGAAGGCAAGTATCCCATATGCCTTTTTTACCACCTTATCCACCTGTTCCGCCGCCTTCAGGGATCTGTGTACTTGCACACCCAGATCCCTCTGACCCTCCGTCTTGCCTCGGGTCTTTCCATTCATTGTGTATTCCCTTGCCTTGTTAGTCCCCCCAAAGTGCATCACCTCGCACTTTTCCGGGTTAAATTCCATTTGCCACTGTTCCGCCCATCTGACCAGCCCATCTATATCGTCCTGCAGACTGAGGCTACCCTCCTCGCTATTTACCACCCTACCAATTTTTGTATCATCCGCGAACTTACTGATCATACCTTTTACATTCATATCCAAGTCATTAATGTAGACCACAAACAGCAAGGGACCCAGCACCGATCCCTGTGGTACCCCACTGGCCACAGGCTTCCAGTCACAAAAACAACCTTCGACCATCACCCTCTGCCTTCTGCCACTAAGCCAGTTTTGTATCCAATGTGCCAAGGCACCCTGGATTCCATGGGCTCTTACCTTCTTGACCAGTCTCCTGTGCGGGACTTTATCGAAGGCCTTACTGAAATCCATGTATACCACATCCACTGCGATACCCTCATCCACACACCTAGTCACCCCCTCAAAAAATTCAATGTAGGACAGACTGGTAAGGATGGCAAGTTTCCTTCCCTAAAGGACATTAGGGTTTTTTTTAATGACAATCTGACTGCTTTGTGGTCGCTTTTGCTGATACCAGCTTTTAAACTGAATTCAGATTCTCAAGCACTACACTACCATACCTCCATCTCAAGTTACTTTGCCCTCTCTCCTCTGAATTCACTGACATCCTGCTTTTTCGAAGTAAAACCAAAAAAAAGTTACCATGTTGAGCACCATTGGGCCTCACTCCTCTCAGCCAAAATGTCCCACTACTTCAGGATCATCCTGCAAAGCAAAGATAACCCCTCGCTTATTTTCTCCACTACCCCATTTCCTCTGTGTGAGGAGCTCATGAACTTCTTCATCGCTAAGATTACATAGATACATAGATACATAGAAGATAGGAGCAGGAGTAGGCCATTCGGCCCTTCGTGCCTGCTCCGCCATTCAATGAGATCATGGCTGATCCTTTAATTCAGTATCCCGTCCCCGCCTTCTCTCCGTAACCCTTAACCCCTTTTGCCCGTAGAAATATATCTAATTCCCTCTTAAATATATTTAATGAGCTGGCGTACACTGCCCTCTGTGGCAATGAGTTCCACAGGTTCACCACTCTCTGAGTGAAGAAATTCCCCCTCATCTCTGTCCTAAATGGTTTAGCCCTTATCCTTAAATTATGTCCTCTAGTTCTGTTCTCACCCGCCAAGGGAAACATTCCTTCTGCATCCAGTCTGTCTAGACCTGTCAGAATTTTATACACTTCTATGAGGTCCCCTCTCAATCTTCTAAACTCCAGTGTGTACATCCCTAAACTACATAGTCTCTCCTCATAGGTCATTCCCGCCATTCCTGGTATCAGCCTGGTGAATCGCCGCTGCACCCCCTCCATGGCAAGAACATCCTTCCTCAGATGAGGCGACCAAAACTGTACACAGTACTCGAGGTGTGGTCTCACCAGTGCCCTGTACAGCTGCAGCAAGGTATCCCTGTTCCTGTATTCTAACCCTTTTGCTATGAAGGCCAGCATACCGTTTGCCTTCTTGACCGCCTGTTGCACCTGCATGCTCGCCTTCAGTGACTGGTGTACAAGAACACCCAGGTCTCTCTGTACTTCCCCCTCTCCCAATCTATTGCCATTTAAATAATAATTTGCCCTCCCGTTCCTGCACCCAAGGTGGATAACTTCGCACTTGTCCACATTATAGTGCATCTGCCATTTATCCGCCCAATCGCCCAGTCTGTCCAAATCGCTCTGGAGCTTCCTGGTCTCTTCCTCTGAGCCCACCCCCCCTCCTAGTTTAGTGTCGTCTGCAAATTTGGAAATGCTGCATCCGACTCCCTGATCCAGGTCATTAATGTAAATTGTGAACAGCTGGGGGCCCAGGACAGATCCCTGTGGTACCCCACTTGTTACTGCCTGCCATTCAGAAAATGAGCCGTTTATTCCAACTCTCTGTTTTCTATCTGACAGCCAGTTCCCTATCCACGCCAATACTTTCCCCTTTATCCCATGAGCCTCAATTTTCCATGCTAATCTTTTATGTGGGACCTTATCGAAGGCCTTTTGGAAGTCCAGGTACACCACATCTACTGGCTCTCCCCCATCTATTCTACCAGTTACTCCCTCAAAAAATTCCAATAGATTAGTCAAGCACGATTTACCCTTTGTAAATCCATGTTGACTCTGTCCTATCCTGTCCCCATTTGCTAAGTGCTCCGCTATTTCATCCTTAATGATGGACTCCAGCATTTTGCCCACAACTGATGTAAGGCTTACAGGTCTGTAATTACCTGCTTTTTCCCTACCCCCCTTTTTGAATAGTGGGGTAACGTTAGCTACCCTCCAATCCATGGGCACTGTTCCCGAGTCTAATGAATTCTGAAAAATCATCCTTAGTGCATCCGCTATCTCTAGGGCCACCTCCTTCAGTACCCTAGGATGCATGTTATCAGGCCCTGGGGATTTGTCCACCTTCAATCCCTTTAGCTTCCTTAACACCATATCCTTAGAGATATTGATTTGCGTCAGTTCCTCCTTTGCCAATGTCCCTATTTTTCCCGATATCCCAGGGAGGTTTTTTGTGTCTTCCTTCGTAAAGACTGACCCAAAGTATGCATTTAGTTGATCTGCCATTTCCTTATTTCCCATTATATATTCCCCCGTATCTGACTGCAATGGACCAACTTTGGTTTTCACCAGTCTTTTCCTTTTGATATACTTATAAAAGCTTTTGGAGTTAGTTTTTATATTTTCCGCCAGCTTGTTTTCGTAAGCTATTTTGCCCCTCTTGATTATGCCCTTTGCCCTCCTTTGCTCTATCTTAAACTGTTCCCAATGGATTGTCACCATCCATTTAGCTGCCTCTGCTGCTTCCCCCCTTCTTGCCCACAAGCCAAACCACCCCCTCACCCCCAGGTTCTCCCCTGCCTTAGCCCTGAACCCACGTCTTTAATTTCTTTCCTATCTCCCTTCATACCGTCTCAGAGCTGAACTTGTCCATGAGACCCACCTCCTGCACCCTTGACCCTATTCCTACTAAACTGCTGACCACCCAACTTCCTATCCAGGCCCCCATGCTAGTTGACATTGTAAATAGTTCTCCCCTCCTCAGGTACTGTCCCCTCCCTTTCAAAACTGCAACACCCGCTCCTCAAAAAAACACCCTCAACCACTCTGTCCTTGCAAACTACTGCCCTTTACTCTCCAAAGTCCTTGATCATGTTTTCACCTCCTAAATCTGTGGCCATCTTTCCCATAACTCTAGGTTTGAACCTCTCCAGTCAGGTTTCAGCTGAGCCAAGCAGACGTACAGAAGTATAAAACAAGAAAAGGCTATTCAATCCATCAAACTCAGAACACGCACAATTGATCATGCCATGTCTCTATAGTGTAGATTTTCATCCTCACAGCTTGGGCAATAAGGACCTCCTGCTCTTTATGGAACCCAGTGAAAATCAACAGAATGAAATTCAGTCAGGTTCTACAAAGGGTGTGCAATTCACTCTGCCAGATTACCTTCCAGGCTGTGAAGACACAATTCTACCCCCCCCACTATTTTTTAATCTGAAAGAAAGTGAATAACCAAAGATAAAACGCCCAAGAGTAACTACTCTATGAAATTTCTCCCGAATCTCAGGGCAAATTTTATGAGAAAAGTTGCAGGCTACCGAAAGTTCAACTGAACCTATTGCATTCCATAGATGATATTCCTGTGGTTAGAACATGACTGAAGCCATTGTTCTGCATGGAGTATTTGGTCAATAATCTAACAATTGCTCTTTCTTTTAAGGATATTTCTTAAAGAGCTTGAAAATTGCATGGAAAACCCTGAACTTGTAGGAACATGTTTTTTAAAAAGGGTAAGTAAAACACTTCCATTGCTACTTTCTAGCAGATAATTTTTGAGAACTCTAACGATGCAATCAGTGTTGAATTATGGGAGATAATTTTCAACTTCAGCGGGTCTGGAAAACTGACGGCAGCAGATCGGCCACCTGCGCTACAGCCTGCCCGATTTTCGTTTCCATTGACTACTACCAGTTTTTTTCCCCCACTGAAGTGGAAAATTATCCCCACTATCTCAAGCTCCCTCCACAGCATATTATTTTGTGTACTATGATGCAGTACGTCTATATTTGGCTGTTTGCAGAAAAAACAATGGGGCTGACTTTCTTTGGATCAGTGCTTGGGGCCTACCTATTTCTCAGGTGCAAAGGTCAGGGAAAAGAGACGAAGACCCAAGATGCTCGGTCTCCGCCCCTTTACATCACCCTGGGATTCTGGGGCTTCTCATGAGGGGCAGAGTAGGACCAGAACCTACAACAGGTGCAAGCAAAACATGACCATTTAAATAAGGTGGGAGGTGGTGTTCCAGTCCTCCACATCGTAGGATCTGCGAAGGGTAGGCAGCATTACAAAGGCGGGGAGGGGCCTGAAAAGGTAAGTATCACCTTTTTTGTAAATCCTCCTCAGCGGTCTTCGGGTCTGGATGCCTTCAAGCTGCTGTTCTCCAGCAATGTCCAGAGATCCTGACCATGGCAGCCACTGTCGCCATTGCAGCCCTCTCAGGCCTGCAAAAGCAGCAAGAGGAGCAGGAGTGCTCTCCCAGGCCCTGCAAGGAGTCCTTGCACCTATTGTTTTAAACAATCTTCTATTGGTCAGTTGAGCAGTAAAGAATTCAGTCTTATGGTTATAATCACTTTGTTTTTCCTGTTAAAGTAGAAAAAAATAACCTGAAAGTGGAGTATAATTTCTTCAGAGTATAACGCAGTTTACAAGCGGAGCTTTGTCAGCAGTTCTGAGCGTAGGCATACGTTCAAGTCTTGTAGGTTTTTCTCTTTTCCAACTTAACACAAAAAGCTTCTTTTTTTTATACACTGATTTCTTTATCAAACTAGAAGTGGCCTTGCCTTATTTAGTAGTCTCCGGTCAAGGCACCGTCTTTCAGCCAATTCTTATGCACAGAAGTTTACATTTCTCTGCACAACCGCATGTCAACATCCTTTTCCAATGTATATCAGCATACTTTTGCGTAAGTTGCAATGGTATATAGTGGGATGTTTATAGTATGGCACTACTATAAACATCCCAAGGCCTTACTTCAATCTTGAACACTGACTGTTGCTAGGGTGATCTGTAATTCTCCCTCTCAGTATCAGTGTCAGTGTCGGTGTCAGTGTCAGCTGTTGCTCAGTGGGTAGCACACTTGTCTCTGAGTCAGAAGGTTGTGGTTCTAAGTCCCACTCCAGGGACTTGAGCACATAAAGCTAGGCTGACACTCCAGTGCAGTGGGAGTGCTGCTCTGTCAGAGGTGCCGTCTTTCGGATGAGATGTTAAACCGAGGCCCCGTCTGCTCTTTCAAGTGGATGTAAAAGATCCTATGGCACTATTTCGAAGAAGAGCAGGGGAGTTATCCCCGGTGTCCTGGCCAATATTTATCCCTCAATCAACATAACAAAAAACAAATTATCTGGTCATTATCATATTGCTGTTTGTGGGAGCTTGCTGTGCGCAAATTGGCTGCCGCGTATCCCACATTACAACAGTTACTACACTCCAAAAGTACTTCATTGGCTGCAAAGCGCTTTGAGACATCCGGTGGTCGTGAAAGGTGCTATATAAATGTAAGTCTTTCTTTCTCTCGCTCTCTCTCTTCAATGATGCCAGTCACTTTTTTTGCCCTATATTGAATGAGCTAAACATGAACACCTTTCAGAAGCCAAATTAGCTGAACTGCATATACCAACAGGGCCTCACCAGGTCCGGCCTTGCCTTTCCCTCCCAGTGCTGTCATTGCCTGTGGAAATCCTATCAGGCACTAACTTCATGCCGGAGATTGTTCCCTGATGTTAATGAGGCCCGAGGCTCAATATTGGTCGGGGCAAACAAATTTCTAGGCCGTGGTCTCTATGGTAATATCCAACATTTTGAAGAGAATTTGGCAGGATTGCACAAGTCTGCATTAAATCTGTAAGCAGATAACCACAAATTGGAAATTGTTATCCCTTGGGTATGCAACTCGGCAAGGGGAAAATACAACAATACTTTCTGGATCACAGGGGATCAGATCCACCTTCCAGATCCAATGAAACACTGTTGAAAGACCAGAAATCTCAAAACTCCAGCATTGGCAGTAAATAAGTACACCCATGCTGCCCTTAGTATCTAAGTCATTGTACTCCACTGATTATTCTAGTTAAGCTACAATTGCACAATTATTTGTTTCTCAATTCTATCCATTTTCAGAGAGTTGTTTCTATTTTTATTCTAAAGAACGTTCCTAAAATTATTTTTTTCTACAGAAAGAGGATCTACAGATTTATGAAAAGTATTGTCAAAACAAACCACGCTCAGAAGCTATCTGGAGACAGTGTGGAGACTGCCAATTCTTTCAGGTACTAATTCTATGTTATTTTTATGATTTTCTAACACAAAAATATATAGAATAACACATCAGATGGCTTCATCATGTAGTATATAGCACACAGAAACACACAATAGGCAGTAACAACAACAGAAATGACTTGGGAGCCATTCTGCTGGCTCCGTAATGCTGTCCACTGTCTCCACATCCTATCTCTGTAGGAGATCGCTGCCTCTCCCTAGGTCTGGAACATCCCCCAGTTCTACAACCCCCCCCTGAACTCGCCATTCCTCTGGTCTCTTGTGCTTTCCCCGTTGCCTTCGCCATTGGCAGTCATGCCAAGCTCTGGAATTCCCTTTCTAAAACCCTCTGCCTGTACTTCCCCTCTCCTCGTTTAAGGGCCATCTTAAAACCCATCTCTTTGATCATTTTGGTCACCCCATCTAATATCGCATCCCTTGGCTCGACATCCATTTTTGTCTGATTACATCTCTGAAGTGCCTTGGGGCATTTTTCTATTTTAAAGGCAGCTTATTGTTGTTGTTCCCTTTACAGAGCTATTGTTTCTTTGTAATGATGTTGTAACTAGAAAAGTAGACAACTGGGTCCTCCTTAAACCCATCTTCCTCATCCCCTTCGCTATCACCTCAAGCATTAAGTGCGAGGAGCTCATCATAGTTGCCAAGCACTTAGATAGCTTGCTTCTTAAACCCCTTTCCACTCTGAATGCATATTGATTCTTTAAATTGCGTTTCTGGTTCCAACTGAGTACCGCTCTATATTGTTAGTTATTTGCCATTTCTGTGCATGTGAAACATGATTAGCTGGGTCAGTATTTAATACAACAGGACTTCCTTAATGTTTGCCAAGCTATAAGGCCTTATTTATTTTGTGTTTTTTTTTCCAGGAGTGCCAACGTAAACTGGATCATAAACTTTCCCTGGATGCCTACCTGTTGAAACCTGTCCAAAGGATTACAAAGTATCAACTTCTCCTAAAGGTAATCAGGATTCTTGACAAAGATCTGCCATTAGAGTGGCTGAAGATTTACGGAGCCAAAAGAAGTTGTGCTAAATTGTGGATGATTTTAGTACAGGAAATTCTTTGGTATCCGGCACCAACGGGACCGGGATAGTGCTGGTTGATTAAAAATTCCGGATGACGGAGAGGGTTATCTACCGAGGCTATTTTTAACAAACAAAAATAAAAAAATCAAGAAATGTGCAGTATACAGTAATTGGGTTCTCACCTACAGAATGTTGTGTTAAATGGATGGTGGAAGATGCTTGATTAAGTACAGTACTGCCAGTTGAGAGTAATCCATAACTCTGTAATGACTTCCAACAGCGTCAAGAAGCTGAGTAGTGGCAGTTTGGAGAACTACCCCCACTGACTAACTCGGCCACCGCGGGAGACTTGGACTCGTCTCAGCAACATTTCCGGTTATTGAGGTGTTGTTTTCGGAGTATGAATTTTGCCGGTTATTAGAGAATTCCGGATATTTAGGTGCCATTTAAACGAGAGTTTCCTGTACTACAGGCACCATGCCTATTATTTAGATAGAAATGTGTACAATGTTTACATCAGTGATATAACATACAAGACTAGTGCAACAATTTCTGGTATGAAAATATCTTAACTAGAGATGTTCCACTGCATTGTTTGGAGATTAAAGGGTTTAATGTACAGGACTGAAGCACTCTTTTCCACATTTGTTTGTGAAACTCCCCCAACCAGGTTACACAGGTGGGCAAAAAAACTATTTTGAATAATTAGAAGAGGTGGTTACATCGAGTTACATCGGGCAGGATTTTCATTGGGCCGTGGAGGCGGGATTGGAGGCGTGTGGGGGGTTAAAATCCCGAAATCGGGGGGCACAAACCCATCCCGCCCCAACCCACCTCCATGCCAGTTTCAAAGGAGGTGGGTACCCGACCCGCACTGGGACCCGCCTCCCCGAGGCGGGAAGGGGATTAATGCCAATTAACTGCCTGTTAACAGGCAGTTTTTAGCCTAATCCCTATTTTCATTGGTGAAATGTGGGATTCCCGACGGCTCCAAACCACGCCAAGTTAGCGAGGTGGGCCGTCGGGATGAAGGGCTTGAAGGGGTCGAGATGTCCAGTGTTCAGGTGAGTGATGGGTGCATGAGTGCAGAGGTAAGTGTGTTTGGTGTGTTTAAAGTGTTTAAAGAAGTTTTACTTACCTTTACAGCCTTCCTTCCTTCAGGTCTTGGGAGTCCCTCATCTCACCGTCACAGAAAGCAGAATGGCCGCGATCTGTCAAAAATTGCAGCATTCAGCTTTCTGTTCCGGAGAGATCTCTAAATCATCCTGAGAGGAAGGAATTAACTTGGAGTACAGATTGTCAGTGTTTGACAGCTTCAAACAGCTGTGAAACGCTGATATTTCATCTGTCAAAAGCTCTTGACAGATGAAATGTCAATCTGTGACATCACCTGTTGCCGGGTGGCCCTTAATTGGCCTGCTGAGCCCGCTGGGCGGGCTCAACAAGGTCAATCAAGTCAAAATCACGTGGGTTGGCTAGAACTCGATGGAGGCGGGACTACAACCCCGAAAGTTGTAGTCCCGCCCCCTACCCGCCTCCTCAGTGAAAATCCAGCCCATCGAGTCTACAACACAGAAACAGGCCATTTGGCCAACTGGTCTATGTCGGCGGTTATGCGCCACACGAGCCTCCTCCCATCCCTCTTCATCTAACCCTATCAGCATATCCTTCTATTCCTTTCTCCCTCATGTGCTTATCCAGCTTCCCCTTAAAAACGTTTATGTTATTTGCCTCACTACGGTAGTGCGTTCCACATTCTTACCACTCTTTGAGTAAAGAAGTTTCTCCTGAATTTTGGATTTATTGGTGACTTTCTTATATTTATAACTTCTAGTCTTGGACTCCCCCACAAGTGGAAATATTTTCTCTATGTCTATCTGATCAAACCTTTTCATTATTTTAAAAGTCCACTATCAGGTCACCCCTCACTGAGGTACGAGCCGAAAAAGAGCCGGCGGCTGCAGGAGTAGTGGGCCAGGCTACTGGCAGCAGCAGTCCAAAGGGAAAGAAGGGAGGGTGGACAGAGGGGAGAAGAAAGAATCTACATGATGGAGAACTTCAACTTTGGATGATGATCTCTGTTGTAGGAAAAATGATTCCTCGGAAACTAGACTTTGAGTAAGAGAGACAACTTTATTAAATGACAGAGCTCTGGGAGAAGCGTCTGCAACGACGCGGTCTGCGAGAGCACCTTCTCCTCAATTGTAGTACGTGCCGAGCTTATATACAATTCCAAGAAGTTGGTTTTAGATCATTTACATTCATCCAATCAATTCGTTTATTAGCGCATATCGTTATTTTCCTCCAGTCAGGAGTTTACACACTTGTGTTGCCAATTCTGCCTCTTCAGTGATTGCGAAAGGTCTTCGTTCCGTCTTGTTCCGTTCGCGTCACCGGCAGAATGTGATTAGTTCGATAATAGGATACCAGTGAACCTTGTTAGTCCTCAGTGATTCAATTAGTCCCAGTCAGGACACGAGATGAACTTTGTTCCAGCCATGCGTAAGCGTGGCATGTCTCATTGTGCAGTGATTCAATTAGTCCCAGTCAGCGAATTTGTTGTTTGTGTCTTTTCCAGCAAAATCTTGTCCAGCAAAATTTTATTCTAACAGTCCCTCCTCTTGGTCCTGGAGCACGATTCATTTGCTCCCAGATGACCATCCTTGGTCCCCCTTTCATCGGTGCTTACAGCCACTGGCTTATGTCCGGGGGTTCGGTTGCTCCTTCGACAGTGTCGTATTGGTGTTCTTCGTCCCTTGGTAGCAGGTTGGTGTGTTCCTCCTCGATAGAGGCGATCGGCATCACGGTTTTCATAGCAGTTTGGCAACACAACTTTATAAGGCTCAGCGCACAACACATCAACATACAAATTACAACTATTATTATTATCCCTTGCATCATCCACGCTCCCCACCCGGTCTTCCCTAGCAACCAATCAAGCCATCCCCCTGTGCTTGTGGGTTGATGGAGCTTCTTTATTTCTTCTTGGATATGATTTGCTAGGCTCGTGATATTCTCGGAGCTATCTGGGACATATGTACAGCAGTCTGTCCCGATCAGGGCACAGGTGCCTCCTTGCGCCGCCAACAGATAATCTAGGGCTATCCTATTCTGTAAGGCGGTGGTCCGGATCGCCACCATTTCGGCACTCATTTCTCTCAGGGACTCAGCCGTATCGTTGGCTATTTGTTCGAGCACTGCTGCCATGTTTATGGATTCCCTTGCTATTTTTCCTGTTCCGTACCAGGGGAATGCTATAGCCCAGAATCTTTCGGTTTCCGTAATAGCTCTCTTAACATGCTTGGCTGGTTGCCATAACGACTGGTACCCGTAGTGGTGGGTTAGGGAGGATAAATAATGGATGTATGGTACTACGTATCCTATATAGCATGACCCAGTCCAGGTTCGTGGAAGCCATGGATACGCCTTATATCCGCAAATGAAATAGGTATTATTATAGGCCTCAAATTTGTTCCAAAGTTGGTACATGATCCCAGGTATTCCCCTCCAGGGTAGATTGCTAGTCCGGTTTAGCACTTCGGATAAATTAAACGTTCCCACGTAGGGCCATTCTAGGGCACCTGGTGGTTTAGTACTGGTTTTGGTTAAAGTGTAATTATACTTGCACTTACTCCATCCAACCACTAACCCTGTCTCGTCATAGTTTACCAAGCAGACTTCCCCCTCTGCATTGTTTAGTTTTCCCCCTGTGCTGACTAATAGCTCTTCTGGATACCTTCGATTATCGTACTGGGGATGAAACCATCCTTTAAAGTTCGTGGGGTTATACCCTGCCTGTTTCCACTCATGTTCCAGCTGATCTGGATTCAAGCTATTTTGGGTTTGTATGGTATCCTCCTTATTCCAGGTGGTATTAGAGTATAATAACCACCCTACCATCTCCTCTACCTTAAAGGGGATAGGCCTTAATGGGATTCCTCCCCCCGTATGGGTGGGCACATGGGCGCACACCCAGCAGGAGCTTTGGCCCATTTTTTTCGCATAGACATATGACATATACAGAAAGGTATTTACATGCAATCCTCTCTCTTTACGTAAATGGGGTACCGCGCTTCCCGTGACAATATGAAATAACGCCATTACCCATAATACTCTAAACATGATTAATATATCACTACAGTCCAGTCTTTACAGGAATTTTATGACAAAGGGTATGCAGATCACCTGTAAAACAGATTCAGAAAGTAGCCAGTCAGTTGTCTTTATATACTTTCAATTGTGTCCAATGCTTCCATACTCCTTTACCCCTTATGTCTAGACAGGCACAGGTATCCCCACTGATTATGATTTCATATGGCCCACTCCATTTTGGGGCGAACCCTGGTTTGCTGGGCAGAGTTTTCACCATGACTTTACTACCCGCTGAGGGAACATAAGCCGTCATTGTGAGCTCTTGTGCCCGATCCTTGTCCTCCTGATTATCGCGGACATTCTTTCGCATCTCCTTTAATTGAGTGCTAAGTTCCAGAATGTATCGTTTTAGTCTATCTTTTAAAGGGCCTACATCGGCCCCACCTGTTATGATGCCTTCTGGCAATTGCATCGCCCTTCCTGTCATCAATTCATAAGGGGTCAAGCCTGTCGTTCGGTTTTCAGTGGCTTGCAGCTTCATTAGGATAATGGGCAATACTTCAGTCCAGGTTTTCCCCGACGTCTGCATTGCCTTTGCCAATACATTTTTAAGGGTTCGGTTCATTCGTTCCACCATGCCCGAACTTTGAGGGTGGTATGGGATGTGGAATTTTTGTTTAATTCCCATTAATTGGCATACCGTTTTTATGACACTCCCGGTAAAGTGGGTACCTTGATCAGAGTCCATTTGAATTGGTATTCCCCACCTGGGGATTACTTCTTCAGCTAAGACTCTGGCAACCGTCAAAGCGGTGCAATTTCGCGTGGGGAAAGCCTCTACCCAGCGGGTGAATTGGTCTATGACCACGAGGCAGTATGTTTTGCCGTGTGACGGTGGAAGGGGACCTGTGAAGTCTATTTGTATGTGCTCCCAGGGCCCTCATGGCCTTGGTTGATGTCCCATTTTGACCTTTATGGGTCGCCCGGGGTTATACTGCGCACAGGTGATACATCGATGGCAGTATCTCGCGATATCTCTTCCCATCCCCTTCCACCACCATTCTTTGCTGAGGCTTCCCATCATCGCTTCTCTCCCTGAGTGTACAAGCCCATGGTGGAGTTCTAATAGCGTATTTTGAATGCACTTGGGGGCCATTACCCTGTTATCCTTTCGCCAGACATTATCGCTTCCCTGCTTTGCGCCTTGTTCTTCCCACGTACCTTTTTCGACGTCGGGGGTGTCCTCATGGAGTTCATCAATACTTATCTCGTCCTCGGAGCTGCTCACAGCGGCTACTGGTACTTCTTCGATCCTTTCTTGCTCTAGCGCCCTTTGTGCTGCTTGGTCCGCAGCCTGGTTCCCCTGGTGATTTAACCAGTCCAGGCTAGTCCGGTCCGGTTCCCTCTGATGTGCCTTAATCTTAATTACTGCTACCTGTTGGGGTTTGTCGCTAGCTTCTAGGAGGGCTTCTATCCTCAGCTGGTGTTTTATGGGATTGCCTCCCGTAGTAATGAATCCCCTCCTACCCCATGCAGTCATATAATCATGGACCACCCCAAAGGCATACCTACTATCTGTGTAAAACCCTTCTTCATTGTTGCAATGTATGTGGAAGTCCTTACTCATATCTGGCAGTCCTAGCCCTGGGGCTGATACTAGCTCAGACTTTAGTTGAGTATAAGCTTCCTCTTGTTCCGGTCCCCAATCTATCGGTTCCAACGTGGGTTTACCCCCTTTCACTAATCTTTGTATAGGTTCTGCTAATTTAGCGAACCCCGGGATAAAATTTCGACTGTAATTAAAGAGCCCCAGTACCTTCCTGACTCCGCGTACTGTTACGGGTCTCGGCATGCCCCGGACAGCGTGTTTCCTGTCCTGTGGCATTTCTTTAAGTCCTTGGGAGATTAGATGTCCCAGGTATAGGACCTGAGTTTTTCCTATCTGTGCTTTTTTAGGGCTTACCTTGAGGCCAGCCGTCTCTAGGGCCCTTAGTACTAAATATAGGGTTGCCAGATGGTCTGCCTTCGTTTCCGAGGCTATTAGTATGTCGTCGACGTACTGCAAAATAGTGCTTCCTTTAGGTACTTCTATCTGTTTTAGGATATCACTCAAGACGCGGTGAAAAATAGCTGGGCTATTATGGAATCCCTGTGGCAATCGGGTCCACGTATATTGTTTATCCCCTACTGTGAAGCAAATTTCTCTTGTGATTCCGGATCTAATGGGAGTGCCCAGAATCTGTTAGCTATGTCTAAAACGGTGAATATCTTCTGTTCAGGGGACAGCCCATTCAAAATTGTTGAGGGGCTGGCAACGATGGGGTGTAATTTAGGAGTGACCTTGTTGAGGGCCGTATAGTCTATAGTCAACCTATAGCTCCCATTAGGTTTCTCTACTGGCCATGTGGGGGAATTAGTAGTGCTCGTGGTTTCCCTCAGGATACCCCTTTCTACTAGCCCCTTCACTATGTCCACGACTGCCTTCCTAGCCTCCGCCTTTATTGGGTACTGGCGGTGGGATTTGTGTTCTGGTCCGGGAATCTTAATAGGGTCGATACTAGCTTTTCCTGTATCTAACTTTGTTTTGTGCAACTTTCTTTATTACGTTTACTTGTTCAATGAGTCCTGCTAGTTGGTGTACTAATAACACTCCTGCCTTCTTGGTTTTATCCTTTGTCTGTTCAGTCAACCAGCTTCTCTGGAGTTCTAAAGCCTGTGACACATCCCACCCGTCTTTCTGCATCTTCTTAATTAACGACTGTCGGTCTGTCATATAAGAATATGTGAGGGAGCCCGAAGGTCCCCTCTTAACTTCCTCACCTGACATCGCCGCTGCTTCACCAATCATTCCTTCGTGTCTGGAGATCTGTTCCTAGAGAGCCCCCCTATTCTTTCCTTCCGAGAATACCCGAGCTTCTTGTCGCACTCTATGCCAGCGTTCTCAGAGGTCCGGGTTTGTTTTCTCTCAAAACTGCCCGGACGTGTAACGCTTGCTTGTTGGTCTGTTTACCTGATCAGGGTCCTACAACACCGACATTAATAATCTCCTAGTTCACTTAGCAACATGATATAATGCAGAAAGATGTTAACCATACTCGACTAGTATCACGACTTTAGAACACCTTGGAGTCTCGAGTCTCGGCACCTACTTCATGGTCCTGGCCTTCGCGTGGGGCATTTGCCCTCTTAACAACCGGCCTGAGGCTAGGTGTCTCAGACAAGTGTCCTCCTGGTCCGAGGTTTTTCTTAGTTACTATTACACAAATACAAATACAAATACACAAATACAAATCAAGTAGTGTCTCTTACCCACTCAGTCTGTGTACCAGATTCGTTTTGGTGCCGCTTCACCGTTCAGTCGCCTTGTCGAGTGTCTCTGATTTATGGGTGGTCAAAAATCTGACTACTCACCCTGGTCACTGACTCGAGCGACTGTTCAGCTCCGTGGCACCCTGCTCGCAGCGGCAATTTGTTGTAGGAAAAATGATTCCTCGGAAACTAGACTTTGAGTAAGAGTGACAACTTTATTAAATGACAGAGCTCTGGGAGAAGCGTCTGCAACCACGCGGTCTGCGAGAGCACCTTCTCCTCAATTGTAGTACGTGCCGAGCTTATATACAATTCCAAGAAGTTGGTTTTAGATCATTTACATTCATCCAATCAATTCGTTTATTAGCACATATCGTTATTTTCCTCCAGTCAGGAGTTTACACACTTGTGTTGCCAATTCTGCCTCTTCAGTGATTGCGAAAGGTCTTCGTTCCGTCTTGTTCCGTCCGCGTCACCGGCGGAATGTGATTAGTTCGATAATAGGATACCAGTGAACCTTGTTAGTCCTCAGTGATTCAATTAGTCCCAGTCAGGACACGAGGTGAACTTTGTTCCAGCCATGCGTAAGCGTGGCATATCTCATTGTGCAGTGATTCAATTAGTCCCAGTCAGCGAATTTGTTGTTTGTGTCTTTTCCAGCAAAATCTTGTCCAGCAAAATTTTATTCTAACAATCTCCATGGTATTAGTTAATGTGAATGGGCTGAGGAGGGAGAAGAAATTTCAGCTGATAGTCCAACATTTTAAGGGGACTGACTTCTTGTGTTTGCAGGAAACTTTCATGGACCTGGTAACTAGTGCTCGGGACACTCTGGTTCACTTCATTGACTCATTCAGCTACTGGCTGAGTTAACTCTCGTCTTGTCTTTGGTTAACTTTACCCCTCATACTAAAATAAATCGGCTGCAATTTTATAGGGGAGAAGTGTATTATGGTTTAAACTCAGCGACTATCCACCCACTTGTTGAAATCTCGGGACAAAGTTGGCCAAATCTGACTTTGTTCAACTCCCCCCACCCCCAATCAGTCATCCTTAGCTCCACCCCTGGTTATGAGCATGATCAATTAAATAAATAGCCATATTAAGCTACTTTCCTTTTTGAACGTGAAATGGATTAATTTTTTTTAACCTATGACTTATTTTCATTTATATGTGTTCTATTAATTATCAATTACTTGTGTTAATATCTTGACGGAGTATGCAAACTACTTAAAATAATCGTAATACCTATGTAAATAAGCCCTGAAATGAAAGGCCATCCTAATTCTGAAGATCGCAAATTATATTATTTAAGACGTTTGCTAAGTTCTTTTAAAATTATAAGAGCAATCCTGAAGCATACAAAATAACTATATTATTGTCCAGACATAAATCCTACAAAATTAACAAAATAAGTACATTTTATAAGAGATGAAAGAAATGTTGTGAAACCTTATTATAAACTGAACTACCGGCATCATTTCAAAGGAATACTAAAAAAAGAAAGTTTTCAATAGCTAAAAGTTTGAATAAAGATGTGACTTTCGTCAGCTTTTCCCTATGAGTGGTTACCCTGGGGGCGGCAGGGAGGGAGTGGGGGGAGAGACTTAACTGGGTCCTAAAACTCCTCAGGAATTCAGGCAGCAATGTTGGTACCACCATCGTGACCATGACACGCAGAAGCTCAACCTTACAACTGTCACCCTGGAGGAGCTCCCTCTTTTTATTACCTGCTCCAATTCCCTTTGCTCTGCTTTTCCTTATTTCTTTTTGAGAAAAAAATGTATGCTTCAAAAGTGGCTCAGAGTAGGTAAAATGGTGCACCTGTTATCACTAATATTTGGAGTAATGGCTTACTGCTAAAAAAAGCAGAATAAGGTAATCAGTGATAACCAAGGGGCCGCCATTGGCTTTCAGACTTTTGCTCTCAGTGGGTCAAATCTCTAGCCTATGTGTTCAAATGAATGCAACTAAGAAATGTCCCTTGTTGCAAACAGATCTCAACTCTAAAAATGAACACTTTAGAAACCCTACACATACATGCAGGATGCTTGCATATATGGGGAAGGCACTAGGTAATGTAGGGAAAAGCTGAACAGTGGGAAAGCACTCAAAGAGGCAGAAAAAGACTCAGAACGGCATAGAAGAATTCAGCACAACTATAAATTGAGGCTTAAGCTTCTGATTTAGGTGTAGACTTTATGGAGAATTCATTTTCCAGGGATCTAGAACAGTGCATGAGTAACAACAGGGATTTCATTTAGAATTGATTAATTTTTATGTTATAAATGTTAGTTTTACCTATAAATTTCTTAGTGGTAATATCTTGGTATTTTTGAAAATTGAGAAATTTGCATATGAGCTTATCAGCTGCAAGAAATTTGTCTGAGAAATAATAATTGTTACGGAAGTATGACATAGGAAGTGTGAAGTGATCCAATATATGTACTGTTTATCTATATATATAAAAGGATATGTCTCTCTGTCTGTCTCTCTGCCCGGCTATACAATCAAAAGTTATAGAGCGTACCTGCACATATGTTATATCAAAAGAAAGCTCATCATTAGGGGACTCTTGTAGGTGTATTTACTTTTTGGTCGGACAAAAATTGTGCCGACAGTATCCAAAAAACGTTCAAAATTCCGCTCATTATCCGCTCATTTGCATCGAGTGGGGGCGGGTTCATTATGTGAGCGGGTGGGCCATCCTACAGTTGAGTGACGTGATGATTGACCAATCCTACAGTTCAGCGACCTGACGGTTGACCAATCGGTGCGTGTGTGGGCGGGCCTTATCCTTCTGAACCGAGGTGCGTGGCCGCCATCTTGATTCCAAACTGTTCATTTCTTTTTCCCACTTTCTGCGTGTTTCTTTTCAAATCTACATTTCCAGCAAAAAAAAATTCCTTTTATTAAATTGTTTTAAAAAAAAGTTAATTCATTTGTAAATATTTTCTCTAACCTGATTCTTTTTCCTACCTTTCCCCATTTTTGGAAGGCCTCAAAGCCTGGGCCTCTCCTGTCCAGCCACGTAATTGTCCCACGGCTTGTGGTAAGCTCCTCCTCCACCCTCCCCCCCAGTCTCACCCGTCACATTACCCGGGGCAACGGCGTCGGCCGCGAGGGACACGGGACAGGCACAGGGTGCGCGCGCAGCAGGCGACACACAGAAGTCCGAGGCACAGAGCGCGGGAAGCCAGCAGGTGAGATGCGGCGTCTCTCTCTCTTCCCCGCTCGGCGGTCTTGAAGTCGGCTCGGGCAGGGGGCCGGTGCTCGGGAGGGCGGGGCTCGGGAGGCCGGTGCTCGGGAGAGCGGGAAGGGTTAACCCGGCAACGGTGCTCGGGAGGGCGTGGGGCGGGGCTCGGGAGGCGGGGCTCGGGCTGACCGGGGCGCTGCGCTCGGCTGGGCCATGTCAGTAGGTGTGGCGGCACGGAGCTCCGCGGAGCCTTCGCCAGCAGAGGGGAGAGGGTCTGTTGGCGCCCCCCTCCCTTTCTCCCCCCCTCCCTTTCTCCCTTCCCCCCTCCCTCCCTTTCTTCCTTCCCCCCTCCTTCCCCCACCCTTCCCACCCCCCCTCCCCCTCCCCCCCTTCCCCTCCCCACTCCCCTCCCCCTCCCCCGCCCCCCCAGTCGCTCTCTTCCCCCCAGTCGCTCTCTTCCCCCCCAGTCGCTCTCTCTCTTCCCCCCAGTCGCTCTCTCTCTTCCCCCCAGTCGCTCTCTCTCTTCCCCCCAGTCGCTCTCTCTCTTCCCCCCAGTCGCTCTCTCTTCCCCCTCAGTCGCTCTCTCTCTTCCCCCCAGTCGCTCTCTCTCTTCCCCCCAGTCGCTCTCTCTCTTCCCCCCAGTCGCTCTCTCTCTTCCCCCCGTCGCTCTCTCTCTTCCCCCCAGTCGCTCTCTCACTTCCCCCCAGTCGCTCTCTCTCTTCCCCCCAGTCGCTCTCTCTCTTCCCCCCCAGTCGCTCTCTCTCTTCCCCCAGTCGCTCTCTCTCTTCCCCCCAGTCGCTCTCTCTCTTCCCCCCAGTCGCTCTCTCTCTTCCCCCCAGTCGCTCTCTCTCTTCCCCCCAGTCGCTCTCTCACTTCCCCCCAGTCGCTCTCTCTCTTCCCCCCAGTCGCTCTCTCTCTTCCCCCCAGTCGCTCTCTCTCTTCCCCCCAGTCGCTCTCTCTCTTCCCCCCAGTCGCACTCTCTCTCTCTTCCAACAACAACATGCCCTCAAAAATCCCTCGGCACCGCCGGGCACTTTAGCTAGTATTTATATATATGGATAGCAACTTACATAGAATTGCATAAAATATACAGCACATAAATGGGAATCAGGGGGAAAATTCTCCACTGGCTAGAGTCATTCCTAGCACAAAGGAAGATGGTTGTGGTGGTTGAATGTCAATCATCACAGCCCCAGGGCATCGCTGCAGGAATTCCTCAGGGCAGTGTCCTAGGCCCAACCATCTTCAGCTGCTTCATCAATGACCTTCCCTCCATCATAAGGTCAGAAATGGGGATGTTTGCTGATGACTGCACAGTGTTCAGTGCCATTCACAACTCCTCAGATAATGAAGCAGTCCATGCCCGCATGCAACAAGACCTGGACGATGTTCAGGCTTGGGCTGATAAGTGGCAGGTAACATTCGCACCACAGAAGTGCCAGGCAATGACTATCTCCAACAAGCGAGAGTCTAACCACCTCCCCTTGACATTCAGTGGCATTACCATCGCTGAATCCCCCACCATCAACATCCTGGGGGTCACCATTGACCAGAAACTTAACTGGACCAGCCACATAAATACTGTGGCAACAAGAGCAGGTCAGAGGCTAGGTATTCTGCGGCGACTGTCTCACCTCCTGACTCCTCAACGTCTTTCCACCATCTACAAGGCACAAGTAAGGAGTGTGATGGAATACTCTCCACTTGCCTGGATGAGTGCAGCTCCAACAACACTCAAGAAGCTCAACACCATCCAGGACAAAGCAGCCCACTTGATTGGCTCCCCATCCACCACCTCAAGCATTCACTCCTTCCACCACCAGTGTACCGTGGCTGCAGTGTGTACCATCTACAAGATGCACTGCAGCAACTCGCCAAGGCCTCTTCAGCAGCACCTCCCAAACCCGCACCCTCTTCTACCTAGAAGGACAAGGGCAGCAGGCGCATGGAAACACCACCACCTCCAGGTTCCCCTCCAAGTCACACACCATCCTGACTTGGAAGTATATCACCGATCCTTCATCATCGCTGGGTCAAAATCCTGGAACTCCCTCCCTAACAGCACTGTGGGAGTACCTTCACCACGTGGACTGCAACGGTTCAAGAAGGCGGCTCACCACCACCTTCTGAAGGGCAATTAGGGATGGGCAATAAATGCTGGCTTTGCCAGCGACGCCCACATCCCATGAACAAATTTCAAAAAAAAAGAAACAAGCCATTTGGCCCAACTCGTCTGTGCTGGTGGTTGCACTGCACGTGAACCTCCTTCCTTTCCATCTGCCTCATCTCAGCCTTTCAGCGTATCTTTCTCTTCCATTTTCTCTCATCTATTCAGCTAGTTTCCTTTTGAAAGTATCTAAGCTATTTGCTGCAACCACTTCCTGTGGTAGCAAGTTCCACATTCTAACCACTCTCCGAGTAAAGAAATGTCTCCTTATTTCCCTATTGGATTTATTAGTAACGTTCTTGTATGTAGGTCCCCTATTTCCAACTACCTCACTGTTGGAAACTCAGAAAAATTGGAAATGGGCCAGTAGTTCTCAAATCTACTTCTGAGTAGCTTTGTCTGCCCTTTTGGTGTTAAGGCAGTATTACCATTAACAGCAATAACAAAGTCCTTCTATCTGGTGTCAATTACCAGCACTGAAAGAGTTCAAAAAATGGGAGGCAAACTTACTGCTGAGAGAAACATGCAAGCCTCATTTCAGTTAGGTAAGTATCAATTTAACATTTCAAGAGTGACTCTGACTGACTGCAAGATACATATTTGTCCTAGAAATACCATAGTTCATTTTTATAATAGATTTGGATACAAATCTGTATTTTTAGGTTTTTATCACTGAACCTTGAAGATAATCATTTACCACAAGAAACATTCAGGTCCCGTCAGCTAAGAGGAACCCTGCAGAACACATCAGTCTTTCATAACAACAGAAAATGCTGAAATTCTGATGAAGGGTCCCTGACTCAAAAC
Organism: Somniosus microcephalus; assembly: GCF_052327205.1. NCBI lineage: Eukaryota > Metazoa > Chordata > Chondrichthyes > Squaliformes > Somniosidae > Somniosus > Somniosus microcephalus. Next base: position 47,920,420 of record NC_140992.1, on the reverse strand, counting down.
GTCGACTCTGTTTTTCTCTCCTCAATGCTGCCTGACCTGAGTGTTTCCAGCATTTTCTGTTGTTATTTCAGATTTCCAGTATCCGCAGTATTTTACTGTTACATCAGTCTTTCAATTATTTTCAGAATGATAGGAACTGTCTCTTTTATGCAGTGCTGTTTAAAATGTACATTATCTGACCATCTGGTGATCGTAAGATTGGGCAGTGGTCACATTCTGAAAGGGCTGACATTACTGTTTGCTCTGTGAACACAAACAAGTAATAGAAATCAGTGAATAAATAATTTGATAAAGCATAATGGGTTGATTTTTAACTCTCTACCACCCTATTTGCACTGAAAAATGGGTGGTAGCAGAATCAAAATGGAGCAGCTGCTAGTTACCCGACTTACCGCTGCTTTGAGGCTTTTCAGATGGACTTGAATCCTGGCAGACAGAGCTGCTGTCGGAAACAGGAGGGAGTCTCATTCATGTGGGGTCAAGTCGCATAATTTTCCTGACGCCATTTTCTTCTGTGCCTACCTGACTACCGCCAGTTCCTGAGCCTACCCACCAGCCATGGCTGGTACAAGTTGGGAGGCAGCTATTTCCAGCGATACTTAAACTAATTCTTAAACTATTGTCAGGTAAAGCTGGGTGGAGTTTTTGGAGACATTTTTCTGGCAGTCGCTTGTGGGCTTTCCACCTTAACGGATATGAATGCTTATGTAGTTTCTGCTGTAAGTTCTGCATTCATGTTGCCTGCTGCTCCATAGTTTAACTTATCTCTGTTGCAATGAAAAATACACCTCCCTTTACATTGCTGCTACAGGCCCTTGACAAATGGCCGCAATGCCTGATTTCCCACCTCCACTTTGGCGAGCTGTCTATTGGGAGTGCATTTTGTGCTGGCAACTCACCGACCGCATGATAATGAGGGCTAAGTCATGAAAAGTACACAGATTGCACTCTGAGTCATCTAGGTGGCCGCCACACACATCCCTCTCTCTGCTCATCTGTTTATCGCATGCAGATGAAAATTACCCCAATATAATATGAACAAAATAGATTTATTTTTACATAGGCTAGTTGACGTACTGTGTTATGACTGTCCATTAAGATTAAGTGATTGTTTCTACTAGGAGATGCTGAAGTGCAGTAAGAACTCAGAAGGCACTGCAGAATTAGAGGAAGCACTGGAGACAATGATTAGCATAATTAAATCAGTGAATGACTCCATGCATCAGATTGCTATCACTGGGTTTGAGGTAAGAGTCCAAAATGATGTACAACCTATTCTGCTTTTGAACGGTTTGTGTAATTCTAAATATGGTAACATATTGCTTCACAGTTGACATTCTACTACTGTTTGATAACTGATATTTTTACTTCACATAACAAATAGTAGCTTTTTGTCACAAACTACCAAATATAAACCAACACAACATGCTGAGCATACAGTCTCTTCTTAATTCAAATTTACTATTCAAATGATCTGATAATTCAGATTTATGAGAATTAAACTCCCAATTGCTGTGTGATTTACATTGCTTAATTCAAATTATTGATTAATTAAAATTTTTAGCACAATAAATTACTTTGAAATTATCAGGAATAGACTGTATACAATCCAATAATTTTGGACTGGGCTGAGAAAAAAGATTGGCAAATTGGGCAATGAAAGGATAGAAATTATATTTGGTGCTGGTAGACAAACTCCTAATGCATATTGCTGTGTCTGCTATTATCAATTAAGGTGTTAACCAATTTATTTTGAAATTAAATCAATTTAAATACTGGACAGAGGAATGTCATCTTAACATGTGAACGATTTGTCTGCTATTATCACCGACTGTAATTTCTAACCTCATGTTTATGTTATAGTAAGTGTAAATTCCAGAAGTAAAAACTAATTGCAACAATGGTACTAATCTCAATATTAATTATTACCCAGAAATGTATTATATTGTAGTACTTTTAGTGATAATGCTGCAGTAAGTTATCATTGGAATATAGATCTTGTTTTTCGGATAATGGAAAAAATGGGGTTGAATTTGCCCAATTATCAAGCTTAACTGTATCACAGAGGGCTGGCCTAGCCCAGTATTCCACTGGGAGTCCTTTGAATAGCCAAGAAAAGAGCTTGGCCTGTACCACACTTGGCTGGTGTCGAGATACACCTGCTAGGGAGTAGTTCTTAAGGCTATAGGGCCAGCTTTAAGGGGAGGATCTAGTGGGGACAGAAAAGTGTACTCATTTATCACAATGACACATTGGATATATTTGGGCAACACTGCACCCTGCTGAAGAGTTGTACCAAAGGAAGGTGGTCTTTTTGGGGCTGAAGACCACTCTCCAGTAAAAGCACAGGTGTAAGCTTCATCAAGGGAGGTTGCCAGCTGAGTCCATGCAGTCACCCAGGTCCCTTACACCTAGTTGTATATGAGGGCGAGTTCAAGGAGGTAGAGGGCCACCTCAGTCCCAAGCAGCTACCTCATTGACCAGTCATTTAGGAGGATATAGAAAGGGTGGTAGATTACATTCAAGAGCACATAAATCATACTGTTGCACCAAAGGGAAGCACAGTGATGCACCACAGCACAAATCACTTTTAGTGAATAAACATTTGGTAGCACTTATGTATCCAGACAGTGTTCTTGCTATTGTCTTGGGTAATGTTCCTTCAGAAAGAAGGATGGGTCTAAATGGTCTGGAGATGCAGCTTTGGCTAATATAGGTAGGATATAGCTGGGGATTATGCGGGGCAGGTGACAATGTATGCAGCAGGGCCATGGAAGATTTAACTGTAAGTTTCATCTATGAGACCATGCCTAAGACCTGAGCACAAAACTCAGAAGTACCTGTTCTCTCCTCAATAACTTGTTATGCTATTCACCATAATACCAAAATCAGCACTTTCCAGCGATTCTGCTAAGCCCTGATATCTTACCCGTCTGGCGGAGGCCAGTCAGTGCAAAATGGGTGGGGAATTGACTTTGTTGATCACCACCCATGCTTCCACACACCACCACCCCGCCCCATGCTGCCACTGCTGGCTTATAGAAATGGAATGATTTTCCCTGAACTGTTTATTCTTTTGATGTCTGTAGTTATTTTACTGCTTCAGTGTTTATTTTTGAAGCTGAGAAGTTAAAACTGTACAAATAGTTTCATTAGTAAAGGTTCTACCCATTTTGCACCGCCAGTTAGGCAAGAAGTCGGTGTTCAGCAGTCTTGCTGCAAACTGGTGAAGTGCTGATTTTAATTTTATCCTATTAAAATAGGATATTGTAGGAACGGAGGTTCCTATCTGAATAAAGGTATTCGACTCGATGAATCAAATCAACAGGTTTTAATGAACAACGAAGTTAACAGGGAAACTACTGGAGAAACAGTACACAGGTCTAATCAGCTTGCTGGGCACTCGACGACTGCTGGAAGATTCTGGAAGCTGACGTCATGACGTCATCGCGTTCTTCGCGCCACTGGCGGTCACGTGATCGGCGTCATGACATCATCACGTGGAGTACAGGAAAGTACAATACAGTACAGTTAACAGGCAGTTTAAAGGTGCAGTCCGCGGCTGCACTACACTGTAGTTAAAGGGATTATTACTAATTGTTCTGAGACCCTTGGTGGCTCCGCCACAATATACTGTATAAGGTTATCATACACCCTTTTCCTGTGGTGGATTAATTTTGCTTCAACTTTGGAAATGTATTATTTTTACAGGGAAACTTAAATGACCTCGGGAAACTCTTGATGCAAGGATCCTTTAATGTGTGGACAGACCACAAGAAGGTTCACAGCAAGGTCAAAGACTTGGCACGGTTCAAGCCAATGCAAAGGCACCTTTTCCTTTACACAAAATTGCTGTTGTTCTGCAAGAAACGAGAGGAAAATGTAGATGGACATGAGAAATCACCCTCATACAGCTTTAAGCATTCATTGAAGGTACACAATGACATCAGCAGTATGGGTGGAATTATTTTGTTTTATTCATCCGACTGCTGTTAGCCTAATTATATAAAGCTCTACGAATTCCTTGGGCCCAAACATCCATGTGTCTATGATCCTGGCCACGATAGGCCTGTTGGAACGTCCATTGCTGACTTTGCTAGATTATGCAGGGTATGGGGAGGTTCCTTCATTTGAATGATCATGGCTGATGCCTGTGCCACTGTGAAGACATCTCAGTGCTCGCCACACCAGAAGAGGTAGGAAAAGTGGCTTAACACTCTTCCCTGTTCCAGGGCCACCCAATTTAAGGTTATTTTTCATGGGCTCATTGGCCCTCTTTTGTCAGGGGGCCAATGAATGCTCACAGATTGCAGCCATTTTTTGGGTGTTCAATCTAAATCACAGTTCTGGATCCTCAGGTGAGCCCTACTTCCACCAGCCAGGATTCCAGTACAATTGGCAGATCCCAGGCTGGGGCTGAGGAAAATCCTAGCACGGAAGACTCCTTCCCCCCGAACATTGCCCTCCCTGACACAGTGCACCAAGATTGCCACGGTAAGGGTTCTGGAAACTTGAGGCAGAAGCCGGGGCCTGGTGTATCCGAGTCCTGGCCTAATTCCCAGGCCTTCTGCCACACTGCCACTAGACTTACGGTGGGAATGCTCCGGTAGTCCCCCAGAAATTTGGGGGCCTTGATACTCCCAACTTTTCTCCATCTCTGATCAAAATTCCTTGAAAGTTGGAAGTTAATAAGGTGAATCCAGAATAAGAAGAAGTTTGCCAATCTGCATGAGTTTGAAATAAAGAGCTGTGACAATATGTTGACATTAATGTTGAACATTAGAACATAAGAACATAAGAACATAAGAAATAGGAGCAGGAGTAGGCCAATCGGCCCCTCGAGCCTGCTCCGCCATTCAATAAGATCATGGCTGATCTGATCCTAACCGCCAATCCACTATCATAGAACCATCTCCTGAATCTAACAGAATTAGACACACGAAATAGGAGCAGGATCAGGCTACACGGCCCCTGGGCCCACTCCGCTACCCACAGGGCCATGACCGATCCGAACCTAGTCTCATGTCCAAATTCCTGCCCGCTCCCCGTCACCCTTAATTCCCTTTACTTCTAGGAAACTGTCTATTTCTGTTTTAAATTTATGTAATGATGTAGCTTCTACAGCTTTTTGGGGCAGCATATTCCATGGACCTACCACCCTCTGAGTGAAGTAGTTCCTCCTCATCTCAGTTTTGAAAGAGCAGCCCCTTATTCTAAGACTATGCCCCCTAGTTCTAGTTTCACCCATCATCGGGAACATCCTCCCCGCATCCACCCGATCCAACCCCTTCACAATCTTATATGTTTCAATAAGATCGCCTCTCATTCTTCTGAACTGCAATGAGTAGAGTCCCAATCTACTCAACCTCTCCTCATATGTCCATCCCCTCATCCCCGGGATTAACCGAGTGAACCTTCTTTGTACTGACTCGAGAGCAAGTATGTCCTTTCTTAAGTATGGACACCAAAACTGTACGCAGTATTCCAGGTGCGGTCTCACCAATACCTTGTACAACTGAAGCAATACCTCCTTATTTTTATATTCTATCCCCCTAGCAATGAAAGCCAACATTCCATTGGCCTTCTTAATCACTTGCTGCACCTGCATACTAACCTTTTGAGTTTCGTGCACCAGGACCCCCAGATCCCTTTGTACTTCAGTACTTTCCAGTTTCTTGCCATTAAGATAATAACTTGCTCTACGATTTTTCCTGCCAAAGTGCATAACCTCACACTTTCCAGTATTGTATTCCATCTGCCAAATCTCTGCCCACTTACTTAGCCTGTCTATGTCCCCTTGAAGGTTTTTTATGTCCTCCTCACTCACTACTTTCCCTCCCATCTTAGTATCATCTGCAAACTTTGATATGTTACACTCGGTCCCCTCCTCCAAATCGTTAATATAGATTGTAAAGAGTTGGGGACCCAGTACTGACCCCTGCGGAACACCACTAGTTACTGATTGCCAGTCTGAGAATGAACCATTTATCCCAACTCTCTGCCTTCTGTTAGATAGCCAATCCTCTATCAATGCCAGAATATTACCCCCAATCCCGTGATTTTTTATCTTAAGCAATAATCTTTTGTGTGGCACCTTGTCAAATGCCTTTTGGAAGTCTAAATACACTACATCCACTGGTTCCCCTTTATCCACCCTGTATGTTACTTCCTCAAAGAACTCCAGCAAATTTGTCAAACATGACTTCCCCTTCATAAAACCATGCTGACTTTGTCCTATTAAATTATGATTATCCAAATGTCCTGTTACTGTCTCCTTAATAATGGACTCCAAAATTTTACCTACCACAGATGTTAGGCTAACCGGTCTATAGTTTACAGCCTTCTGTCTACTGCCCTTTTTAAATAAGGGTGTTACATTAGCAGTTTTCCAGTCTGCCGGGACCTTTGCCGAGTCCAGGGAGTTTTGGAAAATTATTACCAATGCATCCACAATCCCTACTGCCACTTCCCTCAAGACCCTAGGATGTAAGCCATCAGGTCCAGGTGATGTTGCAAATTTAATGCAAATTAAATCAAACCTTTTTCCAACAATAATATACAATAATTTATGCTAATTAGATGCCCTCCTTCTGACCCCACATCCAGTACAGTCAGTGATGGAGGCACCGGAGCGCGAGACCCCAACGTAACTGTCAGGATAGCATTCCCCAAGCAATTTCATGGTTGGGATTATAAAGAGAACGTGGTTTCTCCTTAGTGACGGTTATTATCCTGCCCCAAAATAATCAGCAAAAGTAGCTGTTCAATTTCAACTGACAACAATAACATTTACATAAAGTTTGATGTGTAAAAGTTATTACAAAAGAAACAAGTTTTCTTGTAACACAAGCATGATTTTGCTCACATTGGCCAGCTCTGTAGCTAACTATGTATCTGCTGTACTTTCAGATGAGCGCTGTTGGTATCACAGAAAATGTAAAGGGAGACATTAAGAAGTTTGAAATCTGGTACAATGGCAGAGAGGAAGTGTACATTATTCAGGTAACTAATAATGAAAACTGTATTTTGTTTGCAGTTGTATTACTTAGAGTATAAACTTTAGGGCTGATTTTAACTCCCAAAGGGAGTGTGTGGATGGGGGCCAAGGCGAACCAAAAACTGTCCAGCCCTCCACAGCTCAGGCCCAAGAGATGATCCAAGGCATCTTCTGAATAAGTCCTATCGGTCTACTGCCCAAACCCAATGGGAAGCGTTAGCTGGCAGGCGGGTGAAAGCGGGATCTCAGGGGGCAGGAGGCCGCTGTCAGGAACCCAAAGGAATGGTCCCCAAAACTCAGGTAAGTGGTTGGCGGAGGGTGGTTGGTGCATGAGGGCATTGAGGGTGAGGGAAGGCCCAAGATTTACTTGTGGGTTCGAAGCACCACTACTACTCCTGCCCACCAGGAAACAATTTTATTTTTTAAAATTGTTTACTTTTCTGACCCTCTTCTGGCCCCAGCTCCTCTTGCCACAGGTTGGCCTGGTGAGGAAGTCACGATGGCTTCCCATTGCATGCCTTGGGTTAAAATTGCAGTCAGGCCCCAATATTGTTGTCAGATCCTGATCTGCATATTTAAAGAAGGACCTCACTGCCTTCCGGCAGGTGTCCTTCTCATGTGCTCCAAAGAGCAGGTTAAAATTGCAAACCGTGGGAAGGCAGATGGATTGGTGGGGGTAAGTACGTCACTTTAGCCATTTTAACTGCCCAACCACCCGGTTGGGTAGGGTTAAGATTGGCCCCTTTGTTTCTGATTGCAGTTCAGAGATATTAATTATCCAGGCAATTGGGGAGTGGGGTGCTGGGTGTGCAGTGCTTTGTTGCCATGTATTCGAATTAAATGGATTCACATACATGATTTCCCACACAGCAGGTTTTCAATCTAGGTGACGTTGAATTTGCAAGGTAGAATTTTCACCTTGGACACTCGTACCAAACTCTAGGAGGTGCACAAGAGAGACAGTGGGGGAGTGGGGGAGGACTAGATAGCTTGCCTGCCCCCTCAACAGCAGCTGTCAGACATTTCTTTTTCACTACTTGGGTGTTAAACTGCATATCTACCTGCCTCTACGTTATTAAAATAACAATTGCCTGACCCTCTGCTCCTTTGTCACCCACCCATTGTCTGTTTACTGCATCCACTGATCATCCCTACCTCTGCAATTGATCATCACTGCTGTCTCTCGCTTTTGCTGGAACTGTTTGGAAACACCACAAGGGTATGGATAGCTGCCCTGCTAACAGTGAATGAAAATGTCATTGGTTACTCTGTAGTAGCTGGATATGATTTCTTAATGACTTCATCCAGCACTATCATTTATATGTATATTTTCAACTGAAGTGAATGCCACAACTCTTAATACAATCTAAAAACCCACCTGGTTATGTAGTATTTTGCTCACAATCAATTGAGTTTAGTGCTGTGAATGGTTTAACTTTGAACAGCTGTCTTAATCATAACAAAAGGCAAAATACTGATGAAAGGTCACAGACCTAAAATTTTAACTCAGTTTCTCTCTCCACAGATGCTGCTTGATCTGCTGAGTATTTCCAGCATTTTCTGTTTATAGACCTAATCATGACCTTCAGTGTACTTCAATGCTAAATGTTCACAAATAACATTCAGTAGTGGCTCTTTTCACCTTGACCAATTATGTTACCATTGTACCTGGACGTTTTATAGTGCCTAACATTGCTAGGGTGCAAAGGCTAGCAAATTTGGCATCTAATTTGAAGATGTCTGCTGATATTAGGGCAAGTGTCCCCATCACTTTTGGTGGAAATTCCTGGAAGTGGCTGGGGGAAGAGTGCAGGCAGCCAAGAGCTTGGCTCCCCAAATGATTCCTGCCCCATCTGCAGGAATTGCACCATGAAACTGGCATAACTCAGGTGGAAAATCCTGCCCGATATTTATAAGCCTTAAGTTCTTTATTATTGTTGTATTTTTGCATCCAATTTGAAAATAAACACCTAATTACAGGCATCATCTGTAGAACTGAAGAACCTTTGGGTTTCTGAAATCCGAAAAGTACTGACAGGACAACTGCAAGCTTACAGAGGTAAATAAAAGTGCAAATCAAGCTTTGAATATACATCTAGAAATGGACTATCTATACTTATTTTTATAATACCAAATCCCATTCCTATCCTGATATTCATCCCTCTCATTTTAAAGGTGTGAATTGATACCTGCATTAACTGCTTTAGAAACATAGAAACATAGAAGATAGGAACAGGAGTAGGCCATTCGGCCCTTCGAGCCTGCTCCGCCATTCAATGAGATCATGGCTGATCATCCAATTTCAGTACCCTGTCCCTGCCTTCTCCCCATATCCCTTGATCCCTTTAGCCTCAAGAAATATATCCAACTCTTTCTTGAATATATTTAATGAACTGGCCTCCACCGCCCTCTGTGGCAGAGAATTCCACAGGTTCACCACTCTCTGGGTGAAGAAATTCCTCCTCATGTCAGTCCTATATAGCTTACCCCTTATCCTTAGACTATGACCCCTGGTTCTGGACTCCCCGGCCATCAGAAACATCCTTCCTGCATCTAGTCTGTCCAGACCTGACAGAATTTTATAGGTTTCGATGAGATCCCCTCTCAATCTTCTAAACTCCAGTGAGTATAAGCCCAATCGACACAATCTCTCCTCATACGTCATTCCTGCCATCCCAGGTATCAGCCTGGTGAATCTTCGCTGCACTCCCTCCATGGCAAGAACGTCCTTCCTCAGGTAAGGTGACCAAAACTGCACACAATACTCAAGGTGTGGTCTCACCAAGGCCCTGTACAACTGTAGCAAGACATCCTTGTTCCTGTACTCGAACCCTCTTGCCACGAAGGCCAACATACCATTTGCCTTCTTAACCGCCTGCTGCACCTGCATGCTTACCTTCAGCGACTGGTGTACAATAACACCCAGGTCTCTTTGCACTTCCCCTTCTCTCAACCTATTGCCATTCAAATAATAATCTGCCTTCCTGTTTTTGCCACCAAAGTGGATAACCTCACATTTATCCACATTATAGTGCATTTGCCATGTTTCTGCCCAATCACCCAACCTGTCCAAATCGTACTGGAGTTTCACGACATCCTCCTCACAGCTTACCCTCCCACCCAGCTTTGTGTCGTCTGCAAATTTGGAGATATTACATCCAATTCCCTCATCCAGATCATTAATATATATTGTGAACAGCTGGGGTCCCAGGACCGATCCTTGCGGTACCCGACTAGTCACTGCCTGCCACTCGGAAAACGACCCATTTATTCCAACTCTTTGCTTTCTGTCCACCAACCAGTTCTCTATCCAAGTCAATACCTTGCCCCCTGTTACGTCCGTGTATAATCAGACACAGACTGCGGAGAACGGTACAAACGGTGTTTACTCAACGTGGCTCAGACTGCAACTGAACTGTACAGATTACTACTCAACGTTATATACAGGTGTGGTCACTGCCGGTACTACAGTATACATGAGCTGTACAAAGTAGTTCCCTCCCCTTAAAGGTACATACATTACAATTCCTCCCCTTTTAGATTAACAGTACCATAACACTCAGTTAACAATTAAATATCAAACTAATTACAATTAACACTTTTAACATGCAACATTAGCTGAAAATAGTCTATTTATAAATTCAGTCTTTGGGAAGCTTCCTGATCCTTTCTGGATAGCGCCTTTCCCGAGTGTCTTGCTCTTGGTGCGGAGGCGATTCTGGCCCCCTGTCATCGGTTGGTTCATCAGCTTCCGATGCTACTGTTTCTGGGGTAGATGCTACCTGTACGTCGGTTTCATCACCAGGTACGTATGGGCGAGGCATGGGGTTGACTTGTTCCTGTGACTCTAGGATCTGGTCAGCATGGCGTCTTACGATGCTCTCCCCAACGTCCACTGTGTACATTAGTGGCCCCTGCTGTGTGCATATCGTTCCTGGCTGCCATTTTTCTGTTCGGTAGTCGCGGGCCAAGACTGGTTGCCCTACATTGAAGCTCCTTGTTGGCTTCTCATGGATGTGCTGGAATTGCTTACTCTCAACATCTCTTCGTACGTTTGGTCTGAGCAAATCCAGGCGAGATCTTAACCTTCGGTTAAAGAACATCATGGCTGGGGCCTGGTTGGTGACTGCATGTGTCGCATTCCGGTAGGCGAACAGGAAATTGTCCACCTTGTGCTGCAGCGGAATGTTGTCATTGTACATAGCCTTTATTGCCTTCTTAAAGGTTTGTACGAACCTCTCAGCCAATCCATTTGTGGCTGGATGATACGGGGCGGATGTGTAATGCCTTACCCCATTCTTTTTCAAGAACCTCCGGAACTCTTCGGACACAAACTGTGGTCCGTTGTCGGAGCAAATCTGTTCTGGCAAGCCATTCCTGGCAAAAATGGTCCGTAGGACTGCAATAGTTTTCTCCGTGGTGGTGGAGGACATTTTGATGACCTCAGGCCATTTCGAGTGCGCATCCACGGCTATTAAAAACATTGAGTCCATGAATGGACCAGCAAAATCAATATGCACCCATTGCCATGGAGAGGAGGGCCACTCCCATGGGTGTAGAGGGGCCTGTGGTGGTGCATTTTGGACTTTCTGGCATCCTGAGCAGCTCTTGGTCAGGTCCTCGGTTTGTTTATCGATTCCCGGCCACCACACATAAGCCCTGGCTAGGCTTTTCATTTTTACCCCTCCCAGATGACCCTCATGAAGCTCATTGAGCACTCTATCCCTTAACTTGGGTGGAATTACCACTCGGGATCCACACATCAAGGTCCCCCGGCACACTGACAGCTGTTCTCTCCTTGTCGAGAATGCTGGCAACAGTGAGTTGCCATGTGCTGGCCATCCCTTCACCGTCAAATCATATACCCGAGACAGTGTCGGGTCATTTCGGGTTTCCTTTTCGATACAAGCGTTAGTTACCGGTCGGTATTCAACTATAGTCGAATGGAATATTTCGACAGGATCAACTGCTGCTGCTTCCTCCGCAGTAGGCAGTGGCAGGCGTGATAGCCCATCAGCATTTCCATGATGTTTCGTGCCCTTATATTCAATCTCATAGTGGTGCGCCCCTAGAAAAAGTGACCATCTTTGTAGTCGTTGCGCAGTCATCACCGGAACGCCCTTCTCTGGATTAAAAATGGAGACAAGAGGCTGGTGATCAGTCAGCAAGGTGAATTTCTGCCCGTGCAGATAGTGATTGAACTTTTTCACTCCCCACACTAGGCTGAGGGCCTCCCTGTCAATCTGGGCGTAGTTACGCTCGGCTGAGGTTAGTGATCGTGACGCAAAGGCTATTGGCCTCTCTGAGCCGTACGAGAATTTGTGCGACAGCACCGCTCCAATGCCGTAGGGTGACACATCACATGCCAACCGAATTGGTAATGCCGGGTTGTAATGGGCCAATACCTCTTTCGATGTGATTAGTGTTTTGCTCTTCTGGAAAGCTCATCTACATTCGTCACTCCACTTCCATGGCACCCCAGTTTGCAGTAGGGTGTTCAATGGGTGTAGCATTGTAGACAAATTTGGCAAGAACTTATGGTAGTAGTTTACCAGCCCGAGGAACGACCTCAGTTGTGACACATTTTCCGGTGCTGGAGCCTTGACTACTGCCTCAATCTTCTTTGGGGACTTATGTAACCCCTCTTTATCGATAACGTGGCCACAATACGAGATCTGTTTTCTAAAAAACTCGCATTTGGGGCGGTTAGCTCGGAGCCCATATTCCTGCAATCTAGTGAGCACCTGCTCCAGGTTGGCAAGGTGATCACTGTCATTTTTGCCCGTGACCAGGATGTCGTCCAAATAACACTGGGTCCCTGGGATCCCTTGTAGGACTTGTTCCATTGCCCTCTGCCAAATAGCCGAAGCTGATGCTACCCCGAATACCAGCCGGTTGTATTGGTAGAGACCTTTATGGGTGTTGATTGTGAGGTATTTTTTTGATGCTTCTTCTACCTCCATTTGCAGATACGCCTGGGCCAGATCAATCTTAGTGAAGCATTTCCCTCCAGATAGCGAGGCGAAAATATCTTCAATCCGCGGAAGTGGATATTGTACGGTGTGAAGGACTGGGTTCACTGTTACCTTAAAGTCCGCACGGATGCGAACCTTCTTTGGTTCCCCAGGCGTGCTGCTCAACGACTTTTTCATCACAGGGATGATGGGTGTAGCCCACTCGCTCCAGTCTACCTTGGACAGTACACCTGAACATTCCAGACTCTCCAGCTCTGCTTCAACGGCTGGGCGGATCGCATAAGGTACCGGTCTGGCCTTAAAAAATTTTGGACTTGCGTTTTCTTCAATTTTAATCATCGCTGTCATGCCTTTTAGTGTTCCGAGTCCTTGCTGGAACACTTCTTTCGTGTCAGTTAGGATCTTTGACAGTCGCCCAGGTGTGACGTCGTCATCCTTTTTGTCAGCCACAGTCAGTGCCTGTATGGAATGCCAATCCAGTTGTATTTTCCGGATCCATTCACGTCCCAGTAATGGTGGTCCTCCATCTTGCAATACATACAGGTCTAGTTTTGGTGTTTCCTTACCGTTATATATAACGGTCACCCTTATTTTTCCTTTGGGGTAGACTTTTTGCCCCGTGTACGTCTTCAAAATAATTTTTGTGTCTCTCAAGGGTATGTGTGAGAATAGCCGCTCATAGTCCCGTCGGTTTATGACTGTTAGGGCTGATCCTGTGTCCAATTCCATCTTTACCTGGACTCCTGCTATCTTGAGAGTGACCCAAATGGTTCGGTGATCCTCTGTTGTGATCACATTATGTAGTTTCAGACAACTCAGTTCCCTGCTTTCGGAGTCGTTATCACTCTTTTGTTCGTCTGAACTATTCTCCGTTATCTTAAGTACCTTCTTGTACTTTCCTTTGGTCGGTTTCTTATTGCTGGTTTTCTTTCCCGACCTGCAGACTCGTGCTATGTGTCCTACTTTTCCACACTGTCTGCACACTTTGTCTTTGAACCAGCAATCATTCTGGTCGTATGTTGTTCTGCCGCAGCGATAGCACTTCTCTGTTCCATATGACATTTCGTTTGTGCCATATTCTTGCGGTCTCTGTTGTATCTCTGCAGTGCCCGGTGCTGCTGCTTCATATGATACCGCAATGCTGAAAGCCTTTTCCAGCGTAAGGTCCTTTTCAGATAAAAGCCGTTTCTGGGTCCCTTCACTTTGAAGCCCACACACAAACTTGTCCCTTAAGGTATCTGCCAGTCCCGCTCCAAACTGGCAATGTTTCGATAGTTTGCGCAGTTCTGTTAAATACTCAGCATTACTTTCATCTTTATGCTGGTTCCTTTTGTGAAACTTAAATCTTTCTGCTATCAGCAGCGGTGTGGGGTTTAAGTGGTCCTGTAGGATTGACACTATGTTTTCAAAATCCTTTTCTACTGCCTTCTCTGGGGTTACTAAGTTTCGTAGTAAGCCGTGCGTTTTTGCACCCATTGAATTCAACAATACGAGCGCTTTCTTGTCATCTGGCACTTAATTTGCCTTGCAGTATACTTCTATGCGTTCGACATATGTCGTCCAATCTTCGACTTCATTGTCGAACGCTGTGATACTGCCACTCTTCGGCATTTTTGGGTGTGGTTAGACTGGCTTCAAATGGCGTCTCCCGCGCTTTCCTTTCTTCCCCGCTGCGGCTTAAAATGGCGTCTCCCGCGCTGCTGCCAACGCTGCTCTCGGCGGTCCTCGTGGCAAATGGCAACACCCTGTGGGTTTTGTGCGCTGCTCCTGCGCTGCTGCCAACGCCGCTTTCTGCGGTCCTCGTGGTAATGGCAATGCCTCGCGTTTTCCTGCGCGCCACTCTCCCCCGTTGACGCTGCTCGGCCCTTGACCACCGGCTGCGCTCTGCTCTCTCTCGTCTCTCTCCCCCGTTGACACCGCTCAGTCCTGAACACCGGCTGCGCCCTGTGCGCTCTGCCCTCTCTCTCTCCCCCGTCGACGCTGCTCGGCCTTTTTCTGTGCCGCACGGTCGGGCTCTAGCCCGCCGCTGTCCGGGAAGGGTCTGCGCAGTACCTGTTGCCAGCCCGTTTCGCTGGACCACCGTGACTGGAAAGCCAAGCCTGGCTCTCGACAGCCTCCCCTGCGATGCTCAAATCTCCGCTGGATGACTGGGCGGTTGCCCGTGGTCGACACCCGTGCTTCTGGACTCGACCTTCTTCCACTGTTCTCCAGGAGCGAATCCCTGGGAGGTGATGCAGAGTTGCAGGTCGGTTCAAATCTGCGTCGTCGCCAATGTTACGTCCGTGTATAATCAGACACAGACTGCGGAGAACGGTACAAACGGTGTTTACTCAACGTGGCTCAGACTGCAACTGAACTGTACAGATTACTACTCAACGTTATATACAGGTGTGGTCACTGCCGGTACTACTGTATACATGAGCTGTACAAAGTAGTTCCCCCCCTTAAAGGTACATACATTACACCCCCAATCCCATGTGCCTTAATTTTGCACGCTAATCTCTTATGTGGGACCTTATCGAAAGCCTTCTGAAAGTCCAAATACACCACATCCACTGGTTCTCCCTTATGTATTTTACCAGTTACATCGTCAAAAAATTGGGAGCCTATTGCATTTGTCCATGACTCTGGACAAAAAAATTCTTTCTATACTTATCTTTCAGTTGTGCACTCACAGTCCAAGTCGAATATCTATTATTATAGTCTGATGTCTCTAGGGAGATTAAGGGGCAGATTCTCTTGCTCCTGCACCTGATGCAATCAGATCATCTGGGCACAGTGATAACAGGAAAATCAGGCAGGGAGAAGTGCATGCCCCTGTCAGAGCCCACGCAATTCTTGCAGCCATTGATTTAAATGTACAGGAAATCAGATGACCTCCCTTACGGATGTGTGTTTCCTGCCCGATTTTCCTGTTTTTACTGTGTCCAGACGATCCAATAGTACCAGATGCAGGAACAGGAAAATTTGCCCTAAAGTTCAAAGATAGATTACTAAAAGATTCCGAGAAGAATTATCTAAAAATGCAAAATGTGTATAATAATCTCTTTCTTTCTCATTTGTATGACAGAAGCAAGCCAACTAAACCAGAGGATACAGGAATATGTTTACCAAGCGCCACTGAACACACCCAATAGGTAGTGTCATATCTACTTATTTTTGGTAACTAACCATTGCAGTGTTTTACTTGACTCAGTCTCTAAACTCTAGAGATTCCCAAGCTTGATCTTTTCTGATTGCTGATATTTAATTACCAAACCATAGTCACAGCTAATATGTAGATGTTATTATATTGAAAAGAAGTTAATTATTATCAGTTATGATAAAACCCTATTATTTCAAAAAGTAAATGATCCTAACAATGCCATTCATTTATCATTTGAAGAGACCCTCCTCAAAAACCCTTCTTGTTGTCAGCCAGGTATTCACTCACCCATTTTCTTTCAACAGAACCTAAACCTAGATTAAACAGCCACCTTTTAATTCACTTAAGCTCATTAGAATAGTCAACAAATTAGTGATACAATTTAAACTGTCTATGATCACTTTATCTGTGGCTGACTTTATGTGCAACTCAGACATTAGGGGCTGGATTTTACCAGCGCTGAGGAGGCAGGTTTGGAGGCGGGACTGCTGAGAAAATCAAAAAGAATGGTCCCAAACCCGCTCCCAACCCGCCTCCAACCAATCTTCCCGGGAATCAGGTCCCCGATTTGCGCAGGGACCCAACTCCTAGCGGTGGGAAGAGGATTATAGCCACTTAACAGGTAGTTAACAGGCAGTTAAGAGGCTTTTTCCCATTTTGAAACTTCTGCTGCAGGCCTCCTGACATCAGGGAACCCTGCCGGGGTAAGTGAGGCATGCTGTGGGTCTGTTGTAATGTTTGTGTATAGATGACAGCTGCAGAAGTGGTGTGAAGGATGCAATGGGATACTGGTGAGTATCAGAGGTAAGGAAATGTTGGGAAAGTCATTTTTAATGTGTTTAGATTTTTCTGTAGGTGACAAGCTTTGAAGGGTTTGTGTGGCCTCACCTCATTGGGAGAAGTGACAGATTGCTTCTGTACCCTCACCTGCAGCTGCCATCTGTTTTATCCTAAGGAGAGAGTCATTGGAGAGCCTGGGTACAAGGGTTCACCTTTGTACAGTGATTGTCAGTGTTCGACAGCACCTCAATGCTGTCAAACACTGTCAAATCATCTGTCAAAAATAAATAGTCCATGTCCCTTTAAGAAAACCGGCAGATGAAGCGTCATCAACTGACGTCATCTGACACTGGCTTTCCCTTAATTGGCCAGCAAGCCCGCAGGGCGAGCTTAAGAAGGCCAATCAGGGGAAAATAGCGTCTGTGCGTCGGACGTCGCTGGGGGGGGACTAGAACCTGGAAGGCAGTAGTCCCGCCCCCAACTCCTCTCGGTAAGTAAAATCCAGCCCCGTGAGTTCAAACTCCACCAGGGCAAGTTATGAAATTGAATTCAGTAACCTGCTCATTTATAAATTGGCACCAGAAAAGATGACCAGGAACACTGCCAAATTGTCATAAAAACCCAACTGGTTCACAAATTAATATCAGGAGGGATCTGTGAACCCTGCCTGTTTTGCCCTAACGTGTGACTCCAGTCCAAACTATGTGGTTGATTCGTAATACATAGATACATAGAAGATAGGAGCAGGAGTAGGCCATTCGGCCCTTCGTGCCTGCTCCGCCATTTAATGAGATCATGGCTGATCCTTTAATTCAGTATCCCGTCCCCGCCTTCTCTCCGTAACCCTTAACCCCTTTTGCCTGTAGAAATATATCTAATTCCCTCTTAAATATATTTAATGAGCTGGCGTACACTGCCCTCTGTGGCAATGAGTTCCACAGGTTCACCACTCTCTGAGTGAAGAAATTCCCCCTCATCTCTGTCCTAAATGGTTTAGCCCTTATCCTTAAATTATGTCCTCTAGTTCTGTTCTCACCCGCCAAGGGAAACATTCCTTCTGCATCCAGTCTGTCTAGACCTGTCAGAATTTTATACACTTCTATGAGGTCCCCTCTCAATCTTCTAAACTCCAGTGTGTACATCCCTAAACTACATAGTCTCTCCTCATAGGTCATTCCCGCCATTCCTGGTATCAGCCTGGTGAATCGCCGCTGCACCCCCTCCATGGCAAGAACATCCTTCCTCAGATGAGGCGACCAAAACTGTACACAGTACTCGAGGTGTGGTCTCACCAGTGCCCTGTACAGCTGCAGCAAGGTATCCCTGTTCCTGTATTCTAACCCTTTTGCTATGAAGGCCAGCATACCGTTTGCCTTCTTGACCGCCTGTTGCACCTGCATGCTCGCCTTCAGTGACTGGTGTACAAGAACACCCAGGTCTCTCTGTACTTCCCCCTCTCCCAATCTATTGCCATTTAAATAATAATTTGCCCTCCCGTTCCTGCACCCAAGGTGGATAACTTCGCACTTGTCCACATTATAGTGCATCTGCCATTTATCCGCCCAATCGCCCAGTCTGTCCAAATCGCTCTGGAGCTTCCTGGTCTCTTCCTCTGAGCCCACCCCACCTCCTAGTTTAGTGTCGTCTGCAAATTTGGAAATGCTGCATCCGACTCCCTGATCCAGGTCATTAATGTAAATTGTGAACAGCTGGGGGCCCAGGACAGATCCCTGTGGTACCCCACTTGTTACTGCCTGCCATTCAGAAAATGAGCCGTTTATTCCAACTCTCTGTTTTCTATCTGACAGCCAGTTCCCTATCCACGCCAAAACTTTCCCCTTTATCCCATGAGCCTCAATTTTCCATGCTAATCTTTTATGTGGGACCTTATCGAAGGCCTTTTGGAAGTCCAGGTACACCACATCTACTGGCTCTCCCCCATCTATTCTACCAGTTACTCCCTCAAAAAATTCCAATAGATTAGTCAAGCACGATTTACCCTTTGTAAATCCATGCTGACTCTGTCCTATCCTGTCCCCATTTGCTAAGTGCTCCGCTATTTCATCCTTAATGATGGACTCCAGCATTTTGCCCACAACTGATGTAAGGCTTACAGGTCTGTAATTACCTGCTTTTTCCCTACCCCCCTTTTTGAATAGTGGGGTAACGTTAGCTACCCTCCAATCCATCGGCACTGTTCCCGAGTCTAATGAATTCTGAAAAATCATCCTTAGTGCATCCGCTATCTCTAGGGCCACCTCCTTCAGTACCCTAGGATGCATGTTATCAGGCCCTGGGGATTTGTCCACCTTCAATCCCTTTAGCTTCCTTAACACCATATCCTTAGAGATATTGATTTGCGTCAGTTCCTCCTTTGCCAATGTCCCTATTTTTCCCGATATCCCAGGGAGGTTTTTTGTGTCTTCCTTCGTAAAGACTGACCCAAAGTATGCATTTAGTTGATCTGCCATTTCCTTATTTCCCATTATATATTCCCCCGTATCTGACTGCAATGGACCAACTTTGGTTTTCACCAGTCTTTTCCTTTTGATATATTTATAAAAGCTTTTGGAGTTAGTTTTTATATTTTCCGCCAGCTTGTTTTCGTAAGCTATTTTGCCCCTCTTGATCATGCCCTTTGCCCTCCTTTGCTCTATCTTAAACTGTTCCCAATCTTCCGCTCTGGCGCTTTTTTTGGCTATTTTATACGCCCTATCTTTGGATTTTATGCTGTCTCTAATTTCCCCTGTTATCCACGGTTGAGTCACCTTTTTAGATTTCCTTTTATGCCAGATTGGTATAAACAATTTTTGCAATTTTGTCATTCTATCTTTAAATGTTTGCCATTGTTTATCTACCTCCAGTCCTCTCAGGAACGTTGTCCAATCAGACCTACTCAGTTCCCGTCTCATGGCATCATAATTCCCCTTGTTTAAATTCAGGACCTTAGTCTCTGAGTCAATTTCTTCGCTCTCCATTTCGAGTGAGAAATCGATCATGTTATGATCGCTCTGACCCAAGGGTCCCCGTACAACAAGATTACTGATTAGTCCCTTCTCATTGCACAGTACCCAGTCCAATATAGCCTGTTCCCGAGTTGGTTCCTCGACATATTGATCCAGATAACCATCCCTTAAACACTCAAGGAATTCCTCCTCCTCATTATTTTTACTGATTAGGCTAGTCCAATCTATATGTAAGTTAAAGTCACCTATGATGACAGCTGTGCTCTTATTGCACGCTTCTCTAATTTCCCTCGTGATGCCCTCCCTAACCTCTATTTTACTATTTGGAGGCCTATATACCACTCCTATTAATGTTTTTCGCCCCTCGCTATTTCTTAGCTCCACCCATATAGATTCTGTATTAACTGAGTTAATATCCTTCCTTTCAATTGCATTTATCCCCTCTTTTACTAGCAATGCTACCCCTCCTCCCTTTCTTTTTTGTCGATCCTTCCTAAATACTGAATACCCCTGTATGTTAAGCTCCCAGCCCTGCTCACCCTGCAACCATGTTTCCGTAATCCCAATTAGATCATAATTATTAACCTCTATTTCCACAGCTAATTCATCTACCTTGTTCCTGATGCTTCTCGCATTAAGGTATAAAACCCTCAGGCTTTTTTTATGCTCACATTTTTTATGAATTAGTTTGGCCCTTTGTTTTTTGTTCCTCACCCTTTTACCATTTATTTCTGTCTGCCTTTCACTTTCCTCTATTTCACTACATAGGTTTCTAGCCCCCTGCCATACTAGTTTAAATGCTCCCGAACTGCTTTATCAAAAATTACCCCGAGAACATCAGTTCCATCTCTGCACAGGTGTAGACCGTCCCTTTTGTATAGGTCACACCTACCACAAAACTGGTTCCAATGCCTCAAAAATTTAAAACCCTCCCTCTTACACCACTGCTCAAGCCACGTATTTAGCCTAACTATCCTGTTCTCTGTACTCTTACTAGCACGTGGCACTGGTAGTAATCCAGAGATTACTACCTTCGAGGTCCTACTTTTTAGCTTGGCTCCTAACTCCCTAAATTCTACTTGTAGGACCTCTTCCCTTTTTTTAGCTACGTCGTTGGTACCAACATGTATCACGACAACTGGCTGTTCCCCCTCCCCCTCCAGAATGTTCTGCACCCGCGCCGAGACATCCTTGACCCTTGCACCAGGGAGGCAACATACCATCCTGGAGTCTCGGTCGCGACCACAGAAACCCCTATCTATTCCCCTTACAATCGAATCCCCTATTACTATAGCCCTGCCACTCTTTTTCCCTCCCTTCTTTGCAACAGAGCCAGTCATGGTGCCATGAGCCTGGCTGCTGGTGCCTTCCCCCGATGCGTCACCCCCCCCGACAACAGTACCTAAGACGGTGAACCTGTTGCTAAGGGAGACAACCCCAGGGGATTTCTGCACTACCTTCCTGCCCTTGCTCTGCCTTTTGGTCACCCATGTACTGTCTACGCTGGCCTTAACCTGCGGTGTGACCAACTCACTAAATGTGCTATCCACACCCCTCTCAGAATCGTGGATGCTCCAAAGTGAGCCCATCGCAACTCAGGAAGGGCAATAAATAGTGTTGCCCACATTCAAAGAACAAATAAAAAACAGACTGGTTTCAAATCTGGACCTCTAGTACTGATTTATGGCACTACAGGAAGTTCCAGTTGGCTCTGATACATGGAAGATTTTAAGAAGATTTAAGGTCAATGGGACTAAGAGTCTTGGGCCTCGAAATTCGGTTGGTAGCGCCAGCGATTAGCGCCTAAAGAGCCCAAGAATTGGGGTGTTACCCAATTTTCGGGCGGGCGCAGTGAATATAGCGCCACCTCCCATATTGAGTATCCTTTTAGCGCCAGCGCTAACTCTTTGTGCGCGCCCGCGGGCGCAGGCAGATCATGACGTCATTTCAGTGTGCAATGCCTTTTTGGCGCCCCGGACCGGATATTCGGTGGCGCCCGCAACCTTTCCGCCTGGCGCTATTAGTGACAGTTGGATGGAGCGTTCCCAGGCCCTTCTCGGACTCGGGGGGGGCGCTATTTAAAGGGGACAGCACTAGTATAAAAGCTGCAGCCATTTGGGCTGGCCATTCTGATCGTTGCTGGAGAGAGTTCCTGACCTTCTGTTGGACAGTACTTTTCTCATTGAGCCTTCGGAGGCACTGGTACTGGCAGCTTGAGGGCCTGGCTCCCGAGCTGGTGATGCAGTATCTGAAAGCAGGGAGGTGGAAGAGTGGCTTTAGCAAAAGGACAGCTTGGCAGCAAGGGATGCCAGATTGCGGCAAGGCTATGACATGGGTCCACAGTAAGAAAGCATGCTGGCGGGGGGAACAAGTGGAAGGAGACAGTTGTAAAAGGTGAGAACCTTACCATCGCTGTCGACAATGGGGTCGGCAGCTGCAGTGGTTACAGGACCACTCAGACGTCCTCCAAGAATCTGGTGGACTGTCTCCTCGAGATCTGTGAGAGTGATCACTTGTGGAGGTCCTCCACAGGTGCGAAGCTGGTCTTTGCCAATCCTCGCCAGTTTGGACTACAGGGGAAAGGAGGGGAAGTTATGTTACCTGATGCCCTGAGTGATCATCTCATGCCCCGTGGTGGAAGAGCCCTTACATGATGCCCTGAGTGATCATCTCATGCCCCCCATGGTGGAAGAGCCCTTACATGACGCCTTGAGTCAAATGTGCATGTGTGTGCCCAGAAAGGGCCATGGGTGCTTGCTGGCAGATGGCCAATGGGGCACAGGCCACCCTGTAGCCATAAAGTCAGGTGCAAATGAAGGGATGCAGAAGTTTGCAGAAACAACACCCACCCTCACGACCTGAGTGAGGTCGTTGAATTTCTTTCTGCATTGGTCCGGGCTCCTGGTCACCATGCTGCTGGAGTTGACCCTCTGGCAGACATCCCTCCAAGCTCATTGGTAGTCCTTATGATTCGGCCTCCTGCCATTGTCTGGGTAGAGAACATCTCGCCGGCGCTCCACTGTGGCCACCAATTGTTCCAGAGCC
The DNA here is from genome assembly GCF_052327205.1 of Somniosus microcephalus. Lineage (NCBI taxonomy): Eukaryota > Metazoa > Chordata > Chondrichthyes > Squaliformes > Somniosidae > Somniosus > Somniosus microcephalus. Next base: position 47,897,512 of record NC_140992.1, on the reverse strand, counting down.
TCATTGGTGAAGCGCTCTGCTCTCTGTCTCACCTTCTCCATCTGGTCCAAGTTTTTAGCGCCAGAGAAGGGCCTGCACCGATTCTGAGGCCTGCAAGGCGCAGAGTGTGGATGCTGAAGCTGACTGACCCACCCCTTTAAGAGCTGGCCGGCGCCTGGAAGTCTCGAGGTCATCGGTAATTGAGAGCACCTGCGCTGCGCCCGTCCGCTCCGATATTGGGTTGCGCCGGAAGTTTAGCGCCTTAGGAGTCCCGTGTAACACCTGAATTCGCGCCTCAATCACCTTTAGGGGCGATGCAACCCAATATCGCGCCAGGTGACGATAAGTTGCGTCTGGCTATAAACTTTGCGCTGCGCCAATTCTAACGCCCCAAGCGGGGCTACACCCAATTTCTAGGCCTTGAAGTTCTGCAATGTGTAAAATCAGCAAAACTGAAATCACACTGAATAGAGCTGATTTTAACATTAGGCGGTGACGCAAAATGGTCGGCAGCAAATTGGAAAAGGCAGGGTGTATAGCGGGCGGACAATCTGCTATTGCCTGTTTCCCGCCACCATCGAAAGTTAAATTTAGCCCTAATATTATTGAGATAAGGCTTGAAAATTACAATATTTCCATGCTTTAGTTACAGGAGGTAAAACAATTTTTTAAAGATATTACTCACTACTTTAGAAAGTGTATCAATAGTGGAATTTTCATTTCCTAGCTATTCATAATATTTATTTGATCTCAGTCTCTACCAACTAGTAGATAACTTAATGGTTATGCAGACTTATGACAGTAACAATCAGTTTATGACAATTAGAAGATAGGAAAGGTAACAGAAATTAGAAGGTCACTTTGAAGTTTTTTTAAAAATACAAGCATATTTTCCATTATAACAAAGCATGATATCTCAAGTATGAAGCCTGAAATATAACATCTGAAGTGTGGCAGAGCTATGCCAGTGATAAGAGCCAGAATTTTCTGCTGGAGGTGCACCAGGGAGCTAATGTAACCTTAGCAGAACGTGGTAACAAATGTATTTTGAGGTGATCTGGGTGCTTCCTGCCTGCTCCGCTACTTTCTCAGCACAAATGATAGGCGAAAAGGCATATAAGTTTATCTGCCCATATATGATGTATTAAAATGCTGTACAAATGACAGTAATACATCATTTGATGTATTTTACTTTCATCACTTGCTCCATATCAATGTTGGATGCAAGGTACAATTGCTCATCCTTAACGTCCAATGTTACTGGGGGTGGCAGAGAGGCCAAATAGAAGAGTGATTGATTGCAAAGATTTGAGGCTGAATTTTAATTTGGTGCAGCGTGTGGGCTTGGGAGCAGATGGCCAAATTGACAGCGTGTCAGGAAGCCAGTTCCAACCGCCAACTTCTGCATTTCACTGCAACGTGTTATGCTGCTTCTGAGTAACCCCCTCGAGGGAGGTGGGCTGTCACTTAACATACGTCAATCGCTCAATTTGAGCGATATTGACATGGGGTTTCAACGTTAACTTCGGGCCCACGGGTTTCCCAGGTTTCCTGGAACTCGCCAATGAAAGTAAGGCGAGAACTCAGCAGCAATTGAGGGGGCTGAAGCCATGTCAGGGAAAATATTAGTAAGTGTTCAGTACTGACAGCTGCTTCCTTACCTGCTTGTGGGAAAGGGTTTGTTCACAGTACTTGTGCGGAGAGGTTACTTTACACACTTTGGAGGTTTCTTCAACACTTGAGGTTTGGAGGTCTGATCTGCACTTTGGAGCTCTGATCTATCAGATCAGCATGGGTGCTGTATATGTTGTCTTATATTGGACCTCAGATGAGGACCAAGGTGACCAGCAACAGCAACAGCACCAGCAGCAGCAGCAGCACTGGCAATAGCCTGCTGTTCACAGACCTGTGGCTCCACAGGAGAGAGGGAAGCAGCAGAGAGGTGCAGCTCGCCGGAGGCTATACCCGGCACCCATGATCTACAGGCAGGTGATAAGCTTCCTCGCCATGTCTGAACACCAGTTTATCAGGAGGCTCAGGGTATCAAGTCAGGTGGTGGCAGACATTTGCAGCCTGCTGGAGCAAGACCGACTGGCCGAATGGACTCCTTCTGTGCTGTAACCATTCTAAGACTTGCTGCCTGCTGGACCTGGTGGCCACGCTTTACCAGCTGCTGTCAAAGTCACCACCGCCCTCAACTTCTTTGCCTCTTGATCAGTGTTCCCCGTAATTATTTTTTGGGTGCCCAACCCATTTAAAGGGCTGCATGGCCCATTCACAATTTTGCCCATGAGCGAACTTTAACATTGCAAAAGCCGATCCCGGGCTGCGCAGGAGTGGCAGAGAGCTCCACTGCTATCCCTGACTCCACCATCTAATCTGGTTCACTTGTGAAGTGCGAGTCACCATGTGAAAACTCAACTATCTCTCCAGCTACTGCCACCGAAGTGTGAGTTTCTGAGCTGGTGCATGGTCTGCATAAGTCCTGTGACAGTGCACCCTTAGAGGGAGTGAGCTCCTCTGAGGAGTTGTCATCATCGTGGGCAACCTCAACCACCTCCTGGTGGACGTGTGAAGGCCCTGTGGGAGTTAAAAGACATGAATGAGTACTATCATGTTAAGAATGTTTGAAGTTATCATTGTGCACATGACCATATTTCTGATGTCAACATGGCTGAGTGTTGTATGCCATATGTCACCAGGTAGCTGGGAGGCCCTGTCTCTCCATCTCCGATGACCAAGCACGCCGAGACTCCACTGATCTCCAGCACCTCCTCGTCTGCAGCTGCTAATTGCGAGATCTGTGGCAGGCCCCCTCTGGTTCCTTGCCTCTCCCTGGTGTTCTGTGCTCTCTTCTCCTGCAAGGAGGGAAAGAAGAAACTTATGAGTGAGAGTAATGGCATGTGTTCATCCGATGCATGGAGAGCATTTGTTGAGGGTGACTATGAGGGATAGGCATGATATTGCATAAGGAGTGTCAGTGGTAGATGGATAAATGGGGATGTGAGGAAGTGCATAGACAGAGAGGGATGGGTGCACCTACAAGGTAAGTTGGTGAGAGGAGTGATGTGCTGGAGTAGGCTTGAGAAGACAGAGGGAGGGGGTTGGGGTGATGTGCACAGCAGGATGTAGGGCAATGTGCAATTGTTCTCACATTTCCTGCCCTGCTTAGGTCATTGAAGCGTTTCCTACATTGGATCCAGGAGCATGGCACCACACACCTGCTGAGCTCCTTGGCAACCTCCGACCGCACCTCCTTTGTCTCACCAGCCAGCTTCTTCCTCCTGATACTAGGGAACATTTTCTCCCTCCGGATCCTCACAGCCCCCAGCAACATATCCAGGGAGGCATTGGTGAAGCAGGGCACAGCCTTTGCTCACCTCGACTCCATTCCAAGACTTGTTTCTCTCTCCATGACAATTAAAACTGCTTCAACTTGCAGGTTTGCAAAGTCCTGTTAAATACCAGAATTGAGATCGCGTCATGTGGGTCGTAATCACGTCCGCTCACACTAATTGGGCTGGGAAACCAGGAGCTCAGATATTAATGAAGTGGCTGTGTTAAAAAGCCACTGACATACGCACTGCATAGATTTCCAGGTTTCCTACATGCTATCGGGTCCCCCCACTCCCAGCGCATCTGCACAATAAAATCCAGCCCTTGGGTTCTGATTTTCAAAATTACATTTATCTTTCAATTTAAACTGGCAGCACAGAGATTACTGGCCATTGAGGCTTGCTGTAGCCAATCTTCTCCTCCATTCCACATGCACTCCCTAGCAGTGGCCAAGGAGCCTGCTTGGAAAATGCAAATGAACTTGAGGGCGGAACGTCACTTAGGGTCAGTGGTGCATCCTTGTGGTAGACAGCAATTTTCCCTTAGCTTAGCAAATTTACTGAAGTAATCTACCACGTAAATGCCACAAGGGGCCCAATTTTAACTGCAGGCGGGTTTTGGGCACAAGGGTAGCGAGGTGAATTGGAAACTCACCCGCTCTCCAGCAATGAGGCCCGGGCTATTTTGACTCGTGCTATTTTGAGGCTATCTCTGAACACTTTTTCTTGTGTTTTTTGTTTCCTGTTTCTACTTAGTTGGTGAGGAGACTTTGTGCAAAGGGATCTAGCATGCCAATTCATTGGTACATCAAGGTTACTATGACAGTGTTATTCCATAGAAACATAGAAGATTGGAGCAGGAGTAGGCCATTCGGCCCCTCGAGCCTGCTCCGCCATTCAATGAGATCATGGCTGATCATCCAAACTCAATACCCTGTCCCTGCATTCTCCCCATATCCCTTGATCCCTTTAGCCTTAAGAAATATATCTAACTCCTTCTTGAATATATTTAATGAATTGGCCTCAACTGCCTTCTGTGGTAGAGAATTCCACAGGTTCACCATTCTCTGGGTGAAGAAATTCCTCCTCATCTCTGTCCTAAATGGCTTACCCCTTATCTTTAGACTGTGGCCCCTGGTTCTGGACTCCCCCGCCATCGGGAACATCCTTCCTGCATCTAGTCTGTCTAGTCCTGTTAGAATTTTATAAGTTTCAATGAGATCCCCTCTCATTCTTCTATACTCCAGCGAGTATAAGCCCAATCGACCTAATCTCTCCTCATACGTCATTCCTGCCATCCCAGGTATCAGTCTGGTGAATCTTCACTGCACTCCCTCCATGGCAAGAGCATCCTTCCTCAGATAAGGCGACCAAAACTGCACACAATACTCAAGGTGTGGTCTCACCAAGGCCCTGTACAACTGCACCAAGACATCCTTGTTCCTGTACTCGAATCCTCTCGCTACGAAGGCCAACATACCATTTGCCTTCTTAACCGCCTGCTGCACCTGCATGCTTACCTTCAGCGACTGGTGCACAAGGACACCCAGGTCCCATTGCACTTCCCCTTCTCCCAATCTATTGCCGTTCAGGTAATAATCTGCCTTCCTGTTTTTGCCACCAAAGTGGATAACCTCGCATTTATCCACATTATACTGCATCTGCCATACATCTGCCCAATCACCCAACCTGTCCAAATCATACTGGAGTTTCTCGGCATCCTCCTCACAGCACACACACCCACCCAGCTTTGTGTTGTCTGCAAACTTGGAGATATTACATCTAGTTCCCTCGTCTAGATCATTAATATACATTGTGAATAGCTGGGGTCCTAGCACCGATCCCTGTGGTACCCCACTAGTCACTGCCTGCCACTCGGAAAAAGAGCCGTTTATTCCAACTCTTTGCTTCCTGTCTGCCAACCAGTTCTCTATCCAAGTCAGTACCTTGCCCCCAATCCCATGTGCTTTAACTTTACACGCTAATCTCTTATGCGGGACCTTATCGAAAGCCTTCTGAAAGTCAAAATACACCACATCCACTGGTCCTCCCTTATCTAATCTACCAGTTACATCCTCAAAAAATTCCAGTAGATTAGTCAAGCATGATTTACCTTTTGTAAATCCATGTTGACTTTGTCCGATCCTGTCACTGTTTTCCAAGTGCTCTGCTATTACAACTTTTATAATGGACTCTAGCAATTTCCCCACTACCAATGTCAGGCTTACCGGTCTATAATTCCCCGTTTTCTCTCTACCGCCTTTTTTGAATAGTGGGGTAACATTAGCTACCCTCCAATCCATGGGAACTGTTCCAGAATCTATAGAATTTTGGAAGATGACCAGCAATACATCTACTATTTCTAGGGCCACTTCCTTAAGTACCCTAGGATGTAGATTATCAGGCCCTGGGGATTTATCGGCCTTCAATCCCGTCAATTTCCTTAACACCATTTCCCTACAAATACTGATTTCATTCAGTTCCTCCCTCTCATTAGACCCTATGTTCCCTGACATCTCTGGGAGGTTATTTATGTCCTCCTTTGTGAAGACAGAACCAAAGTATGTATTTAATTGGTCTGCCATTTCTTTGTTCCCCATTATAAATTCCCCTGATTCTGACTACAAGGGACCTACGCTTGACTTCACCAATCTTTTTCTCTTCACATATCTATAGAAGCTTTTACAGTCAGTTTTTATGTTCCCTGAAAACTTACTCTCATACTCTATTTTCCCCCTCTTAATTAATCCCTTTGTCCTCCTTTGCTGAATCCTAAACTGCTCCCAAACCTCAGGTTTACTGCTTTTTCTGGCCAATTTATATGTCCTCTCCTTGGATCTTATGCTATCCCTAATTTTCCTTGTTAGCCACGGTTGAGTCACCTTTTTTGTTTTATTTTTATGCCAAACAGTGATGAACAAATTCTGTAGTTCATCCATGTGATCTTTAAATGTTTGCCATTGCCTATCCACCGTCAACCCTTTAAGTAACATTCCCCAATCCATCCTACCCAACTCGCGCCTCATACCATCATAGTTTCCTTTATTTAAATTCAGGACCCTAGTCTCCGAGTCAACGACTTCACTCTCCATCTTAATGAAGAATTCTATCATATTATGATCGTTCCGCCCCAAGGGGCCTCACACAACAAGATTGCTAATTAATCCTTTCTCATTACATAATACCCAGTCTAAGATGGCCTGATCTCCAGTTGGTTCCTCGACATATTGGTCCAGGAAACCATCCCGTATACACACTAGGAATTCCTCCTCCATAGTATTGTTACTAATTTGGTTAGCCCAATCTATATGTAGATTAAAGTCACCCATGATAACTGCTGTGCCCTTATTGCACGCGTCTCTATTTTCTTGTTTAATGCCATCCCCAACTATTTGGGGGTCTGTATACAACTCCCACTAACGTTTTCTGCCCCTTGGTATTTCTCAGCTCTACCCATATAGATTCCACATCATCAGAGCTAATATCCTTCGTTACTATTGTGTTAATCTCCTCTTTAACCAGCAATGCTACCCCACCTCCTTTTCCTTTTTGCCTGTCTTTCCTGAATATTGAATACCCCTGGATGTTGAGTTCCCAGCCTAGGTCACCCTGGAGCCATGTTTCCGTAATCCCAATCATATCATATCCATTTACATCTATTTGCACAGCTAATTCATCCACCTTATTACAAATGCTCCTCGCATTAAGACACAAAGGCCTAGAAATTCAGTTGGGCGCGCCAGCCGTTAGCGCCTTAGGAGGAGTAGATCTCGAGCGCTAGGCGCTTATCGCCCGGGCGCAGCGCGATCTGCGCCTCTCCCCAACTTCAGGACACATTTAGCGCCGGCGCAAAGTCTTAGCGCGCACCCTGCTGCGCGCGCAGATCATGACGTCATTGAATAGTGCAACGCCCTTTGTGCGCCCCAAACCGGAACGTCACTCGCGCCGGCCCATTGTGCGCCGGGCGGCCCTAATGACTGTGAAGTGGAACGGTACACAGCCGAGCCGGGCCGCGGGGAGCGCTAATTAAAGGGCACTTACCCTGCACTATAAAGGCCAGCCATTTTGCAGCATTCACTCTTGTGCCACGGTTTTTTGGACAGAGACCAAGGAGGAGAGCTTACTGGTTTGGACCAACACTAGGACAGGTATTTTTGGCTCAGGCCAGAGCTTAGCAATTATCTTTGCCTTCATTGAGAGCTCAGTGTTTGCCAGCATATAATGGGGGCTGCATTGGGTGCCAACGCTGACTTTCAGCCTTATGCCAGAAGGGCTTACAGACGCCGTGAGAGAGTGGCAGCCCTGGCTACACGCAGAGGGGGCAACAGGCGTCGCCAACTAAGGCCTTACCCACCCAGGGTATACCGCCAGCAGTCCTCCTATCTGACCATGTCTGCCGCGATGTGTGTTAGGAGGCTGCGATTCAGAAGGGAGGTCGTTGCAGACATCTGCCAGCTGCTTCACAGAGATCTGCAGCCACAGCTGATGCGCAGGACGTCTCTGTCGGTGGCAGTGAAGGTGACGGTGGCTCTCAACTTCTATGCCACCGGCTCCTTCCAATCCGCTGCTGGGGACATCGCTAACATCTCCCAGTTCGCCGTGCGTTGCTGCATCCGCCAGGTGACAGAAGCCCTTTTCACAAGGAGACATCAATTCATCTCCTTCCCCATGACCCTGGACAAGCAGCAGCAGCGTGCAGTGGGATTGCAAGAATAGCGGGCTTCCCCATGGTGCAGGGCGCCATTGACTGCACGCATGTGGCTTTGCGGGCACCTCTTGAGCATGCCGAGGATTACCGCAACCGGAAGGGCTACCATTCCCTCAATGTACAGCTGGTGTGTGACCACAGGCAGCGCATCCTAGCTGTCAATGCCCGCTTTCCAGGCAGCAGCCACGATGCCTTTATCCTGCGACAGACAACTGTGGCTGACATGTTCCAGGCACAGCCTCCCCCAAGAGGATGGCTTATCGGGGACAAAGGCTATCCTTTGTGTACCTGGCTCATGACCCCGCTCCGCGCGCCCACGACCCCTGCTGAAGAGGCATACAACGAGAGCCATCAAGTGACTAGGAACATCATAGAACAAACAATCGGCATCCTCAAGCAACGGTTCCGCTGTCTCGATCGCTCCGGGGGAGCCCTCCAGTATTCGCAGGATCGAGTCTCCCAATTCGTCGTCGTCTGCTGCATGCTGCACAACCTGGCTATCCGCAGGACTCAGGCACTGCCACCTCACGTTGGACCACCACCTCAGGAGGAGGAGCAGGAGGAGCATGAGGAGGAGGAGGACGAGGAGTGATGTAAGAAAAAGGAGACTTACCATCAAGTAACTTTAAAGTTAGCTTTAAGTAACTTATAAACACACTATATACAAGAGAGGTCTTTACCATGCCTCTGGTAGAAGCCTCTTACAATACTGAACAGACCAGTATTTATACCAGTCCAACAGGAAGTGACATTTACAGGAAGTGAGGTATGTACACAGTTCATAGTTCATAGTTCATAGTTCACAGGAAGTGATGACATAACTTCCCGGATGTTATCATTTTTATCACATTCTTCCCTCCTGCAGGATTAGGAGGCTGTGGTCTACCTTTTGGTCCGCAGCCGCCGAACAAGGAAGAGTCGCACCCGTTTGGATTCCCGTCGTAGAGGGTCGCTGGTCCGCTTACATGCGGTTGGCCATTGGTCAGAGTCTGTGTGGCCTGGATTGCCCTGTGAAGGGTCGGGGAGATCATGGCTTCGAGTACGAGCCCCAATAGGTTCAAAGTCGGACTGCCTCTGTTCAGAGGGAGGTGCAGAGCTGGTCTGTGGCGGATCAGTACTTTCATGCGCGGTACTGGGAGGGTCGCAACCTTGAGCACGGGGTTCTACCGGCACCAAGCTAGTTGGTGTCCGATCAGGATCCTGGAGAGGGGTACCCGATAGGTCCCAAGAGTTTCCTGGTGAAATGCCATCACCCGATGTCCCACTAGGTCCTGGTGGGCAGGGAGCCAGATCCCGTAATGATACGGTAGATTCTCGGCCGTCGGAATATCGTATGTTTGCATAGGTGGGGTTGGCATCGGTTAGTTCGACCTCATCTACAAGAGGGTCATTTTTAGACGTCCGAACGTATCTTCGGAGTAATACAGGTCCAGGAGTAGTTAGCCATGACGGGAGTGATGTCCCATGAGATGAGCGACGCTGGAATCCAAAGAACCGCTCATGAGGTGTAGTATTTGTGGCTGTAGAAAGCAGGGACCGTATAGAGTGCAATGCATCCGGAAGCACTGTTTCCCATTGCTGGTCTGGTAGGCCCCGAGATCTTAAAGCGAGACGTACGGAATTCCAGATGATACCGTTATACCTCTCTACCTGCCCATTTCCGATGGGATGGTATGGTGTTGTTTTGCTTGTAGCAATTCCCCGTTCTGAGAGGTAGTCCTTGAGTTCCCTTGACATAAAGGATGGACCCCGATCTGAGTGAATATAAGCCGGCATGCCACAGAGAGAAAATACCTGCTCAAGGCAGCAGATTACTGTGGACGCCAGCATATTGGAGCAGGGGAAGGCAAACGGAAAACGTGAATATTCGTCGATCATGGTGAGCAAATATGTGTTCCGAGTTGAAGAGGGCACTGGGCCCTTAAAATCGATGCTAAGTCGTTGCATCGGTTGGGTTGCATGTATGAGTATACCATCTGAGGGGCGGAAGAACTGAGGTTTTAATTCCGCACAAAGCCGGCATTCTGAGCATATTTTCTTTACATCTCCAGTGGAAAAAGGGAGATTCCGTGATCGTACGAAATGTAGCATGCGCGTAACGCCAGGATGACACAAACCATTGTGGACATCCATGAGAGTGGAGGATGACATAGTGGAGCAGAATGCCCGTGTGAGGGTGTCCGGGGCCACATTCTCCTTGCCAGGCCGATAGAGAATGGTATAACCAAAAGAGGCCAGTTCCATCCTCCAAAGTTGTATTTTATTATTCTTAATTTTGGTTCGTTTTCGATTATCGAGCATGAAGGCGACTGATCGTTGGTCCGTGATCAACGTAAAGTGCTGGCGAGCTAGAAAATGGTTCCACTTCCGTACTGCCTCTATGATGGCTGTGGCTTCTTTCTCAACCGGAGGATAATGTAGCTCGGCACCTTGTAAGGTCCTGGACATAAATGCTACAGGACGACCTTCCTGATTCAGAGTAGCCGAGATCGCCACCTCCGAGGCATCACATTCAACCACGAAAGGGAGATTCTCATCAATGGAGTGAAGAGCCGCTTTCTCCAACTGTTTTTTGAGAAGGTTAAAGGCTGCAACAGCCGCTGTTCCCAGTGGAAATGATCTAGCATGCAGCAAGGGTTGGATTTCGTCCGAAAAATGAGGAATCCATTTAGCGTAGTATGCAAACAGACCGAGAGCCCGACGTAAAGAAGCCGGATTCTTAGGTGACGGGAGCTCTTGGAGCGGGCGAAGTCTTTCTGGGTCTGGCTTAATGATACCATTGCCTACGCAGTAGCCAAGGATGTTGATGGTCGGTTGCGACTCAACAGATTTGGATTCATTCAGGGTCAAATTACGGCGATGGAGGGCATCCCGAAATTTTTGGAGGTTGGTGTCGTGTTCCTGTTGATCGTGACCTGCAATGGTAATGTTATCAAGATAGGGAAAAGTGTCCCTTAGGTTTTCCTGCTTAACCAGGCCATCCATTGCCCGTTGAAAGACAGCCACTCCATTAGTAACCCCGAATGGGAGGCGACGAAATTGGTACAGCCGTCCATTAGCCTCAAAGGCTGTGTACTGCTTATCTGAGACCTTCAAGGGTAACTGATGATAGGCACTTTTTAAATCGTAAGTTGAGAACACTTTGTATTCGGCCAGTTTATTAACCATATCATCAATGCGTGGCAATGGGTAGGCGTCCAAATCGGTATATTGATTGATGGTTTGCGAATAATCGATGCATAGTCGCTGTTTGTGAGGTTTTAGAGGGTTCTTGACAATGACGACTTGAGCCCGCCAGGGCGACGAACATGGTTCAATGATATCCTCTGCTAGAAGTCGAGAGATTTCAGCCGCAATAAAAGATTGGTCTTCCTGATTAAAGCGCCGCGATTTCGTTATTATCGGTTGGCATTGAGGCGGAATACTGGCAAATAATGAGGGTTCATTAAGTGAAGCTGCTGATAATGCACAAAATGGTAATTTAGATGGTATATTAGAAATAGTAAGTCCGGGTTTGGATCCACCAAACTCAATGGTGAGTTTCTTATGCTGTTTTTGGAAGTCCAGCCCTAAGAGGAGATCACTACATAAGTCTTTGAGCACCGAAAGTCGGGTGGAGGGATACATACGACCATGAAGTGTCATATCAACAACACAAAAGCCGGAGATTCTGGTATTAAGTGATGACTGGGCCATCGCAATTGCCTGGTCCGATGGGAAGACATGTAGTTTCAATTTCACAACAATCTGTTCCTTAATGAAACTATCAGTACTTCCTGAGTCAATTAAGGCATCTAAGGTATGCCCTTTAATTGAAATTTTTGTGGCTGCCTGAGACAGGTTCTGTGGGCAAGCAGCTGTAATTGGTGTCGTTGCACAGAGAGTGGCTAAAACTCTCGGTGTGCTTCTTCGGGAGAGAGCTCGAGAGGAAGCTTGATAGGTCCTAGCTGGAGCATCTTGATAGGCCCTAATTGGGGCAGTTCGGTAGGCCTTAGCTGGATTGGCCCTCGTAGAGGCCCTTGATAGGCAAACTTTAGCAAAGTGTCCTTTTTTCCCGCAATAACTGCAGATTGCATTGCGAGCAGGGCAGGTTTTCCTAGGGTGAAAAGCATCTCCACAAAAGAAGCATTCCTTCCTAGATTGCCAAGAGGCTGCTAAAGTGGGGTCGTCCTCCTCTTCTTCATCAGAATTATCAGAATTAGATTCCCCCATGATAGGGTTCACCTGAGACCGCTTGAATTGTCTGGTTGCAGCTACAGCAGCAGATCGAGATCTGGGCAGCTGATAGAGGTCTGCATTTCTCTTTGCCAAATCCAGTGAACAAGCTAGGTCAAAAGCTTTTTGTAGCTCAAGTGTTTTACTTTCTAGTAGACGCTGGCGTATAAATGGAGAGGCAATCCCGCAGATGAAAGCATCACGAATCATTTCTTGGCGGTACAGTTCAGCTGAGGCTGCCTGAAAGTTACAATCTACGCTGAGCCTGCGAAGTTCTTGCAGGAATTCGTCAATTGATTCCCCTGGCCCTTGTCGGGCTGTGGCCAGTAGATGTCTAGCATAGACCTCATTTGGGGTCTTCGCATACAGTTTCTTAAGTGCCCGAATCACCTCTTCGTAACTATCCCAGTCATCAACATATTCGAACACTTTTGGGGTCACATAATTGACAAGTATCTTCAATTTAGCAGGAGCATCCACTTTACATTCATCCAGAAAATTCTCAAAAGTACGATACCAATGCTTCCATACCCTGCCAGCTGCTGGTGTATTCGGGTCCAAGTCCAGACAAATAGGTCTAAGGATTTTCTCCATGATGGGTGGTTCCCTGGATCCTTAACTTCCGAGTTTGTCTGAAGGTCTAGTATTTGTCAGTGTAAATACTAAGTTACTTAAATTGATGTAAGAAAAAGGAGACTTACCATCAAGTAACTTTAAAGTTAGCTTTAAGTAACTTATAAACACACTATATACAAGAGAGGTCTTTACCATGCCTCTGGTAGAAGCCTCTTACAATACTGAACAGACCAGTATTTATACCAGTCCAACAGGAAGTGACATTTACAGGAAGTGAGGTATGTACACAGTTCATAGTTCATAGTTCATAGTTCACAGGAAGTGATGACATAACTTCCCGGATGTTATCATTTTTATCACAAGGAGTACCAGCCCAGGAGGGAGGCACAAGGTCCAAGGGCCGCCCGTCGGCGGCTTATTGAACGTCACTTCTAGGCCCCCCGTCAGGGAATGGCATGTGCCAATGAAAGAACATGATTGCAGCCGCTCCGCAAGCCCTCAGCCGGTTAAGGCAACAAACACTTCAAAGATCAAACATGGACAATGTTAATAAATAAAATGCTTTATTGTTCAAACTCAGCTCCCTTCCCACATGAAAACCAAAAACAGACGAAACCCCCAAAAAACACTCCAACAAATTACTCGCTCCCACAACCTGGAGAGGATTAACAAAATAGGGCAACTAAAATGGCCGTCATTCTCGGCCTTCGTAAGAAACAAACATCACATCATCGGCCTTCAAAAAACAAACATGCAAATCTCGGCCTCAAAAAACAAACACAACTGGCCACACATTCGACTATTTGGCCCGCTAGGGCGATGCCTTGGCCATCTTTGTGTGGCCCCTGCCCGCCCTGCTGCTCCTCCTCAAAGTAAGGCCATTGGCTGCTGCAAGGCTGGGGGCAGGCGCCTGAGGGGCACATGTCGTGACGGCAGATGCCCTTGGGGGTCGGCCTAGTCGAGGTCTGGCCGTCGAGCGGTCGGTCGGCTGTTGAATGCTGCAGCTGTGGCTGGCCAGCATCAGTCGCTGCAGTAGCTCCTGCCAGCTCCACTGGGGGAGTGGCAGTGGCGGCTGGAGGAATGTGGGCAAGCTGGCGGATGGCAGGCGCTCGCTGGTCGCCTGAGACACTGGCACTCGCCCGGGCCAGCACTGCAGCATGCGCACCAATCTGCCGAGGGACAGACCTCTGTGCTGCTGCAGTGCGCCGGGTGCCCTGGCGATGCCTAGCTGACACAGCGAGTGTGGCAGCAGTGAGTGCCCGTGTTGACCTGTTCACTGACCGCATCAGAGCAGCCATTGACTGGACGGCACCACTGATCACCTGGCCAGTCGCTGCCAGAGCTGCCCCGAATTCCGCCCGACTCGCTGCCTGATCTGCCCGGAATTCCGCCCGACTGATGGCCTCTGAGGGGCCGAACTCGGTCACACTCCGAGAGAGGGACTCGATGGCCTCAGGCAACCGTGCCACTGCCGCCATGAGCTCCGTGTGCCGGCGCTCCGAGTCCGCGGACAAGTCCTCGAGGCGTTCCATCTCCTCGGCGAAGACCATCTCCGGACTGGGGGCCGGACTCTCCCTCTGGGGAGAAGGCCGCCGAGCTGGCCGACCCTTCCTGCGTTGCTGTTCGCCGCTGGGCCCAGCAATTGGACTCCCCTCCGATGCATCCCCCCTCTGGTTAGAAGGCCGCCGAGCTTCCACCCCCCTCCCGCGTTTCTGCAGGCCGCAGGTCCCATGAGCTCCCCTCCCCTTCGAAACTTCCGCCACGCTCCCCTCCAGGGAAGACGTGTCCCCTACATTGGCCTGGGTGGCCGCGGCTGAGGGTTCCCCTGATGGGCCGCCTTCCTCTTGCTCCTCCTCCTGCTCCTCTTCTGAGGGGCTGTCACTGGCAAGTTCAGGGACCTCCTCCTCACTATCTGAAAGCAGGAAGGCACAAGAGTAGCTTTAGACTGAGAAGAGGGCGTCAGCAAGGGATGCATGAGTGGTGGCATTCAACGCATTGGTCGGACAGTGGCAAAGGATGTAGATCTGATGCGCAAGTGGGACGAGAGAGGTCCAAACGTGGATGTCCTTACCATTGGTGGCCAGAACAGGGTCGGCATCTCCACATGCAAGAGGGCCAATCACCCGGGCACCCATGATGCGCTCCACGCGATGTTGAAGCTCGGTGAGCGGCTGGATCTGGGGTCGACCTCCCCCGGTCGCAGTCCGGCTCTTCCGATTATTTGCCAGCTTGGCCTGCAAGAGAAAGGACGGCCTCTAAGTACAGTGTGTCGCCCTGATCTTGTGTGCACTGCCTCCCATGGTGGAATAGCCTGGCCAGTGTGTCGCCCTGATCTTGTGTGCACTGCCTCCCATGGTGGAATAGCCTGGCCAGTGTGTCGCCCTGATCTTGTGTGCACTGCCTCCCATGGTGGAATAGCCTGGCCAGTGTGTTAAGTGCAGATTGTGCAATTGATGTTCATGCCTGTGCCATCGCTGCTGGATGAGGGCTGGCCATTAGGGCTTTCAGGTCCCTTTGCCCATAATGTGAGGTGCACATGCAAGGATGAGGAGGTCACTGGAAAGGGTACTCACCCTGACAATCCGCGTGAGGTCATTAAACTTTTTGCGGCATTGGACACCGCTCCTGGGGACCTCGCTGTTGGCTGACAGCTTGCTGGCGACATGCCTCCAGGCTCTCCTGTAGACGCGGAACGGCGCCCTCTTGCCATTGTGCGGGTACAAAACATGGTGCCTCTTCTCCACAGCACCAACCAGCACACTCAGATCACGCTCTGAGAAGCGCTGCGCACGTTCACGGGCCTTCTCCATGGCTTCAGGCGCTATTTGGGTCCAGCAGCAGTGTTCAGGCCTAGCTGCAGGGCTCCACTATCCAGGGCGTGGCAGCAGACACAGTCGACCCTTCCCCCTTAAGAGCTGGCCGGCGCCAGGGTGTCTGCTGTCAATCACGAGATGGCCGCATCTGCGCTGCGCCCGGCCTCGGCGCTATCGATCAGCACCTCCGGCTTAGCGCCCAAACAGAGGCGTCCAACACCAATTTTAGCGCTCGAGCGAACTCTTAGGGCGAAGCTAATGAATATCGGAGAAGTGGCCTCGATTTGGCGGCGGGCGCAAACTTTAGCGGCCGCCCCACTTTACCGCCCCAAAAGTGGCTACAATGAATTTCTAGGCCAAAGCCTTCAGGCTTGTTTTTTTAACACTCTTAGACCTTTTAGAACTATTATTTACTGTGGCCATGTTTCATTTAAACCCTTGACTTCTCTGCCTGCCACTTTTACTTTTCTCCTTCCTGTCTTTTGCTTCTATCCTTGTTTCCCATTCCTCTGTCTCCCTGCACAGGTTCCCAACCCCCTGCCATTTTAGTTTAAACCCTCCCCAACAGCACTCCCCCTAGGACATCGGTCCCGGCCCTGCCCAGGTGCAAACTGTCCATTTTGAACTGGTCCCACCTCCCCCAGAACCGGTTCCAATGTCCCAGGAATTTGAATCCCTCCCCCTTGCACCATTCCTCTAGCCACGTATTCATCTGAAATATCCTTCTATTTCTACTCTGACTAGCACGTGGCACTGGTAGCAATCCTGAGATTACTATCTTTGAGGTCCTATTTTCTAATTTACCTCCTAACTCCCTATATTCAGCTTTTAGGACCTTTGAGCTTTTGATAAAGTCCCGCATAGGAGACTGGTCAGGAAGGTAAGAGCCCATGGGATCCAGGGTGCCTTGGCACATTGGATCCAAAACTGGCTTAGTGGCAGAAGGCAGAGGGTGATGGTGGAAGGTTGTTTTTGTGACTGGAAGCCTGTGTCCAGTGGGGTACCCCAGGGATCGGTGCTGGGTCCCTTGCTGTTTGTGGTCTACATTAATGATTTGGATGTGAATGTAAAAGGTATGATCAGTAAGTTCGCAGATGACACGAAAATTGGTGGGGTGGTAAATAGCGAGGAGGGAAGCCTCAGGCTACAGGACGATATAGATGGGTTGGTCAGATGGGCGGAAAAGTGGCAAATGGAATTTAACCCTGACAAGTGTGAGGTGATGCATTTTGGACGGACTAACAAGGCAAGGGAATACACAATGAATGGTAAGACCCTAGGAAACACAGAGGATCAGAGGGACCTTGGTGTGCATGTACATAGATCCCTGAAGGCAGCAGAACAGGTGGATAAGGTGGTTAAAAAGGCATATGGGATACTTGCCTTCATTAGCCGAGGCATAGAATATAAGAGCAGGGAGGTTATGATGGAGCTGTACAAAACGCTGGTAAGGCCACAGCTGGAGTACTGTGTGCAGTTCTGGTCGCCACACTATAGGAAGGATGTGATTGCTTTGGAGAGGGTGCAGAGGAGATTCACCAGGATGTTACCTGGGCTGGAGCGCTTCAGCTATGAAGAACGACTGGACAGGCTGGGGTTGTTTTCCTTGGAGCAGAGAAGGCTGAGGGGGGACCTGATTGAGGTGTACAAAATTATGAGGGGCATAGATAGGGTAGATAGAAAGGAACTTTTCCCCTTAGTAGAGGGGTCAATAACAAGGGGGCATAGATTCAAGGGGCAGGAGGTTTAGAGGGGATTTGAGGAAAAACTTTTTCACCCAGAGGGTGGTTGGAATCTGGAACTCACTGCCTGAAAGGGTGGTAGAGGCAGGAACCCTCACAACATTCAAGAAGCATTTGGATGAGCACTTGAAATGCCATAGCATACAAGGCTACGGACCAAATGCTGGAAAATGGGATTAGATTAGACAGGGCTTGATGGCCGGCGCGGACGCGATGGGCCGAAGGGCCTCTTTCTGTGCCGTATAACTCTATGACTCTATGACCTCGTCCCGGTTTCTACCTGTATCGTTGGTACCTATATGCACCACGACAACTGACTGCTCCCCCTCCCCCTCCAGAATGCTCTGCAGCCGCTCCAAGACATCCTTGACCCTTGCACCAGGGAGGCAACATACCATCCTGGTGTCTGGTTTTCGGCCGCAGATGCGCCTATCTATTCCCCAACTCATTAAACGTGATATCCACGACGTCCTCAGCATCGTGAATGCTCCAGTATGTATCCAATAGCAGTTCCAGCGCCGCAATGCAGTCTGCCAGTAGCTGCAGCTGGATACACTTCCCGCACACATGGTCGTCAGGGACACGGGAAGTGTCCCTGATTTCCCACATAGTGCAGGAGGAGCATACCACAGCACCGAGCTGTCCTGCCATGACTTACCCTTCAATTAATTTAAATTAACTTAAATCAAATCAATACCACCAATTAAATGATATACTCAAGGGCCCTTGGTTACTAACACTAGAAACTATAACCACAAAAAAATTAAGACCTTCTAAACTTTATAAACTATGAAGAATGGGAATCTCCCTTTACTTCTGTTGTTTGGAAGAAAATGAGGGAAAGTAATGACTATGCAAAACTGGATACATTGGGCTGGATTTTGCCAGCCCCGAGGAGGCAGGTTTGAAGGCGGGTCAGGTGGGAAAGTTGCAAAAAATGGCGGCGGGCTCCGATCCCACCTTCAACCCGCCTCTGCACAACTTTCCCAAATGCAGGCTTGCAGACTCCATTTTGGTCTCGCCTCCAAGCGGCAGGATAGGCCCTTAAGGCACTTAACTACCACTTAAGTACCTCTATAATTCCATTTTGAGAGGCCTTTCAGAGTTTACCACGTTTCCCGCGTGCTGCACGTCTCTCCTTGAACACGCCAGCTAATCCTGTCGGGTTCACAAGTGGTTGGCTTACTAACAGCTGCAGCTCCACCATAAAAACGGAGTTTTCCACAATGATCATTTGCAGGTGGCACAACTTTCTTTTCTCAGGTCTTGGAGAACTTTTTGCAGGTCTACTAATTTTGGAAGTGTTGAAGCTGAGAGCCATCTCCACTGTGACCTCCTGGGAAAACCCTCTCCCCACCCTGACTGAGCGCTTCCTCAACTGAGGTATATACCTGCAGAATGGGAACCATTTATTTCCTTTCCTCCTTGACATCAGATTCAGACGAAGACCAGCCGCAGCAGCAGCAGAACCCAGAACAACAGCAGCAACAACAGCAGCAACAACAGCAGCAGCAAGACCAGCAGCAGCAACAACAGAAGCGCCAACCTGCTGCTCATCCACCTGAAGCTGCACAGGCCAGAAGGTGCCAGCGCAGGGAAGCATGTCACTGCAGGAGATACCCCCAAAACAGGGTTTACAGACAGAGGATGAGCTACCTCAACATGGGTGAGCAGCAGTGCCAAAGGAGGCTGAGACTTTCGCGAGAGGTAATGGGTGACATCTACACAATGCTGCAGCAAGACCTGGAGCCCAGAGGAGCGGGTGGACACCCCTTACCAGTGGCCATAAAAGTCACCACCGCACTCAATTTTTTGCTTCAGGCTCATTCCAGAGATCAACAGCAGACATCAGCGGCATCTCCCAAGCAGCCGCACATACTTGAATCACACAAATAACCGATGCCCTCTTTGCAAAGGCGCACAATTGCATCAACTTCTCCAAAGATCAAGCAAGTATAACCACACGTGCGGTTGGATTTGCTAATATGGCAGGCTTTCCAAGGGTGCAGGGCGTCGTAGACTGCACACATGTGGCCCTTAAGGCACCCCATCACAATCCAGGTATTTTTGTCAACTGCAAGGGCTTCCACTCCCTCAGCGTGCAGCTGGTGTGTAACCACAATAAGGATATTTTGCATGTTTGTACCAAGTACCCTGCCATGACTCGTTCATCCTGCGGCAGTCTAGTGTGCCTCCGCTCTTCAGTCCACCAAACCAACTTTGCGGATGGCTACTTGGAGACAAGGACTATCCTCTGATGACGTGGCTAATGACGCCGTTCAGGAAGCCATCCAACGAAGCTGAGGAGCGCTACAACTCCAGCCACATTTCAACCAGTATCAAGCAAACCATCGGCTTGCTGAAGATGCAATTCAGATGCCTTGATAGATCAGGTAGAGCCCTGCAGTACTCAGCAGCCAGGGTCTCCAGAATCATCGTGGTCTGCTGTTCACTTCACAACATGGCACAGCATCATAGCTTGCAGCTGCCTGAGGTACAAGTGGCTCAGCGCATAGCCTCCTCAGATGAGGATGAGGAGGAGGAGGAGGAGAGCGAGAACGAAGACCTTGCGGAGGCGCATCAACCAGCGGCAGCAGCACGCAACAACATTGCTGCCCGGGATGCAAGGGATGCACTCATCTTGACCAGATTTGCTTAGGCTGGTCAATCAAACACATTTGGCTCGCACCTTCTTACCACACCATCGACAATGGGCAAGAACCTGCGGCTTCCTATCACTCTGAACAGCATAATGACAAATCCAAGTCACCCTGAACTCTCAATGTGGAAGTCCCATTTGTGAAATGACACAGCCCACAACTTCAACAGTTTGCCATCAATTAATTTCATAACATTCAGTAAAGGATGGCATTTCACAATTAAACATAACAGAACACCCAAGTGACTACCCTTGTGACTACTTGTGCTTTATCTTCCTCTTACACGTGCTCCTACCTGGTGCTTCCCCTGTGGCTTCAGCAGATGTGGAGGCCCCTTGCTCACTTTCATGCTGCTCCTGCCTCGATACCTTTGGCGGGCGTCCTCTGGGGTTGCGAGCCTGTGAGGGCTCGCCAACAGTCTGCTGCTCCTGCGGCTGTACAGGGGTTGAGACGCCGATCTCAGTTGGGTGAGGTCTCTGGTGGGGCTCTGACCGAGGGCTCCACAGTGGCATGGGAGTGTGAGCGCTTGGAGAGGAGCCCCCACTTCCTTGTTGTCTGCCACCAGCATCCCTCTCATGGGTCAGCCCCACTTCAGAGCTAGCAAGTGGCTTGACAGCACCTTGCTGCACTTCAGGGGGGCCATGAGGACCCGTTTCTGCACTGGCAGTCCTACTCCAGAGGACTTCCATGTAGCTCTGGTTTCTCTGCTCAATAGCTAACCATCGCTCCTCCAGAGATGTCAGTCTATTCTGAACAATTCTTACTTCTTAGGCAGTCCCTCGGAACCGAGGATGACTTGCTTCCACATTAAAAATGAGTTCGCAGGTGACTGATGAGTCCAATGCGGGACCTACAGTCTCTGTCACAGGTGGGGCAGACGGTGGTTGAAGGGGTGGGTGGGTGGGGTGCTTGGTTTGACGTGCACTCCTTGCGCTGCCTGCGCTTGGCTTCCGCTTGCTCCCGGTGAAGAGACTCGAGGTGTTCGGCACCTTCCCGGATGCTTCTCCTCCACTTTGTGCGGTCTTGGGCCAGGGATTCCCAGGTGTCGGTGGGGATGTTACACTTTTTCATGGAGGCTTTGAGGGTGTCCTTGAAGCGTTTCCTCTGCCCACCTGGGGCTCTCTTGCCGTGCTGGAGCTCCGAATAGAGCGCTTGTTTTGGGAGTCTCGTATCGGGCATGCGGACAATGTGACCCGTCCATCGGAGCTGATTGAGCGTGGCCAGAGCTTCGATGCTGGGGATGTTGGCCTGAGCAAGAACACTGACGTTGGTGCGCCTATCCTGCCAATGGACTTGCAGGATCTTGCGGAGGCAGCGTTGGTGGTACCTCTCCAGTGCTTTGAGGTGCCTGCTGTACATGGTCCATGTCTCTGAGGCATACAGCAGGGCAGGTATCACTGCTGCCCTGTAGACCATGAGCTTAGTGCCGGGTTTGAGGTCCTGGTCTTCAAACACTCTCTTCCTCAGGTGACCGAAGGCTACACTGGCACACTGAAGGCGGTGTTGGACTTCGTCGTCGACGTCTGCCCTTGTGGACAGTAGGTTCCCGAGGTATGGAAAGTGGACCACGTTGTCCAAGGCCTTGTCGTGGATTTTGATAATCAGGGGGCAGCACTGTGTGGCGGGGGCAGGTTGGTAGAGAACCTTTGTCTTATGGATGTTTAGTGTAAGGTCTATGCTCTCGTACGCTTCGGTGAAGATGTTTACGATGGTTTGGAGTTCGACCTCCGAGTGAGCGCAGACGCAAGCATCATCTGCATACTGTAATTCGATGACAGAGGATGGGACGACCTTGGATCTGGACTGGAGGCGACGGAGGTTGAACAGTTTCCCGTTTGTTCTGTAAATTAGCTCCACTCCAGTGGGGAGCTTACTGAGGGTGAGATGGAGCATTGCAGCAAGGAAGATTGAGAAGAGCGTTGGTGCGATGACACAGCCTTGCTTGACCCTGGTTTGTACGTGAATTGGGTCTGTGGTGGAACCGTAGGTCAGGATCACGGCTTGCATGTCGTCGTGAAGCAGGCGGAGGATAGTGACAAACTTTTGAGGGCAGCCGAATTTGAGGAGGACACTCCATAATCCCTCATGGTTGACAGTGTCGAAGGCCTTTGTGAGATCAAAGAAGGCCATGTACAGTGGTTGGTGCTGTTCCCTGCATTTCTCTTGTAATTGACATGTGGTGAAAATCATGTCCATTGTGCCTTTTAGTGGGCGGAATCCGCATTGCGACTCTGCGAGGAGCTCTTCGGCCACTGGGAGAAAGCGATTGAGGAGGATTCTTGCGATGACTTTCCCTGTGGCAGATAGCAGGGAAACTCCTCTGTAATTACCGCAATCGGACTTGTCACCTTTCTTGAAGATGGTCACAATTATGGTGTCTCTGAGATCCCCTGGCATGCTCTCCTCCTTCCAGATAAGAGAAATGAGTTCATGAATTCGCGCCAGTAGTGCTTCTCCGCCATGCTTTAGAGCCTCGGCGGGGATTCCATCTGCTCCTGAGGCCTTGTTGTTCTTCAGTTGTCGGATGGCCTTTTCAACCTCATGCCGGGCTGGGGTTGTGCTGAGATGGTGGCGGGTAGCATGCTGTGGGATGGAGTTGAGGACACTCGTGTCGAAGACAGAGTCGTGGTTAAGGAGATCTTCGAAGTGCTCCTTCCAGCGGGCACTGACTGCTTCCCTGTCCTTGATGAGTACCTCTCCGTTCTTGGCCCGCAGTGGGGAAGGGCCTTGGGCGCTTGGGCCGTAGATGGTCTTGACTGCGCTAAAGAATCCACGCACGTCGTGGTTGTCAGCTAGCTGCTGGATCTCCTGCGCTTTCTCCACCCACCATCTGTTCTTTAGGTCACGAGTTTTTTGTTGGACCTCGGCCTTCAGGCTTCTGTAGAGCTGCTTTCTTGCTCTCGAGTTCTGTTGCTGTTTCCAGATCAGAAATGCCTTGCGCTTGCGGCTTATTAGCTCCTGGATCTCCTGGTCATTCTCGTCGAACCAGTCTTGGTGTTTCCTGGTTGAGTGACCGAGCGTCTCTTCACAGGTGCTGATTATGGAGGCCTTGAGTGCAGACCAGATGCTGTGGGCACTCTGTGTCTCTGCATCACTGGGAGTCATCAGGTTGATTGTGAGGCACAGGCTGAATAGGGCTTTCTTAGCGGGGTCTTTGAGTGCTCCAGCGTTAATTTTTCTGCGGCATTGTTTCTGTTGCCGCCGCTGTTTTTGGGCTACATTGATGGAGATGACAGAGCGGATTATGCGGTGGTCTGTCCAGCAGTCGTCAGCTCCTGTCATGGCGCAGGTGATGCGGACGTCCTTGCGGTCCCTCATTCGGACGATGACATAGTCCGGCAGATGCCAGTGCTTGGAAC
This sequence comes from Somniosus microcephalus, assembly GCF_052327205.1. Lineage (NCBI taxonomy): Eukaryota > Metazoa > Chordata > Chondrichthyes > Squaliformes > Somniosidae > Somniosus > Somniosus microcephalus. The sequence goes on along the minus strand of NC_140992.1, from coordinate 47,874,125 downwards.
GAGGGTGCTGCCATGAAGCCTTGTACTTGTCTCTCTGACGGAACAAGGTGTTGGTTATGACGAGGCCATGTTCTAAGCATTTCGACGGGAGGAGGCTACCGTTGGAGTTGGCTTTCCCTACCCCCTCTCTGCCAATCACACCTCCCCAGAGGTCTGTGTCCTTTCCAACTCTGGCGTTGAAGTCGCCAAGGAGGATCAGCTTGTCGCCCGTTGGGACTCGGGACAGGGATTGTTCGAGGCTGGAGTAGAATTCCTCTTTGGTCTCGTCTGTGGCTTCCAGTGTTGGGGTGTACGCACTGATGACCGTAGCGCACTGGTTTCGGGCTAGGGTGAGTCGAAGAGTTATGAGGCGCTCGTTTATACCACTAGGGGAGTCTCTGAGACGCCCGACCAGTTCATTTTTTATGGCGAAGCCTACCCCATGGAGGCGGCGTTCTTCTTCGGGTTTGCCTTTCCAGAAGAAGGTGTAACCACTGCCTTGCTCCTTGAGCTGGCCTTCCCCTGCCCGCCGGGTCTCACTTAGGGTGGCGATGTCAATGTCGAAACGTCTGAGCTCCCGGGCAACGATAGCAGTACGGCGTTCCGGTCAGTCACTTTTGGGGTTGTCCATGAGGGTCCTGACATTCCAGGTCCTGAACTTCATTTTAAAGGGTAGAAGATGCCTGTGCGTGAATTCTTTTAACGTGGGGTGGTCGTTGCACACCAGCTACCACACGGGCTTCACAGAGCAAGGTCTTGGTCCAATGGCAAGGGGATCCAAGACGATTGGAGACCAGGACAATGACCATGTTTTCAAGACCCTGGCGACTTAGCTCTTCCATGGCCGTAGCCATCCTCTCCACTACCGTAGCCATCCTCTCCTCTACCGTAGCCATCCTTACCACGGAGGTAGCCATCCTTTCCACGGAGGTTGCCATCCTTTCCGTGGTGATGCGTTCATGCACCAATGCCTCCACAAAGGATCTGCTCATGTTAGCGATGGACTCCTCCATCCTCTCCACACTCGCAGTGACCTTGGAGACAAAACAAGCCAGAGACTCCTGCACCTGTTCCTGGAGTTCCATCACCGCACTCCTTCTGGATGGACCTGGAGGCACAGGGTCGACATGCAGCTGAGCTGAGCTGGGAGCGTCCTGCGGCCTCCGACGAGGACTCTCCACTGCAGTCCCTGTCTCCACCATCTGCTGATGCTCACTTGTGAGCTGTGATACACCAGGTGACAACACTACTCTATGTCCCGCAAGTCCCACTGAGGTGTGAGTGTCTGCGCTCGTGCTGGGTGCGCTTAATTCTGGTAACACTGCGCCCTCAGAGGTTGCAGCTTCCTCTGAGGAGTCTTCTGGTTCAGGCTGTTCCTCCTGGACAGTGGGGAGGGGGGCTGTCGATGGTCCTGTGGGGGAGTAAAGGAAAGAGTTAAACATGTGATATAAACGTTGCATGCACATGGAATTGTGCAGATGATCATAACTCAATCTGTTAGAGCATCAGAATCAATCAATCACTCATGCAATGTCAATGAGAGAGATGCAAAACTATTCTGTCACCAGCTTGCTCTGATGTGCCTGTCTGTCCGTCCCCCACTTGCACATCCTCCTCAGCTCCCACGATCTCGAGGGCCACCTCCTCAGCGCTGGTGAGCTGGGCTATTGAGGGTGGCCCTCCTCCTGTCTTCACCCTTTCCCTCTTATTGTGGGCTCTCTTTTCCTGCAATGAGGGACACAAGTGGAGTTTGAGTGAGAATGATGGAGCGAGTGTAAAGAATCCATAGCATAGATGCTTAGAAGGACATAAAGATGGATTGAGGTCCCAAGACCAAGGGCCCTCCCTGTGTGTTGTAAGTTGTTGTCATAGCATAACAGTGATAGGGAGTGCGAGGGCAGCATAGTCGAATAGTTAAGTGAATGTGTACATTGAGAGAGGGCTAAGGGTTCAAGGGATGTAAGGATCAAGTGGGATGTGGAGGAGAAGGTTGACAATGCAGAGTGCTGGTGATGAGAGGCGATGGGGAGCAGATTGAGGGTTATGGTGATGTCATACTCACTTTTCCTGTGCGGAGAAGGTCATTAAACCTCTTTCTGCACTGCAGTCAGGTTCTGCTGCACATTGAAGTTGCACTGACCTCTTGTGCCACTTGCAGCCACACAGCTTTGGTCTGCTAAGGAGGTTTTTTCCTCCCAGAGGAAGGAAACAACACTTCTTTCTGAGCTCTGGCTCCCTCCACCAGAGCATGGAGGGAGTCCTCAGCAAAGCGGGGTGCGGCCTTGGACCTTGAAGTTGACATCTCCACAGCACAAATCCCTTAGAAGAATCCCATATAAAAGTTCTAAGGCAGAAAATGAACCAAGGCTGCTTGCAGGCCTTAAATGCAGCTGCATAAATGACATCATCAGAGGCGAGTTTCAGGACCAAAAGACTCATTGGGCCAGGGGTTCACACACGCTGTGAATTAATTGCCCAATTAGGGCAAAATCGCTAAATTAACCCGCCTGACATCGAAGGCAGGAGCGGGAACCGCCAACCACCTGACCTGCCCCCAATGGCAAAATCCAGCCCATTGACTCTAGGTCACCAGTCAGCCAGACACAGAGCTGAGCCATCTGCTGCAAGGACACCTGGAGCTAACATGCTTCGTAGGTCTGGCAATGCTAGTGGCAGTAATGGCTGTTTGCATGAGTCTTCTTCCTCCACCTCCTTCTAGGCATGCTGCAATACTGTCCTATGGAGAGGGTGCGCTGGAGTGACAAACAGGGCTGCCTCTCTTGCTGCCACTTCATTCAGCACTAGCTCCACCATTTCAACCATGAAACGGGTGGGTGGGATGAGGGGGTTGGTTCTGCTTCCACATTTCTTGTACCAGCCACAAGCTTTGCCAGCCATTTCATTTTTATCAAAACAGCCTTCGAAAGGCTGAAATAATATTAGCAACCTTAGTAAAGGCAGCCAACATTTTTGTCCCCATTAAGTTTAAGTGGCTGCATCACTTAAAATTAATTCATTACCCCCTTAAGCAGCCACTTAAGGGCTGCTTACACATCGGCCGCGACTTTCCCTACCTCGGCAGGTCCGTGACGGGCGATGTTGGTGGCGGGTCCCGGCCCCACTCCTGTCTCCATCCCGGCTTCTAACATGACTTTCCCCCGATTGGGCTTGTTAAGCCCGCCCAGTGAAGTTCCCGGCCAATTGAAGGAAGTGAGTCTGATGACGTCATTTGATGACGGGTCATCAGCCGGTTTCCTTAAAGGGACCATGTCCAAATTTACTTTGACATTTGTGCTGTCGGTGTTCTAAGCATTGAGGTGCTGCAAGCACTGACAAGCACTGCACAAAGGTGCAGGACTGCACCCAGGCTCTCTCATGACTCCCTCCATATGCTTATGGTGGGAGTCACAGCACGCAGGGAGGTTCTCTTCCCTTTCAATGGGTGGAAGAGACCTCCCCAGGAGACCAACACAGCCTGGTTGCACATTGCACAGGAGGACACAGCGGGGATGTCATCAGGAGGACCAGGCTGCAGTGGCGCCAACCTTTCAATGATCTCAGTAGATCACGAAACGTTACTGCCAAGCCACACTCAACTTCATCCTGCTGTGCCACACATCACATCCCTATCACTCTTCCTTCTCTACCCTACTCCTGCACATCTTTACTCACACCAACTTACCTTGGACCTCCACCCATCCCTCTCTATCTACATTATCACTTCCCCATCTCACTAGCCACCCCTCACACTCACCCGCATCCTAGTCCAATCATACCAACAAAACACAAGGGTAGGTACTGGAGTGTTTTAGCCAATGTTCATGTGAAGTTTCTGTTAATGTGCTGTCAAACATTGAAATCTTTAGTTTCAACACTTTGCGCTCTTGGACAGATCTGTGTGCACCTTTGGAAGTGGCTTAGTGAGTTGCAGTGAATGGTGAGACATAACGGTACCCCCTGCAATGGTGATGAGGGTGAAAAGAATGGCTTGGGCATTGTAAGGATGCTTTATGGTGTTGGTGTGGGGTGGTGTCAACCTGGTGCATCATATGGCAGCCAGAGTGTGCAGCGTCAAGTTAAGTAAATCTGGCCATGGTGAGGCCATCCCTGGCATCCTGGGCAGCAGTGTGGTTGGGTGCTGATGCCCTGTGACCTGTGCAGCATCAGGTCATTGCGGAGAAGGTTGCTGTTGTTGTTGGTGCTGCTGGTGTGCATGGTGATGCTAGTGTTGCGGCTGATTGTGGTCAGATTCTGAGGACCAAGGTGAGAGAGTATAAACCATACCCATGCTGTTGGAATAGATGTCATGTGAACTTGAGATAACAGAAGCAATCTGTCAATGGTGAGAGAGGTTGTTCCAATGAGGTGACACTGGATCGTTTGCTTCAAACTCTTGCAACCTGCATTAAGCTCAATCTGTCTTCCAAATGCAGTAAGCAACAGCTTCTCTGAGCTTGGAAAGTGAACAGCTGTGAGATGGGTGCTTTTATAGCACATTTCAAGCTGTCAAGTAATAAGATGATTCCATGGCCATTCATGTGGTGTATGTGCCTTTAAGAGCAATTATGGTGTATGTGCCTTTAAGAGCCCCAGGTGTGCGTAATGCCGGTAATTGCCACTTGGGCTATATAAGCCTGTGTATTGTGTATATCTTTTAGAAACCCCCCCCCAGACTTGCTTAGTAAATACCTATGAACCAACTCCTGTCTTCAGTGTCTTTATCTACACACGGACACTACAGTGGCGACGAAGTGGAAACGGACTTACCTGCAATTCGGCAGCACCTCAAGGACATCGATTCCTCTAGCGTCCAGAAGACTCAAGGAAGTAAGAGAAACTGTGGTTTCACCAGCTGGCCAAGCTGGTGACAGGTACTGCGCTAATCCTTCCTGGGCGTCAGGCTGGAGCTCCAGCGGCGGGCTCTACAGCTGAGACAGGCAGCGAAATCGGAGGCAAGCAATAACGGACTGGGAGGGTGCACTCGAGAGACGGCCAGCGTGGCAAGCAGGTCAGCGTTTAGACCTCCGTCGGGAACGAGTCTCCAACAGTGAATAAACGGAAACCACAGTAAAACAGCGTTGTTATTGGTAGCAGCGGCGGGAAAGCGCGGGAAGTGCCATATCTTTGCTACAGAGAGAAAAAAAAAAAGCACGGGAAGTGCCATATCTTTTCTGAAATGCCTAAATCTGGTAATATTGAGGCTTTTGATGGCGAAATAGAAGATTGGACCACATACGTGGAAAGAGTAGAGGTTTATTGCACTGCAAATGGAATAACAGATAAAAAAATATATATTTAATGTTTAACTGTTTTTTAAGTGATCCCCATTCATACTTTTGACAGTTCTGTGCGTAGAGAACTGTCAAAAGTGTGAAGGGGGATTCCCTTCTTTGATTGGTTCCCCATGGCCCCCGTGATCCCAGGGATGCTTGCGAACCGTATGCTCCCCTTGGATACCTGGGCCTCTGTGCATTTTGTAGAGCAGAGGCCCAGGAGCGGAAGTCTTGGAACCCACGGAGCCAGCAGGTAAGTCTGTAGTTTTTTTCCGATCGGCGGCATCCGCCTGCAGGAAGCTTCCGATCGGAAATTCAGGCCCGATCTTTTGGTAAAAGTGGGTCTGTTGGACCAAATGACTTTCTCTTTTGTTCCATACTTTCTTCTGTTCTTATCTTTCATCATGATAGATTTCTTCATCTGTTCATTTAATCTTTTCTTTTCATGCTGTGTTAAGTTTTTGTTGGATTAGCTCCAACCCCCTTTGAAAGAAAAAAAGAAAGACTTGCATTTATATAGCGCCTTTCACGACCACCGGACGTCTCAAAGCGCTTTACAGCCAATGAAGTACTTTTGAAGTGGAGTCACTGTTGTAATGTGGGAAACGCAGCAGCCAATTTGCACACAGCAAGCTCCCACAAACAGCAATGTGATAATGACCAGATAATTTTTTTTTTTTTGTTATGTTGATTGAGGGATAAATATTGGCCAGGACTCTGGGGACAACTCCCCTGCTCTTCTTCGAAATAGTGCCATGGGATCTTTTACGTCCACCTGAGAGAGCAGATGGGGCCTCGGTTTAACATCTCATCTGAAAGACGGCACCTCCGACAATGCAGCGCTCCCTCAGCACTAGCACTGGAGTGTCAGCCTAGCTTTATGTGCTCAAGTTCCCTGGAGTGGTACTTGAACTCACACTGACTCAAGAGGCGAGTGTGCTACCAACTGAGCCACAGCTGACACTTTGAATAAAGTTTATCAAATTAAAGTGATGAACTTCAACGAGATGCTAGACACAAACTATTTGCACATGTTGCCAAGGTCTTTACCTTAAATTCATTGTTTTCAAAATAAGCAAATAGTCTGTGTTAAGTGTTTTCTACTTGTTTTACAATAAATGCATATCTGTATATGAATAATGCTTTGCCACCTGACTATAAAAAGCCATGGACATCATCTGGTGACAGCACGCATATTTCAGCTCATCTGCTTGTTGCAGTAAATAACATTTAAAGTGAATTGCCACACCTTATAAGATAGATATTAAAAATACAGAAACTTTCTCACGATTTGAAATGCAATGGATCTCCCTACCCATCACACTGCAGTCAGAATCAGGAGAATTTATAATGGGGAACAAAGAAATGGCAGACCAACTAAATACATATTTTGGTTCTGTCTTCACAAAGGAGGACACAAATAACCTCCCAGAGATGCCGGGGAACATAGGGTCTGATGAAAGGGAGGAACTGAAAGAAATCAGTATTTGTAGGGAAATGGTGTTAGGGAAATTGATGGGATTGAAGGCCGATAAATCCCCAGGGCCTGATCATCTACATCCTAGGGTACTTAAGGAAGTGGCCCTAGAAATAGTAGATGCATTGCTGATCATCTTCCAACATTCGATGGAATCTGGAACAGTACCCATGGATTGGAGGGTAGCTAATGTTACCCCACTATTCAAAAAAGGTGGTAGAGAGAAAATGGGGAATTACAGACCGGTAAGTCTGACATCGGTAGTGGGGAAAATGCTAGAGTCCATTATAAAAGATGTAATAGCAGAGCACTTGGAAAACAGTGACAGGATCGGACAAAGTCAACATGGATTCACAAAAGGTAAATCGTGCTTGACTAATCTACTGAAATTTTTTGAGGATGTAACTGGTAAAATAGATAAGGGAGAACCAGTGGATGTGGTGTATCTGGACTTTCAGAAGGCCTTCGATAAGGTCCCGCATAAGAGATCAGCGTGTAAAGTTAAGGCACATGGGATTGGGGGCAAGGTATTGACTTGGATAGAGAACTGGTTGGCAGACAGAAAGCAAAGAGTTGGAATAAATGGGTCCTTTTCCGAGTGGCAGGCAGTGACTAGTGGGGTACCGCAGGGATCGGTCCTTGGACCCCAGCTATTCACAATATATATTAATGATCAGGACAAGGGAACTAGATATAATATCTCCAAATTTGCAGACGACACAAAGCTGGGTGGGCGTGTGTGCTGTGAGGAGGATGTCGAGAAACTCCAGGATAATTTGGACATGTTGGGTGATTGGGCAGAAACATGGCAGATGCAATATAACGTGGATAAATGTGAGGTTATCCACTTTGGTGGCAAAAACAGGAAGGCAGATTATTATCTAAATGGCAATAGATTGGGAGAAGGGGAAGTGCAACGAGACCTGGGTGTCCTTGTGCACCAGTCGCTGAAGGTAAGCATGCAGGTGCAGCAGGCGGTTAAGAAGGCAAATGGTATGTTGGCCTTCGTAGCGAGAGGGTTTGAGTACAGGAACAAGGATGTCTTGCTGCAGTTGTACAGGGCCTTGGTGAGACCACATCTTGAGTATTGTGTGCAGTTTTGGTCGCCTTATCTGAGGAAGGATGTTCTTGCCATGGAAGGAGTTCAGCGAAGATTCACCAGGCTGATACCTGGGATGGCAGGAATGACGTATGAGGAGAGATTGGGTCGATTGGGCTTGTACTCGCTGGAGTTTAGAAGAATGAGAGGTGATCTCATTGAAAGTTATAAAATTCTGACAGGACTGGACAGACTAGATGCAGGACGGATGTTCCCGATGGTCGGGGAGTCCAGAACCAGAGGACACAGTCTAAGGATAAAGGGTAGGCCATTTAGGACAGAAATGAGGAGGAATTTCTTCACCCAGAGAGTGGTGAACCTGTGGAACTCTCTACCACAGAAGGCGGTGGAGGCCAGTTCATTAAATATATTCAAGAAGGAGTTGGATATATTTCTTAAGGCTAAAGGGATCAAGGGGTATGGGGAGAAAGCAGGGACCAGGTACTGAATTTGGATGATCAGCCATGATCGCATTGAATGGCAGAGCAGGCTCGAAGGGCCGAATGGCCTACTCCTGCTCCTATCTTCTATGTTTCTATGTTGCCATCTCTTACTGAAAATCCAGAATAGAAGGGAAAACTGCACTGAGATCCAGCTCTGTCAACATCCTTTAGCCTAGCATATCATCATTGGAGACCAATCGGCACATGAAGCAGCAAGTTTGCCAAGGAGCGCATGTGATAGGGGGGATGAGACTTAAGTGGCCTTATGAACTGTAAAGTCTGTGGGTTGTTTAGTTAATTAATACACAGACTACCAGAGTAACTTAAAACAGGACTTTACTATTCGAAGGTCAGGGCGAATCTGCCCAATAAATCCTGACACAACACTTATATACTGGTGTGGTCACCGTCGGTATTACAGTATACAGAAGCCAAACAAAGTAGTGCCACACCTAAAATAGTTCTCTTAAAGGTGAACGGTTACATACAATAGTTCTCTTAAAGGTAGACGGGTACATACACTACAATCCTCCCTTTTTAGTTTACAACATACTTATTCCCCATTAAACATAACATATAATCAACTTCATGTAAAACAATTCACAGATGTAGTCTCTGCGGGAAACAGTTCACAGATTCAGTCTCTGCGGGAACAGTTCACAGATTCAGTCTCTGGTCTTGACTCGGTCCGAACAACATCTCTGTGGTGTAGCCGGTTCACATTTCTAGCGTGACTCATCCAATAGTCTTTCCCTTGGCTTAACAGCTTGAACTTCCGTCCTGCTGAACCAGCAGTGCTGACTTTTACAAACAGCTGGACTGCCTTGGTAATTTTTCCTACTTTCCAACTGATTTGGCCCCCTTCGTAGGGCCCACGTGCATGATCTGATAGAAGTGATAATGATTTAGATGGTTATCGTCTTCTGCTTCGTCTTTTTCTTTTCTGCTTCTTGGAGACTCTCGGGGCTCCCTTATCCGCTGCCAGCTGTAGCACCACCATCTCCCTATGTTCCTTAGACTTTAAGTGCTTCATCCTGATTTCTGCACTTTGGGAGTTTTCATCACAAGCTGGGCAGACCAAGTCATCGTAATATTCCGTGTCACTCAACAGGTCATGGTAATATTCGGTGTCGTCCTGAGCTAGTCTAGCGAGAGGGCCTGCTACTTCTTCCTTACCCAACTGGACGTTAGCCGACTGTTGTTCCCTCCCTAGACATCTTTCCTGAAGAGACTTCTTCATGCGTTCATATTCATCCCGCTCTTCCTGGGTTTCCTGCCAATCCTTCACTAATGACCTCATTTGTGATTCCAATACTTCCCCTTCCATCGGGGATTGATTGATCGGGCTATTCAATCCTTCTACTGGAGCAGCTGTTTCAACATTCTGTAGTTCACATTAACGTGATTCAGTGTACTTTCGGCAGCCCCGTAAAATCTGTGTTGCAACCTCAACTATTCCCCAAACTTTTGAGAGCTCCGAACCCCTTCCCTTTGAAGATTGAAGCTCGTGTTCAAATGGTTCCCATTGCAGAGTCTTGTCTCTCAGCATATGAAGGAGTTGGCTGACCGTTAACTCTTCCACGGGGACCCTGTGGATCAGAGTCTTCTCCATTTCATCCACCTTTTCCTCCAATGCTTTCACCTTTTTTTCCTCTTGTACTTTGGCTTTAAGCGCTCGGAGAAGTTGCACCTTGATGCTCTCTAGCTCATGTTCAGGGGCCATTCTTACAGTCTCTGTGTTTCTTACAGTTGCCTTTTCTTTCACTGAAAGAATTCCCAGTTGAATCTATTCTTCAAGTTGTTGAACCTCGGTCATTGCCGCCTCATATTTGTCTTGGGTTTCCTTCAATATTTTTATGAGTTCTTGGACATCTTGACTTTCATGTTCTGCCATGTCTTTCACCTCTAATTTCTCATCTATGGATGGAACTTCTACCGATGAGTCTGTCTTGGCCTTGAGCTCATCAAGAATTTCCTGCAGCCTTTGGACTTCTTGCTCATGTTCAACCTTTAGTTGCTCATAAGCTTCCACTGAAACTAGCTTTTCGGAGGTTGCCGAGTTAACCCCCTCCAGGATTGTAGCCTGGGCCTGTTCATACTGTTCCTTCAACTTCTCAAACTCTGCTTGTAAGGAGTCGTAGAGAAGAACTGGAATAAAATCCTGGCTTCCTGAAGATTCCTCTTCATTTGCTTCTTTCTGCAAATATTCTAACTCCTGAACATCACAAGGGAGATGTGATCGGTGATTGGTCACGATGGCTCTATGGTCGCTCTCTGCTTGAGCTAGCTGCTTCTGTTGTCTTTCCAGATTCTCCCATTCGGTGTCATAGAACTTTTTCATTGTTTTCATCTCTTGTACGAGACGGTAACTCAATTGTTCTAATTGTTGTCGTAATTTGAAATAAAGTTGAGTCCGAGCTCGGTGTTCTTCCGTCATGGATATGTCCTTAAACTGAACAGACTCAGAATTCTCTGTCAAACTATGTTGTCGTTGTTCGGTGGAGATCTGTTCTGAAACTTTGTTCTTCTCTGGAGCATAAGCCTTTCTGCATGCCTTCGTTTTTCCAACCTTAGTTGGCAAGTCCATTTTAGCCTTGTCTTTCACATTTGGGTTGGTCTTATCGTCATCCGATTCAGAATCTGAGCTGATTGTCTGCACCGAGTCCTCACTCGTTATGGCTTTTAGATAGTGCCATTCCATGTCTATTTTCTTGATCCACTCCCGTCCTAGAAGTGGTGGTCCTCCCTCAGGTAGTACGTATAAGTTCATTCTTGGGTGTTCTTTACCCCTATCTCTCACCTTGACTCTTATCTTTCCCATGGGGTATACTTTATGCCCTGTGTATGTCTGCAATACGAACTTGGTATCTCTTAAGGGTATATGTGAGAATAGCTGGTGGTAATCCCTTCGATTTATGACTGATAGAGCTGATCCAGTGTCCAACTCCATTTTCACTTGGACTCCAGCTATTTTTAGCATGACCCAGATAGTTTGTAGGTCAGCTTCCTTACTCACATTGTGAATTCTCAGACTACCCAGCTCCTGGCCGTTTGGGTCTGAGTCCGAATTCTGTTCGCCTGAACTCTTCTCAGCCACCTTGTGTATCTTGTTGTACTTTTCCTGTGATGGCTTCCTTTGGTTGTTGGTCCTTTGGTTGTTGGTCTTCTTCCCTGACCAGCATACCCTAGCTATGTGACCCAGTTTGCCACATTTCCTACATTCCTGGTTCTTAAACCAGCATTGGTTCTGGTCGTGTGTTGTCTTCCCACAACGATAACATTTTGTTGTTGTCAAGGTAATTTGATCCACACTGAGTGCCGCTGTCTTTAGCTGCATTTCCGCAGTTCCCTTCGCTGTGGCTTCGTGCGATGCTGCAATAAGGACAGCCCTGTCAAGTGTAAGGTCGTTCTCTTCGAGTAGTCGCTTTTGCGTTCCTTCCTTTGCCAATCCACACACGAACTTGTCTCGCAATGCCTCTGTCAGATTCCCTCCAAACTGGCAGTATTTCGCTAGTCTACGCAGTTCGACCAAGTATTCTGCGTTGCTTTCGTCTTTCCGTTGCGTTCTCGCATAGAATTTGAATCGTTCCGCCAACATCAACGGTGTGGGGTTCAAGTGATCCTTCAGAACAGCCACAATATCATCGAAAGTCTGATCCGCCGGTTTAGCTGGTGATAGTAGATGCTTCAAGAGCCCGTATGTCTTCGCGCCCATCGAGTTTAGCAAGGTTATAGCTTTGTCATCTTCTTCTATTTTATTGGCCTCACAATAGATCTCAATGCGTTCCACATACGTGGCCCAGTCTTCTACCTCGGAATTAAAATCGTTGATGTTACCACGCTTAGGCATCTTCCTCTCTTCCTGATAAACACCACGAATTATTTCTTTAAAAAAATTTTTTTTTTCCCCAAGATGGCGGTTCCCGCGAAAATGGCGGTTTCCTGCGCTTATCTTCTCTCCCCGCCCACTTCAATGGCGGTTTCCCGCTTCTGTCTTCTTCCCCGCCTAATGGCGGCTTCCCGCGTTTCTTCCCTGGCGGGAGGGGTACACTTTCCCCACGGGCGACGGCCGCTGGCTTTCAGGTTCACAGCCTGCGCGTCGGCTTCAGTGCTTTCCCTTTTCTCGGCAGGGCAACCGGCGCTGGGTACACCCCATTGACGACGAACAGTTTCAGCCGCTGGGCTGGCGCTCGCTCAGTTCCCCTTGCTCGGGCTCTGTCTCTCTCCCGCTCGCTCGGCTCTACTGGCGCTGGGTACACCCCGTTGACGGAGAACAGTTTCAGCCGCAGGACTGGCTCTCGCTCAGTCTCCCTTGGTCGGCTCTGCCTCTCCCGCTCGCTCGGCTCCCAATCGCGCCTCCCAGCCCTCTCGCAGTCCGGTGCTTCCCTCCCCGGCTGCGGCTGAGTTTATCTCTTCCCGCGCCTACGTTCCCGGTCGCAGCGCTTCGTGGCTTCGGTCGCTGCCCGGCCTTTTTCGCCGGTCGCGGTCTAGCTGTCTCACGACGCCGTTGCGTCCCCCAGCCTGTCTGTACCGCGGCTTCCTTGCTCCACGCTGCCCCAGTCTCAGCGCCTCTGGACCCGACTTCTGTCCGGCTCCTTTCCCCCTCGACCGTGGTCGAGTGCACCACCCTTATCCTCCGGTTATTCTTTTTACTTTCCCTTACTCACAGTCACCGTGGCCGCCTTGCTTCTCGTGCTGATCGGCTCACTCCTCACCGTGGCAGAAGGGACAGTCAGTGCCTGTTGCTGATGGAAGTCTTTGTCTCTAAATTCTTCCTCCTTTCTAGTTCTGCAGCCTCGAGTTTTCTCCCAGCAGAACGACGAGGGCGGTTGCCTCTTCTCGACGCTCGTTAACTGCTTCGGAAGTATTGTTGCCGCAGGGTACGATCGGACTCGTCGCCACTGTAAAGTCTGTGGGTTGTTTAGTTAATTAATACACAGACTACCAGAGTAACTTAAAACAGGACTTTACTATTCGAAGGTCAGGGCGAATCTGCCCAATAAATCCTGACACAACACTTATATACTGGTGTGGTCACCGTCGGTATTACAGTATACAGAAGCCAAACAAAGTAGTGCCACACCTAAAATAGTTCTCTTAAAGGTGAACGGTTACATACAATAGTTCTCTTAAAGGTAGACGGGTACATACACTACATGAACGACATCGTATTTAGTGTATTTCTGAGGAAGAAGATGTTTGCGGTTCCTATTACACTATCAATTACTTTCCATCCCTGAGAAGTCAAGTGAAAATGGTCCATTATACCAATTACATGACCACATGTTCATCTGGATAGAATCTTGCTTTTCCATTGCCCATCTAGATGAACAGAATGTGTTCTCTGTTTATCCTTGCCATTTGAGAATTTTACAATATATCAAGATTTGAGGATAATCACTATAATGAGACAACTCCATTATATGATAACCATAAGTGTTTCATATCATAGTATACTACCCGGTGAAAAGTCATGTGAAGCTTATTATGGTATCCAACAGTATTAACTTAGATACCATACTGAAATTAGTTAATAGCATTCAATCTTCACAGATAGAATTGTGGATTGTTGAGAGTGAGTGTTAAGACTGCAATTTACTCAAGGAATTCATATAAAATGATAAACCACAACAGCAAAAGTCGTGTGGAAGCCTGTAGATGAGCAGCACTCTGTTAGAGAGCAGCTGCATCAGTTCAGCAGGATCAGCATCCTTCAGATTCCTAAATACCAGGATGACATGGCCAGCATTTGGATGACAGATGAGTACCAGTTGAGCATGCAAATTGAACTGTAATATCCAATTTTAAAAAGATATAGGGCCAGAAATTCCAGACGGGGCTTGCAGCGCGTGCAAGCCCCGTATTTGCACTTACCCCGCGCTCCTGCCAATCAGCTTCTGGGACGCCTGAACTTGGAGAAATAGAAAGCACATTCCCGGGCAGCGTATGACGTCACGCCGCCCAGGAGTGCAGCCAGCGCGGACCCAGGAGCGTGCAGTGTAAGTGAGACACGCCCCTTGAGGTCTCAGTTTCACTGGACACGCCCCCAATGTTTCTGTCAAGCTGCTTTGCTTTTTTACATGCAAAGCAGCAGTTTAAATAGGTTTTTGGAAGTTTTTTGAAGATTTTGGTAACTTTTATAAACTTTTTTAAATGTTTACATTATTTTGAGTAATCTGAAGTAGTTTTAAAGAGAATTAAAGCAATTTAAAGACTTTTAAAAGCCCTAAAAGAATTTTTTTAATTCCATTTTTTTATTTAGCAATGTCGTCGTCATACGTGTCTTCACACTGTTCCCTTTGGGGAACTGTATGAAGTGGTGGAAGGATTTATGGCCGTGATTAACGCTCATTCCGTGACCGTAACCATCTTTGAACCAGCCATTAGGGCGGTTAGTCCTATGGCGGGAGGGTTTTACGGGCTCCCACAAGCTATACAAGGAGGGGGGGCCACCCACACCCACGGACGCAAATATCCCACTGGATGTCAACCCAGAATTTAGAGCCAGAGCTCCGACTCCACTTGCCGGGACTGTCTGGAGCGGGGTTCGAAACCCTACCCTGATCTGGCCCAGCGGCGGGGATCCTACCGCTATGACAAACGCCCAATCCGATTAGCAACGTGAAATGGCAGCATAGGGCTCCAGTCACGGGGAGGGAAAAGGCGCAGGAAACGTATGGGTGTCACCTTTTGTGCGGAGTGGGCCTTTTGCGTAGCAGTAAGCATCCCCGCCGCTGGGCCAGAAGGAGTAGGGTTTTGAACCCCACTCCAGACAGTCCCGGCAAGTGGAGTCGGAGCTCCAACTTTAAATTCTGGGTGGACATCCAGCGGGATACTTGCGTCCGTGGGTGTTGGTGGCCCCCCCCCCCCTCAGATGGGTTGTGGGAGCCCGTAAAACCCTCCCGCCATAGGACTAACCACCCTAATGGCTGGTTCAAAGATGGTTACGGTCACGGAATGAGCGTTAATCACGGCCATAAATCCTTCCACCACTTCATACAGTTCCCCAAAGGGAACAGTGTGAGGATACGTCCGATGATGACCTCTTGCGCAATGGACCTCCTTGGACCCTCAGTCGCAGATGCGAGGGGGCAAGTCGTGCAAGTGTTAAATTTTTTATTTTATTGACATGTAAAATGTTGGCCCAATAATTCCCTTCCAAATGCGCTAGTACGGTCGGGGTACTTACGCATCTGGCCGGATGAAATGCCGGTTTTCAGCATGCACAGTGCATGTGGGGAAAACCGGCATTTCCTGTCCTCTGAACGAAGGGGTTCAGAGGCAGAACGCGTGCGCAGTATAATTCGCCGCTTTCATTAATGCTTTCAGTGAGGTCCAGTCATTACAACTTACACATGAAAAAAGCATGGGTACAGTTGCTAAAGAGGCTGCGGAGGAAGATATTTCTTATCGTGGAGCTTCTGAAAGTATGTATGTCTGTATATATTCCTTTGCGTGTTATGTATATATTCCTTTACTTATGTGTATGAATGTATTATCTAATTATGACTTTCAGAGAAAGTAACTTATTGGAAAATCATAATTAAAAACATACATTCATAGTAAAGGAATATAAAACATACATACATATACGTAAAGGAATATATGTGGACATACATACATAACTCATTCTCACATTCCATTCACACAGCCACAATTGCTCCTTCTAACTACCGTTCTGAAAACCCTTAAAAAAAAAAAAAAAAAAAAAAAAAAAAATTTTAACTTTAAAACTTACTTAAAATTTCTTAAAATAACTTCCCTCCCTTTCCCAAACAAAAATATTGCATTTCAAAAGCTCCACGATAAAATATATCTTCCTCCGCAGCCAATGAACCACTTTACACTTGCTTTTTTTCAGTGTAACTTCTAAGGACTTAACCTCACGGATTTCATGAATGAAATCCACGAAGTTCACTGCGCAAGCGCTGCCTGTGCAGTCGCACGCGCTCGAGGTCTGGAAATGCCGGCGTTCCCCGCATGCGCTGTTCATGCTGAACGCCGGCATTTCCAACGGCCAGAAGCGTGAGTAAGCCGACCGTACTCACGCTTCTGGCCTGGAATTTCTGGCCCATAGTTGACTTAATGGAACATACAGCTTCCAGTAAATGACAAACTTCTCTCTCATAGATATATTAGAAAATCATCTTTACAGCAGCAAGACAACAAGTGTGATTCATCAAGTTCCGAAACTGTAGACAGGCAACACGAGAACTCCAGCTCCAATAACAAGCAAAAGAGAGGTAATAAAATTTACATATGCTTTATTTTGCTAACTATGCCACAGTTATCCACAGACAACGTATTAACTCTGAAATTCTATGATGTACCTAAATGCTGAATCAGTTTTCAACTCTAAACTTGAAAGTTCTTCTTCAGATGATTCATTGTAAGGTTAAATGTGCTTACACCTTGTAAACTTTCCCTTGAGTACTTTATGCCTGTGTTACATTGGTACCAAAGTGGATACAGCAGCTATGAATCCTCTGGTTAATTGCATATCTATAAATTCTGGGAGTCTGTAAATGAAACTGGTGTCCACTCCCCTGTCCTGCTCCAATGAATGATGTCAACCCCTTGCTGTTAACTTCTGTTATCACAAATTGAATATATTGTAAGAGTCATAGCAGATTTTACTAGTGTAAATAAGGCAATGTAAAAGTGTATTACACATTATAAGTACAGTCAGGATGTTGACTACTGTTGTCCATTTTTGAATCTTTTTGCCTCATTTTTGTGAAATATGGTTCATTTTTTCACCCAATGTCGAAAACAGCATTTAAAAGCCAGCTGCTACATGGGCCAGTTGCTGAACAAAGTTTTATTTACTCTTCTCCAACAAATCATCTTATCATTACCAGTATAATACTTCCATTCACCTCAATATCCATCATTTCTCAGTGAAATGCTGGTGCCAATTTGTGCTGAACAATGAAGAATTTTGTGCTCTGACACATACTCACTAGGAACTGAGACTGCTTAATACACTTCAATTTTGCCATTTCCACCGGTCAAGTAGTGAATAATTAATTTTATTGTTCTGGACTGGTTTCTGGGGTACACTATTTCCAACCCTTCTCAAACCAAGCGAAACACACTGGGGGGAATTTTAACCCCCCAAAAACAGTGGGTTGGGGTTGGGTGGGAGGTTAAAGTGTTAAAAACCTGAATCCCGATTCAACCCACCGACTTCCTGTTTTAACGGAGGCGGGACGTGGATGGGCAGCCAACCCACTCCCAGGAGGTGGGTTGGCACTTTAAATATTATAATGAGGCTGGAAGCCTTGGATTTAACTGTGGCTGGCTGGGGTTCCCGGGCCTCGGGATTCCTGGCAGCTGCAGCGAGGTCCAATCCCTGACCCCTGGGGGTGGCCCAATCCCGACCCCATGGGGCAGTCTGAACACTTCCCCCCGCCCCCCCCACAACACCCCGGGGTCAGGGATCGGCTCCCGCCGGGGTTGGGGATTGGACACCGCCCCCGCGCCCCCCCCCCCCCCACCGGCCTTTTAATGCATGCTGCTACATTTTCTTTTATACCATACACCTGAATATCTGTAACAAGCCTTCAATGAGACACCTTGGGGGAGAAATTCACCTCCTTTGTGCCTCCCTTGGGGTGCGCTAATGGGGCGCAAAGGCCTTTTCACCCGGCCGCAGCGCTGATCGCGCCTCCTGCCAAATTCCGCGGGAGGTTAGCGGCGGCGCTGCCGGGTTGCGCCCTGATCTCATGCGCCCGGACATCATGATGTCATCTTCAGGCGCATTGCCCCGGTAGCACCCCAGCACAAAAATTTCCCTTCGCCCCCTGCAGCAGCGCTGGGCAATGGCAGCGACTGCTGCAGAGGACGCAAGCAGAGCTGCCGGCCGCTAGTGGGGTGGAAGTTAAAGGTGAGGTGGCCGGCCTCCCTGAAAAAAATGTCAGCTTTTTTGAAAAATGTCTTTTTTGCTCCGGACGCGGGGTCCGTGCCGTGATCGGTCAGCCCGACACTCTGTTTGAGTGCTGGGCTGATCGCGCGGCACCCCTGCTCCCCGGTACTGCTGAGCCCTGCGCCCCGGGTCACATACTTTCCCCCCCTCGTGCTCCAAGGAGGAGGTGGAGTGCTTGATTTAGTGCTCCACTTCCCTCTTGGAGCAAAAAGTGGCAATTTTAGAAAGGCTGGAAGACACTACATTCTTTTTATCTATACAATCAGTCACTTCTTCAATAAAACTTCATGTCCGGGATATTCTTTGGAGCTGATCCCGCTCCGCTAGCATTGCTTTGGCATAAACGAGATTTCCACTGCACTTCCGGTGAAGTAACCCTGAAAGATCATGAGCAGCTCGGAGGAATTTCCCAGTCCTTTAAATGTATCAAACTCAACTTGCTTTTAACAACTTCATGCTGGCTGTTCTTGATTATTCCATACATTTCTAAATGTTCACTAATTTAATCTCAAATTATGGATTCTAAGAGTTTGCTCACAACTGATGTTTGACTAATTGGTCTTTAGTTACCTTGTTTATTCTTTCCTTTCTTGAACAGAAGTGGTACAGTGACTACCCATCCAGCCCATTAGCACAACTTGCATGTCGAAGGAGCATTGAAAAATGTGGTCAGAGCCTCTGCTAACTCCTCTCTGATTTCCTTCAACAGCCTAGGGTGTATGCTGTCAGGGGCCAGTGACTTAGCCACCTTGAGTTCTGCTATTTTTTCCATAACCAATTCCATTCCTACAAATATCTCCAATAATTGTTCCTTATCCTCCTCTAGTACACCTACATTCTCACTTCCACCATCAATTCATCTATCGACACTGGGCAGTATTTTTAACTGGAAGTCTTGCCCTACACTCTCTTTCCCCTTTAATCATTGTGGATTCTTTCCTTTTTAAACCTACAGCAGTTGTTAAAATGTTTCTGATATCTACTTAATGAAATTATTGTTAATTCAGGGTTTTAAAGTACCTAATGTTATATTTTTACCCAAGTATTTCTCTCTTCAGTATGATGACTCCTGTAAGCAAGTTGTCCCTCCCTACAAACCTGAGTGTGACTTTATACGCATAATATCTGATAATGTAGCATTGCCAGGGATTGAACAGAACTCCTTTTTTACTGTAATAGCTTTCTATAATTGTGAAACTCTCATGAGTTCTCCTAGTCTTCGGAGAGTGTAGGTAAAAACATTTGGGAAGACTTCTGTTTTCACCACCTGGGCGGTAATCTGGCAGGGCAGATCGCATGCCCTTTATAGAACCTGCCTGATTTTTATTCCATTAATTGCAATGGGATGAAAATCAGGTGAGTCCTATAAAGGGTGAGCAGGTGGTCTGCCCTGACAGATTACAGCCCAGGCGATGAAGATGAAAATCTACCCTAGTCTATCAGATGATGTGGTTTATTAAGAAGTAGACAGTACTCGAAAATCAATTTAGCAGACTTCACTGGATAGTAGAATGCTTAACTTGCACCTCCTCTAGGTATAAAAATAACAAATACATTGCAATTCAAAACTCGTTTAACAGTACTCATACCATAATTTATGTGTGAGGTATCATTCACCAACACGGAGACCACAGCCTCTGTATCAGTGGGCTCAGATGATAAAGAACTGGCAGCACTCTGTCCGTGATATAACTTTCATTCCTTCTAAGGTTCAAAACTGGGATCCAGAATATCAAACAATGTTTCCCACGGCTGAATTTTACTCTGGCTACAACCTGCCAGATTGTTTTAACTTCTTGTAATCTAGATTTTAACAAATTAGGAAATATTATTCGCTGAAAGCCATTATGAAATTTATCAAATCATTCGGTAGAATAAATTATGAAATATATTCTACCTAATGGTTTGATGCTATAGACAGCACCATCTATTTGCCCTTAACCAATAAATGTATATAAGAATACAAAAGAAATATTGTGATTTGATATGACTAGCCACAAGTTTCTGCTGATTTGTAGCTTACCTGGAATGATGTAATATTATTATCTAGATGTATTTTTACAAATCCCCTTCCGAATACTATTTGGCATTCCACATGAAGAATGACTACTTAGATGAGGCACTAGAGAGCTGCTATCACAGGCAAAAAGATGGATATTACATTGCCAATATTGAATACTTGAAAGATGTTAAGTTTGGAACCATATCCTAACAGAGGCCAGTATCTTCAGGAGAGGAGAGGGAAAATATTCCCTTTTGCAAAGACTTTTCTTTTTCATAAAGGCATTTAGAACAAAAGTTTATGTTAGGATGCAAAGCGTCTGAGTGTAGTTGCAGCACTTGATTGGTCAGCAGAAATAGTGGGGGGCATTTTAACCCCCAAGATGGTTGTGGGGGGGGGGAGTGGGGCGGGGGGAGGAGGGCGGAGGTGGGGGTGGGGGGCAGTTAAAAATTCAAAAATCTGGAACCTGACCTCAGCCCACCTCCAATGGGACCACTTCCGGTTTGAACAGAGACGGGTTGGGGCGGGCAACTAACTTGCTCTACAGGAGGCAGGTCCATCATTAACATATTTTAATGAGGCTGTGGGCCTCCAAATGATCAAGAATGTTACTTTTAATGCCTGGAGGCCAAGTTTCCTGGACATTGGGACACCTGGCAGCTGAAGGGAGGTGAGAAGGGCCGGATCCATCAGGTAAGTGCCTTTCCAGCACTGCTTGTGGGCCAGGAGAAACAGGAGTGCTTTCCCCCCTTCTCGGCCCACCAAGCTACCTGCTTTCCTCCCTGTAATCAGACCCCGCCGCAGTCAGATTCGATGTCTGACTCACCTCCTTCCCATGTCCGATCTGCAACTCCCTCTCCAACCTTCAACTCCCTCCCGACCTCCTCCCCCCACCCCACCCCGATGTCCGACCTCACCCCCCACGGCCAACCACCCCCCATATCTGAGCCCCCCCGCCATGTGCAACTTACTTCTGCTGAGCTCCCAAGCTGCCTTTCCATCCAGGAGAAGCAGAAATACTTTCCTGCCTCTGGCTGGCTGCGGCTGGGAATCGCATGCAAGAAATTTAAATCAGGTCCTGTTTTTAAATTCGGCGGATCCTCATGCTAAACACCCCGCCCCCCGCTTCCCGCCTCGCAGTTATTATCAGAGCCAGTACGTCATAAAATGCTGATTGGACAACTTAAGCTTTCTCATTGGAGGGCTACAAGCCTCACAGACAGCACTAATTCCAGATTAACTTACCTACATCTCTATCCCACAGCAGCTAAGAAGGCCTGAACTTTGAGAAAATCCACCTCTTCAAAAGCCCCACTGGCACTAATAAAATCTCACTCTCCTCACTCCTGGGAATATGATTTAGAGTTGTTGTTTGACATCAGGCTCGTAGTTCCTGGGCAGCTCCTTTTGCATTATCTACTGAAGGTGGTAGTCCTTTGGTTGAATCATGGCCATGGTACTTCTTGCCTGCCTAGTTATTTGTTATTTGGTTTGGTTTAGTCACTGTTATTTCCTCTGAGCAGTGAAATCTTGCCAAGTTTTTTGGGTCTATGATCATGGTTGCAATGCTACAGCAACATTGAGTAACTACCACTATGTGTGACAAGAGACATACCAAGACTGTTAAACCAATAGAAAAAGACAGAGTATATACCGCAATGCCACACCACTCATTTACCTCAGTAGATTGTGAAAAGCATTATTGGCAGGTCTAACTATAGGTTTCCGTGCAATGTATAAAAAAATCTCTCCATTACAATATGCAATAAACACGGTCCATAGCCTTTTACCAACCACCCATTATAAATTTTTCATACGCAGCCTCAAGGTAAGTACCTGTAGTATTATTAGCTGCGTTGGGAAGATTGTTGGAAAAAGATAACCGGCTGAAAATTCAGTAGCCTTAGTGCCTCATTTGAGGCGCTAGAGGGCCTTGCGCCGGAGTTATGGCCAGTAGTGAAATTCCCTGGGGCCCTAAATCGGCGTTGCTCCGGTAGCGCTGCGCCGGCACCGATGACGTCAGCGGTGTGCGCAGCGTCCCGGTTGCCGTGGTAACCCGCCCGAACTCCGAAATTGAGTTGTGGCCGCCTCGCCCGTGGCAGCCGCAACCAGCGTTTTGTCAGAGGTGCCTTACTGCAGTTAGCGCCAGCGCATTAAAAGCCCCGCGGCGGCCGGCCGCTTTCCCGCCGGCCGCCTGCCCGCAGCTCCCTCCCCGGACTTCTCTCCGCCCCCCCCCCCCCCCCGGAACAGATGCAAGCCCGGCACTTGTCCGAGGTGCCGGGCTCATTTTTAAGCAGATTTGCGCGGGCCGCGGCCGTGTGCAGGCAGCTCCTCCTTAACGGAAGGAGGAGGCCTGCACTTCCCCAGCCTGCCGCACCGCATCGGGTGCCGCAGCGCCGGAATTGCGGCGCGAAACGGCAGTTAGCGCCCTTTTCCAGGCGCTAAGACCCTTCAGTAGCGCCGGCAGCCGTTTGGGCGCGGCGCCACTGAATTTTTGGCGCGCGCAGGGGACTTAGCGCCGGCACTAATTTCTGGCGCTAAAGCCCTGGCTAAGCCAAAACCCAATTTCTAGGCCAACATGTTCATAAAAATAAACAGTGTAAAAAGGTTTGTAAAACCCCAAACAGTATAGAGTTCAATTGTGCACTGTGGTTCTAGAGAAACTTCTTTTAAATTTACAAATGCTGATCTTGCTACAATCAGATCAGCTTGCTTATATTTACAGTCTGTAGTGTTCATTAAATATGCTCCAGTACATCTACATGGGGAAAATGCTGATGACAATATATTTAGTACTGGCAGTCTTAGGTAAGCTTTGTTCACATACAGCACTGGATTTACTGCCATTCGGTCATTTAGCATACATAAGCATTCTTTGTTTTTTTTTTTAAATTTGGTGTTCCAAAATCCTTATTTACTTTCTGAGGTACCAAGTTGTACTTTTTAGGCAGTTACAAACATTTTTGGCAATATTCTCTAATGATGAACTTAACTGCAAAACACCTCGTGAACAATTTATCTGATTCCAAATGGAAAATGAATCAGTAACACAAGAATATATGGCTGATCTCAATATTTGATAAATTATAGTGAGAATAAAGGATGGCTTGGAGTGAATGACATGAATGTGATAGTCTAAAGAGCTCTCGCTGAAAACAGATGAGAGTTTAATTTTAATATTTAAATCTGTTGTAAGGTTATATTAGTATACATGCAATTATCTGTGATTCTTACGGGAATGCGATAAGTGCTAAATTCAGCTACATAACATCTGCAATGGGGTAGGCAAATTCAAGGCTGATAGGAAGTCAGCATTTAAAGGGAGACTTACCGGCCCCATAATTCCACATGATGAGTTGTGAAAGTGAGTCATGAGTAGCACCTGCCAATGCTCTGCCAAACAAAATCCGCCAGAATTTCATGGGTCAGCTCATTGGCATATCCGTTGGACGGCCTAGTAGCACAAATCCTGTTTAAAACAGGATTAATGTGCTTGGGTGACTTGGAAATTAGAATGCAGCCTTTAACAAACCCATTCTGTCAAAAGATTGCCGTAGCAGGCTAGGGGAGCAGCAGGTAAGTAGCAAAGTATTTGGATCACTCAGTTCACTATTAGTTAGCTGCACTGGATGGCTCATGTGCCTTTTTATCCTACTTTTCAAAAATATTTCCCACTGCAGGATCCAGCACTATCAGCCAAAGGAGGGACAAGGGTATGGAGAGGAACAGAAGACATAGGATTACATAGGATATATGGCACAGAATCAGGCCATTCAGCCCAACTAGTCCATGCCGGCATTTATGCTCCACTCGAGTATCCTCCCATCTTTCCTCTTCTAACTCTGTCAGCATAACCCTCTATTCTCTTCTCCCTCATATGTTTATCTAGCCTCCCCTTAAATCCATCTATACTATTTGCCTCAACTACTCCCTGTGGTAGCGAGTTCCACATTCTCACCACTGTCTGGGTAAAAAGTTTCTTCTGAATTCCCCATTTGATTTCTTGGTGACTATCTTATATTGATGGCCTCTAGTTTTGCTCTTCTCTACAAGTGGAAACACTCCCTCTGTATCTACGCGATCAAAACCTTTCATAATTTTAAAGACATCAATTAGGTCACCCCTCAGCCTTCTTTTTTCAGGAGAAAAGAGACCCAGTCTGTTCATCCTTTCCTGATAGGTATACCCTCGCATTTCTGGTATCATCCTTGTAAATCTTTTCTGTACCCTCTCCAGTGCTTCTATATCCTTTTTATAATATGGTGACCAGAACTGTACGCAGTACTCTAAGTGTGGTCTAGCCAAGGTTCAATACAAGTTTAGCATAACTTCACTGCTTTTCAATTCTATCCCTATAGAAATAAACCCCAGTGCCTGGTTTGCTTTTTTTATGGCCTTGTTAATCTATGTCGCTATTTTTAGTGATTTGCGTATTTGTACTCCGAGATACCTTTGCTCCTCTACCCCACCTAGACTCGCACTCTCCAAGTAATAAGTGCCCTCCCTATTCTTCCTACATTTATCTGTGTTGAATTTAATTTGTCAATTATATGCCCATTCTGCAAGTTTATTAAAATCTTCCTGTAATTTGTTGCAGTCCTCCTCAGTATTAACTATCCCCCCGAATTTGGTGTCATCTGCAAATTTATAAATTGTGTTTTTGATTCCAAAGTCTAAATCATTAATATAAATTGTGAACAACAGTGGTCCCAGCACTGATCCTTGTGGAACACCACTTCCCACCTTCTGCCACTGTGAATAGCTACCCTTTACCCCTACTCCCTGCTTTCTGTCTTGAAGTCAGCTCACTATCCACTCTGCTACTTATTCCCTGACTCCACATTCTCTGACCTTATTCATTAGTCTATTATGTGGTACCTTATTGAAGGCCTTTTGAAAATCTAGATAAATTACATTTACTGCATTACCCTTGCCTATTCTCTCTGTTACCGCTTCAAAAAATTCAATGAGGTTGGTCAAGCAAGACTTTCCCTTTTGAAATCCATGCTGACTATTCATTCTTCTTCTTCTTCTTAGGCAGTCCCTCGGAACTGAGGATGACTTGCTTCCATATTAAAAATGAGTTCTCAGGTGACTGATGAGTCCAATATGGGACCTACAGGGCTGGATTTTGTCAATGGGGAGCTTTTGGAGGCGGGACTCCCACTTGTTGGGTTTTAGTCCCGCTTCCATCAACTTGTGGCCAACCCATGCTACTTTCCCTTGATTGACCTTGTTAAGCCCGCCCAGCGGGCTTAGCAGGTCAATTAAGGGAAAGCCAGTTACAGGTGGCATCAGCGAGTGCCGTTTCATCTGTCAAGAGCTTTTGACAGATGAAATGTCATTGTTTGACAGCTCTGTGAAGCTGTCAAACACTGACAATCTGTCTTCTAAGTTGTGTCTTTACTCAAGACTCAATTAGAAAGCCTTCCTGACCAGAAAGCAGAAGGCTGCAGCTTTTGACAGTTCAGCGGCCATTCTGCTTTCTGTGCTGGTGAGCTGAGGGACTCCCGAGACCTGAAGGTAGGAAGCCTGCAGGAAGAAGTAAAGGTAAGACTTTACACACACCTCACACACTTACCTCTGCACACATGCACCCATTATTCACCTGCACACCGGACATCTCGGCCCCTCCGACCCCCGCAGACCGACGGCCCACCTCGCTGACCCTGGCGAGGTTCGGAGCCTTCGGGAAGCCCACACTTCAAGGCTTATAATAGGGATTAGCCCAAAAACTGCCTGTTAACAACCTGTTAACAGGCAGTTAATTGGCATTAATCCCCTTCCCGCCTCAAGGAGGTGGGACCCGGTGCGGGTCGGTTACCCGCCTCCTGGCAAGATTCTGCCATTTTACCGGCAGTCCCGCCTCCAAACCCCCCTCCCCAGGGCTGGCAAAATCAAGCCCACTGTCTCTGTCACAGGTGGGGTAGATGGTGGTTGAACGGGCGGGTGGGTGGGGTGCTTGGGTTGACGTACACTCCTTGTGCTGCTTGCGTTTGGCTTCCGCTTGCTCCCGGCGAAGAAACTCGAGGTGTTCGGCGCCTTCCCAGATGCTTCTCCACTTTGTGCGGCCTTGGGCCAGGGATTCCCAGGTGTCAGTGGGGATGTTGCACTTTTTCAAGGGGGCTTTGAGGCATTTCCTCTGCCCACCCGGGGCTCTCTTGCTGTGTCGGAGCTCCAAGTAGAGCGCTTGTTTTGGGAGTCTCGTATCGGGCATGCGGACGATGTGACCCGTCCGTCGGAGCTGATTGAGTGTGGTCAAAGCTTCGATGCTGGGGATGTTGGCCTGAGCGAGAACACTGACATTGGTGCGCCTATCCTGCCAATGGATTTGCAGGATCTTGTGGAGGCAGCATTGATGGTACCTCTCCAGTGCTTTGAGGTGTCTACTGTACATGGTCCATGTCTCTGAGGCATACAGCAAGGCGGGTATCACTGCTGCCCTGTAGACCATGAGCTTAGTGCTGGGTTTGAGGTCCTGGTCTTCAAACACTCTCTTCCTCAGGTGACCAAAGGCTGCACTGGCACACTGAAGGCGGTGTTGGACTTCATCGTCGACGTCTGCCCTTGTTGACAGTAGGCTCCCAAGGTATGGAAAGTAGTCCACGTTACCCAAGGCCTTGTCGTGGATTTTGATAATTGGGGGGCAGTACTGTGTGGCGGGGGCAGGTTGGTAGAGGACCTTTGTCTTACGGATGTTTAGTGTAAGGCCCATGCTCTTGTGCACTTCCATGAAGGTGTTGACGATGGTTTGGAGTTCGACCTCCGAGTGAGCGCAGACGCAAGCGTCGTCTGCATACTGTAATTCGACGACAGAGGATGGGATGACCTTGGATCTGGACTGGAGGCGACGGAGGTTGAACAGTTTCCCGTTTGTTCTGTAAATTAGCTCCACTCCAGCGGGGAGCTTACTGAGGGTGATATGGAGCATTGCAGCAAGGAAGATCGAGAAGAACGTTGGTGCGATGACACAGCCTTGCTTGACCCCGGTCCGTTCGTGAATTGGGTCTGTGGTGGATCCATTGGTCAGCATCACAGCTTGCATGTAGTCATGAAGCAGGCGGAGGAAGGTGACAAACTCTTGAGGGCAGTCGAATTTGAGGAGGACACTCATTATTCATTATATTTTTGGACACATCCTCCAGGAGGAGATTAGGCAAAGGAGAGACAATCTGCTGGGCTTCCATGCGAGGGAGCCTCAGAAAAATGTGTCTCGTGCCCTGTGGAGGGAGGTGGCACTGGCACTGAGTGCCAACTCTCTCACCCCCAGAACTGCAGACCAGTGTTGCAAGATGTTCAATAATCTGATGAGGGCAGGCAAGGTAACACACTGACCAGTCTCCCTCTTCTTCCTTGGGCACCATGAACACCAGCACAGACTTCACTTTATAAAATGAATAGCTCCACAACTAACCCTTTGCACTGCACTTTGGTTAAGAGGACACTAACTTGGGAGCTTACAGTTTGTGTCATCATCTTCCCAACAGAGATTGCTTCCATGTAGAACCTTAAAACTCCTTCCTCCAATTTAATAAAGTGATACCAGCAGATCTCTTACATCAGTTGTTCCCCTGGGAGACAGTCCTCAATTGCTAGTCTTTACCTAATTCACTCAATTTTGCTGATGGAGTAAATTTGCAGACAATGCCCTTCAGGGACAGAGCACCAGATCACGGGCTTTCCTGACATTAAAGAGCTCTCCTCCTATGAGGGGTAGGCCATGGTGCTGATGGAGAAGCATTCTGCTTTCTGTAGGGCTTGGTGAGTTTGGGGACATAGTGTTGGTGCCAGATTAATGAATGCACATCTACACAGTCACTGCGATAGCCTTGTAAGACACTGCACAATCACAAGCTTTCACCTGGTTCTCAGGATCCTAAAGGCAGCAATACTCACCCATTCTTAGCTTTTACCTTTCCTTCCTGCAGGTCCACTACAAGACTATAAGAACAGGGAGGGTGGAGGGGCACAGGTTAGATGATACGGAAGATGATAATGAGGAGGAGGAGTAGAGACAGAACTTTCTCCTCATAGATTATGAGGATTACAAAAGCGAGAAGGATGATGAAGAGGGAGAGAAATCAAGGTGAAGCCCAACCAATGTGTTCCTGTTCCAACATCCAACCCCTGCTGCTCTATCACAAGCCCGTCGATTTCACTCTAGCATCACTTGCTTTTTTACTCCCGTGCACCAGCTTATATAATTTCACCCGGGGGAATTAGATAGTGTTAATGTGGATGTTGCAATGGGTGAGTCACAGAGCAGGAAGGAGCTAGAGGATTGGGAAATGGGTGAAAATGTGCCAGTTTCCCAACGGAGTTTGAGGATGGTTTCAGAGTCGTGAGACCCACAACTCATGGTACCCGTTGAATAGGAGGACATTCAAGGAACATTACACCTACATGCAGGCTCTGAGGTCAGGCTCTCAGCATATGCAGCAACTGACAGGCGTGCCCTTTGTGTCTACAGCCCTCATTTGCGGTGTCAGAGAAGCTTTTTCTTTGTTGCAGATATCAATGGAGCATCTGGTGACTTATATGAAATCTGCAGCAGACCCACACCTAAGAAGCTACCAGGGACCATTCAATAGGTGTTTCCACCTCCATGGAAACACAGACTGCAGCTCTGGTGACAGTAGAGGACAAAATAGACAATACCCTGCATGCCGGCTTCCTGACTCTGGTAGCCAGGATGCAGGTTGGTGTCTGTTAGATCCGTGATTCTGAGAGTATGATGTTTTTCAATAACCACACGGATGCTGTAACTTAACAATCAACAGGTATTTACTGAAGTAGGGTAGTCTCAAGACTGGGGTACAGAGGCATGCTCAAGGCTTATAGACAGGTGTGGTCACTGCCAGTACTACAGTATACAGGAGCTGTAAAAGTAGTTCTCTCTTAAAGGTACATACACTACAGTGTCTCAGGGCTTTCAGGATCTAATAACTGGCATAAGACCAGCTAGCCTGCTGATCAATGAGGCTAGAGATCCAGGGCCCAGTGGAATAGCAACAGCTGGAGATGACCTGCTTGATACCACCATCTGTCAGGATAGTAGCACAGACCAAGCCCCTGGATTTCCCCTTCAGAGCGCTACACCAATGGCACATAGGAACTGATACCTGACTACCCAGGAACAAGCTCCAGAGATGTATCCAGATGTCCCTCGCAGGTGAAAACTGCAATATGAGGAGGGCCAATACACTCCCATGATTTTTTTGTAGCACAAAAGCAGCCACCCAGCTGTTGCAACACTGGCCCTCAGCTTGCATCTAGGAGAAGCACTGGAATAGGAGAAAGAAAGGCATATTTAGCCGCCATGGGCAATTAAAGTGTGAGGAGAGAATAGAATGGCTTGTGTTCATATTGTGACATATAAATTGGCCAGAAAAAGCAGTAAACCTGAGGATTGGGAGCAGTTTAGCATTCAACAAAGGAGGACAAAGGGATTAATTAAGAAGGGGAAAATAGAATATGAGAGTAAGCTTTCAGGGAACATAAAAACTAACTGTAAAAGCTTTTATAGATATGTGAAGAGAAAAAGATTGGTGAAGTCAAGCGTAGGTCCCTTGCAGTCAGAATCAGGGGAATTTATAATGGGGAACAAAGAAATGGCAAACCAATTAAATATATATTTTGGTTCTGTCTTCACAAAGGAGGACACAAATAACCTCCCAGAGATGTCGGGGAACATAGGGTCTGATGAAAGGGAGGAACTGAAAGAAATCAGTATTTGTAGGGAAATGGTGTTAAGGAAATTGATGGGATTGAAGGCCGATAAATCCCCAGGGCCTGATCATCTACATCCTAGGGTACTTAAGGAAGTGGCCCTAGAAATAGTAGATGCATTGCTGATCATCTTCCAACATTCGATGGAATCTGGAACAGTACCCATGGATTGGCGGGTAGCTAATGTTACCCCACTATTCAAAAAAGGTGGTAGAGAGAAAACGGGGAATTACAGACCGGTAAGCCTGACTGCGGTAGTGGGGAAAATGCTAGAGTCCATTATAAAAGATGTAATAGCAGAGCACTTGGAAAACAGTGACAGGATCGGACAAAGTCAACATGGATTTACAAGGGTAAATCGTGCTTGACTAATCTACTGGAATTTTTTGAGGATGTAACTGGTAAAATAGATAAGGGAGAACCAGTGGATGTGGTGTATTTGGACTTTCAGAAGGCTTTTGATAAGGTCCCGCATAAGAGATTAGCATGTAAAGTTAAGGCACATGGGATTGGGGGCAAGGTACTGACTTGGATAGAGAACTGGTTGGCAGACAGAAAGCAAAGAGTTGGAATAAACGGGTCTTTTTCCGAGTGGCAGGCAATGACTAGTGGGGTACCGCAGGGATCGGTCCTTGGACCCCAGCTATTCACAATATATATTAATGATCTAGACAAGGGAACTAGATGTAATATCTCCAAATTTGAAGACGACACAAAGCTGGGTGGGCGTGTGTGCTGTGAGGAGGATGCCGAGAATCTCCAGGATGATTTGGACAGGTTGGGTGATTGGGCAGAAGCATGGCAGATGCAATATAACGTGGATAAATGGGAGGTTATCCACTTTGGTGTCAAAAACAGGAAGGCAGATTATTATCTGAATGGCAATAGATTGGGAGAAGTGGAAGTGCAACGAGACCTGGGTGTCCTTGTGCACCAGTCGCTGAAGGTAAGCATGCAGGTGCAGCAGGCGGTTAAGAAGGCAAATGGTATGTTGGCCTTCGTAGCGAGAGGGTTTGAGTACAGGAACAAGGATGTCTTGCTGCAGTTGTACAGGGCCTTGGTGAGACCACACCTTGAGTATTGTGTGCAGTTTTGGTCGCCTTATCTGAGGAAGGATGTTCTTGCCATGGAAGGAGTTCAGCGAAGATTCACCAGGCTGATACCTGGCAGGAATGACGTATGAGGAGAGATTGGATCGATTGGGCTTGTACTCACTGGAGTTTTGAAGAATGAGAGGGGATTTCATCGAAACGTATAAAGTTTTAACAGGACTAGACAGACTAGATGCTGGAAGGATGGTCCCGATGGTCGGGGAGTCCAGAACCAGGGGTCACAGTCTAAGGATAAGGGGTAGGCCATTTAGGACAGAAATGAGGAGGAATTTCTTCACCCAGAGAGTGGTGAACCTTTGGAATTCTCTACCACAGAAGGCAGTAGAGGTCAATTCATTAAATATATTCAAGAAGGAGTTGGATATATTTCTCAAGGCTAAAGGGATCAAGGGGTATGGGGAGAAAGCAGGGACCGGGTACTGAATTTGGATGATCAGCCATGATCGCATTGAATGGCGGAGCAGGCTCGAGAGGCCGAATGGCCTACTCCTGCTCCTATCTTCTATGTTTCTACGTTCACTTTGAAGTTTGTTGTAGGCGCACTTATGTCGTGCTTTGTTATTCATGGAAATTAAAATCATTCAGGTAAGGGTGCACTTAATTTATGCTGACCTATTCAATCAGGTTGGCCCAGAAATTTGGGTCGAGGCTTCCCGCGGGTGCAAGCCTCTGACCTGCACTTACCTAGCGCGCCGGCCGTTGTGCTGTTGTCCCGCGTGGGATTCCGATCCTGGGCCTCCTCCAACTGCCGGCGTGCAGTGCTTGCGTATCCCAGGGGCGCAGTTAGTTCGAAGCATCTCCTGGGATCACTTGGGCCATGGAGAGCCAATGGTAGCAGGGAATGCCCATTCATAAATTTGACAGGAAGAGCTGTCAAAACTATAAATACAAATCAGCCCCAAAACATAACTAAAACTTCAAAGACATTTTTTTTAATCACATTTTTAAAATAACTATAAATTACATAAAATAACTATTTTAAACAATAATTTAAATTTTTGAAAAAATTAATTACAGTTTCTAACGGGGCTAAAAATAAACTTACCTTTCTTTAAAGTATTTAAAAATAATAAACCTGTGGAAAAAATGTTTTAATTTTACTTAATTCACCACTTACCTTGTTAAATGCAGGCCTTGCGACTGCTTTTTAAAAGTGTAACTCCTGGAGACTTACCCTCCCAGAGAAACCTGCAAAAAAAACATAAGTTCCAGGCGCACGAGCTGCCTCTCCGGCGCACGTGTTCGACCTGTGAACCCCTTCCTTTAAGGGAATGGAAGTTCCGGTTTCCCGCGCATGCACAGTGCGTGCACGAATCCGGCACTTTCGTTGGGCCTATGCCTGAGTACCCTGCGCGTACTCACCCATGGTGACCCAAATTTCTGGGTCGTTATGTTATTGGTATATCATGTAGGGCAAAGGGGTGTGATGTATTGTCATGTTTTTGGACGAGTACTGGATTGAAGGATTAGTCCAGTGGTAGCAGTTGCAGAATCATAGAAACTTACAGCACAGAAGTAGGC
This sequence comes from Somniosus microcephalus, assembly GCF_052327205.1. Classification (NCBI taxonomy): domain Eukaryota; kingdom Metazoa; phylum Chordata; class Chondrichthyes; order Squaliformes; family Somniosidae; genus Somniosus; species Somniosus microcephalus. The sequence goes on along the minus strand of NC_140992.1, from coordinate 47,841,562 downwards.
CATTCAGCCTGTCGTGTCTGTGCTGGCTCTTAGAGCAGTCATGCTCAGTCCCACATTCCCGCTTTTTGTCCATAACCCTGTAAGTTCTTCATCCTCAACTACCTGTCCAACTCCCTTTTAAAATTATTTATGGAATCATCTTCCACCACACTTAAAGGTAGAGTTGGCTCAGAATAGATAGCATCCTGCATATCAGCATCAGACTCTGCCAGCCTGGTTGTTGCTAAATAGACGAGAAAACGTCACTGATCACGTGTGCTCTGGTGTCCCTTGCAGCAGTCACTGAGGAGGCCTCTGAGTGACTGTATTGTACTTCAACCTCCAAAGCAATTAGGGACACCTCCCCAGGAATGTCCAATGCTAGGCCTTTTTGCATGACAAGCTATAACTTCTGCAGAACACAAGAGCTGGAGCATACTACAGAGCCCCTCCCAACCGGTCATGGCAACGAAAACGCTTCTTTGAGACCCCTATGGTCCTCTCAATGACCGCACTGGTAAATGCATGTGCCTTGTTATAACGCTCCTTTGCTACTGTTTTTTGAGGACTTAGCCTAAAGCCTAAATCAGAGATAACAGGGTGAGAAGAAACTGTTTGTGTTCTGCATACTTTGCCCACCTACTTCATGAAGTGTACTCTTTCGATGAAGTGTAATGCTGGCTAGCCTTATCTTGGCAGACGTCCTGAGGCTATAACGATAGCAAAATACTGCAGATGTTGGAAATCCGAAATAACAACAGAAAATGCTGGAAAAACTCAGCAGGTCAGGCAACATCCGTGGAGAGAAATTTGAGTTGACGTTTCGGGTTTGACCCTTCTTCAAAACTCCTTGGCCTCTTGTACTGTTCCACGGAAGCTCAACGTAAACTCGAGGAACAGCACCTCATCTTCCGATTAGGCACTCTGCAGCCTTCCGGTCTCAATATCGAGTTCAACAATTTCAGATCATAACCTCGGCCCCTATTTCATTTTTACTTATATTTTTCCACTCCTTTCCTCCCCCCCCCCCCTTTCCTTTTGTTTCTCTCTCACACCTGGCAGCTATCTTTTGCCCTGCCAGTACACTTTACACCTAATCCCAGCATATTACCATCTCGTCTAGCTTCTAATCTCTTTTACTTCTTTTGGTTCTTTTATTCTTTTGTCCGATCGCAGCCCTGCCTTCGATCTAGTTCCTTTTCTCTCCAGTTTTGAAGAAGGGTCAAACCCGAAACGTCAACTCAAATTTCTCTCCACGGATGTTGCCTGACCTGCTGAGTTTTTCCAGCATTTTCTGTTGTTAGTCCTGAGGCTATACATCTTTTTTCTTATCTGTTCCTACATCCTGTGGACGTTTATCACTACATTCACTCTGGCAGCTGACATGAATCAGTCATTCATGAAAGAAAGACTTATGAAATAATACTGAGCGGCCTACAGGTGGCGCTGTCCAGGGAGAGTATAAATACTCGGGCACAGGCCCAGCTTGCGCAGGACATTCTTAACAGGAAATAGTGAAGGAACAACTAGATCTCCATGTTGTAAAACAGTTGATTAAAGTTTGTTTAATGCTTAGACCAAGTGCCCAGTAGTTTTCTTACGTCAGTAGCCATCTCCTGTCAAGCAGCCTTGACATCTAAAATAACAACAGAAAACGCTGGAAAACTCAGCAGGCCAGGCAGCATCCGTGGAGACAGAAACAGAGTTAACGTTTCAGGTCGAAGACCTTTCATCAGAACTGGAAAAAAAGCAGGAAATGGAATAGATTTAAAGCTAGTTTAGGGGCTGGGAAAAGGGGGAGGGGTTGAAAGAACAAAAGGGAAGGTTAGAGATAGGGTAGAAAGCAGGAGAGATTAAGAGACATTGAGAGACATTAAGAGATATTCAAGACAAGAGGAGGTGGTAATGGGGCAGGTTAAGGAACAAAGGATGGCTCTAGATGAAGTGTGAATTGCGCTGCCATGTGGGAGGGAAGAAAAAAAGGGCCAAACAAAAAGTGTGGATAAAAATTTTTTTTAAATATATCTATATATGTGTGTGATAGGGGCTGTGGTTATGATCTGAAATTGTTGAACTCTATGTTGAGTCCAGAGGGCTGTCGAGTGCTTAATCGAAAGATGAGGTGCTGTTCCTCGAGCTTACGCTGAGCTTCCGTGGAACAATGCAAGAGGCCGAGGACAGTGAGGTCTGAGTGGGAATGGAGCGGTGAATTAAAGTGACAGGCCATCGGGAGCTCTGGGTCCCCCTTACGGACTGAACGGAGGTGTTCCGCAAAGCGGTCACCCAATCTGCGTTTGGTCTCCCCAATGTAGAGGAGACCACATCGTGAGCAGCGAATACAGTATACTAAATTGCAAGAAGTACAAGTAAATCGCTGTTTCACCTGGAAGGGGTGTTTGGGGCCCTGGACTGTGGGAAGGAGAGAGGTATAAGGGCATGTGTTGCATCTCCTGCGCTTGCACGGGAAGGTGCTGGGCGAAGGGGAAGGGGTGCTGGGGGTGGTAGAGCAGTGGACTAGGGTGTCGCGGAGGGAGCGGTCCCTACAGAATGCTGAAAGGGGAGGTGAGGGGAAAATGCGTTTGGTGGTGGGAACACGCTGGAGGTGGCGGAAATGGCGGTGGATGATCCGTTTTCTGCTCCTACTTCTTGTGTTCTAATTCTGTGTTAGATTTCAGGAGATGGTTTTATTCCTGTTCCTGGCTGGGGTGGAGATCGCCTTTACAGAAGGTAAGTACTGTAGAAAATATAGGGACAGAGTGATCTCCTGGAAGAGTTTCGATCGCCTAGATGGGTCGGAGAGGAATTTCCCAGATTTTTTTCTCCCAAATTGGCCATTGGGTTTTTTATCTGGTTTTTCGCCTCTCTCGGGAGATCACATGGGTTCGGGTGGGATGGAGAGTGATAGAAGATTTGAGGTTAGGATCAGATCAGCCATGATCTTATTGAATGGTGGAGCAGGCTCGAGGGGCCGATTGGCCTACTCCTGCTCCTATTTCTTATGTTCTTATGAATGTGGAGGCTGGTGTGGTGAAAGGTGCCATCTCCTGCTCTCGCCCTGAACTAGAAAATTTCATTCACTTTGCTTCCAATTTCCACTCTTCCCTCACCTTCACATGGTCCATCTCCGACTCTTCCCTTCCGTTCCTCGACTTCTCTGTCTCCATCGTTAACTCTGTTTCTCTCTCCACGGATGCTGCCTGGCCTGCTGAGTTTTTCCAGCGTTTTCTGTTGTTATAACGGATTTCCAGCATCTGCAGTATTTTGCTATTGTATTAGCCTTGAAATCTATTTTGCCATGAATCATTCTTTACTGCACTTCTTCCATTAGCACCTGACGTGTTCTGCCTGTTTATCCAGCTAGCGTTCATTCTCTGCACAACAATGGAGTAGCCACCTGAAATAGCAACTGCAGCCTTTAAGAATTGCAGCTGCATGCTATTCCCTGCTCCTCTCCCCCATCATTGACCTCAAGTTCTGCTGGCAGGCCAAATCCAGGCCAGGAGCTCACTACGAGGCTGACCTCTCAAAATCCTGTAAGCTGGTCACACAATTGCTCAGTCCAGCACTATATCAGCAAACTCTAAGCTTACTGCCTGGTGATCTCATCGCTTAGTAGCTATACTGGAAAATTCACCCTTTTGCTTTATAAACTGCAAGATCAAAGCTCAAGCTGGTGAGCTCTAATATTAGAAAAAAAATTTGATCTTGTTCCCTGGTACCTTTGTAAATTAATACTATACTTTTTTTAGCATGGGCTCATTTTGTTAACGCTACTATTTTTGAATTGTGATGGCTGAGATGAATACATTTATACTGATGTTTTATTTAACTACAGCCATATTACAATATACTATTTTGGTCTAAAAACACTACTAAGGAAACTATGAAGTCGACTTTAACTCCAAGCGAGTTTCGGTTGGGCAAGTCCAAAAGGCCCAGATTTGAGGCCAGGGGCATTTTAACTCCTGGGCCTCATCTGCATGCTGTTGGTCAGCTGCCCATCTGCAACAGGTGGAAGGCTGCAGTGGAAGCTCTGTCAGCCATCTGGCACCAGAGCAAAGCTCACCAGCAAGAAGGTACGTCGCGAAGAGGGAGATTTCGGGAAAGTCTCTCAGGAGGGAAGGATGGGAAGTCCAGGGAAAGAGAAGCCGCAACTTGTACAGATAACTGTAGCTGTAGTAAAGACAGCTGCATGACGGTAGCTGTAGTAAAGATAGCTGCTTGACGGCAGTCGGATAAATAGGAAGCCATCTTGGCCATGCGGCAGTACTACATGAGCTGGCACTGACTCAAGACCTAATAAAGAGTACTCAACGATATCTACTCGTAAGCCTCTTAATACTACGATATAAGATAACATTACATGGTACCAGGATTTATAGAATGCACGATACGGGCATACCACAACAATGGAAGGGATAAAACCACCGACTAGCCTGCAACTTGAAGGAAATCTGGACGAAAATTGGCGCGAATTAAAACAACGCTTTCTTCTCTACCTCACAGCGATCGACGCCACGACTAGCTCTGGAACACGTAAGGTAGCTTTGTTGCTAACAGTGGCTGGCTCGCAGGCAATCGAGCTGTATAATACATTTATGTTCGCAGCTGAAGGCGACAAAAATGATCTGGACAAGGTGATAGATTTGTTCAATAAATACTGCACACCTAAAAAGAATGAAACGTTCGAGAGATTTGTTTTTCGCTCCCGCGGGCAAAAGCAAGGAGAATCCTTTGATGTTTTTCTGACGGACTTAAAAACAAAAGCACAAACATGTAACTTTGGGGGCTTGAAGGAATCGATGATACGCGATCAGGTCGTTTTCGGAATACTTGACAAATCCCAAAGAGAGAGGAAATAGTCAGCGAAATGACAGGAGCAAAATTCTTCTCCAAGATGGACACCTCGCATGGATTCTGGCAGCTGAAACTTAATGAAGAGAGTACTAAGCTGTGCACCTTTAACACCCCGTTTGGTCGATACTCTTACCAGCGCCTGCCCTTTGGCATTAGCTCCGCCCCAGAAATCTTCCACAGAGCAATGGAGCAAATCATCGAGGGCCTGGATGGTGTGCGGATGTACATGGATGATCTGGTAGTATGGGGCTCCACTCAGGGAGAGCACAACACCAGACTGGAAAAAACATTTCAGAGGATACGGCAATATGGACTCAAACTAAATAAAGACAAATGTCAGATCAGCGTCAATGAAATCACATTCCTCGGGGACAAGGTTTCTGCAGAAGGGATTCAGCCAGACAAGTCAAAGGTAAAGGCCATACATGACATGGAAAAACCGAAGGACAAGAAAGGGGTTCAGCGGGCCCTTGGCATGGTTAATTACCTAGGGAAATTCATTCCAAATCTGGCAGTGAAAACCGCTCACTTGAGAAAACTGCTGCACCAAGAGACAGAGTTCCAATGGGAACATGAACATGAGAATGAATGGAAGGGGCTGCTATACATTCTAGCAAGTGAACCCCTACTGAAGTTCTTCTGCCCTGAAAAGAGGACAAAAATGTCCACAGATGCCTCTAAGGATGGATTAGGGGCTGTCCTTCTACAGGAAGGTGAAGGAGAATGGCGACCAGTGGCATATGCGTCACGCTCCATGACGACTACAGAATGCGCAAATAGAGAAGGAGTGCCTGGGCTTGGCATTTGAGTGTGAAAAATTTCATACCTACATCTATGGACTTCCCAAGGTTATCCTAGGAACTGACCATAAGCCACTGCTAGGGATCGCAAAAAAGCATCTGTGTGATGTGTCATCACGGATACAGCGCCTAATGATGAGACTGCAATGTTATGATTTTGAGCTCACATATGTGCCAGGGACACAAATGTTCATTGCAGATACACTATCCAGGGCTGCGCCTCGTGCCACACAAAACAGTGAAACAGAAGAGGATGTGGACCTTCATGTGGATATGGTCTATCCAGCATTGCCCGCCTCACAGGAACAACTATCAAAGATAGCCACAGAGACATCAAAGGACCCTGTTCTGAGGAAAGTGATGAGAAATCTTCAAGAGGGTTGGAAGAAAGGGTCATGTAAACAATATCATCATATTCAGTCTGAGCTTTCTGTGGTCAATGGACTACTGCTTAAGTGTGACCGGATTGTAGTGCCCATCTCTATGCGACGAGAAATGCTTAACAGGATACATGAAGGGCACCTGGGTGCGGAAAAGTCAAAAAGGAGAGCACGTGAGGCACTCTACTGGCCAAACATGAACCCTGATATTGACCAGATGATCAGTGAGTGTGCTACATGTCAGGAGTATCACTACAAGCAAACAAAAGAGCCCCTCATTACCACAGAGCTCCCATCACAACCTTGGGAAAAGGTAGGAACTGATATTTTTCACTACGAAGGAAAAGACTATTTGTTAGTTATTGATTATTACTCTAATTATCCTGAGATTGCTCTCCTACCCAGCACCACGTCAAGAGCTGTAATAACTCACCTGAAGTCAATCTTTCCCTCTAACTCTGGTCTCTGATAATGGCCCTCCCTATGCCAGTCATGAGTTTCAGTCGTTTGATACAGAGTATGAGTTTAAGCATGTAACCTCCAGCCCGCTCTACCCTCAAGCCAATGGAAAAGCGGAGAAGGGGGTGCAGATTGTGAAAAGACTATTAAAGAAAGCAGCACACAGCAACACTGACCCATATCTGGCCATGATGTCGTACAGGGCGGCCCCGCTGGAAAGTGGCAAGTCTCCAGCTGAGCTCTTACTGGGTCGCAAAATCCGTACTCGACTTCCCAGGCATGTCACACCTGATCACAGAGATGAGGTATGGGCAGACAAGGCCCGGAAACTTCAGCGGAAACAAAAAACGCTCCATGACCGCACAGCCAATGCACTAGTGCCTCTACAGGAGAAGGATGTCGTTCGCATTGAAGGGCCTGGGTCATGGAATCAAAGAGCCACCGTTCTACAACAGGTTGCCCCCAGGTCATACAGAGTCATGACAGAAAATGGCAATGTGTATCACAGAAACAGGAGGCACCTACTGAAAACCACTGAGACCTATCAGCCGCAGGAGGACAGAGAGGATGAGCTGATGACGGAAATCCGACAGAGTGATGAGACGAGGGCAATGCCACAAAGTGATGAAGTACACAGGGGTGACAATGAGACAAGGGATCCGTGTGGTACAGACATGAACTTAATGGACACAACTGGGTTGGCCCAGCAAATACCCGCTCAGCTACGCAGGTCACAGCGCACCAGAAAGCCTGTCGTTAGACTCGACCTGTAGACAAGGGAAAGACTGTAAACAGCTAATGGACTTCTGGGTGTGGGTAGTGTTTATATGTACCGGCAGTTATCGCAAGGTATAGTTACACTGACAGTTTTTACATGTTGTTAATAGTAATTAATAGTAGTTACACTGACTGTTTTTATATGTTGTTAATATGTGTTCTATGTGTTATGTTATGTTATGGTGTTTACTGTTTATGTCATCGTTGAGGGGGAAAGATGTACAGATAACTGTAGCTGTAGTAAAGACAGCTGCTTGACGGTAGCTGTAGTAAAGACAGCTGCTTGACGGTAGCTGTAGTAAAGACAGCTGCTTGACGGCAGTCGGATAAATAGGAAGCCATCTTGGCCATGCAGCAGTACTACACGAGCTGGCACTGACTCAAGACCTAATAAAGAGTACTCAACGATATCTACTCGTAAGCCTCTTAATATTACCATATAAGACAACTTTCCTACCTGCTCCTCCCGGCCCCACAAAGAAGTAATTTCTACTTCCCTTGGAGGGCCTCTTCGAGCTCCCGACAGCTTCTGATGTACCTTCACCTGGCGGGAAAGTCTAGACGACTTTCTCACTCAGGCTTGAGTTAAGATTCAATTTGGGTCACATTGACGTGATAAATTTATGAGGCTTCTGCCAACATCTGGTGAGCACCTCAGCCACCGAACTGCAACAAACAGTTAAAATGGTGGCCAGCAAGATTGCGGTGGTAATTGGGTAGTAAGGCTGAAGCTGCCATTTTAAAGGTCTTCCTGCCCCATTCCGGCGGGTGGTGTGACTTAAAATTCCCACCTATATGTGTTAAACAGGAGGTTTTCTGTAATAATGTTTTCCATTTAACATTATTAAGTGGGAAAATGTTGAAATAAAGTTGGTACACTCAGCAAATACACATTATGTTACCATGTTATTATATGAACATTTTTGGTGATTTGAATTGAATACCAAGCTGTAAAAATCATAATACATGGATTTACTTATGTCTATTCAAGAGTTAGTAATTACACTAGCAAGTGGAATTTTTCATGTGGCTTTAGCCTTGAACCCACATTCACAATCCTAGCCTAAAAATTTAAGCTCCTCATTCATTCATGGCTCAATTACAATTTACATTTTAGTCCCTGTTTATTAGTTGAATTAATGAGATAAAATAATGCAAAAGTACATGATGTGAGTTATGCTGGCTTAAACTTTCCAAACTGAACAAAGACCATTTTTCCTGTTTTTATGCCACTGCTGTAATATTTAGTCTGGAAAGGACAAAGAAATGTCTAAGGAATGTCTAAGAAATGCCCAACTGGAAAAAAAAACATGTTTTGGTGCAAAGAAAAGCTATGTGCACTTAAAGATATTTCAGTTTTCCTCCTTACCTCTTCCTCTTCCTCTTTCCTAGCTGATGTTCCTTCCAGTCATAACCTTGACCGTTCATCTCTTGCTAAAAAGCGATTTACATTGCAGGGTCTTTCCAATCGCAGACCTCAGCAGAAAGGTAAAACAACTAAGTGCAACTGGTGTAACTTCAGTGTCCGTCCTATACCTCATGGCTCTTCACCTTTCCAAACAAATACCTTGTCACTGTTCCATACTTTCTCCATGTGTAATTTGTAAGATATATTTACTTGTGTTCTATGTATAGGTTGTGTTGTCTGATTTTGTCATCTGATTTTCTTTGGACTTCTGTCAGTTATTTTATAAAATCCCCTAATGCTCACAGATGTGAACATTGCTGTCATGGGATCATAAACCCTAAAAGTTAAACAATTGGCTGTTAATTTGTGCATCATGCAACTTTTTCACCATCAACCCTGGTAAAACAAAACTTTGCAAGGGCAATGTCTTCCCTGTAAAGTCACAAGAAACCTTTTTTGCTTTAAGTTGATAAACACGTTGTGGAGGGATTCTTCAAAATCAACTGGGTTCGCGGTGCAGAATGAAAGAAAATGTGGCCGGTAGGGCCTCACCACCCAAGTGGGATTCCCGCCTCCCATGCCACCAGGACCACCGCTGCCCATTCCTCTCCTGGCACGTAACATGTAAATGGCAGTGGGGCGCGGGGGTTGGGGTGCCTGGGGTCATGGCAGATTTCCCTGCTCTCTGCCACACTTACTGCCATTTCCTGGGGCTATGTGGAAATTGGAAATAGACCATGTGGAATTTGGGGATAGACCCAAGTAATTGGCAGTTAATATCCAAGTGGAAGAAGAGGGCCTCATAGCCTCCACTCCCTTCTTCAATCCAAGATACATAGCAGCTGAAGACCTCAGTCTCGGTCTCGTTCCAATCTTTGGGTCACTTCTGCCCCTCAAGTCGCTTGTCGGATCTTCTGGTGTAGCAGTCCCAGCATTTCTTCACTGATCCTGGTAGGCTCTCTCTTAACAGTGGGAATCCCTTCAAGCGCCCTGACATAGGAAAATGGTTCAGAGCCAGAGCAGACATGGAAGTAATGCCCCATCAAAGCTCTGCCCTGAAGAGGAAAAGCCAGGCATTATTTGTGTTGCAGAAACTGTTTTCATAATGTGTGGCTCTTCTGGGCTTTTTGTGCTGCAAATAGAGGCAATCAATCCCTTTGACCCTTTTCAGATATGCCTGTATAAACTAGTTATGTATTTACAGAGTAATATGATTTTTCAGAATTGGATATAATTTTGAGGACAAGAGGCAGGAAGTGCTTTGCAAGTGACTGCACTCAAAGTCTGGACAACCCATTAAGGGCTAGAAAGGCTTATGTTTTAGTCAATCAGTGAACTCTTTTATTTAAGCTGGCAGATGAGCAATTCCAAGTAAGCCATATTATTTTCAATTTATACCATTTACTTGTCACCATATAATATCAAAATGTAGAAAAAAATCAGAATAACTTTTAATGGGGGGGGAGTTGTTTGCTCTAGAAAATGCCACTGGTTCTATTGAAAAATCTTTGTAACCATAATATAAATTGTATAAATTAAGACAAATGAAAATTTCAGGCATGCTCATATTTGTCAGTAAACTATGACCAAACTATTTGCCTGTTTTAACTATTGCACAACATTTAAAATGTAGGCCCAGCAACTGGTTTGTGTTGACCTAGTTTAGTGGCAGAATCAAAACTCACATCTAAACCGCAGACGTACAGTACAAGCTGGAAATCCATATGAAATTCAGGCAAGTATGCATAAATGCTAGTGAATCTGTGAAATGTTGCTGCAACTGCATGAAAGATAGAGGACCACACAAGCGGTAATTTTACAACAGTAATAATGTCATTTCTTTCAAAAAGTTTGAATCAATTAATAAGACTTGATTGATTTTTTTTCAGTTTTTAATTCAGTGTCTCATATACGTATCATCAATGACAAGCTAGATACAGAAATCAATTCTTTTTACTGTTTGCATGTATGTTCCATCTGAAAGATTATTTGACCAAACTGTAGGTAACGCATCACCTAATTCAATTCTAGTCACTCAACCAGATGACATATTGGATGTTTAAAATGTTTTCCTTGCTGTATGCATTTATCACTTGGTTGAGCACTAAATTACACGTCATTTATGTAATCAAGTTTGACATTCATCATTTTAGGAAGTGAAATAAGAAAGGGAAAACTGCAAATGCTGGAAATCTGAAATAAAACCAGAAAAAGTGGAAATACATCAGAGCCATTCTGTTGAAGGGTACACACCAAAAATATCATAGACTGTCTCTTCTCTTTACAGGTGCTGACTGACCTGTTGTGTCGTTCCAGCTTTTTCTGCTTTTATTTTAGGGAGTGAACTGGGTATTAAATAAGATCAAAAACAACCTGTTAGGTAAGCAGAGTGTGAAAGATGTAGAAAGATACAAAGAAACAAAGAGTAGTGAATGGGAGCTCTACTAAAATTAGTTGAGGATAATAAAAATGAGTATTAGAAGGGTGTAAAAAGACAATAGAAAGCCAAGCTAAATAAGTTAAATATTAAAGATGAGATAGAAGGACTAATTTTACAAGTTGCACTGCCAGCCAGATGTCCCACCGCCAATGGTACATATTGGAAATTAGTGCACACTGTACCCATGACTTTCCACCCAAATTCCTAATAAGCACTCCCAATAGGTAAGGCTCTGTGCGAGAAAAATAATTGCCTATAATTTCCACTGGATGCATGTTGGCAATATAAAATGTCATTATGCCAAAATAAGAATGTGAGGGTCCAACATCCATGGGGGTGCAGCACAAAGGCCAGAAGACAGGCCAGATACACCCCGGATACACCAGGTCCTGCCTTTACGTCAGAGTGCCCACTTGGCCAGTGATATGGAGGTGGTGGAAGACAGGCCAAAGACTTCCTGCATTGGTAAACCCATGACCTTGGCCTTACAAGAGGTCAGGGCACTTTGGAGCCCAGCACCTCCGGTGAGAAGAGATGTACTCCTGTTCCTTGGTGGATGTGGGGACCAAATTGGGGTCCAGGCCAGGAATGTGGCCTGATCTACCAAAGATCATAATTTTTTTGATAAGTGCCATGCGACCCATTTACTGAGTCCTAAGTCAGAATATTTCGGGGAGGGGGTGTCTGAGATACCTCTCCCCCAGCCTGGGCAGCAAGACCAGATTTTGCGGTATCCCTGTTTAACAGACATCCAAGATGTTTAGTGCCCCCAGATGCCCCTAGTGATGTGGGTATCTGCCAGCAATATTTTAAATCAGATGACCTCCCATTCACCCGGCTTACTCTGACAGGGTTAGCGATGAAGGTCACCAGCAGGCCCAATACCGGCATAATTGTAGGGATTTTATTCCCGAGGAATTTTTGGGGCCGAGCAGGGAAACATACTAGGACTCTGAGGTATTTGTAGTCACATTTATATCACTACTCCGACTCCAGCAGGGTGGTGCTCAATACCATACCTACAACCTCTGTGCGGGACAATGAGCACTGTGCCAGTGATTTCTGTTCTTGGTACTAATGAAAAGTCAGATTCCAGACACTGGGAGTTTGCCTTATTTATACTAAAGTGTGCTGTTGGCAGCTGGAGTTCCGTGCTCCTGCCACTGACAGCATACTATCATTGTAAAAGTGCCTTAGAAACATAGAAAAATAGGAGCAGGAGCAGGCCATTCGGCCCTTCGAGCCTGCTCTGCCATTCAATATGATCATGGCTGATCCTCTATCTCAATACCATATTCCTGCTCTCTCCCCATACCCCTTGACACCTTTTGCGTCTAGAAATTTATCTATCTCTTTCTTAATTATATTCAGTGACTTGGCCTCCACAGCCTTCTGTGGTAGAGAATTCCACAGGTTCACCACCCTCTGAGTGAAGAAATTTCTCCTCATCTCAGTGCTAAATGTCCTACCCCGTAACCTGAGACTGTGACCACTTGTTCTAGATCCCTCAGCCAGGGGAAACATCCTCCCTACATCCAGTCTGTCTAGCCCTGTCAGAATTTTATACGTTTCAATGAGATCCCCTCTCATTCTTCTAAACTCTAGTGAATACAGGCCTAGTCGACCCAATCTCTCCTCATACAACAGTCCTGCCATCCCAGCAATCAGTCTGGTGAACCTTCGCTGCACTCCCTCTATGGCAAGTATATCCTTTCTTAGGTAAGGAGACCAAAACTGCACACAGTACTCCAGGTGTGGTCTCACCGAGGCCCTGTATAACTGTAGTAAGACGTCCTTGCTCCTGTACTCAAATCCTCTTGCAATGAAGGCCAACATACCATTTGCCTTCCTAACTGCTTGTTGCACCTGCATGTTTGCTTTCAGTGACTGGTGTACAAGGACATCCAGGTCCCTTTGTACATCAACATTTCCCAATCTATCACCATTTAAATAATACTCTGCCTTTCTGTTTTTCCTACCGAAGTGGATAACTTCACATTTATCCACGTTATACTGCATCTGCCATGTATTTGCCCACTCACTCAACTTGTCTAAATCGCCTTGAAGCCTCTTTGCATCCTCCTCACAACTCACAATCCCACCTAGTTTCATGTCATCAGCAAACTTGGAAATATTACATTTGGTTCCCTCATCCAAATCATTGATATATACTGTATTGTGAATAGCTGGGGCCCAAGCACTGATCCCTGCGGCACCCCACTAGTCACCGCCTGCCACCCTGAAAAAGACTAATTTATTCCTACTCTTTGGTTCCTGTGTTAACCAATTTTCAATCCATGCCAGTATATTACCCCCAAACTCATGTGCTTTAATTTTGCACACTAACCTCGTATGTGGGACTTTATCAAAGGCATTCTGAAACTCCAAATACACCACACCAACTGGTTCTCCCTTATCTATTCTACCAGTTACATCCTGAAAAAACTCCAGTAGATTTGTCAAACATGATTTCCCTTTCATAAATCCATGTTGACTTTGTCTAATCCCATTGATATTTTCTAAGTGTCCTGTTATCACATCCTTTATAATATATTCTAGCATTTTCCCTACTACTGATGTTAGGCTAACCGGTCTGTAGTTCCCTGTTTTCTCTCCCTCCTTTTTTAAATAGTGGGGTTACATTTGCCACCCTCCAATCATAGAAACATAGAAACATAGAAGATAGGAGCAGGAGTAGGCCATTCGGCCCTTCGAGCCTGCTCCGCCATTCAACGAGATCATGGCTGATCATCCAAACCCTAGCACCCGGTCCCTACACCGACAGCCATCCCACCCAAGCCCTATCCCCGTAACCCCACATATTTAATCCCCCCCTAACACTAAGGGTCAATTTTTATCATGGCCAATCAACCAATCTGCAGGAACTGTTCCATAATCTATAGAATTTTGGAAGATGACAACCAATGCATCAATTATTTCCATGGCTACCTCTTAGTACTCTGGGATGCAGATTGTCAGGCCCTGGGGATTTATCGGCTTTCAGTCCCATTAATTTCTCCAACACTTTTTTTAGTAATACTAATTTCCTTTAATTCCTCCTTCTCATTAGACCCTTGGGTCTAGAAACTCAGTTGTTAGCGCCAACTGCTAGCGCCTTAGGAGGAGGAGAAGTGGGGCGCTAAGCGGCTAGCGCCCGGGCACGGCGCAATCTGCGCCTCTCGCGAACTTCACTCAAGATTTAGCGGCGGCGCAAAACCGCAGCGTCCACTCAGCTGCGCGCGCAGATCCTGACGTCATTTCATGGTGCAACGCCCTTGGTGCGCCCCGAACCGGAACTTCAGTGGTGCCGCCCTTCTGTGCGCCTGGCGCCCCCAGTGACTGGTGGAGGAGAACGGTTCCCAGTCACTGTGGGGCGCGGGGGGCGCTATTTAAAGGGGACTCCTCCTGCATTATAAGTGGCAGCCATTTTGTGGCAATCCTTCTTTGTGAGAGACGGATATTTGGAGAGAGACAAAGGGAGAGAGCTTTCTGGATTGACTCAGCACTCGCACAGGTACTTCTGGCTTCAGGCCAGAGCATTGCACTTGGATTTAACTTTCAGTGCCATAGCCTTGAGTCGCCACATATAATGGGGGCTGCAACGGATGGAAACATTGGCTTACTGCATTGCATTCAAACGCCATGAGAGAGTGCCAGTCATGGCCAGACGGAGAAGGGCCAACAGGCGTCGGCACAGGAGGCCTTACCCACCCAGGGTATACCGCCAGCAGTTCTCATATCTGAACATGTCTGAGGAGCAGTGTGTTCGGAGGCTGCGATTCAGAAGGGAGGTGGTCACTGAGATCTGCCACCTGCTTCGCAGAGATCTGCAGCCACAGCTGAGGAGCAGGACGTCTCTGTCGGTGGCAGTGAAGGTGACGGTGGCTCTCAACTTCTATGCCACCGGCTCCTTCCAATCCGCTACTGGGGACATTGCCAACATCTCCCAGTTCGCGGTACATTGCTGCATCCGCCAGGTGACCAATGCCCTTTTCAGAAGGAGACGTCAGTACATCTCCTTCCCCATGACCCTGGACAAGCAGCAAGAGTGTGCAATGGGATTTGGAGGAATAGCGGGCTTCCCCATGGTCCAGGGCGCCATTGACTGCACGCATGTGGCTTTGCGGGCACCTCTACAGAATGCCGAGGATTACCGCAACCGGAAGGGCTACCATTCGCTCAACGTCCAGTTGGTGTGTGACCACAGGCAGCTCATACTAGCTGTCAATGCCCGCTTTCCAGGCAGCAGCCACGATGCCTTCATCCTGCGCCAGACTTCTGTGGCAGACATTTTCGAAGCCCAGGCTCACCCACGAGGATGGCTTCTCGGGGACAAAGGCTATCCTTTGTGCACCTGGCTGATGACCCTGCTCCGTGTTCCCAGCACCCCTACTGAAGAGCGATACAATGACAGCCATCAAGCTACCAGGAACATCGGCGTGCTCAAGCAATGGTTCTGCTGTCTGGATCGTTCCAGAGGAGCCCTACAGTACTCGCCTGAGCGAGTCTCCCATTTCGTTGTCGTGTGCTGCATGCTGCACAACCTGGCTATCCTCAGGACTCAGCCACTGCCAGCAGACATTGGAGAACCACCAGAGGAGGAGGAGGAGGAGGAGGAGGACCAAGACGGGAGGGAGGCACAAAGTGGAAGGGCCGTCCGTCGGCGGCTTATTGCAACTCGGTTCTAGGCCCCCTCTCAGGAAATGGCTTGTGCCAATGAAAGAACATGAATGCAGCCGCTCCACAAGCCCTCAGCCGGTCAAGGCAACAAATAGTTCAAAGTGCAAACATGGACAATGTGATTAAAGAAAATTTTTTACTGTGCAAACTCTGTGCCCTTCCCGCATGACAAACTAATTCAGATAAACCCCCCAAAAAACAGTCAGAGACATAACTGGCTCTCACAACCTTCAGAAAATGAAAAAAACAGTTAAACAAAAATGGCCATTGTTGCGTCCGTGTATAATAAGACACAGACTGCGGAGAATGGTACAACAGGTGTTTACTCAACGTGGCTCACACTGCAACTGGTCTGTACAGATTACTACTCAGTGCTATATACAGGTGTGGTCACTGCCGGTACTGCAGTATACATGAGCTGTAAAACACAGTTCCCCCCCTTAAAGGTATATACATTACAATTCCTCCCCTTTTAGATTAACAGTACCATAACACTCATTTAACATGCAACATTAGCTGAAAATAGTCTATTTATATATTCAGTCTTTGGAGAGGCTTCCTGATCCTTTCTGGATAGCGCCTTTTCCGAGTGTCTTGCTCTTGGTGCGGAGGCGATTCTGGCCCCCTGTCGTCGGTTGGTTCATCAGCTTCCGATGCTACTGTTTCTGGGGTAGATGTGACCTGTACGTCGGGTTCATCACCAGGTACGTATGGGCGAGGCATGGGGTTGACTTGTTCCTGTGACTCTAGGATCTGGTCAGCATGGCGTCTCACGATGCTCTCCCCAACGTCCACTGTGTACATTAGTGGGCCCTGCCGTGTGCATATCGTTCCTGGCTGCCATTTTTCTGTTCGGTAGTCGCGGGCCAAGACTGGTTGCCCTACATTGAAGCTCCTTGTTGGCTTCTCATGGATGTGCTGCAATTGCTTACTCTCAACATCTCTTCGTACGTTTGGTCTGAGCAAATCCAGGCGAGATCTTAACCTTCGGTTAAAGAACATCATGGCTGGGGCCTGGTTGGTGACTGCATGTGTCGCATTCCGGTAGACGAACAGGAAATTGTCCACCTTGTGCTGCAGCGGAATGTTGTCATTGTACATAGCCTTTATTGCCTTCTTAAAGGTTTGTACGAACCTCTCAGCCAATCCATTAGTGGCTGGATGATACGGGGCGGATGCGTAATGCCTTACCCCATTCTTTTTCAAGAACCTCCGGAACTCTTCGGACACAAACTGTGGTCCGTTGTCGGAGCAAATCTGTTCTGGCAAGCCATTCCTGGCAAAAATGGTCCGTAAGACTGCAATAGTTTTCTCCGTGGTGGTGGAGGACATTTTGATGACCTCAGGCCATTTCGAGTGCGCATCCACGGCTATTAAAAACATTGAGTCCATGAATGGACCAGCAAAATCAATATGCACCCGTTGCCATGGAGATGAGGGCCACTCCCATGGGTGTAGAGGGGCCTGTGGTGGTGCATTTTGGACTTTCTGGCATCCTGAGCAGCTCTTGGTCAGGTCCTCAATTTGTTTATCGATTCCCGGCCACCACACATAAGCCCTGGCTAGGCTTTTCATTTTTACCCCTCCCAGATGACCCTCATGAAGCTCATTGAGCACTCTATCCCTTAACTTGGGTGGAATTACCACTCGGGATCCACACATCAAGGTCCCCCGGCACACTGACAGCTGTTCTCTCCTTGTCGAGAATGCTGGCAACAGTGAGTCGCCATGTGCTGGCCATCCCTTCACCGTCAAATCATATACCCGAGACAGTGTCGGGTCATTTCGGGTTTCCTTTTCGATACAAGCGTTAGTTACCGGTAGGTATTCAACTATAGTCGAATGGAATATTTCGACAGGATGCACTGCTGGTGCTTCCTCCGCAGTAGGCAGTGGCAGGCGCGATAGCCCATCAGCATTTCCATGCTGTTTCGTGCCCTTATATTCAATCTCATAGTGGTGCGCCCCTAGAAAAAGTGACCATCTTTGTAGTCGTTGCGCAGTCATCACCGGAACGCCCTTCTTCGGATTAAAAATGGAGACAAGAGGCTGGTGATCAGTCAGCAAGGTGAATTTCTGCCCGTGCAGATAGTGATTGAACTTTTTCACTCCCCACACTAGGCTGAGGGCCTCCCTGTCAATCTGGGTGTAGTTACGCTCGGCTGAGATTAGTGATCGTGACGCAAAGGCTATTGGCCTCTCTGAGCCGTCCGAGAATTTGTGCGACAGCACCGATCCAATGCTGTAGGGAGACGCATCACATGCCAACCGAATTGGTAATGCCGGGTTGTAATGGGCCAATACCTCTTTCGATGTGATTAGTGTTTTGCTCTTCTGGAAAGCTCGTCTACATTCGTCACTCCACTTCCATGGCACCCCAGTTTGCAGTAGGGTGTTCAGTGGGTGTAGTATTGTAGACAAATTTGGCAAGAACTTATGGTAGTAGTTTACCAGCCCGAGGAACGACCTCAGTTGTGACACATTTTCCGGTGCTGGAGCCTTGACTACTGCCTCAATCTTCTCTGGGGACTTATGTAACCCCTCTTTATCGATAACGTGGCCACAATACGAGATCTGTTTTCTAAAAAACTCGCATTTGGGGCGGTTAGCTCGGAGCCCATATTCCTGCAATCTAGTGAGCACCTGCTCCAGGTTGGCAAGGTGATCACTGTCATTTTCGCCCGTGACCAGGATGTCGTCCAAATAACACTGGGTCCCTGGGATCCCTTGCAGGACTTGTTCCATTGCCCTCTGCCAAATAGCCGGAGCTGATGCTACCCCGAATACCAGCCGATTGTATTGGTAGAGACCTTTATGGGTGTTGATTGTGAGGTATTTTTTTGATGCTTCTTCTACCTCCATTTGCAGATACGCCTGGGCCAGATCAATCTTAGTGAAGCGTTTCCGTCCAGATAGCGAGGTGAAAATATCTTCAATCCGCGGAAGTGGATATTGTACGGTGTGAAGGACCGGGTTCACTGTTACCTTAAAGTCCCCACAGATGCGAACCTTCCTTGGTTCTCCAGGCGTGCTGCTCAACGACTTTTTCATCACAGGGACGATGGGTGTAGCCCACTTGCTCCAGTCTACCTTGGACAGTACACCTGAACGTTCCAGACTCTCCAGCTCTGCTTCGACAGCTGGGTGGATCGCATAAGGTACCGGTCTGGCCTTAAAAAAAATTTGGGCTTGCGTTTTCTTCAATTTTAATCGTCGCTGTCATGCCTTTTAGTGTTCCGAGTCCTTGCTGGAACACTTCTTTCGCGTCAGTTAGGATCTTTGACAGTCGCCCAGGTGTGACGTCGTCATCCTTTTTGTCAGCCACAGTCAGTGCCTGTATGGAATGCCAATCCAGTTGTATTTTCCGGATCCATTCATGTCCCAGTAATGGTGGTCCTCCATCTTGCAATACATACAGGTCTAGTTTTGGTGTTTCCTTACCGTTATATATAACGGTCACCCTTATTTTTCCTTTGGGGTAGA
Organism: Somniosus microcephalus; assembly: GCF_052327205.1. NCBI lineage: Eukaryota > Metazoa > Chordata > Chondrichthyes > Squaliformes > Somniosidae > Somniosus > Somniosus microcephalus. Next base: position 47,822,299 of record NC_140992.1, on the reverse strand, counting down.
CTTTTTGCCCCGTGTACGTCTTCAAAATAAATTTTGTGTCTCTCAAGGGTATGTGTGAGAATAGCCGCTCGTAGTCCCGTCGGTTTATGACTGTTAGGGCTGATCCTGTGTCCAATTTCATCTTTACCTGGACTCCTGCCAACTTGAGAGTGACCCAAATGGTTCGGTGATCCTCCGTTGTGATCACATTATGTAGTTTCAGACAACTCAGTTCCCTGCTTTCGGAGTCGTTATCACTCTTTTGTTCGTCTGAACTATTCTCCGTCATCTTATGTACCTTCTTGTACTTTCCTTTGGTCGGTTTCTTATTGCTGGTTTTCTTTCCCGACCTGCAGACTCGTGCTATGTGTCCTACTTTTCCACACTGTCTGCACATTTTTGTCTTTCATTCTGGTCGTGTGTTGTTCTGCCGCAGCGATAGCACTTCTCTGTTCCATATGACATTTCGTTTGTGCCATATTCTTGCGGTCTCTGTTGTATCTCTGCAGCACCCCGTGCTGCTGCTTCATATGATACCGCAATGCTGAAAGCCTTTTCCAGCATAAGGTCCTTTTCAGATAAAAGCCGTTTCTGGGTTCCTTCACTTTGAAGCCCACACACAAACTTGTCCCTTAAGGTATCTGCCAGTCCCGCTCCAAACTGGCAGTGTTTCGATAGTTTGCGCCGTTCTGTTAAATAATCAGCATTGCTTTCATCCTTATGCTGGTTCCGTTTGTGAAACTTGAATCTTTCTGTTATCGGCAGTGGTGTGGGGTTTAAATGTTCCTTTAGTATCGTTACTATGTCTTCAAAACTCTTTTCCATTGGCTTTGTTGGGGTTATTAGATTTCGTAATAAACCATACGTCTTTGCACCCATTAAATTTAACAATACCGACGTTTTCTTGTCATCTGACACCTCATTTGCCTTGCAGTACACCTCTATTCATTCGACATATGTAGTCCAATCTTCGACTTCATTGTCAAATGCGGTGATACTGCCACTCTTCGGCATTTTGGGTGTGGTTTAAAATGGCGTCTCCCAATGGCTTAAAATGGCGTCTCCCGCGCTTTCCTTCCTCCCCCGCTGCTGCCAATGCCGCTCCCGGCGGTTCTCGTGGCAATGGCGGCGCCCTGTAGGTTTCGCGCGCTTCTCCTGCGCTGCTGCCAACGCCGCTCTCGGCGGTCCTCGTGGCAATGGCGGCGCCTCGCGGGTTTCTGCGCGTCTCTCTTTCCCTCTCTCCGACGCTGCTTGGCCCCTGAACACCGGCTGCGTCCTGTGCGCTCTGCCCTCTCTCTCCCCCGTCGACGCTGCTCGGCCCTATGCTGTGCCGCTCAGTCGGGCTCTAGCCTGCCGCTGTCCGGGAAGGGTCTGCGCACTACCTGTTGCCAGCCCGTTTCGCTGGACCACCTCAACTGGAAAGCCAAGCCTGGCTCTCGACAGCCTCCCCCGCAATTCTCGAGTCTCTGCTGGATGACTGGGCGGTTGCCCGTGGTTGACGCCCGAGTCTCTGGCCTTGACCTCCAATCCACTGAGCTCCAGGAACGAATCCCCGGGAGGTGATGCAGAGTTGCAGGTAGGTTCAAACCTGCCTTGTCGCCAATGTTGCGTCCGTGTATAATAAGACACAGACTGCGGAGAACGGTACAACAGGTGTTTACTCAACGTTGCTCACACTGCAACTGGTCTGTACAGATTACTACTCAGTGCTATATACAGGTGTGGTCACTGCCGGTACTGCAGTATACATGAGCTGTAAAACATAATTCCCCCCCCCCTTAAAGGTATATACATTACAACCATGATCCTCGGCCTTCATATAAAAAACAAACACAACAGTCTCGGCCTTCATAAAAAACAAACACAACAGTCTCGGCCTTCATAAAAAACAAACACAACAGTCTCGGCCTTCATATAAAACGAACACAACAGTCTCGGCCTTCATATATAAAAAAACCTTCTCGGCCTTCATATATAAAAAAAACATTTGGCCACACCACCTACTTTTTCCCCTGCGAGGGTGATCCGCCTCGCTTCCGCGAGTGGCCCCTTCCCGCCCTGCAGCTCCTCCTCAATGGGACCCCAGTGGCTGCAGCAAGGCTGGGTGAAGGCTGCTGAGGGTCAGATGGTGAGACGGCAGATGCCCTTGGTGGATGGCCTGGACCAGCTCTGGGCCTGGAGGGCCCGGCTGCTGACTGCTCCAACTCTGCTTGGGTGGCAGCAGTCTGTCCTATGGGTGGTGGCAGCTGCAGTGGAGGAGTGACAGTGTTGGCTGCAGGAATGCTGCCAACCTGACAGAGCACAGGCACTCCCTGGTCGGCTGATACACTGGCACTCGCATGGGCAAGCACTGCAGCATGCGCAGCAATCTGCTGAAGCACAGACTGCTGGGCTGCTGCGGCACGGCGAGGGCCCCGGCGATGCCTGGCCAATCCAGCGAGGGTGGCAGCAGTTAGTGCCCGTGTGGCCCTGATCTGTGTCTGCATCAGACCAGCCAGTGAATGCACGGCACGACTGAGCACTTGGCTGGAAGCCGCCTGTGCTGCCGCGAAGTCCTGCAGACTCCTTGCCTGTGCTGCACTGAATTCTTGCAGACTCCTGGCCTGTGCTGCCCCGAATTCCTGAGCACTCCTTGCCAGTGACTCTATGGAGTCAGGCATCCTTGCCACTGCAGCCATGAGCTCAGTGTGCCTGCACTCAGCCTGTGCGCCCATTTCACCAAGGAGCTGCACCTCCTCTGCGCTCACCGTAGCAGGACTGGAGGCCGCACTCACCCTTCGGGGAGAAGGCCGCCGAGCTTCCCCACCCCTCCCGTGTTGCTGCAGCCCGCTGGGCCCCGGAGCTTCACTCTCCTCAGACCCTTCCCCCCTGCTCCCCTCCAGGGAAGACGTGTCCCCATCATGGCCATGGGCTGCCTCGGCTGAGGGTGGCACTGATGGGCCGGCTTCCTCTTCCTCCTCCTCGAATTCAGAATCAGACACAGTGCCAGCTTGAGGGCCCGCCTCCTCACCTGGCGATTCAGCATCTGAAAGCAGGGAGGCACAAGAGTTGCTTTAGAGTGAGGACAGGGCGGCAGCGAGGGAGGCATGAGTGCTGCTATGCACTGCATTGGTTCGATAGTGGCAAAGGATGCTGGTGTGAGGCACAAGTGGAAAGAGAGAGGTCAAAAAGGTGATGACCTTACCATTGCTGTCCAGAACAGGGTCGGCATCTCCACTGGCGACAGGGCCAATCAACTGGCCTGCCATAATGCACTCCACACGCTGCTCCAGGTCGCTGAGCTCTTTGAGGTCAGGACGGCCTCCCCCGGTCCATCGCTGCTGCCTGCGATTGTGGGCCAGCTTGCCCTGCAAGAGAAAGGATGGCCTCTAAGTACAGTGTCAAGCCCTGATCTTGCCTGCACTGCCTCCCATGGTGGAATAGCCCTGACAGTGTCAAGCCTTCATCTTGCCTGCACTGTCTCCCATGGTGGAATAGCCCTGACAGTGTCAAGCCTTCATCTTGCCTGCACTGTCTCCCATGGTGGAATAGCCCTGACAGTGTCAAGCCCTCATCTTGCCTGCACTGCCTCCCATGGTGGAATAGCCCTGACAGTGTCAAGCCCTGATCTTGCCTGCACTGCCTCCCATGGTGGAATAGCCCTGACAGTGTCAAGCCCTGATCTTGCCGGCACTGCCTCCCATGGTGGAATAGCCCTGACAGTGTCAAGCCCTGATCTTGCCTGCACTGCCTCCCATGGTGGAATAGCCCTGACAGTGTCAAGCCCTCATCTTGCCTGCACTGCCTCCCATGGTAGAATTGCCCTGACCGTGTCAAGCCCTGATCTTGCTTGCACTGCCTCCCATGATGGAATAGCCCTCACAGTGTCAAGCCCTCATCTTGCCTGCACTGCCTCCCATGGTGGAATAGCCCTCATAGTGTCAAGCCCTCATCTTGCTTGCACTGCCTCCCATGGTGGAATAGCCCTGACAGTGTGTAAAGTGCTGAATGTGCAAGTGATTTTCATGAGAGTCCCATAGCTGTTGGATGAGGGCTGGGCATTGGGGCTTTCAGATCCCTTTGGCCATAAAGTGAGGTGCACATGCAGGGATGAGGAGGATACTGGAAAGGGTACTCACCCTGAGAACCCGAGTGAGGTCATTGAACTTTTTTCTGCATTGCACAGGAGTCCTGGCAACCATGCTGTTGGAGGTCACCCTGTTTGCCACATCCCTCCAGGCTTTTCTATACTCGCTGGGCAGCGGCCTCCTGCCATTATCAGGGAAGAGGACAAGTCGCCTGCGCTCCACTGCGCCAACCAGTAACTTCAGGGCACCCTCGCTGAAGCGCTGCGCTCGCTCCCTAGCCTTCTCCATAGTCGTGGGCGTTGAACTGTTGAAGCAGCTATGTTCAGGCCTTGAGTCAGGGCTGCAGTGTGCAGGGTGTGGCAGCCAAACAAGTCCACCCTCCCCCTTTAAGAGCTGACCGGCGCCAGCGTGTCTGCCTTAGAAACATAGAAACATAGAGATAGGAACAGGAGTAGGCCATTCGGCCCTTCGAGCCTGCTCCGCCATTCAATGAGATCATGGCTGATCTTCGTCTGAGATCATAGCTGATCTTACCAGTTCAGTACCCCGTCCCCGCCTTTTCTCCGTAACCCTTAATCCCCTTAGCCTTCAGAAATATATCCAATTCTCTCTTGAAAATATTTATTGAATTAGCCTTCACAGCCCTCTGTGGCAGGGAATTCCACAGGCTCACCACTCTTTGAGTGAAGAAATTCTTCCTCATCTCTGTTTTAAATGATTTGCCCGCTATTTTTAGACTGTGGCCCCTGGTTCTGTGCTCCCCGGCCATTGGAAACATTCTCTCTGAATTAAGCCTGTCCAGGCCTGCCATAATTTTATATGTTTCGATGAGATCCCCTCTCAATCTTCTAAACTCCAGTGAGTACAAGCCCAAACTATTTAATCTCTCTTCGTAGGTCATTCCCGCCATTCCAGGTATCAGCCTGGTGAATCGCCGTTGCACTCTTTCCATGGCAAGAACATCCTTCCGCAGATGGGGCGACCAAAACTGTACACAATACTCCAGATGCGGTCTCACCAGCACCTTGTACAGCTGTAGTAAGGTATCCCTATTCCTATACTCGAACCCCCTTGATATGAAGGCCAACATACCATTTGCCTTCTTAATCGCCTGTTGCACCTGCATGCTCTCCTTCAGTGACTGGTGCACAAGAACACCCAGGTCCCTCTGCACTTCCCCATCTCCCAATCTATTGCCATTTAGATAATAATCTACCCTCCTGTTTTTACCCCCAAAGTGGATAACCTCGCATTTATCCACATTATAGTGCATCTGCCACGTATCCGCCCATTCCCCCAACCTGTCCAAATCGCACTGTAGCCTCCTGACATCCTCATCAGAGCCCACCCCTCCTCCTAGTTTAGTGTCGTCAGCGAATTTGGAAATATTGCATCCAATTCCCTGATCCAGATCATTTATATATATTGTGAACAGCTGGGGTCCCAGGACAGATCCTTGCGGCACCCCGCTGGTCACTGCCTGCCACTCCGAAAACGAGCCGTTTATTCCAACTCTCTGTTTTCTATCCGCCAGCCAGTTCTCTATCCACGTTAATACTTTGCCCCCAATTTCATGAGCCTTAATTTTGCATGATAATCTTTTGTGTGGAACCTTATCGAAGGCTTTCTGGAAGTCAAGGTACACCACATCCACTGGCTCTCCCCCATCTATTTTACCAGTTACTTCCTCAAAAAATTCCAGCAGATTAGTCAAACACGATTTACCCTTTGGAAATCCATGTTGACTCTGTCCGATCCTTTCCCCATTTGTCAAGTGCTCCGCTATTTTATCCTTAATAATGGACTCTAGCATTTTGCCCACAACCGATGTAAGGCTTACTGGTCTATAATTCCCTGCTTTCTCTCTACCCCCCTTTTTAAATATTGGGGTAACATTAGCTACCCTCCAATCCACGGGTACTGTTCCCGAGTCAATGGAGTTCCGGAAGATGATCCTTAGAGCATCTGCTATCTCCAGGGCCACCTCCTTAAGTACCCTAGGATGTAGTTTATCAGGCCCCGGGGATTTGTCGGCCTTCAGTCCCCTCAACTTACCCAACACCATATCCCTAGAGATACTAATTTCTGTCAGCTCCTCCCTCTCATTAGTCCCTATGTTTGCCGATATTCCTGGGAGGTTATTTGTGTCCTCCTTTGTGAATACAGAACCAAAGTATGAGTTTAATTGGTCTGCCATTTCCTTATTCTCCATTATATATTCTCCCGAATCGGACTGCAAGGGACCGACTTGGGATTTTACCAGTCTTTTCCTCCTGATATACCGATAAAAGCTTTTGCAGTCTGTCTTTATGTTTGCTGCAAGTTTACTTTCGTATTCTATTTTCCCCTTCCTGATTAATCCCTTTGTCCTCTTTTGCTGTATCCTGTACTGCCCCCAATCTTCCGGTCTGGTGCTTTTTTTTGCCAGTTGATATGCCCTTTTTTTTGATTTTATGCTGTCCCTAATTTCCCTCGTTATCCACGGTTGAGTCACCTTTTTAGGTTTACTTTTATGCCAAACCGGTATAAACATGTTCTGGAATTCTTCCATTCTATCTTTGAATGCTTGCCATTGTCTCTCCACTGTCAATCCCCCCAGAAACACCACCCAATCAATCTTACCCAATTCCCGTCTCATACCCTCGTAATTCCCTTTATTTAAGTTCTGGACCTTAGTCTCTGATTCAATTTCCTCACTCTCCATCTCGACTGAGAGCTCGATCATATTATGATCGCTCTGACCCAAGGGGCCTCGTACAAGAAGATTGCTGATAAGTCCCTTCTCATTGCACAATACCCAGTCTAAAATGGCCTGATCTCGAGTCGGCTCCTCGACATATTGGTCCAGATAACCGTCCCGAAAACATTCCAGGAATTCCTCCTCCTCAGAATTTTTACTGAGTTGCTGATTGAAGCGTGTGCCTTCAATCAGCAACTCGCCGCACCTGCGCTGCGCCCGCCCTCGGTGTTAGCGCCTCGGCACACCGGCTTAGCGCCCTATGATAGTCGTGCATTGCCTGCTTTAGCGCAACAGCAACCTCTTGGGGCGATGCAACTGAATATCGGTGAAGGTGGCACTAAGTTGCGCCGGGCGCTAAATTTAGCGAACGCCCGGCTGTAGCACCCCAAACGTGGCTATACTGAATTTCTAGGCCTTGGTTCCTTAGCATTTCTGGGAAGTTATTTGTGTTCTCTTCTGTGAAGACAGAACCAAAGTATTTGTTTAATTGCTCTGCCATTTCCTTGTTCCCCATTATAAATTCCCCTGTTTCTGACTGTAAGGGACCTACATTTGTCTTCACTAATCTTTTTCTTTTTACATACTTGTAGAAGCTTTTACAGTCTGCTTTTATGTTCCTTGCAAGTTTACCCTCATACTCTATTTTTCCCCTCTTAATCAATCTCTTGGTCCTTTTTTGCTGAACTTTAAACTGCTCCCAATCCTCAGGCTTGCTACTTTTACTGGCAACTTTATATGACTCCTCTTTGGATCTAATACTATCCTTAATTTCTTTTGTTAGCCGTGGTTGGGCTGCTTTTCCTTTTGTGTTTTTACGCCAGAAAGGAATGTATAACTGTTGCAATTCATGCATTCGTTCCTTAAATGTTAGCCATTGCCTATCCGCCGTCATGCCTTTTAATGAAGCTCCCCAATCTATCATAGCCAACTCCCTCCTCATACCTTCGTAGTTTCCTTTGTTTAGATTTAGGACCCTAGTTTCGGATTGGACTTCTTCACTTTCCATTTTAATGAAGAATTCTATCATGTTATGTTCATTCTTCCCTAAAGGACCCCACACAACAAGATTACTAATTAACCCCTTCTCATTGCACAATACCCAATCTAGGATAGCCTGTTTCCTAGTTGGCTCCTCAATGAAAAACCATCTCGTACACACTCCAGGAATTCATCCTCCACAGTATTATTGCTAATTTGGTATGGCCAGTCTATATGTAGATTAAAGTCACCCATGATTACTTGTTACATGCATCTCTAATTTCCTGTTTGATGCCATCCCCTACATTACCACTACTGTTTGGAGGCCTATAGACAACTCCCACCAATGTTTTCTGCCCCTTGGTGCTTCTTAGCTCCACCCAGACTGATTCAACATCATGATTTTTTGTGCCAATATCCTTTCTCACTATTGCTCTGATCTCATCCTTTACTAACAATGCCACCCCACCTCCTTTTCCTTTTTGCCTGTCCTTCCTAAATATCGAATATCCTTGGATATTCAGCTCCCAGCCTTGGTCACCCTACAACCATGTCTCTGTAATCACAATTATATCGTATCCGTTTTCATCTATTTGCGCTGTTAATTCATCTACCTTATTACAAATGCTTCGTGCATTCATATACAGTGCCTTTAGATTTGTCTTTTTAACATTTTTAGACATCTTAACATTTTTTGTACTATGGCCCTATTTGTCTTACCATTTTTTTTTACCCGGACCCTATTTGTTAGTGCACTCTTTTGTTTGTACGCTCTGTCCCTTCCTGACACAATCTCATTATTCTTACCCCAATCACTTTCCTGCACTGCTTCCTTGTCTTTTCTTTTTAGCATTCTAGATTTCTCTCCACCGGGACCCTCCCCCCCATCTTATTTAGTTTAAAGCCCTATCTACCTCCCTAGTTATTCGAATCGCTAGAACTCTGGTCCCAGCATGGTTCCGGTGTAGTCCATCCCAACGGAACAGCTCTCTCTTTCCCCAGTACTGGTGCCAGTGCCCCACGAATCGAAACCCACTTCTCCCACGCCAATCTTTGAGCCACGCATTCATCTCCCTGATCCTATTGACCCTATGCCAATTTGCTCGTGGCTCCTGTAATAATCCAGAGATTCTGACCTTTGTGGTTCTGCTTTTTAATTTAGTCCCTAGCTGCTCAAACTCTCTCAGCAGAACTTCTTTCTTAGTCCTACCTATGTCATTGGTACCTACGTGGAGCACGACAACTGGGTCCTCCCCCCCCCCCCCCCACTCCAAGTTCTTCTCCAGCCTTATGATTCTTTTGATGCCACATAAGGAACTTTGTTATTTGACTAAATTTTTAAAATTTATCCAGGTTCTCAGCCAACCTGCGTTCCATTGTAACTCTTATCTACAAAAGCAGTGCAGTTAGTGCTAGCTTGACTCATGTATGAAAATTAGGCCATTATTCTGCCTGAAAGCTCAGAGCCCAAACAGTTCCTGTTGCATTATTAAAACAAGTAAAGCCAAAATAACTTGCAAGCACTAGTCTGTCACTGTAATATATTCATTTGTACTTCACCCCTAGAGGTACGTATTTTAAAATTCAAATAAACGGCAGACCTTTTTTCTCCAAAAATCACAAAAGTGACCAACTATGGAAAGTCACATTTTTTGTGCATCTCTGAAAGCTTTTTTAGGATGGGCAAAATACTACTCATCATACTTTCCTTGAACCAATTGGCAAATCAATATGTGTGCTCATATTAACTATCCCATTCACCCATGTGTCAACTATGTCATCTGTGGCTCAGTTGGTAGCACTCTTGCCTCTGAGTCAGAAGGTTGTGGGTTCAAGTCCCCCTCCAGTGACAATAATCTAGGCTGACATTACCGTGCTGTACTGAGGGAGTGCTGCACTGTTGGAGGTCTTTTGGATGAGCCGTTAAACCAAGGCCCTGTCTGCTCCCTCAGTTGGATTTAAAGATCCCACAGCTCTATTTTGAAGAAGAGCAGGGGAGTTTTCCCTGGTGTCCTGGCCAATATTTATCCCTCAATCAACATAACAAAAACAGATTATCTGGTCATTATCACATTGCTGTTTGTGGGAGCTTGCTGTGCGCAAATTGGCTGCTGCGTTTCCTACATTACAACAATGACTACACTTCAAAAATACTTCATTGGCTGTAAAGCGCTTTGGGACATCCGGTGATCGTGAAAGGCGCTATATAAATGCAAGTCTTTCTTTCTTTTATGTGAATGGATGAATTGCTATGAGCAATTCCTGAAAAGAAATAGCAGGAAAAAGTTAAACAAATGTAATGGAAATTGGACCTGCCAAGTCCCAATTTCATTATGTCACAACTAAGGTAACAAGCAGCCCTGGGTGTTCTCAAGAGTAATGAGTAGGATGGTGAGGATTTGGAATGGACAAACAAGGAAAGCAGTGGAGGCTGATGATATCAGCAAATACAAAAGAGAGTGGGATAAGTACCTGGAGAAACTTTTAATAACTGGTATCATAAGTTATGATTTTTCAGAGACACAGGGACTGGCCAGATGGACTGCAATGGCCTTTTCTGGTCCTGTACATTCCAATGTTCCTTCTTCAAGAATCTTCAGTTCAGAATTTTATTTACCCCACTGCTGTTTTGTGTCTCATATTTTTAATATACTTCCACCATAGATTTTCTCCTCACCTTTGCAACCCGGGAAGCTACAGTTTAGTGGCAGTTGTGAAACAATTTTATATCAATAATTGTCATAATAAACTAAGAACTATACTTTGTAATACAAAAACTTTGTTATAAATATTCTATCAGTGCCTTCTTGATTAGTCAGTACTATATTGTCATAGCTTACAGGAAAGGATAACTGGGCCAAATACTGGGACAATTTGTTACATTAAAGGCACCATGTAAATGCAAGTTGCTTTTGTTGTTGTAAAGTATTTACCCACTTATTCCAATGCCTTTGTTTAAAAAATGTTATTAAGTTACAGAGTACATGTTCCAAGAACAATCTTGTAAAGGAATGATGTCAACAAAAGTGCATCTCATTTGCCAGTGGAGTGCCACATTTTTAGCCTTTGTACATACCAATGAGGTGCCTTTTGTTCCCCTTCTCTATTGTATAAAGTTGATAGCTCATGCTGTGGTATGGTATGGTTCCTTAGGTGATAATGATCCTCCAATATCTAACTCCACGGGGGCAATGTTAATCTAACTCGCGGGCGGGAATCCCACTGGATTGGGTGTAACGCTGGTTTTACACCCCGCCCAATATTACACTCCATTGGCTTCATGCGATACTTAAGGTTGGTTTTCCCTGAGGCAGCCAGTGTTACTGCAAATCAAAGTTGCAACAGGGGCCTGAAGCAGGCATTAAAAGGGAGTTGGATAAGTACCTGAAGGAAAAATTTTTGCAAGGCTACGGGAAAAGGGCGGGGGAGTGGGACTAGCTGAAGTGCTCTTGCAGAGAGCCAGCACGGGCTCGACAGGTCTATAAGGGCCCTATATGAAATTACTTTGGACGGTCTGAACCCAGTCCTTTGCATTGTTGACAACACAAAACTGCCCATTATTGGATACAAGTGAGCAATCTCACCCAGAGAGGCCATATAAATGGCTGGTGTCAGAAGTGGAAAATTTCAATAACTTGCTCCACATGTAAAAGAAATAGCTCATCACATTTTAAAGGCAGAAAAATGGACACCAAGCAGGAAAAGAAAGAAATTTAGAGTAGACCAAAGGCACAGTCAAAGAGAGGGTTTTCTCGGAGACATTTGAAGACAAGGAGGTAGAGAGGCAAAATGTTTATGCAAGAGAATTCTAGATGGCCTTAAAATAATGTTGGCAGGGATTTGGAGGTTGCAGCTTAAGTGCTTGCACCAAAGCATCTCTCATTGGAAAAGTCCCTTCCACCACCACAGCTATCACCTGTAACTGTAAATACGTGGTTAAGAAATTAGATTGAAGATTACATGGGCAATTACAGAGAGAAGAGAGCAAGCTAAAAATAATGGTTCCTGAAATAAAAACAGATAATGCTAGAAATACGCAGCAAATCCTTCACATCTGAAAAGAGAAAAGATAGGTTAATATCTCAGGTAAAAGCTCTTTATTAGACGTTCTGTGCTTTCTGATTATGGATTTGCATCATTTGTAGTTTTAAAAAAAAATCTTTATTTGATAGTTTTGCTGAGGTATGGGCAGATGTAGGTGATGTGGGAGTTGAAAATAAGCGGCCTTGCAATGGAAAGGATATGGGAGTTAAAACTCAGCTCAGGGCTGAGCAGGACATGATTGCAAATGGTCTGGTTAAGTTTGAGTGCCTGGGAAATGGGGTAGAGTCAGTGGTAAGGGAGCAGAGTTTGTGGCAGGAGCTGAAGACGATGGCTTTGGCTTTCCAGTTTTGAGCTGGAGGAGGTTATGACTCATCCAAGGCTTGATGTCGGACAAGGGTCTGATAGAATGGAGGCAGTCAAGAGATTGACAGAAGTAGTGAAGAGGTTGAGCTGTATATCATTAGTATATATGTGGGGGGTGATCCCTTGCTTGCCGATGATGTTGCTAAATGGCAGTATGTAGATAAGGAAGAGGAAGAGGCCAATCATAGATCCTCAAGGGGGGCTCAACGGTGATGTTGCACCAAAGGAAGATAAGCCATTGCTCGAAATGTATTGGCTGTGTTCAAATAGGTAGGAATGGAGCCATGCAAGGGCATCCCATAGAGCTGGACAGCAGAGGAGAGATATTAAAAGGAGGATGGTATGGTCAGCCATGTCAAATAATTTGGAAAAGTTGAGGACGAGGAGCAATAATGCACCGTGTCACAGTCACATAGCATATTTTTAGTGACTTTAGCTAGGGCTGGTTCAATGCCATGAGAAAGGCAGATGCCAGACTGCAGGAATTCTAGAGCGGAATTATGGGAGAGGTGGACATGGGGCTGGGAGGCGATAACAAATTGAGAACCCTTCACTGCTGAAATCCTTAAATATGCCTTTGACACCTCTAGACATGAATATTCTAACACTCTCCTTTCTAGCCTCTCATCCTTCACCCTCCATAAACAGCAACTTGTCCAAGATTCTGCCACTTGTATCCTGTCCTGCACTGTCCCACTCAGCCATCAACCTCCCACCTCCGTGCTCACTGATCTGAACTGGTTCACTATTCTCAAACATAAATTTAAAATCATCATCCCCATCTATAAATCCTGCCAAGACCTCAGTCCACCCTCTCTCTGCAAACTCCTCCAACTCTATAGTCCCTCCCAAACACAACATTCCTCGGACTCTAGCCTCTTGCACATCGCCAGCTCCCTCCGCCCCACCATAGATGATAGAGCCTGACATCTACTCCCTGGAACCTCCTCCCTAAATATAGTCACATCTCCATCTCTCTCCCCATCTCATGCTCTGCCTTCAAAAGGGTTTTTAAAAGTCATTGTTTTGACCAAGCACTCGGTCACCCTTCCTGATCTCCCCCTTCCTATCGTATGCTGGCATACTTTGTTACAGTAATGGTGCTATATAAATGCACATTATTGTTTTTGTTCCTGGGACCATGGAAAAGTCATGCAAAGGAGGGAAATCAATTGAGCATGTATATTGCACGCTGTAAGGTTAGATATATTCTGGAACTTCACTTGATTTACCTTTGGGGACACCAATGTAGAATTTTGCCTCATGAGATTAAATAAATTAGGTAGAGTCCTTGGTAAACCAGATTCTACATGACCTGTGAAGGGTCAGATGACCTTTTCTTATTCAATGTTTTTTTATATGTTCTTAAATATCGATCTTATGGTAATGTCAGTGCTATGGAGATTTGTTCCGTACATCTGTTTTTGTTGTGTCTGCCTAAATATTTTTAATCATCTTCTATGTTGTTCTATTGTACTGTCTAAATATATAGCATAATTTTATGCTTTTTGAAAATACATTTTCCCCTAACCATTTGCTAATTGACTTGCTGCAGGATCTATCCTCCTATTTCTCATCTACATGCCGCCCCTCGGCAACATCATCCGAAAATACAGCGTCAGTTTCCACAAGTATGCCGACGACACCCAGCTCTACCTCACAACCACATCTTTCAACCCCTCAACTGTATCTAAATTGTCAGACTGCTTGTCTGATGCCCAGTACTGGATGAGCAGAAATTTCCTCCAACTAAATATTAGGAAAACCAAAGCCATTGTCTTTGGACCCCGCCAGAAACTCTGTTCGCTAGCCATTGACTCCATCCCTCTCCTTGGCAACTGTCTGAGGCTGAACCAGACTGCTGGCAAACCATGGTGTTATATTTGACCCTGAGATAGCTTCTGACCACATATCCACACCATCACTAAGACCGCCTATTTCCACCTCCGAAACATCACCCTACTCCGTCCCTGCCTCAGCTCATCTGCTGCTGAAACCCTCATCCATGCCTTTGTTACCTCTAGACTTGACTATTCCAACGCACTCCTGGCCGGCCTCCCACATTCAATCTTCCATAAACTTGAGTTCATCCAAAACTCTGCTGCCGTTGTCCTAACTCGCATCAAGTCCCATTCACCCATCATCCCTGTGCTCGCTGACCTACATTGGCTCCCAGTTAAGCAGCGGCTTGATTTAAAAATGATCATCCTTGTTATCAAATCCCTCCATTGCCTCACCCCTCCCTATCTCTGTAATCTCCTACAACGCCAGAACCCTCCGAGGTATCTGCGTTCCTCTAATTCTGCCCCCTTGAGCATCCCCGATTTCAGTCGCTCCACCATTGGTGGCCGTGCCTTCAGCTGCCAAGCCTCTAAGCTCTGGAATTCCCTCCATAAACCTCTCCGCCTCTCTACCGCTCTTTCCTCCTTTAAGACGCTCATTAAAACCTACCTCTTTGGCCAAGCCTTTGATCATCTGCCCTAATTTCTCCTTATGTGGCTCAGTGTCAAACTTTGTTTTATAACACTCCTGTGGAGCGCCTTCTGACGTTTTACTATGTTAAAGGTGCTATATAAATACAAGTTGTTGTTGTTGCTGTTTAAGTGAGTGCTACCATATGACAACAATTAACAATGAACTGAGACTAATGGTTAATGAATGTTATGTTTATGTAGTTACACTGCTAAGTAGATTTATATAAGATAAGTATATTTAAAACAAGTCAAAAGATGCAGGCAAGGCAAATGAATAAGTCTACAAATCAGTATGTGTCTAAGTCTGCTATTGGATCTTTTTGTCCCTTTTAATTGATATTGAAATTGTACAAAGGACTGACATCAGAACCTCTAAAGGAAATCAATTAATAGAAAGAAACTTCCTCCCAGAGATCTGGTATACAAAGTGTCATTCTTGCACACTTACAGAATCTTTTTGACTAGAGTGTTGGGAATGAAATGTTCAGCTTAGTCAATCTCTGAACAAACATAAAAGTCACAGAAGCATATTAATAATTCAAGCGTTTTTTGTAGGTATGACCTTTTCCATAGAAATTGATTGCTGTTGTATTTGTAAAGAGTTCTGAAATCATTATTTCTAATTTTGTAGTTTAAAGCTAATAAAGAGAGAAAAACAAATGGTAAATTGTCATTGAACTTGGTTAACCTTAAAAGATGTTATTTTGTGATATCAAAGTTATTGTATCATACGATAACATCTTGAGCTGCTAACCCCACTTTACGCCCCCACACTGCGCCCCCACTCCGCCCCCTGCAAAATCCTCACACTCATTTATGCCTAATTAATTTTCTGAAAACAACCCAGGCCAGGAATTATGTTGTTGGCCCCAATTCCAAATTGTTTTACAAATGTATCACAGTGGTACCACAAATGCAGTTATTGGATTCATGTAGATACAAGAAAATGGAAACTTTTTATATATTTTTCTTTTTTCCCCTTCACCACCTTTGTTCTCCCATTTCACACCTCCTCACCAGCTGAGAAACAGGCATTTCATCTGCCTTGTGCCAGTGCTACATACTAACTAACTGCAAGAGATGTCCATGAGAGTGGTCCAAGATGACCCATTCTTCAGTTTTCCTTTCTTTCCTGTGGGGAAGCATGCTTTATGATGATCATATGATCGAGACTGGGAATTTACTGTGTGATGAATCAGACACAAAATCTGTTTGATTTGGTAAAATGAGTTGAGTCACCAAAGTGCTGTGTCACCTCACTTCCACTTTAATTATCTTTTCAAATTCAGTATCAGCTACCCATATGAAAAGAAAAGCTATTCGTTCCTCTTGAAGTCTGTGCAACTACAGCTCTACTGTATTCAGGTGTTATATTGTCTACTGTAGCGAATAAAAATTATTTTTATTTTTGCACAGTAAAAATTTAAGATAGATATTTTAGTTTTTTTAATATTGAGTTTTAATATTGCTTTCAGTTGTCTCTGGAGAGAAGTGAGAAACAGCTTGCATGATATTTAAATTACTTTTTATTAAAACTAAATAGAAAGGAACTAGATATGCATAAAAACATACTTATGAGCATAATGATCTCATTATCTTCACCCATACCATATAAGCAGAATGTACAATGGAGAACAGTGGAAAACCCAGTTTATTCTATTGCTCTCTCTTGTGTATTTTCTACATAATGCATGCCCTCATATTTTTAATAGTTCAATCTATTGTTTTCTTTATTTGATGAAAAACATTTCTGACCATTCAGTGTAGGTGATGTGGAGAGTCTAATGCTAGCAAACAGAAATTACAATATTATTCATTACTTTGCTGTGTAAATACAGTTCAACCGAATTCTCCTCAGTTAATGCAAAATATTGAAGAATACAACACCTGTTTGTATCTGCAGGAAGTAGACCTCAAGTGGTAGGAAAAAAGTCATAAATTATGGGTTTAAAAAATAATGGTATAAAACTGGAGAAAATTTAAGTATTTTGAAGAAAAACATGCATTTTGTAGGTCAACTGTAGAAAGCAGTAGAAGCAGAGCATTCTGGTTTTATATACTGTACCTGACCAAGGCTTGACCATTATTTTCCTGCTGCTCTTCCTAGTATACTAACCAGTCTCTTTTCTAATCCTAGCATGCATTGATTTTCTGTATTCCCAGAATCACAGTCTAAGGAGCCAACTGTAATTCGCCGCATTTCCTTAGCTTCCTCTCTCAGTTCTTCACGAGGTAAAGGTACATTATAATTACCATTCCATTCTGCTCTATTCCCAGTTTTTGGCTAAATTAGATTATAATAACACTTCTAAAGCCCTGTATACATCACAGAAGAAAACTCCAAACTCTCTTGCTAGATTCTGACTTATAATCCTATTTACATAGGATGAAGCTGTCTTAATAAATCCATACCACAATTGGTAAGATATCCCCTTGAGCAGGCCAGAAGTTTGAGGATCATATTCTAGTTCCTGCCATTCAAATCCAACTGATACAATTGGGTGTTTCATTGTTTGTTAGCTGAGACAGTGAATGAGCAGCAGTTAGCAGTGAAATGTTCTGTGTTGCGGGAAATAGCTATCATGGGGGGAATTTTAATGTGTGGGGAGCGGGGGTCGGGGGGGGTGGTAGCACACAGGAAACCCAGATGTTCGGGTTTCTCTGCACGCTGTGGAGATTTAACTTTACAGCCTGCGTGTGACGTCACTGACAGGCTGGCTTCCAGTCGGGTGGGGAATGCTGGAGAAGAGGCCGCAGCCCCAGGTAGGTGTGAGCCCCGACCCCAGGGTGGAAGGGGGGTCTGATCCACGACCCCGGGGGGGGCGAGGTCCGGTCCTGGGAGGGTTTCACTCTCGGGAGGTGGGGTTCGATCCTCCGGGGGGGAGAGGGAGGGGTTTGTATGGGGGCTGGCTAATTGTGGGGGAGCTCGGGGGGCCAGGAAGAAACACTTCTGTTCCTCCCGGCCCACAAGGAATTCTCCCCAGTACACTGTCCTCACCTCACTGCAGCTGCCGGGGTTCCCAAGGCCTGGGAACCCCGGCCGGCCACAGTTAAACCTGCAAAGTAGGTTGAATCCGAGGCTTCCAGCCTCATTATCATATTTAAAATGCCAACCCACCACCTGGGAGCAGGTTGGCTGCTCACCCCTTGTCCGCCTCCGTTAAAACTGGAAGTAGATGTGTCCGGGTTGGGATTTAGATTCTTAACACTTTAACCTCCCACCCGTCCCAAATCCTGCCCCCGCCCCAATTTTGAGGGTTTAAGTTTCCCCTCCCCCATGTGTCTTACTCCAACTGAATCTGACCTCTCATTTGCTGGTGACAAAAAAACGCTGTCAGTTATGTTATCCAGGTCCACAGCCCAGAATGTCCCATCCTTTAGACTGGAGCAGAGTGCACAGTGACATACTGTGGAGAGAAAAAGTGAAAAATACATATAATAAAGAAAAGAGCCAAAAAAGCCTCTGATAAAGTGTGTATTGTCCCGGTCTTATACAACAATTGCTGCATTTGTGTTTTGTAGATTTTCCATAAATTTAAATTAGGAATGCATATATCACATTATAGGTACAATTTCCAGAGGAAAAGAAGAATTCAAAATTTTTATTAACATGGCATAAATCAGATTAATGTCGAGTTCATTTGGAATTAATCCAGCATGGCTCAGGTTGCATTGTTAATTAAACTTCACTCTGCATTTACTTAAGTTTTCTTCCCTTTTCTCTCCTGCTATCCTGAAAGTGCTGACCCTTGCTCATGCACGGTTCTACAGGGGCTAGCAGCCTTCTGTTACCTCACCCAAGTGGCCATTCCTCTGTGAGCCCAAACCGTGAATGTCAGCATGTTTTTCACTCTCCTCTGAAACTAATTGTGGCTCTCCAACTGTTCCCCTGGCTTAGATCAGCTAACCCAGCACGACCTTTATATGGCGTCTAAAATCTGAATTAGCTATTAATTTGAATTCATACTAGTATTCTCAGTGTAAACTGTGCTTAAATGTTGTTATATCAGTGGTTTCCTTTATAGCTAGCTGAGTTCTTATTTATTCCATGATATAGTTGCATGTATCAGCATATTTCATTTTATCCCGTGATGTTGGCACAGTGAACGTTCACAAAATGTACCCATAATGCAGATTTAAATTATAACTAAATTTGGAGGTTATTATTTCAGTGATATATTCACCTGAAATTTGTGACACTAAGCATATGCATTCAACTCACAGCTTTATGGTTTTGTGGTATGTGCACTTGCAAAGTTTGACATGTGGTGTGACATTTAATTCTTCTGAATCGAGCTGCTAGATAGACAATATAACCGCAAGGACCAGAACACAAAATACAGTGTACAACTCTGGGCATGGCCCAGCAGTAAAATGCTAAAGAAAGAGTGCTGTGGCATTAATTCCCAGCATGGCTTGACTCACCCAGAAATATAACAGTGATCAAATCATCACAAAGGTTAAAGCCTTACATGTACCATCTACAGTTGGGCTTCTGTGGCATCAATTGATGTCATGCATTTGATTTCTATTCTATGCATGCACGACCGTTGCTTGATTCTGCTAAACAAATGAGATTGATTCTATCCATTCTTACCTCCACGGACACCATCCAAGGATTGACCTGCCAGGAAGCTTGCTTGAACAGTGGCTATGTTTTGCCTCTCTCCTTAAGATGCTCTAGCTGGTACTGGTGAAATCTAATCCCTGGGAAGCAGGAGCATATATGTCAACTGGGACTGAGATTTGAATTAGCCCTGTAGCTACTGACCAGCCATAACATAAGGCTTGGTATCCATATATGCATCCTTCTGGAAATGGAACAGTTCATTATTCTGAATTCCAATTAAAGCAGATTATATACAGAAAACGCAGCATGAAGGAGGGGAATAAAATAGGAAAAGTGAGATAAAAACAGAATTAAAACAAACTCTCTCCCATTTGGTTCTGCACTTCCTTCCAGTCAATCAATGGGGGAGAAATCAGTCCTTGTCATGTCCAATCTGAAAAATAGGAGTTGGGAAGACCAGTTTCCGAGCATGATCTCCCGCACCTGATCCCTTTCCAGAAGAGCCAAGGGCGCACCTTGAATATGCTAATCAGGGGCCTACCGCCTGTTTTAGGATCCTGACGCTAAATTCGGCACATACTAGCTTATTTTTTCTGGGTCTACAGCGACCTAACCAGCAGTCCTTAAAGAGACCGCTGGAGCGGACGAAAGAGCAGGTAATTTCATTTTTTTTCTTACTTAGCTTTCTGTGGAGCCAAGATGAGCAGGAGTGCTCCTCCTGCCTCCACAGCAATGCTGCTGGCCTGCGATCACTCCACCTCCCACTCGCCTCCCCACCCCTTCCAGGACTTACCTGTGGGCCGACACCGCAGGTAGATGATGCCCGAGGCCCAGGCCTTCATCATTGGGTGAACTTTGCAGGTGTAGGCGCGCCGCCCTCTTTGTGCCAGTTTTTGCCGTGAAACCAATTTCCCGGCCTATGTACCATCAGAAGCTGTGACGGAGATTTGCAATTCATTTGATTTGATGCATTAGGCATCAATTAAGAGAAGGAATAGTGGAGATAAACATAAACAGACAAAAATTGGGAATGAAAAATATGAAGAAACAGTTATGTCTTTCATCAGTGAGGGTG
Organism: Somniosus microcephalus; assembly: GCF_052327205.1. NCBI lineage: Eukaryota > Metazoa > Chordata > Chondrichthyes > Squaliformes > Somniosidae > Somniosus > Somniosus microcephalus. The sequence goes on along the minus strand of NC_140992.1, from coordinate 47,802,009 downwards.
TTCATAATTCTGGGATAAAATATTGTTTCCAGATGGGGTACTGTGAACCTATTAAGCAGCAACAGCTCAAGGATGGTATGGATCATAGCACTGCATGAATTCAAAAGAGAATTCTTGTTTACAGCAGATGCTGTTATGCTTCTGATAATGTGGCTGGCATTAAAGTGTTTGCTTTTTCAGCTATTCATTAACAACAAGAAGCACTCTACCACTAATAAATATCTTAGCTAAAACGTCTCCATGAAGGAATAAACATCAAACACAATGTACTGAATTTTAATCAGTTATCTTTCTTAGTTCTAGGTTATACATCTGACAATGCTCCTTCTTATACTAACTGAATCTATGCTGGTTTATTTCTTATAAGGAATAAATAATGAAAGAATGAATTGTGGAGTTATTATTTTAGGCTGTTCTTAATGTGTTTTCATGCCTCTGCAACAGGATCACTTTCTGGCCCAGATGTTAAAGCTAAGAGATATGAAATAAAGAGTGACCCAACTCCACTGGGGTTTGAAGGTACAGCAGCATTTGATGTGGGAAAGTGCATGCTGCAATGTAGTTTGCTAAACAAAAGAGCTTGTATGTTCTTATTTCGGGTGAAGCTCTTCATTTCATTATGTGCCATGGCCACATAAGAGTTGCCTGCAGCATGTTTGTGACTGTGTGTCAGGTGCTTGTGATTGTGTGTCAGGTGTTTGTGACTGTGTGTCAGGTGGCAGTTCAGCCAAATGTGTTTTGTATCTGTTTGAAGCTCATTAAATAGACAATATTAGTTTAATTGCATTATCAGTGGGTAAGTTCAATTCAAAAAACAAAATGAAATAGTTTGACACATTCTACATTTATAGTCTCTCATTTACAGTTTTGACTCACAATGCATCATACAGTTAGATAGATAAACTGAATTCAGAAGGTCTTGCAGTAAAGCACTGGACTCCAATCCACTAGCCCCCATATTTACATCCGAGCTTCAAGTGCCAATTTCTGGTACATACTGGGTGAAGCACTCACTCTCCAGAAGTCCTTGTTCTATTGGATAATCATGGGGCTGCACTGATGATGACTGTGGCCAGTCTGAGCCTCACAGCTCAAGGAGTAAGCATGGCAACAGCAGTTAAAGTCAAAGAACTGGAGGAAGAACTTTTACAAAAATAAGAATATAACCATCACACTTTTGCATGTTTATTTTTTGAAGAATCAAATAGAAGCGATAAATGTTTTGCATTCATTTTTAGTCTAAAATACCCTTGGTGGTCGCAGAAAAAATTCATCTGCACTCTGTCAATAAAAATATCTGGTGGGTCAATTACCTTGGGTGGCTCTTGCTCGCTTGCAAGTGATGAGCTTAAGAGCTGTATCACCAAAAGGCTGAGAACATGCTTCCTTCTTGATTGATTCATGCTCGACCTGAGGTGGCGGGAGGGAAAAAGAAGTTAATAAAAAGAAAATGTAACAGTGAAGCCAGAAATATTTATCAAAATATGCACACAATGCTCTCGTTGAACGAATAAAAAGAATGAGAAATGATCACAGTAATCAAGTGGAGAGATCGGTGATTAGTATAATGACTGGAATGATTCCACTATATTTACTTCTTTAAGTAATGGTCTACAGAATAATGCTATGAAATTGCAAGTGTTGTGACTGGAGTGCCAAATTCCATATGTGCTTTTAGTGTTTACATTAACACAAACGTTTGTAGCAATACATGTTCTTTTTGTGCCTCTAACTGTTTTATTCAGTAGCATATTCGTTATGTGTTAATATAGTGATATCACTTTTCCTACGCAACCACCATTTCCCATCAATGCCAGGAAGGATTGCTATTCACAGCCCAAAGAAATGATCAGGTTCTTACCTCTGGCACTATATTGTACAAATGTGGAGAGGCCCTGGTATATTAAAAGGATTCTTGTTATAATGGGTGCAAGAGCCCATTCCTTTGTCACCCCTTTTTTCCATATGCCTCTACAGAAATTGTACACTTTAGCAGCTTTACTGTGCCAATAAAACTGATTTAATGAGCTACTTTGAGCTAATTCCCTTATTTCATGGAAAGTACATCCAGAGACAACTTATAAAACCTACTCATTATTATTATTGTATTATACTGATTGAGGGATTTGTAGACCAGTCAGAAGTATAAACAAGCTTTGACATTAAAAGTCATCACAACCACTGACCCATGATGACATCCAACAACAGTTTTAAACTTATTTCATTTATCAAATATTATAAAATGAGATTATTAATTTCTAAAACATAGCATGATAGCAATGGTCTCTTGATTTGCAGGAGTATATTTGGCAATAAGCAGCTTTTGATTAAACAACTTGGGTTACAATTAGTGACATAAATCATGCCATTCATGTAGAAAGGACTTATGAAATATACTGGGCGGCCTGCTGGTGGCGCTGTCCAGGGAGAGTATAAATACTCGGGCACAGGCCCAGCTTGCTCAGGGACATTTTGTAAACAGGAACTAGTGAAGGATAACTAGACTTCCATGTTGTGAAACAGTCAATTAAAGCCTTGCTTAATACTCTGCCCAAGTGCCTAGTAGTTTTCTTACGTCAGTTAGTACAGGAACCTGAGAAATAAAAGTTATCATTTCTCTTTTAAGTAGTAAAATCAGAATCTAGTTTTTGAAACTTAAACAGTCTTTCGTTCTTGTGTAAAAGTGGTTAACCACTAAAGAATGGACCATGCAAAATATAAAATATTTAAAGAAATTAACACATTGTTCTAAATGTTTTATTTATGAGTAACAAGGTGTCATAAATTAGCACGTATAACATGAAGGATTTATACCACAGAGCCCAAATTATGTAAAGGACGTGCTTCTTTGTGCCAAAGTTGGAGTTTATTCATTATTCTCATGTTCTTTACAGTAACCCATGATAAACACTAGCTTTACAATAATAAAAAATAATCTGCTTCTTCTTGCAGATTCACTGCCTGATCCTTTCATGATTGCAAGCAAGCGTCATAGCACTACCAGTTATGTAAAAAGATCGATTTCCCAGACAGGTAAAGCAGATCTGTTTGATTAGTCATTTATTTTTCTTAATACTGAAAATGTTGATATGGAGGAATGTTTCCAGAAACTATTGTGTTTTGTTTAAGGGCGTTCTGCGCAGCTTCCGGTCATTGGCAGCAGTCACCCCGTTTATTCTATGCTATTCTGTTGCCTATTGCCTATTCCAAACACATATAAGACCAATAAATCGATGACCATGCTGGTACATCTAGTGACAGTTCCCTGTAATATCAGGCGTAGAAGCGCAAGGTCTACCATGCACCCGATACGCTCTGAATCTCCTAATGCGACCGGCAATGCATAGCTCCCACAGTGCCTGTTAACATCAGATGCTGAAGAGAAGGCCCAAACAAAAAAAATTATTTGTTCGGTGCGCTCGATCGCACCAGCAAGACGCCTGAAGCATCTTGGTGGTTAGGTTTCATGAACATGCAGCCAGTGAGCTGCGAGTGCCGAACAGGCACTCCAAGGCAACTCGCCCGTCGGTGAGTGTGGACATTTGGCTGGCTCCTACACCAAATCCACCGATTGTTCAATCCCAGGTGGGATCCACACAGCGATAGCAACCGACTGGAGTATTTTTATGGGGCCAGGAGGAACACCGTCGCTCCTTCTGGCCTCACAAAAATAAAGGAAAAAAACTGTTGGCCCATTTTTGGAGTGGCCTGCAGTGGTCCCTTTAAGGGCCACGGTTTAGGTCGCTTCATCCTAGGGACCAATGGGAGACGCATGTGCCCCACATGCCCCACCCATTGGCACACAGAAATTGCATTAAGGTCTTACTTTCGGCCTAGGACACCAATCTAAATAGTGAAATAAGTCTCCCATCTGTTTCAGGCAGGAACACCGGCCACCCATCTTGAAGCCTGTTTGAAAATCGAGTCTGCCAAGCCTCGGACGGCCAATGGCAGGACATGTTTTGTAAAAATTTTCATTTGTCCACTACCCCAGTTTCCAGCGCAAACGAGGCGGTAGGCAAATGAAAATTGCGCCAACATTTTTGTTGAGTGAACCTGACCTTGCACAATGGCCACCCAGCTTACTGTCACGTCAAGCACGGACTCAAAATGCCAATCTTCCATGGGCAGCAGGCACCCCAGTTTGCCATTGCCCCTCAACAAGGTTCTGTAAAGGTGGTGGCATCCATATGTGTGGCTGGTGTCCAAAATCCCACTTGTGCAAACTCTGCACATTCCCGCTGTTTTAAGATATAAGGAGCTGACCTTGTATTATGTGGCGAATGGGCTCCTTGAGGCACAGGTGCATCCAGCAGATATGATATCTAACTAACTTGGGCCTACCACCTACCCATTCTCTGCCAGTAGTTAAAATGAGCATTATTAATGCTGTGAGTGCTCCAGAGGAGAGAGGCGACATTTCCTGCAAATGATCACCAGATGTTGAGACTGGTGCCTCAGGGTGCCTGGCAAAAGGTTCTGACATACATTAATGCTAACCACTCCACTATTTTGTGGCTGTAATGCCACAAAAGTTAAATGATGGCACCAGGTATGCATTACCTTATATTAATGCAATGTATTCAGTATATTTAACTGGTACAATTACCTCCTGCACACACAGTCTTACAGTGCTTCAAATGTTTCCCATGAATTCCCATTGTGCACCAGGGTACACTTCACAGCAGGTCCCTTTCCCTTTGAGTGCGCCTTTCCTAACATACTCGGCTGATGATCCCTGTCACAAATCCTTCTATCTACTTTATCGAATTGATGTATTTTTATTCAATCACACCCATTATAAGCTGCATGTTGATAAATGGGTATATTCGGCGGGAGTTTTGAGGCGGCACTTCGGCGTTGTACCCCGATCTCCTTCGCCCAAAGATCGTGACGTCATCGAAATGCGCATCGCCCCAGACCCAAAATTGACTTTCGCCCCCTGCAGCAGCACCGGTCAAAAACACCGACAGCTGCAGGAGACGTGCATCGGGCGGCCAGCCACTTCGGGGAGCGATGATTAAAGACGAGGTGGCCGAGCTAAGTGAAAAAAAAACATTATCTTTCTTGTTGGTGTTTTTTTCGTGGTTTCCTGCCCGCTGGATCGCATCAGCCTTGGTGATCCATGAAGGTAATTTTTCCATTGCAGTGCCTGTAGAGATGGCCCTTCCCTTTAAGGGAGTGAAGGAGCCTTTGAATGCGGCAGTGCTGCCCGTCCCAGTGTGCAGCGCTGCTGAAGTCTCCGCCCCGATATTTAGGGTTAGCGCTCCAAGAAGGAAGTGGAGTGCTTGATTTAATGTTCCACCTCCCTCTTGGGGCGCTAAAACTGAATTTCGCTAAAGTTTGCACCCAGGCGATGTTAACGCCCCAAAATGGTCATTACCAAATTTTTCTCCCTTAGAATATTTAAATAATAAGACTAACACCTGTTTGAGACCCCCTCTGCAATACTGGATTGTGTTGAACATAGTCAGCAGCAGGTCTACAGGTGGCCAAACGGGTGGTCCTTAAAGGAACCGCTGCAGGCCCCAACCAACAAGGTAAGTGTTTAAAATATACTTACCTGAATGTGGAGCCGAGAGAAGCAGGAGTGGGCCGCTGCCAGCCACTGTGCCCCCCACCCCGCTCCCCGCACTCAGATCGCCACCTCTTCGACCACTCTCCCCGATCCGGACATAGACCGCCACCCCCCCACCCGATTCCGACATCAACCATCCCCTGATCGTGATCGCGACTAACTTCCCTAATCCCAACCTCGATCACCCTCCCCAATCCGGACCTTGACCACTCTCTCCAATTCTGACCACTATGCACCTTCACTATCGCACCCTCCGTCCTTCCTCGTCCCCTTTAAGGATTTACTGAGGGCCGCTGCTGATGAGCTGTCTGTGTCCACAACTCACTGGCTTGACAATAATGAGGCCCATGGTCCAATATCACATGCGCCTCTAACCAATCCATTCAGGTGCGGGAACATGTTGGGCACTCAAATTTCCAGGCCTATGTGTTTACTTTGCCCTTAAAACATGCCTGAGACCATGACCCTGAAATTCCTGATTTGGGGGAGGGTGGAAGACAGGTGGAAGTCCTGTGTGAAGGCAGGAATTGGGGGCAGACTCTAGGTCTGTCGGGATTCTATCCCAAAAGCGCCATGTCAGAAATTCTGGCAGGTGAAGAAGCGGCCACCTTCTCAGTAACTCAGGGTTAGGACAGGATGACATCATCAATCCTAAATTCCATGACTTCCACTTTCCCATACACCCTTCTGATTGTACACCATTATAGCAGGTGCAGTTACAAGAACCTGATCATTGTGGCGGAAGTGATTGCTAATGGGACGCTGCTGTAGGTTGCATTGCTTTATGAGATTTTATGGAAATTTCTTGGGATTGACTGCAGCTTTCTGTAGTTTTCATGTATTGTTTTAATCAGGAAGCCTTCATCTACATTCTCCATTACTCTTGGAGAAGCTTGTACATAAAAGGAATTAGGGACAAAGTATCTGAAGACTACAAAATGTGCTTCCCAATGGGAATTCAAGCTTATGAGTCCATAAGAAAAAACAGATTAATCAGGTAGCCCCCGGAAAAGAATCAGACCACCCCAGTGGTAACCATCGAGCAGGATGTATTGACCCATTCCAAGATCTTTCTCATCAGTGGTGCCTCAGAAAGCTTTGCTTCTGTCATGAAACTCTGAAAGTGCTCTGTTCACAACTGAAGCCAAATATACAAACAATGTCCACAATGTGGACAGCTCTGTCTGGCAGAGAAAATGACTACAGCTTCGAATTTCTAATCTACAGGCTTATTCCAAGGAGCCACAGGGATTATTTGCCATATCAGCCAATTCACTGTACATTCAGGTATAAGGCAAATCATCTTGTTTGTCAGGGCAGCACTGTAAAGTCTGTGGGTTGTTTAGTTAATTAATACACAGACTCCAAGAGTAACTTAAAACAGGACTTTACTATTCGAAGGTCGGGGCGAATCTGCCCAATAACTCCTGACACAGCACTTATATGTGGTCACCTTCGGTATTACAGTATACAGAAGCCAACAAAGTAGTGCAACACCTAAAGTAGTTCTCTTAAAGGTGGACGGTTACATACAATAATTTTCTTAAAGGTAGACGGGTACATACACTACAATCCTCCCTTTTTAGCTTACAACATACTGATTCCCCATTAAACATACATTATAACATATATACAACTTTATGCCAGACAGTTCACAGATTCAGTCTCTCTGGAGGTTTCCGGACTCTGTCCGGATAACGCCTCGGTGGTGTCGTAACTCCCGGCGGGGTAGCAGGTGCTTCTGGCAAGGTCGATTCGGCTTGAAGGACAGTGTCAGGTTCATCTGATTCCAGTATTACCAGATCGGAGGTAGGTGTTTTGGGTATCTCTGTCTCAACATTAACCGTGTAAGGTGGTGGAGTAGGTTGGCCATTTGTGGCTGACCCTATGATCTGGTCAACATGGCGCCTTATTATACTGTCCCCAATGTCCACCGTATACATCAACGGCCCTAGCCTTTTTCCAATAGTTCCAGGCTGCCATTTCTCGGTACGGTAGTCCCAGGCCAAAACTTGTTGACCTATCTGAAAAGATCTAGTTGGCCTTTCATTCATGCCCTGGAATTGCCGGTTCTCTACGTCCCTTCTGACGTTTGGCTTAAGCAAATCCAGCCGGCATCTTAGTCGTCTATTAAAAAACATCATGGCGGGAGTTTGATTTGTGACCGCATGTGTTGCATTCCTGTACGCCAACAAGAAGCTATCCACCTTATGTTGTAAGTTAATGGCTTCATTACCCATGGCCTTTATGGCCTTCTTGAAGGTCTGGACAAACCTTTCAGCCAATCCATTGGAGGCGGGATGGTATGGGGCTGACGTGTAGTGCTTAACCCCATTGCTCTTTAAGAATTTCTTGAATTCTTCGGACACAAATTGCGGTCCATTATCAGAACAGATCTGTTCCGGCAGCCCATTCCTAGCAAACATGGTCCTTAACACTGTGATGGTTTTTTCCGTGGTGGTGGTGGACATCTTTATTACCTCCGGCCACTTGGAGTGTGCACCCACCGCTATTAGAAACATTGAGTCCATAAATGGACCAGCAAAGTCGATGTGTACCCTTTGCCAAGGAGATGAGGGCCACTCCCATGGATGCAGAGGAGCCTGTGGTGGCGCGTTTTGGACCTTCTGGCATCCTAGACCGCTCTTAGTGATTTCTTCGATGTCCCCATCAATGCCTGGCCACCACACGAACGCTCTTGCTAGGTTCTTCATTTTCACTCCACCCAGATGTCCCTCGTGCAGCTCCTTTAACACCTTCTGTTGAAGTTTGGGTGGAATCACCACTCTAGATCCACACATCAGGGTTCCTCGACACACTGACAGCTGTTCTTTTCTCTGCGAAAATGCTGGCAGCGTTGGTTCGCCCTGTGCTGACCATCCCTCCACCGTTAAATCATAGACTCGTGAGAGAGTCGGGTCATTTCTGGTTTCGTTTTCGATCATCGAATTTGTTACTGGTAGACATTCCACTATGGATGAGTGGAACAGCTCTCCCGGGTCCACTGTAGTCGCTTCTTCTACTATCGGCAATGGCAAGCGCGATAACCCATCAGCATTTCCATGCTGTTTGGACCTTTTGTATTCGATGTCATATTGGTGTGCCCCAAGTAACACGGACCACCTCTGTAACCTTTGCGCTGTCATGGTGGAAACGGCCTTGTTAGGGTTGAATATGGACACCAACGGCTGGTGGTCTGTCAGTAATGTGAACTTCTTGCCCTGCAGGTAATGATTGAATTTCTTTACGCCCCACACAAGGCTGAGGGCCTCCCTATCTATTTGAGCATAATTTCACTCCGCGGAGGTCAATGATCGGGACGCGAATGCCACTGGCCTTTCCGAGCCATTTGGTAACTTGTGTGAAAGTACTGCTCCAATTCCATAGGGGGAAGCATCACAAGCTAGACGAAGAGGTAACGTTGGGTTGAAATGAGCCAACACTTCTTCAGAGGTAATCAACGCCTTGCTTCTGCGAAAGGCCTTTTTACATTCCTCACTCCACTTCCATGGTACTTCTTTCCGCAACAGAGCATTCAGCGGATGCAGCACCGTGGATAGATTCGGCAGAAACTTGTGATAATAATTAATCAACCCCAAGAATGATCTTAACTGTGATACGTTTTCCGGAGCGGGGGCCTTCACGACAGCTTCTATCTTGTCAGGTGACTTGTGCAGCCCCTCTCGGTCAATGACATGACCGCAGTACGAGATCCGTTTTTGGAAGAACTCACATTTCTTGCGATTAACTCGAAGGCCATATTCCTTCAACCTAGTGAGCACCAGTTTCAAATTTGTGAGGTGTTCTTCCTCGTCCTCTCCCGTAATCAGGATATCGTCTAAGTAACACTGCGTGCTTGGAATTCCTTGTAATACCTGCTCCATGGCCCTCTGCCAAATTGCTGGAGCCGAAGCTACCCCAAAAACCAGTCTATTATAACGATACAAGCCTCTGTGTGTGTTGATGGTGAGGTACTGACGCAACTCTTCCTCGACTTCCATTTGTAAGTATGCCTGTGCCAGGTCTATCTTGGTGAAGTGTTTCCCTCCAGCCAACGAAGCAAAGATATCTTCAATCCGCGGAAGCGGGTATTGTACCGTGTGAAGCACCGGATTCACTGTGATCTTGAAGTCTCCGCAGATGCGGACCTTCCCCGGTCCCCCTGGCTTGTTACTTGGTGAAGACTTCATGACGGGAACAATGGGCGTGGCCCACTCACTCCAGTCCACTTTTGACAGTACCCCTGATCGTTCAAGTTCTTCCAGTTCTGCCTCCACAGCAGGTCGTATCGCGTAAGGTACCGATCTGGCTTTGAAAAATTTTGGGCTTGCATGTTCTGCAATCTTAACCTTTGCTTTAATTCCTCGCAGTGTTCCCAGTCCTTGCTGGAATACCTCTTTAGCTTCGTCTAATGTTCAGGTTTGACATCTTCCTTTCCGGAATCTACCGTCATGGTGTTTAGTGAATGCCAGTCTATCTTTATTTTCCTGATCCACTCCCGTCCCAGAAGTGGTGGACCTCCCTCAGGCAACACATACAGATCCATCCTTTGGTGCTCTTTGTCCTTGTATCTCACCTTGACTTCTATCTTTCCGATGGGGTATACTTTGTGCCCCGTGTATGTCTTCAATACTAGTTCCGTATCCCGTAGGGGAATATGCTTGAATAACTTTTTATAATCATGCTTATTCATGACCGTCAACGCCGATCCGGTGTCCACTTCCATTTTCACTTGGACTTTTGCAATCTGTAGTGTGATCCAGATAGCTTGTCGGTCAGCTTCATTACTCACATTGTGAATTCTCAGACTATCCAGTTCCTTGCAGTTGGAGTGTGAGTCCGAATTCTGTTCTTCCGGACTCTTCCTAGTCACCTCATGTACCTTTCTGTACCTCTTTTGTGGTGACTCATTATTGTTGGTCTTCTTTCCTGACCGGCATACCTTAGCTATGTGACCGAGCTTGCCACATTTCCTACATTCCTGGTTTTTAAACCAGCATTGGTTCTGGTCGTATGTTGTCTTCCCACAACGATAGCATTTCGTTGTACCCGAAGTAATTTGCTGCACCCTGAGTGCCGCTGCCTTTAGCTGCATTTCCGCCGTTCCTTTCGCTGCGGCTTCGTTCGATGCAGCAATAAGGACAGCCTTCTCAAGTGTAAGATCGTTCTCTTCGAGCAGTCGTTTTTGTGTTTCTTCCTTCGACATTCCGCACACAAATTTGTCTCGCAACGCCTCTGTCAGATTCCCTCCAAACTGGCAGTGTTTTGCTAGCCTACGCAGTTCGACCAAGTATTCTGCGTTGCTTTCGTCTTTCCTTTGCGTTCTCGCATAGAATTTGAATCGTTCCGCCAACATCAACAGTGTGGGGTTCAAGTGATCCTTCAGAACAGCCACAATATCATCGAAAGTCTGATCCGCCGGTTTAGCTGGTGCTCGTAGATGCTTCAAGAGCTCGTATGTCTTCGCGCCCATCGAGTTTAGCAAGGTTATAGCTTTGTCATCTTCTTCTATTTTATTGGCCTCACAATAGATCTCAATGCGTTCCACATACATGGCCCAGTCTTCTACCTCGGAATTAAAATCGTTGATGTTACCACGCTTAGGCATCTTCCTCTCTTCCTGATAACACCACGAATTATTTCTTTAAATTTTCTTTTTTTTTCCCAAGATGGCGGTTTCCCGCGCTTATCTTCTCTCCCCGCCCACTTCAATGGCGGTTTCCCGCTTCTGTCTTCTTCCCCGCCTAATGGCGGCTTCCCGCGTTTCTTCCCCTGGCGGGAGGGGTACACTTTCCCCCACGGGCGACGGCCGCTGGCTTTCAGGTTCACAGCCTGCGCGTCGGCTTCAGTGCTTTCCCTTTTCTCGGCAGGGCAACTGGCGCTGGGTACACCCCGTTGACGGCAAACAGTTTCAGCCGCTGGGCTGGCTCTCGCTCAGTTCCCTTGCTCGGGCTCTGTCTCTCTCCCGCTCGCTCGGCTCTACCGGCGCTGGGTACACCCCGTTGACGGAGAACAGTTTCAGCCTCTGGACTGGCTCTCGCTCAGTCTCCCTTGGTCGGCTCTGCCTCTCCCGCTCGCTCGGCTCCCAATCGCGCCTCCCAGCCCTCTCGCAGTCCGGTGCTTCCCTCCCCGGCTGCGGCTGAGTTTATCTCTTCCCGCGCCTACGTTCCCGGTCGCAGCGCTTCGTGGCTTCGGTCGCTGCCCGGCCTTTTTCGCCGGTCGTGGTCTAGCTGTCTCACGACGCCGTTGCGTCCCCCAGCCTGTCTGTACCGCGGCTTCCTTGCTCCACGCTGCCCCAGTCTCAGCGCCTCTGGGCCCGACTTCTGTCCGGCTCCTTTCCCCCTCGACCGTGGACGAGTGCACCGCCCTTATCCTCCGGTTATTCTTTTTACTTTCCCTTACTCACAGTCACCGTGGCCGCCTTGCTTCTCGTGCTGATCGGCTCACTCCTCACCGTGGCAGAAGGGACAGTCAGTGCCTGTTGCTGATGGAAGTCTTTGTCTCTAAATTCTTCCTCCTTTCTAGTTCTGCAGCCTCGAGTTTTTTTTCCAGCAGAACGACGAGGGCGGTTGCCTCTTCTCGACGCTCGTTAACTGCTTCGGAAGTATTTGCCGCAGGGTACGATCGGACTCGTCGCCACTGTAAAGTCTGTGGGTTGTTTAGTTAATTAATACACAGACTCCAAGAGTAACTTAAAACAGGACTTTACTATTCGAAGGTCGGGGCGAATCTGCCCAATAACTCCTGACACAGCACTTATATACCGGTGTGGTCACCGTCGGTATTACAGTATACAGAAGCCAACAAAGTAGTGCAACACCTAAAGTAGTTCTCTTAAAGGTGGACGGTTACATACAATAATTCTCTTAAAGGTAGACGGGTACATACACTACAAGCACAATTTATACACTTCTACAGTGGTCCCAGACAGATGACGGAGAGGGCAATAATTTTTTCAGAATCACCGGATTCCTCAGTGCTGTGGGAGCTATTAATTGCACCTGTGTATATATAGCATTGTATGTCCCAAATGTAAACGCTATATTTACATCAACCACAAGAGATATAATTCTCTAAATATTAGTCATTTGCGCCATAGGTGCAGCTTCTTGCATGTTAATTCACCATATGCTGGGAGCTGTTATGATGCTTTTATATTCCGCCGGTCTGGAGTCCCGGCTCTCTATGAACAGCAGAGACAAGGGCAGGCTGTCCACTGGGTGACAAGGGATACCCAGTGCTCCCAAAGCTCATGATACTACTCCATAGGGCAACTAGTGCCGCAGCGAGGCACAACAATGAATCACCCAGTAAAACAAAAATTAGAATTGAGCAAGACATTGGGATGCTTAAAGATAGTTTCTGGTGTCTAGATAGGTTCAGGAGTGCCCTGTAGTATGTGTCAACCATTTTGCAAATTGTGGTAGCATGTTGTGTGTTCCGTAACTTTACTGTCCAGAAAGGACCGATGGTAGATGTCCTGGAGGATGCCATAGAGGTTGATGATGATACTGCTGATGTCGAAGCCCAGGCCCATGAATGACATAAAGCAGGTCCAGTAGTTGGTGCTGCTAGAGAGCTGAGAGCCAAATTCATTCAAGACACGTTGTCAGATGTATAGACCAACATTTGTTTGAGATCTAAGCCCATCAAAGGGCAGCCTCCTCTCACCAAACTCCCTGCAGTCTAAGTAAAATCCTTGCTGTTCATAGCTAGTCATCACATCATAATCATGAACCTGAACATCAGCATAGTACCTGTTCCCTATTGTCCTACAAGATAATCAAACACCAAGCTGCCATTGCATCAGTAACTCCAGTGACTTATTACAACTATATACAAAAAACATTACTTCGTTTCTTCACCATGCACAACCTTTTCTTTGCTTATTTTCACACTTTTTATTTTCTCCACCTGAGGACCTGGAGTGTGAGATTTAGATTGCTGCTCCAATCTACTGTGAGCCTCTTGGGATGGAGGTGACCCTCCAATCAGGGTGCCGAGTCCAGGGTTGGATACAGAACAGGCGGACTTTTTTGTTATGGGCTCAGTGACAGCCTGGTCTTGCAAAGTTGAAGGCTTCTGCACAGAGCTACAGATTGCTCCTCTGTGCTGCTGCTGCTGCTGGTGCGAGGAAAAGCAGCCTCCTCAACATGCACACCAGCTACTTCACTGGTACTGGCAGAAAGATGCTTAAATCCCCGGGAGAGAATAAACCAAATATCCTCTAAACCTTCCAAAGTGCTGCCCTGTATACTTCACAATCTGGTTGACATGGACATCTCCAAATGCTCCCCCAAGGCCTGCAGTACTTCATTCAGAGCTTTCACATTGAATTGACTGATTTGCCTAGATCCCGCATAGAGTGGGCAAAGATTTCAAGATGTTCCTGGAGCTGCCACTTTCTCCAGGATGCATTGCAATGATGTAAAACCTTGTCAGATGTTGGTTCACAGCAGGCCAATGGACTACACCACTATCCCAGCCATCTGCCGTACAGCTGCACAGAACCTCCGTATGGATTTAATACTCTGCTAGCATCCTTCATACAATGCGTAGACCCAATGTAAGTGTTCATCTGCTGCATCCTCAGGGGGGAAAAGCTGCAAATCATGTTCGAAACATTGACTCCTTTTTACAACACTCGATTCAACAGAAACTCTATGACACATTTGCACGGGGATAATAATACAATAGCATAAATAAAGAGAGATTCCCATAGGATCACCTATTGTCACACAGATTAGCTTGTTAACATAAATAGTTGCATCAAAACCTGAAAATAAACCCCTTTAAAACGCTGAGCTGTCCAAAAAAAGAACAGCTAAAGTATCAAAATTGAATTTGAAATTTGAACTTGAAGCTTGCAGGCTGTCCCTTTAAGTAACTTTGTATTCAAAGGCACAGGCTGGAAACCCTGGGTACCTCATTTATTTGGGAAAAATTAAGAAGCAGCGTACCTCATCTGAATGACATCACTTCCACTGCATTATCATATTGAAATGTAGGTCCCACATATTTTATTCTCTTCACAGAACAACCTAGATTATCCAGAATTTAAAGTACAATTGCATCGCTCACCACATCAGAAGACACTCAGACAGCCATCACTACAGTGGTGTCAATAATATTCTAAATTATTCTACATTAAAATAAATAGAGAAGGAAGGAATTTCATACAAATGTGTTAAACATTATTATGCTCATATTCATGTCAAATAATGTCAAGGCAAGTATTTTTTCCACTACAGTTACTGCACATAGAATCCTTTTTCCAAATATAACTTTAGATTACACTGCAATTTTTTTGTGTATCATAGGTTTTGTGGTGGTTATTATAAGTTATTTCAAGACACTATTCTTTGTAATTTCATTGTCAGTTATGCAATATATAAGGTTTTTTTCACTAGACAAACTCTTAACTCTTTGGCCTAGAAATTCGGTGGGCTGCGCCACCAGTTAGCGCCTAAAGAGGGCACTCAGTGGCTTTAGCGCCACTGGCCATGCCTCCCACGATATTTAGCTGGGGCGCTAATGGCGGCGTTAGCCTGTTGTGCTGTGCCGCCACCGATGACGCCATCGGTGTGCGCAGCGCCCCGATCTCGATATTCGGTAGCGCCCGCTTCTGTAGCGCTGTTCACAAATCGCACCCGGTTCACGGGGCCTTCCTGTGGCGGCAGTGGCGCAAATTAAGGTGGCGTTGCGGGGCAGCCGTTTTTTTCAGCGGCCGCCTGCCAGCACCAACGTCCCTGGCCTCCTGATCTCCCCCCGCGGCAGTGCCGGCTGTTTTCCGAGAGCCTGGCACTTCTCCTCGGTGCCGGGCTCTTTTGCCGGCACTGATCGCGCTGGTGCAGGCCCCTCCCCCTTAAGAATGGGAGGAAGGCCTGCAGTACCACAGCGCGCCGTGCCGCAGTGTGTGGCGCTGTGGCACGTTGTGCTGCGATATTCAGTTTCAGCGCCTAAGAGGGACGCGGAGCGCCTCGAGCCTCGCCCCGTGTCCCTCTTGGGGCGTTCAGGCTGAATTTCTGGCGGTCGCAACTGCTCCGATCGCTGCGCTAATTCCGGCGCCCAGGCGAGCTTGGCGCCCTGTTTGTGGCCCCTCCGAATTTCTCCCCCTTTGAGTTTATGATCTATACACAGTCATTCTCATTTTCATCATTTTTCATAACATATTATCACCTTGATTTCCATCTTATAAATATGCCCATTTGGGCCATTATGGAGCAGAAATGTGGGCAGAGATTGTCGATGCTGGATCTCCACCCACAATGCTCGTAACATGTAATTCTGGTAGGCAAAATGAAAGGCACAGGAAGATCCGATCATACTCATTTCCTTGGACTTTCTGCTGTTGTGGTCACAGAATCACAGATCACAGAAACCCCACAGTGCAGATAGAGGCCATTTCGGCCCATCGAGCCTGCACCGACACATATCCCACCTGATCCCCGTAACCCCTGCACCAACACATATCCCACCCTATCCCCGTAACCCCATGTATTTAATCCCCCTAACACTAAGGGTCAATTTATCATAGCCAATCAACCTAACCTGCACATCTTTGGCCTGTGGGAGGAAACCGGAGCACCCGGAGAAAACCCACGCAAACACGGGGAGAATGTGCAAACTCCACACAGACAGTCACCCGAGGCCGGATTCGAACCCGGGTCCCTGGCGCTGTGAGACAACAGTGCTAACCACTATGCCACCGTGCTGCCCCGTGCTGCATCGTAACTTCGTCAAAGGTTAGGTGGAAACCTCATATGTACGGTTTCTGCTGCACTTTCAAAGAAGATACGGTGGTGGCAGCTGCAGAAAATCGAGGAAAATTCAGGTCCGACATTTAGTTACTGTATAGATAAAGAGTACAAAGTATTCCTTGTGTGCACCTGCTACAAAGTAGGTGAAGAGGCCAACTTTTATCACAAACTTTTTTTCAGGTATGTGGCATGGAAAACATAAAATATTAAGGAAATAGGTGCTGTGCTACTTGAAAAATGACCTAATAAATCATTCTGATCAGATAGTTTTCATGCAAAACAAACAAAAATAACATTGAGATTGCAACAGGCTGCCAGGTCAAAAGAAGAAGCAGCACAGGTTGGGCTGGACATTCCTCTCTGGCAGCATTGCTGTCAGCCACGTGGCAGCATGGGACATCTACCCACCTGTGAGACCTAAGCTGACCCAAGGGACTTTCCCAGAGTCAGTTTATTCAGCATGATGGAGGTGGGATACCAGCTTCTGATTGGGAGCTCACCACTGTTGGGGAGAATGCAAGAAATAGCAATTGCTGCAGCTTTAAAAGCCTGCAGCAGTTTAAAGGGCAGCGCCAGTGGGAAGAGTTCTGAAGGGAGGAATAAGAGAGCAACCACGACCGATGAGTGCAAGTTCAGCAGGAGGGCACAGCCACAAAATCCTCTGATATCTCTACAGACATTTTCCTCTCATAATTTGGAGAAGGAGGGAATCCCTATTACGTTCAAAGGTGAAGATACTGTCCAAGGGCACAGTGCAGGCAAAATTGAAGGAAGCGGCCCTGGTCATGTTACTCTTACAACCCCTCACATGACTACTGACCTTTGCAAGAACTTTAATGATTTGACCAGGTCATCCAAGGTAAGAAGAATAACACACATCCATTGATCAAAACATGTTTTCTACTTGCTTTCACTGTATTGAACTGTTGCCCTACAGGAGCAATTGCTTCCTTTGCATGCCCAGCCTTCACCTCCAGCTGTATCTTCACTCACTGCAGTCCATGAAAGGACTTCACTAGCAGTCTTACCTGGTATGTAGTTGTTTCATGCACCTCTCATCACCCTATTACAGTCTGCCTGCTTACACCTGATTTAAACTGAATCCAATGGCAACCAATGTTCCCTTTAAGCTACCCGACTGCGCAGCGCTCTGCAGCTCCCGCACAGCCGGTTCAGCAGGTTTTAAATAGGAAAACTGCGCACGCGGAGTATTATAAAGGGGCCGTGCGCCAAAAGAAAATTAACGGGACCACTCATGGCAACAAGAGGGCATTTGCACTGTCTGCATTATCCTTAAAAGAGCCTATAACCACTGAGAGAGGTTGGCCTCAGGCTTTGCCCTCTCAATCTCTTCGAGGAGGAAGCCTTGGATCTACTTGGGAGGCCTAAACATCCACGCCCTTCACCACCGGCGTACCATTGGAAGCAGTTTGTACTAACTATGGGATGCACCACAGCAACTCACCAAGGCTTTATGGGCAGCACTTCCCAAGCCTGTGACATCTACTACCTAGAAGGACAAGGGCAGCAGCTGCATGGGTGCACCATCACCTCCAAGTTCCCCTCAAGTCACACACCATACTGACTTTGACTTATCATCGTCGCTGGGTCAAAATCCTGAAACTCCCTATTTTAATAGCATTGTGGGAGCATCTTCACCACATAGAATGTAGCAGTTCCATAAGAAGGCCCATCGTCACCTTCTCAAGGGCAACTAGGGATGGGCAATAAATACCAGCCTTGCTAGCGACGTCCACATCCCAAGAATAATTATTTTTAAAAACACACTTTGGAAAGGATGGAGGAGACAGGGAAGTTAATGAGCAGGTGCCACCTGCAGGTTAATCATTAATTTCAGCTTCTCTTTCTTCACATGTTGCTGCACGATACATAACGTGACAGTAAAATAGATCATGAAACCATGATGTCACTCCTTCCATTGCAAGTCACATGTTAATTCAGCTCCTCAGCAATCCATACTGGTCTCTCTTTATGTCCTCTTCTGGATGAGCCAATCCAAAAGCAGCAGAGGAGGGAAATGAGCAGCATCTAGGCCACTTTGTTTCAGGTCCTACCTGCACTTTGTCACGAGCCATCATTCACCGTCTCCCTCCCATGCACCTGGAAAGTATTAGGCAGCATGCCAGAGGGGTTGGGGTTGGCGGGGGGGGGGGGGCAGCGCACAGGGTGATGCACAGAGCATGCGGGTAAGGGGACCTAGGCATGGAAAATAAGGCTTCCAACAATGTTGGCTGGAGGGTCAGGTGACATCTACCCTGGACGAGTAGCTTTGAGACCCAAATCCCAGGTGTCTTATTTTTAAAAGAAAGATGCTTGAAGTGCATCAAACATATGTGCAAGCACTAGGGACAATCTGCCAGAATGTGCAGCAGATGAAGACTCACATCAGTCCACTGCCCACATCTGTGGTAAAATATGGCTGTCTGCAATACTGCAGTCCACTCTGAAGCAGGTGGCAGCTCCAAACCAATCTGCAGTACAAGCCCTCATAGGACAGACCCTCATAGGACAGACCCTAAGCTTCTGCTATGGATGTTTCGACTGCTGTCACAGAGACCTTAAGGTGCCAGAATGAAGAGACCCAACTCTTCCAGTCTTGTGGTAAAAGACAGTAAGGGCCAAGCTGCCCTTTCAGCAGCACAAGAGACACAGCGTGGTAGAGGTCACGGATTTGGGAGGTGCTGTTGAAGAAGCATTGGTGAGTTGCTGCAGTGCATCTTGTAGATGGTACACACTGCAGCCACGGTGCGCGGTGGTGGAGGGAGTGAATGTTTAAGGTGGTGGATGGGGTGCCAATCAAGTGGGCTGCTTTGTCGTTGATGGTGTCGAGCTTCTTGAGTGTTGTTGGAGCTGCACTCATCCAGGCAAGTGGAGAGTATTCCATCACACTCCTGACTTGTGCCTTGTAGATAGTGGAAAGGCTTTGGGGAATCAGCAGATGAGACACTCGCTGCAGAATACCCAACCTCTGACCTGCTCTTGTAGCCACAGTATTTATGTGGCTGGACCATTAAAGTTTCTAGTCAATGGTGACCCCCAGGATGTTGATGTTGAGGGATTCAGTGATGGTCATGCCGTTGAATGTCAAGGGGCGGTGGTTAGACGCTCTCTTGTTGGAGATAGTCATTGCCCACCACTTGTGTGGCACAAATGTTACTTGCCACTTCTCAGCCCAAGACTGAATGTCGCCCTGGTCTTGCTGCATGCGGGCATGGACTGCTTCATTATCTGAGGAGTTGCGAATGAAACTGAACACTGTGCAATCATCAGTGTACATCCCCACTTCTGACCTTATGTTGGAGGGAAGGTCATTGATGAAGCAGCTGAAGATGGTTGGGCTGAGGACACTGCCCTGAGGAACTCCTGCAGCGATGTCCTGGGGCTGCGATGATTGGCCTCCAACACCCACAACCATCTTCCTTTGTGCTAGGTATGACTCCAGCCAGTGGAGAGTTTTCCCCCCGATTCCCATTGACTTCAGTTTTACTAAGGCTCCCTGATGCCACAATCGGTCAAATGCTGCCTTGATGTCAAGGGCAGTGACTCTCACCCCACCTCTGGAATTTAGCTCTTTTGTCCATGTTTGGACCAAGGCTGTAATGAGATCTGGAGCCGCGTGGTCCTGGCGAAAACCAAACTGAGCATCGGTGAGCAGGTTATTGGTGAGTAAGTGCCGCTTGATTGCACTGTCAATGACACCTTCCATCACTTTGTTGATGATTGAGAGTAGACTGATGGGGCGGTAATTGGCCGGATTGGATTTGTCCTGCTTTGTGTGGACAGGACATATCTGGGGAGTTTTCCACATTGTCGGGTAGATGCCAGTGTTGTAGCTGTACTGGAACAGCTTGGCTAGAGGTGCGGCTAGTTCTAGAGCACAAGTCTTCAGCACAATAGCCAGGATATTTTCGGGCCCCATAGCCTTTGCTGTATCCAGTGGGCTCAGCCATTTCTTGATATCACTTGGAGTGTTTAGCATGCAGGTAGGCGTGTGTTGCAGCCTCCCCAGGTTGGCACCTCATTTTTAGGTACACCTGTTGCTGTTCCTGGCATACTCTTCTACAGTCTGCATTGAACCAGGGTTGGTCACCTGGCTTGATGGAGGTGGTAGAGTGAGGGATATAATGGGCCATGAGGTTACAGATTGTGGTGGAATACAATTCTGCTGCTGCTGACGGCCCACAGTGCCTCATGGATGCCCAGTTTTGCGCTGCTAGATCTGTTCTGAATCTAAACAATTTAGCAGGGTGGTAGTGCCACACAACACAATAGAGGGTGTCCTCAGTGTGAAGAAGGGACTTTGTCCCCACAAGGACTGTGCAGTGGCCACTGCTGCCAATGCTGTCATGGACAGATGCATCTGCAACAGGTAGGTTGTTGAGGACAAGGTCAAGCAGGTTTTTCCCTCGTGTTGTTTCTCTCACCACCTGCTGTAGGCCCAGTCTTGCAGCTATATCCTCAGGACTTGGCCATCTTGGTCAGTTTTGGTGCTATTGAACCATTCTTGGTGGTGGACATTGAAGTCCTTTACCCAGAGTACATTGCTAGATCTGTTCTGAATCTAAACAATTTAGCAGGGTGGTAGTGCCAGGTGACCAACCCTTGCTGCCCTCGGTGCTTCTTCCAAGTGGTGTTCAACATGGAGGAGTATTGATTCATCAGCTGAGCGAGGGCGGTAAGTGGTAATCAGCAGGAGGTTTCCCTGCCCATGTTTGACCTGATGCCATGAGACTTCATGGGGTCCTTAGTCAATGTGGAGGACTCCCTAATTTGCCTTCCTAATTCTTGCTGTACCTGCATGCTAACTCTGTGTTTTCCTGTACGAGGACACCTAAATACTTTCTCACATTTAAAAAATATTCTGTTTTTCTATTCTTCCTACCAAAAGGAATAACCTCACATTTTCCCACATTATACTCTATCTGCCATCTTATTGCCCACTCACTTAACCTGTCTATATCCCTTTGCAGGCTCTTTGTGTCCTCCTCACAGCTTACTGTCCCACCTAGCTTTGTATCATCAGCAAACTTGGATACATTACACTCGGTCCCTTCATCTAAGTCATTAATATAGATTGTAAATAACTGAGGCCCAAGCACTGATCCTTGCGGCACCCCACTAGTTACAGCCTGCCAGCCTGAAAATGTTTATCCCTACTCTCTATTTTCTCCCTTTTTATCAATTTTTTGGTCATCCTTTGCTGGTTTCCAAAGCTCTCCCAATTCTCAGGCTTACTACTAATCTTTGCAACATTATAAGCCTCTTCTTTTAATCTATCCTTAACTTCTTTAGTTAGCCACAGATGGAGCACTTCTCCCGTGGCGTTTTTATTTCTCAATGGAATGTATATTCGTTGATAATTTGGAATATTTCTTTAGATGTTTGCCACAAACAAGAGGTTTTCTCACTCCAGGTTAAAGAGGAATCTAATAAAGGGTTTTCAAAATTATGAACACTTTTGAGAGAGTAAATAGTGAAAGATTGATTGGTGAATTGGTAACAGTTGTAATTATTTGTATCAAAGACAAAGTTAGAAATGTTTTCACACAAGGTTGTTGCAACATAGGGGGCTTTAGGGGGCTTTACCACAAGTGGCTATTGAAATAGGCACTGCAACATTACTTAGAAGGAAATTGGATAAGTATTTGAAAACGAATGAATACAAAATCATATGGGTAAAGGAAATGGGAATAGGATAGCTCCAGTTGAAAGGTTAGCACCATAATATGGCACAATGGTGCAAATAATCTCCGGTACTCTCCGCCACTGCTGATTTTATAGCTCAAATTAAATTTGGATAGACAGGCTAGGGTTCTGGAGGGATGAGCTTTTATGGGCTGAATACCTTTTGTTGGCAGCTGCAGGGACTGCATTGTGTTGTGGTTGTGTTGGGCACCAGGTGAAGGATGGTGAAAACGGGTAGGATTTTTTAAAAAGTTTTTTGTAAAACATTTTCAGATGCAATAATATCGTTTTTGTAAAGAGTTGTGACCTGTTAGAGATTAAATAAAGCCGCTAAAGAGGGTTATAAATAAACTGTCAAACTATATTGGTATATGTTTGAAACAAATAGCAACTCATGAGGTTAGAAATCCATTGGGCTAAAAATTGAGTAGCGCCCCAATTGAGGCGCTAACTTCGCTGGGGCGCTAAAAGTAGCGCCCCGGAAAAATTAGCGTCCCCACACCGGAAATTGAGTGGTTGTGCCCCAAGAGGGAAGCGGGACGCTACTGGAAGCGCCCTGCATCCCTCTTGGGGCGCTGTGAGTCAATATTGCGCCGTTATGTGCCACACGCTGCGGCACGTTGCGCCACGATATTGCAGACCTTCCTCCCCTTCTTAAAGGGGAGGGGCCTTGTGCAGCGCGACCTGGGGCCCAGCTGGGCCCCCGGGGATCGGGAGTGCAGGCAAAAGAGCCTGGCACTCAAGAGAAGTGCCGGGCTCTTGGAGCGCAGCCAGCACTCCGCGGGGGGGGGGGGGGTGCATTTCAGGAGGTCTGGGACGGGAGCGCAGGCAGGTGCTGGCAGGCGGCCAGCAACAAAAATGGCCACCCCACACCTTGCCTTTAAATTGCGCCTCCCCAGCCGCAGGTACGCCCCCCTGACCCCGTCGGACATAGCGTCCGGCGGTAAGTCAGGGGGCGCTCCCGAAGATCGTGAGCGGGGCGCTGTGCACGCCAATGACGTCATCGCCAGCGGCACAGCGCCGCAGGGCGCTACCGGTTAGCGCCACCACTAACCTCCCGCTGAATTTTGCGGGAGGCGTGGGCAGTGCCGCGCCCGAGCACTAGTTACTTTGCGTCCCGTTAGTGTCCTCTTAAGGCGCTAACGGGAGGCGCAACCAACTGAATTTTTCCTCCATTATATCCCAGGAATGGGTATATAATTAGAAAAGTTCAGGAATTAGCATCAGGCGCGCAAAATTCATTCTCACTGTTCAAAGAAATGATTGGAGCGCTAAATCAAGTCTTGAAGCCCAAGCTCATTGACATTACACTCAAAGGGTGGACCAATATCAGGTGCAGTCATGATTGCCACAGGCTTTTTCCAGTTCTTAAAGGGGAGGTTCAGTTCTTAAACGGGAGGTTCATTGATGCTGCAGAACCTCATTCTCAACATTGCTGGCTGTGCAGCTGCCTCAGCAAGCAGCAGCAGGTCAAGCAGAAGCAGCCGGAGGACTGAAGCAGCTGTACTCATGGCAGATCCACGCCCCAGGGAGAGAGCCCGCAGATTCTGCGATCAAGCATTGGCGGCATTGGTGTTTGCTGTGGAGAGATGGAGGGTGGTGTTCTACCTGGCAAGTGGCAGGAGGCCCTCACTGCAATTCTGCTGCACCATGTGGAGGGAGGTAGCGCAGCACGTCTTGGGCAGCACTGTGGTTCCCGGGACCCACACACAGTGCAGGAAGAAATTTAACAGCCTCACTCAGGTGGTCAGGGTGAGTCAATGCTTCAACAAATGCTAAATACCACCATCTGAACCAGTCGTCACACACTGCTCAAAGCATCACACCCCCAGCACTCACCCACCAACAATCTCTACCTACCAACACTCACATCCACATCTCACACCTTGCACACAGTGACAACTATTCAACTTTGGCAGGCACATCACCCAAACACATTGCTCCACACTCACAACAGGAGGGAGCAGGAGCGCACACTCACAACAGGAGGGAGCAGGAGCGCACAGGCGGGGGACAAACCGACACCCAACCACTGTCTGTGCTGCAGAATAGAGTGCTACAGGTTATTAGACGCCAGGTGGTGGGCGCTGTGGCCACTGTCGGCGTTGACCCCCTTGGGGACAACAACGATATGTTCATCCCTACTCCTCCTTCTCACATCCCACTTCCCCCTCGCCCCACAAACGTTTCGCACTTTCCAGCTAATCATGCTGTATGCATGCATTTCTCCCTTCCTGCTCCCCTCCCATCAACTTAATCTGACTCTTGTGCCTTTATGCTTTCAGATAATCAGCAAGCACCTGAGCAGCCTGTCCCTGAGGGCACCGTAGAGAGCGAGGCAGGAGAAGAGGAGGAGGAAGAACACACCGCGTCACTGCATGTCTCACCCGCAGGCACCAGTTCAGATACTAGCACTACACGTTCTTTAGAGGCTAGTATAGTAGTGGGATCTGTACAGGGTGAGGCACCGGGGATGAGTGGGCTGCAGCAAGGTCAGGGGGATAGAGTAGCTCGGGGGCAAGCTCCCCGGAAGACGTGTTCGCACGCGAGTTCTGCTACACAGGACTCAGATGAAGACCTCGATATGGAGGCATTTAGAAGTGTGATGGGCATGCACATGGAGATGATAGGTGCAATGGCAAGGGTGCCCGAGAGCCTCTCGGCAATGATAAGGAGCGTGAAGGAGTCCACCTCCAACATTGCACAAGGCTCTGTGCACACCATGGAGCCCATCATTTCTAGTCTGCAAAGGATGGTAGACTCCCAGAGAGACCATGGCGAATTAGACCTGATGCCGTGTGTGATGGGCGATCTGGCAGCTTCCATTGCAGCACAGGCGGAAGCAACATCTTAGTGCTGTAATGCAGTCTATGCTTGGTGACATCCAATCTCAGACTGCTCTCATGCAGTGTCAGCTTAATGCCACGCAAGCTCTGACTGCTGCCATCGTGACTGGGTCTACCACCGTCGACCGGGCTTTTCACAGTGTTGCAGCAGGCCAGCATCTGTGCTCCAACAGATTGCTAGGGATGCTGAGGTGCTGCACTGGGGAAGTGGCAGTGAGGCAGTGGAACAGGAACCTGCTGTCCTCTCTCAAGATGACAGCATTCCTACTCCCATCATTGCCACTCCGCCATTGCCCTTGTCGCTACCTGCCATCCAGCCAGCCCAGACTGCTGCCGCCCATGCTGAGGTGATGCAGTCTGCAGCCGAGCCTTCCAGGCGCAGAGCAGGTCAAAAGCATCCTGCAAGGACACTCAGCAGCCTTCCACCAGCCCTGCTGCAGCCACTGGGCCAACACTTCAGGGATGGAATGATGGCGATGTGGTGAGCAACAGGGATCTGGGGTTTAATTCATTCGAACTGCAGTCTGATGAGGTGATCACAGACAACCCTTCCGGAAGGCCGATTGAGTGGCTGCCTCCTCCCTCGCTCCTGTTCCTCCTCCTCATCATTCTCTTCGTCTTCCTCTTCCTTCTCGTCTTCCTCCTCCTCCTCTCCCTGTTCCTCCTCCTGCAGTTGTCCTGCAATCCCTGGTGGCATGTGGAGTTGTGGAGCATGCAGCAGATCACCATGAAATGGGACACCCACTCAGCCAAGTACTGGAGGGCTCCTCCCGGCCGGTCAAGGCAGCAGAACCGTTGCTTGAGCACCCCGATGGTCTGCTCGATAATGTTCCTGGTGGCAGCATGGCTCTCATTATATGAGTGCTGGGCAGGAGTGTTGTGGTTGCGGAGGGGAGTCATGAGCCAGGTGGAGAGCGGATAGCCCTCGTCTCCGACCCGCCAGCTGCGAGCTTGACGTAGTGACTGGAAGAGTGCTGGCACCAGTCTGGTGCAGGATGATGGCATCATGGCTGCTGCCAGGATAGCGGGCATTGACATTGAGGATTCGCTGTCTGTGGTCGCACACCAACTGCACATTAAGCAAGTGGTAGCCTTTACAGTTACGGAAGATCTCAGGATTGTTACAAGGTGCCCACTAAGCCATGTGGGTGCAGTCAATAGTGCCCTGCCCCATGGGAAATCCCACTATCCTGGCAAAGCCACATGCACGCTCGTCCTGCTTCGCTGTGATAGGGAAGGAAATGTAGTCCCTTCTACTGTAGGGAGCCTCTGTGACCTCCCCGATGCTGTGATGGATGGCGAACTGCGAGATGTTAGCTATGTCTCCTGTTGCAGATTTGAAGGATCCGCTGGCAAAGAAATTGAGGGCGACGGTGACCTTGACTGCCACTGAGAGCGCCGTGGTCGCCCTGATCTGAGGCTGGACATCTGGTTGCAGGAGATGGCAGAGTTCTGTGACCACCTCCTTGGTGAAGCGAAGCCTTCTAATACACTGCTCCTCACTTGATTGGAGGTAGGAGAAGTGCTCTCGGAATACCCTCGGAGGGTAAGGCCTCCTGTTGAGAGCCCTGATGGCCCTGCTCCTTCTGGCCACATGTTCCAGTCTTTCTCACTGCCTCCGCTTCCTTTGCCATAGATCCAGGAGGGCGAGGTCGACTGCCAATACAGCCCCCATTAATGTAACCAAGTGTAGCAGTTTGATTTTTTGAAGAATAAATGTAGCTACTTTTTAGTTGCCACAACACTCCTGATACTAAATAACCTTGAAATTATGGAATGAGACTGTTGCACTATGTGAAACTGACAAGAAAGCACTGAAACTCCACTAATCTACAGCTGCGACTCATTACTGATGATCCCTTTAAATAACGTCCCTGGAGCTGGCTTCCTGTTGCTTCACGCCAGCTCTCCCTGTCACTGTTTCCTCCAAGTGATAAGATAGGTGGTGACAATCAATTTCGCAGATTGGGCGGCCAGTGAGCATCGCACACTCACTGGCGTCATGATCAACCTGGCGATGAGGCTCCCGGCGATAACTGTTAGTGACGACGCTGCGGGGGAGCGGTGGGGAGGGAACGGGATTTGGCGTGCGGTGTTGGATTCGCCTCACCCCAAGGATAATGCTTTAGCGCCCAGTTATCGCCATATCCTGGCGCTAATGGGAGGCGCTAAGGTACCGAATTTTTCTCCTATGATGTCTTACCAAATCTCATGATTTTTAAGAGTTTGTCTCATGATTTATGAGACGATGAGGTTGACATTACTGCTGAAGGCATTGTGGTAGCTTCCAGGAAAATGATGTGCAAGATATGGTGCTATTGGTCATAAATGAGTAGGACATTTAGTAAGTGAAATCCTCTACTATTGTAAACCAAATGGGATTAATGAAGAGCCACATGAACACAATCCATGACTCCTTGTACTTTGGGAAATCCTGCCACTCTGTAGAAGTCCAGTGCTCTGTTCTCTTCTCTTAGGCAGTCCCTCGGAACTGAGGATGACTTGCTTCCACACTAAAAATGAGTTCTCAGGTGACTGATGAGTCAAATGCGGGACCTACAGTCTCTGTCACAGGTGGGGCAGACGGTGGTTGGAGGGGCGGGTGGGAGGGGTGCTTGGGTTGACGTGCGCTCCTTCCGCTGTTTGCGCTTGGCTTCCGCTTGCTCCTGGCGAAGAGACTCGAGGTGTTCGGCGCCTTCCTGGATGCTTCTCCTCCACTTTGCGCGGTCTTGGGCCAGGGATTCCCAGGTGTCGGTGGGGATTTGCACTTTTTCCAAGGCGGCTTTGAGGGTGTCATTGAAGCTTTTCCTCTGCCCACCTGGGGCTCTCTTGCCGTGTCAGGGCTCCGAGTAGAGTGCTTGTTTTGGGAGTCTCCTATCGGGCATGCAGACGATGTGGCCCGTCCATCAGAGCTGATCGAGCGTGGTCAAAGCTTCGATGCTGGGGATGTTGGCCTGAGCGAGAACACTGACGTTGGTGCGCCTATCCTGTCAATGGAAGTGCTCTGTTATGCTGGTGATGTGTTTCCATCGGGACTCGTGTGTGTGTGTTAGACAGCGTTAGCAAATAATGGATCAGTGACTTGCATTGTGCATAGCTGATTGGCTAATATTGCTGGTGTCCCCAGAGGCAGCCTGAAATGAACCTGTAACACAAGGCAGTAGTTACCTTTTAGCCACTGGCAGTGTGGTACCGACTGGAATGTAGGTTGGATTCTAGCATGTGGCATAATTCGTTCATAGATTTCCTTGTGAAGAGGTGCCTCTGCGAGCATTCTTCATGGGTCAGTTGGAGGTTGGAGCGGCTTGGTCTGTATGTTCTGAAGTGAGGATATAGGTGGATGGGTACCATTTGCCTCCTGCTTTGCCTAGCTTCTCTCTTCTTCGCCCTCTTCTTGCACCAAGCAACATAGAAATTAGCACAGTGCCAAAGGAAATCCCATAGTCATTTGCCTTAAATGGATAAGGTCGCTAAAATGACAAACCCACAGTGGTAGGAAACAGGTCACATGTTCAATCAGTGGATAGGAGAAAAAGAAATAAAAAAGTAAAAGGAATGGTTTACAACAGCAGGTTTTGCAGCCCTGGTGCCAGTACCTATTTAAGCCTTTTAAATATTACGACGACCAAAGCAAAATACTGCAGATGCTGGAGATCTGAAATAAAAACAGAGAATACTGGAAACACTCAGGCAGCCTCTGTGTAGAGAAAAACCAGAGTTAACATAAATATTGCTGCCCTCCTAGCCAGTACCTCTTACACTGTAGAATTCATCACTTAGTCTGTGAAATGTGCCTTTCTGGTCAATTTATTCATCCCGAGTCTAAAATATCCACTCAGCAAATCTGCATTGACAAAAAGTTTGACCTCTTATAAGGGTCAAGGAGTTCCTGCTGCGACAGGTACCAAACTATTTTATACCTTTGACAAATAGTGGTCGTGGGCAGCATAGAAATGCTGAAGAGAAACTTCAGTGTTCTTTACATTGACAACAAATAGAGAAAGAAAAAAAACTTGTATTTCTATAGCACCTTTCACAACCTCGGGATATGCTAAAGTGCTTTACAGCTAATGAAGTACTTTTGAAGTGTAGTCACTGTTGTAATGTAGGAAATGCGGCAGCCAATTTGTGCACAGCAAGCTCCCACAAACAGCAATAAGATAAATGCTTTGGTTCACAGACGTAACTTTAGTGTACCAACATGAAAGTACGCCAGAGAATTGTTTAAATTACTTCATGACATTTACTTGTGGAATGCAAAAAAGGCATTTAATTTTCCAAATATAATGCTACTTTGAAAGCAGCCCCTCATATAAATGCACAATGGTTTCGCAAAAGTAGCAAGGTACTGATAAGCTTTATAATTCTATTCACTATCTGTAATCCTAATGCAATGCATCGTGTTGTGGCAAAACCACTAAGAGACTCTTAGTGACTTACATAATTGTCTGTAACCAATGTTATTACCTTTCAAGTTGGCTCTGGTTAAACAGAGCTAGATCGACAACATCGCGATCTGACGCGATGACGTCATCACGTGGCGTCCCCTTCGGCAGGAAACGTGATGACGTCATGACGTTAGAGGTAGAGGGCGGGGCCAGCCAGTCCTCGTGTGGATTGAAAGAGAAAAGACCTGTTTTGAGCTTCTCCTGTAGTTTCTTGTTTTGTAAAGTTCTTAGACAATAAATTCAGTTTGTTAACTTCCAGTGAGTTATAGATTCTTTGTTAGGAGTGCAGAGACTCCTACAGTGTCCTACTAGAGGACAGAAAAAATCATTCACTCTGCTTTAAGGACCGAGACTGACCAGTATCTAACTTCTTTATTTATCTAACTAAGCATTACACATATACCAGTCAGTTGTAGAAAATCTTTTCGGAAGCGTGGCTGCGCCATCTGCTGGTAAATAAACAGCACAAGATAAACAAAAATTCCTGGATTTGAACTTGTTTGACAAGAAGTAAGATGACACCACTGTAGTTTCCAAGGTCAGCCTAGTTTAAATAATGATAGTGTTCTGGCAGTTTAATGAGTGCCAATCATTGGGAGCATGGCATTTTGGAAGCTGGGAACTAGGATGCTGCTGCAGGATTGAAAGACATGGCCATCGGTGAATCCGCTGCAGATGTTTCTGAAATTACTAAATGCTCCAAAGTGGACTGCACTTTTTACTAGTGTGCACAATAGTGAAACACTGCAGCCACCATCTGCGGAAGATATCCAATGACTGGAGTAATCTTACATTGCTTCTTCAAAAAGCACATTTTCTGAAGTCTGGATCCTGCTCCCATTAGTTGAGGAGGGATGCAAGTTAACCCTGTGGACAGCAGGTTTCTACTCATACTCTGTAATCACCAACCACTTCTGCTCATTTATGCACTATGCATCATCCAGTGCACTTTCCTCATCCTCATTGTCCAGATCCTCTGGGGTAGATGTACCCGAGCTGGTGCTTTGAAGGATTAGAGGAATGGTGTGTGCCATGAGGTACAAGAATTCCTCAGGGTCCCTGGCTCCAACGATTCTTCTTGTTTTTTACACAGCGAGTGGTGAGGATCTGGAACTCGCTGCCAACGGAAGTGGTGGAAACGGAGACACTCAATGTTTTCAAGGGGAGACTGGATAGGAATTTGAGGGAATTAAATTTGCAGGGCTACGGGGATAGAGCGGGGGAATGAGGATGGGCCGAATGGCCTCCTTCTGTGCCATTATGACTCTATGACTTGTGGGATATCTAGACAAAGAAAAGAACACATGTCACAATGGTGTTTTGCTGACAAATCTTTCATTATAGCTTTGCAATGAATGAGTGATATGAAATTGTTCTTCAGTGCATACTTTGGTTTTGCTGAGTGAGTGGTAAATAGAATGGCAAAAGAGTTACCAATGTTTTCTACAGACCCTGAGCTTAGGACCAAGCCTCTAACTTCCCAATCCCCTGCTTCCTCTATGGTCTCTCTACCCTTGATTTCTCAAAGTGTAATCAGAAGACGGGGGTTGCATGAATCTCTCTGTGCATCATCTCTCGCTTACGTGCAAATATTTCACACAGAAAGAAAGACTTGCATTTATATAGCGCCTTTCACGACCACCAGACATCCCAAAGCGCTTTACAGTCAATGAAGTATTTTTGAAATGGAGTCACTGTTGTAAGGTAGGAAATGCGGCGTTGTGTACCGCACGCTCCCACAAACAGCAATGTGATAATGATCTGTTTTTAGTGATGTTGATTGAGGGATAAATACTGGCCAGGACACCGGGGGGATAACTCTTCTTCGATATAGTGCCATGGGATCTTTTACATCCACCTGATAAAGCAGACGGGGCCTTGGTTTAAGGTCTCATCCGAAAGACAATGGGCAGGATTTTCATTGGGCCGTGGAGGCGGGATTGGAGGCTTGCGGGGGGTTAAATTTGCGAATTCGGGGGGCACGAACCCATCCCGCCCCCAACCCGCCTCCATGCCAGTTTCAAAGGCGGCGGGTACCCGCCCTGTGCTGGGACCCGCCTACCCGAGGCGGGAAGGGATTAGTACCAATTAACTGCCTGTTAACAGGTAGTTAACAGGCAGTTTTTAGCCTAATCCCTATTTTTAATGCTGAAGTGTGGGATTCCCGACGGCTCCAAACCACGCCAAGTTAGAGGAGGCGGGCCGTCGGGTTGAAGGATTTGGAGGGGTCGAGATGTCGGTGTTCAGGTGAGTGATGTGTGTATGAGTGCAAAGGTATGTGTGTTTGGTGTGTCGAAGGTGTTTAAAGAAGTTTAAATTACCTTCACTTACCTTTACTGCCTTCCTTCCTTTAGGTCTCGAGAGTCCCTCATCTCACCGGCACAGAAAGCAGAATGGCTGCGAACTGTCAAAAGTGACAGCCTTCAGCTTTCTGTGCAGTAGAGATTTCTAACTGAGTCTGTGGAGAAGGACTCATGTTAGAAGTAAGACTGTCAGTGTTTGACAGCTTCAAAGAGCTTTCAAACGCTGATATTTCATCTGTCAAAACCTCTTGACAGATGAAATTTCAGTCTGTGACGTCACCTGTTGCCGGGTGGCCCTTAATTGGCCTGCTGAGCCTGCTGGGCGGGCTCAACAAGGTCAATCAAGTTAAAATTGCGTGGATTGGCCACATCTCGATGGAAGTGGGACAACACCCCCGAAAGTTGTAGTCCCGCCTCCATCACGTCCCCTGAATGAAAATCCAGCCCAATACCTCTGAGTGCAGCACTCCCTCAGTACTGCCCTGGAGTGTCAGCCTAGGTTTTTGTGCTCAAGTCTTGAACCCATAACCTTCTAACTCAAAGGCAAGAGTGCTACCAACTGAGACATGGCTGACACAGCTAAGACTTTGAAATTTCTAGGAGCACAGGCAGTAATTCTCATGTATCAGTGTGCACCCACAGCGGGTGTGAGTACATGAACATGGATAATGCTGGCAGGGTCAAATTAAAGGATTTTCCAACAGCAACAAAGGATTCTAATGATGGAACATTCACAAGTGAAGGAGTACTGTGTAGTGGATGTTGTGTATATGAATTTTCATAAAGTGCTGCATACAAGGCCTGTTGATAAAATTAAGGTACACAGTTATTAAAGGGAATGTGGCAGCATGGATAGGAAGTTATTTAAAGAACAGAAACCAGAAGGTCGTGGTTAATGATTGTTAACATCCCTCCAGTCTGAAAAACAATGTGTCCACAGAAGCCAGTGTGGGAACCACTACAATTCTCAATGGGGCAGAATTTGCAGTCAATATGATGGCGTACTCTCAGAGTACTGATATTAGGACAGGAGACCAAAAGCTTGGTCCAAGAGATAAGACCACTACTGGTGAGGTAGAGGAAATCGGGAATGCACAATAGGCCAGAAATGGAGGAAAACAGAGTTCTCAGCGAGATGCTTTTTCTACATTAAAAGGTGCTATATAAATGCAGGTTGTTGTTAACAGATATTAATTAACAGGACATATTTATTTGTAATTGCAGGTTGGCCATGTAAACCAATCCCATCATTGGACACTTCAGAGGATTTTGAAACTATTCCTTCAAGTATGGATGAACTTTCCAACTCTTCAGATATGGATGAAGAAATATCTAATAAAACCGTAAGCATATTTCTGTCACAGTAGAAAACAGAAGGTTGATCAGTCAACCTCACTTTTAAGTGAGATGTTTCAAGAAATGTCATATTGTTTTGACTTCAGTCAAGATATTCTTGGATGGCACCAACTATTATTAAAGTTGCTCAGTAATTTGGAAGGGGTGCTGTATGAGGACAATGGTAAAGCTGAGACCCGATTGGATGTTTGAATAGCCTTTATTGTGTTTGTATAGCCTTTATTAAACATATATGAGCACTGAAATTTCACAGGGATTCTCCTGGTTTTTGCAGTAACTTTGGCAGGAAACTGGGTAAAAAGCTGAAGTATCTGAGACTGAACCAAACTGTTCGCAACCTTGGCATCCTAATTAACCCTGAGCTGAGCTTCTGACCCCATCATCCTCTCCATCACCAAGACAGCATTACTTCCACCTCCATAATGTCGCCTGTCTCCGCCACCGCATCAGCCCCATCTGCCGCTGAAACAATCATCCATGCTTTTTATACTGCCAGACTCAACCATTCCAATGCTCTCCTGCCAGCTTCCATCCTCCGTAAACTTCAATTCTTCCAAAACTCCGCTGCATGTATCCAAAATTGCACTAAGTCACGTTCACTCATTACCCAAGTGCTCACTGATCTACACTGGTTTCCATCCATGGCCTCGCCCCTCCTGATCTCTGTAACCTCCTCCAGCCCTACAAACCTCCGAGAGCTCAGTTTGGTATTCTGTTGCAAATTGAATTTACCCATTTGTTTCCTTTGAGCCACACCTCATACTGTATTCCTTCGTCTACCTTTGAAATTTTACAGCCTGGGTTTGTGTTACCAGGCTGCTGCCTTCTAGAAGTGGTGTTGCTGAAGAGTGCGGTGCTGCAGGAGCTTGGCGAGACCGTCCGGGCTCAGCTTCTGATCTTTTTTTGCAACTCTGTGGAAAGAAAATATGTGACACTGAGTGTATGGCCTCAGCAATCCCTGTGGTGGCATGTTGTACTCTGTGGTGTTGATAGGCGCTTGCTAGGTGACAAGTTAGCATTATAGTTCTAACTTTGACTTTTGATGTCTCTTCCTGCTTTGCCAATCCCGTGCCTCCTGGGTGTCTCACTATGATCTTCACGTCAAAGGCGGTAAGCTCCCTAATTTGGTTGGTCCTTTCATCTGTCCACATTTGCTCACAGCAATTGAATACTTTTTATACTTGTACGGAGAAAAACTTTGCACTTTGTTAACAGGGCATGTATGCAAGCTGCAAAGTGCTTCTGACATCATGTACAGTGAAAGTAGGTTGGCATTAACATGCTAACTGCACTTTCAAGGTGTTACAACTTAAAACGGCATTGCCAGCTCTTGTTTTACTTCTATATTTTAGAATCCAATCCCTTTAGTTAGCTGTGTGCTTTTGAACAGTTCTGATATAGAATGCAGTCTCAGTTCACAATAATCTGCATTATAAAATTGCATTGGATTCTTATATGAACACCATTTGTT
Source organism: Somniosus microcephalus (assembly GCF_052327205.1). Taxonomy (NCBI): domain Eukaryota; kingdom Metazoa; phylum Chordata; class Chondrichthyes; order Squaliformes; family Somniosidae; genus Somniosus; species Somniosus microcephalus. Next base: position 47,767,541 of record NC_140992.1, on the reverse strand, counting down.
CATTTCTGCTTAACAGCTACAATTGAAAAATTCTACAGCTAATGCTTGTCAGTCACATTAATATTCATTGCAATTTTTTTCAGGTCAGACTTTTTTTTTAACTTCATTCCATGTCTATTGAGCATATGACATTGCTTTGACCTACTCATTATTTTTCCCATACCTGCTTTATTCACTGATTATCATGGATGGATAGAACATCTGTGCTAAGGATTAATTTTGGATGTTTAGTGATGCCCTGGGGGAGAAAAACTGGAGGCACAAAGGGATTTTAGGATTTAAAGTGAGGTTAAAGTTTGAAAGTGCCCTGGATCCAAAAGGTTAATTGCTACTTGTCAGACTGATATGGCCTTGCAACTTTGGAAATATTTTATGGCAAATGTGAAAATAGTTTGCATATTTCTGCAGTTGAAATGTCACAATAGATGATTTGTAAACAAATTGTTTATAACAATCTTTTGATTGTGAGCCACAAAACACTATAAACATGTGATATGGCACTCCATCAAATAACTTGTTTTATTTCCATTCTTAAGGCTATCCACATTGCACTTACCATTTTATTGCTTGTGAATTGTCCAGCAAACCTGACTTGAGGAAGTAAATAACTGTATTTCCTGTTGTAGCACTGATAGCCTGTGTAAATATTTTCAAAATTGCAATCTTTATTTTTGTAACTCTTCAATTCTGCAGTTTGGATTCTTGTCGCCTGTTTACACTTTGCACATTTCTTCGTTTCAGGCTCAAAGTCTGTTCCGAGTAGAAGGCATTTATGAAACTAAATCCATTGAGGAACTTGTCATGCAGAATGGCGAAGTGGTTGAGGTACTGCAAGAGGGAGAAGAGGGACAGTGGTGAGTTCAATCATAAGTAAAGGAAAGGATAGAAAATAGTCAATATCACCAGCACCTGTCAGTCTAACTTCCAAGTCACTTCAAAGTTAGATTGATTCAGAATGTGAAAAAGGACGGTGGGAGAAACAGTGTTAAAGCAAATAGAAAATCCGAGGGAAAGCAAAGATAGTTAACAGAAAAGACAGCTGTGGAGCGTCCAAATTCAGGGATATAATATTATAAACATCAGACAGTTACAAAGTTAAAGAATATTTCTATTGCCCACATTGATGCTATAAGTTAAACTGTAAAACATACTTTGGGTGACAATTTTATTAACTTAATTGTAATGGTTGTCAAACTACAATTGCCTAGAAATTGCAGTCGGAGGCGTATCTCCGGAGTATGCCTCCGACCCGTGAAACAAATCCGAACCTACCTCCAGGCACCCAGGCTGCAAAGAGTTGTGGCCTCAGGCCTCCAGGCGTATGGCAGTGTAAAGGCCCACGGATCTCAGGGATGCAGGTGGTTCGGAAGCGTCCCTGGGATCATGTGGGCCTGGTCCTCCAATGACAAAGGAGGATTCCATTGCAATCATTTACGAATGCTAATGATAAGCAATGGAATCCCCAAATAATTATACAATGTACAGAATTCTAATAATTATAAATGTACTGAATTGCAATTTTTTTCCATAAGTCCCTTCATTGCACCGACCTCAATAAAAATTTAATTTTTTGATAAATCATTTTAAACATCTTAATCTGGGCCAATATTTGCATAAACTCAAGAGTATGTGCATAATTTTTGATTTTTAAGTATTTAATTTAAGGCTTATGTATACCCTTACGCTGATGAAAGCAGGCCCTATGCCTGCTTTTACCAGCCATAAGAGTTTTGTGGGCAATTGCTGGGCAGTTGGTGGGCAAAAGCCCAACTCTGCACCAGCAGTACTGATTTTCCATGCAGTTCGGATGATCTGTCAAGGCATACCTCGCAAGTTCCGGATTTCTCACATGCGGAAACCCAGAAGTTGCGGGGCCTTTAAAATGGATTACGACGGCGTTCTCCGAGAGTACAGCGTATGGGAGACCGCAATTTCAGGGCCATCGGCTTAATTGAGAACTGAGCACTACTTAATGCAAACAAAAAAACTTCTGCAAGATGATAACTGAATGAGCAAGCGGATGCAGTTGGAGCCAAGAATAAAAATTAAATGTACTTTCCGTTGAGTTTAACAGCAACAAGGTTACTTTATTGTTTTACATATATCTCCTATTCTAGATCCCGCTCTGTGTATAGGGCTCAAGAAAGATCTTAAGACTAACATTTGCAATATAGCCAGGTCCCAGCCTAGTTTGCAGCCTTTCTATTGCACTCCTGCTGTTGTTATGGCTGGCGTACACTACAAAGGCCAAGGATTTTACATCCCAGGGAGTTTTATAGTGCATGTAACCTTCCAATGCATAACCTTGACACGGAAAGCCCGAATGGAAGTGTTCCATTACCTAATGCTAACATGCCTGGTCCTTGATGAAAACAAAGGTATACTCCCAAAAAAAATGAAGGCAGAATTTCCTGTGGTTCTCGCAATGTGTGACCACATAACTAAAACTATTAAATTTACTTCAAGTCTGTCAGAGTCAGAGTCTGCATATATACAAATAGATTGCAGTAATTGTTTCTGCATTTCGTGTGTTTCAGGCAAGTGAGAAGTGTGGTAACTTATAAAACAGGATGGATTCCTTCCAGTCTTCTCCAACCAGTTGGTTCAGAACTTAAACCTGATCAGATTGATAATAATTCAGGTCAGAACCAGAGTTCTTTGCTTAATTTGAAAAGTGATGTACTGAATCGGATAAATATGCTTTTAGAATGCGATTAATAAAATTTAGGGTAATAAGTATTTAAATATTCACTTCATAACCAACTGTAGTATGGAAACAATATTCCTTACATTGTTAGATACTTAACAAAGAATTACAACATCCTTGTGAGCAACAATGTTCCATTATGCTATGGTTGTTCTTGTGCATTAAATTATTTATTCCAGGATTTCTACAGGTAAAAATTACAGATATAAGTGAGACAAAGATGTAGGCTGGAAATTTCCTCGGAGGTGCTCCCGCTCCAACATCGGACCTTCGCCACATGTATGGTGGAAAGCCGTTCACGTGCGGGAGCAGCTCCAAGAAAATTTTCTGCTCAGGCTTTGTGGGCTCCTGGGTATAACTCGAGTGGAATGGGTCAGGCATTTCTTTGGGAGTCACACCATCGGCTGCCAACTCATCCCTAGAAGTGATGTCAGACATATAATACATCTGCCCAAATATGAGTGGGCCTATTATAATTAGACAGAAATGACTAATACATCACAGGGCTTTTTTCTCTTGTTATTTGCACCTTAGCAGCATGAGCGTAAGGGATGCTGGTGTGTTCTTGTCTTCTAAAGTTGCTATGGGTGTTGCATGGAGGGATAAAAATGAAAGGGCTGGGAAGCCTATCTAATTGATTGCAACATAATCAATGGCATAAGCTATGAAAGTGCAAACCCAAGGCCATACTACGTGGCAGCAAGCCATTCTCTGCCTGCTCCAAGGCAGGCTCCCAGCTAGAGGCCGGTGAGCCCACTAACATTAATTTAAATGACCCTGAAAATCTTCCGGGTTTGGGGCACATCCTACTCCATTGCACTTCCATCAGTGTTACAGTGAAGTGGAGGATCTATACCAAGAATTTAGCAATTGCTCTTCCAATGGCATAGTGAGTAAAGGCACCACCAGTGAGTTATGCTCCTGGGTATAACTCGAGTGGAATGGGTCAGGCATTTCTTTGGGAGTCACACCATCGGCTGCCAACTCATCCTAGTCCTAGATTGAATCCCTGGTCTGTGCTAAATCCTTACTGGAGCAGCAGTTAGGGAGCTACAGCTGGTGTTAGCAGCCTGATTCTACGAAGGAGTAAATCTGACTGCTCTAAAATGACTCTTGCTGCAGACATTAGGTTAGAATATAATTGGGCTCAGTTGTACTGTACTGTGGAACTGTACCCCAGTAAGAGTCAGTGCCTTCAGGATAAGAGAACGAAAGGGAAGAAATCTGGAACTGTAAGAACTTTGTGCTCAAATCTGTCTCCATTTTACTAATTCATTTCAGTTTATACTATGTGTCTGGCAAATAAAACACTTTAAATGAAGTTATTAATGACATATTGCTTATTTCAGATTTTTACAGTGATATGTGCACAGCAGCTCTTGCTGATAGTGAAGACAAGGAGAGTGTGCACATGGGAAGCTATACTTCAGGGACCAGGACTGAAAGCTGATCTTGTTGCTTCCCTATTATCATCTCTCAAACTTCAGGCTTCAATCAGGCCTACAACAATCAGGGTCCTTAGGACACTTCAGTATCTGGGCACATGAAGTGGGAAAGTACTCCTTACTGCTGAAGGATTATGTAGCTGTGTATAAAGGATTGAGTTTCTTTGTTTGCAATGGGTTCTTTTGTTCATAACAAATGCTCCTCAATGGTATAATAGTATGAGCATTAGCAGGGGCCAAGTTTTTGAACACATGTCCAATTCCGTTTTTTGCAGATTTTAACATTTTGACTCTCCAGTTACCAATATTGTTTGATGGAACAGACCATACTAAATACAGTTCAGACAGCATTAATAAAAACTGAATTCAAGCTTTTGGCATGTCATGACTAACCAAACTAGTATTTCATGTTTTTAGCTCTATTCCCATCTGTTTCCACAAACACACAAGCAACCTGATTCAACTGACCACCAGTCAGTATATGACATCTAAACCCCGGTTGCCAGTGGAAATTGCCCATCGACAAGATGTGAGCATGTACAAAAATGCCAAGAAAAGAGGCTGTGCAATCACTATTGGTGCCCTGAGATTGAGATTGCTAATGCCATTTGGAAAGATAATTTTCTCAGGAAATGGTTTCTGATCTGCAGGGAAAAACTGCCATCTTTTACTCATGTAAAATGATTGCGTTTTCTTTTTAATCAACATCTACTCTATTAGCAGTGGCCTCTAGCTGCATCCTTGAGACAACTACTGTGGGAAAAACATATAAAGATTGGCATGAAATAAAGGCAAACCAATGTGGCTGGTAAAAGGTGTTGCAGACTGTTGCTGATACTTCAGTTTAAAGTGCTGTGTGAAAGCTGTATGTTGGTCCAGGTTGCATGCTGTAATTGTATTTTATTGATATTTGGACCACAAGATATTTATACTTGCAAAAGAATGTTTCAATAATCTTCAAAGACATAGTGGACCTTCTAAAGTATACAACTGATTGATGTGAAATGTTTTATGTACCTTGAACAGAGGCAGGTATCAATTTGTGTGAGAAGTGTTTTTTTCTATGATAAGAATTGGGTCAAATATGGGGGGGGGGGGTTATCAGTTAATTCATGACTACTAGTGAATAAAAGACAGGAAAGTAATCGTTTTAGCATAAAGTTTAGACAAACCATGCAAAAGAAGTAGTGTTTCATGATCTTGTTGCGGTGAAGTAGATGTGGAGAATACTCGTCTGTGGTGATCAGAGCGTCAGCTACTGCAGTCAGTGTTTAATGAGGATTCAGCATCTAAAAGGGTTCTCTCACAAATGGGAGTTGTTTTCTTAACCTCCAAGAAAGGTAGACATTTTAATCTAGCTTTTGTTGAAAAAGTCCCAAAAAAACCCAACTTTTTGATAGTGTGACAAAGATAAAGATTCAGCACGGGTTGTGAATGAACACACTGCATTTCTCTTTCATCCTGAGGGATCTGGCAGTTTATAGTCATGCTGTGCAATTTTCTCTTAATAATTCAGGGTCTGAGCTATGTCCGAAGCATACACTGAAGAGCTTCTGTGATGAAGCAAAAATAAAATGTGAAAAAATATAGATATATGAAACAAGTGATGGTTTCTGAAAAGCATTGGACTTGAGGCTTATTCCAACCAATAGTTTTGATGCCACTAGAAGCAATTGTGTCAACATTTTGCTCTTTACTTTAATGTTGTTATTCATTTCCTAAACACTGAACCCTACTTCTGAGCTCCACCTGGGAGCAAATGTTTGAGTTTACTTTGTTAATTGCTTGGAGGTTTCTCATCCAAAATTATACTCACTGGAGTTTAGAAGACTGAGAGGGGATCTCATCGAAACCTATAAAATTCTGTCAGGCCTGGACAGACTAGATGCAGGAAGGATGTTTCTGATGGCCGGGGAGTCCAGAACCAGGGGTCACAGTCTAAGGATAAGGGGTAAGCCATTTAGGACTGAAATGAGGAGGAATTTCTTCACCCAGAGAGTGGTGAACCTGTGGAATTCTCTATATTCAAGAAAGAGTTGGATATATTTCTTGAGGCTAAAGGGATCAAGGGATATGGGGAGAAGGCAGGGACAGAGTACTGAATTTGGCTGATCAGCCATGATCTCATTGAATGGCGGAGCAGGCTTGAAGGGCCGAATGGCCTACTCCTGCTCCTATCTTCTATGTTTCTATGAAAATTCACCCACTCCAGGAAAATGGGCTTGCTAAACTTTTGATTGGTTGAAGAGTGAGAAGAGCAATGTTGTCAATTTTCTTATAATGATGTGATGTGTGTATGAAGGGAGTGATGCATTTTGACATGATTTACACCTTTCTGTTTTGTAAAGGAAAACATTGCCATATGTTTTTTTCATAAAGACGGTGCCCCTTGAATAGTAAAATTGTAACTTTTTTTTTAATGTTTCATAAGAACATAAGAAATAGGAGCAGGAGTAGGCCATTCGGCCCCTCGAGCCTGCGCTGCCATTCAATAAGATCATGGCTGATCTGATCTTGGCCTCAACTCCACTTTCCCGCCCGCTCCCCATAACCCTTGACTCCCCTGTAGCTCAAATATATGTCCATCTCCGCCTTGAATATATTCAATGACTCCACCTCCACAGCTCTCTGGGGTAGAGAATTCCAAAGATTCATGACCCTCAGAGAAGAAATTCCTCCTCATCTCCATTTTAAATGGGCAACCCCTTATCCTGAAACTGTGCCCCTAGTTCTAGATTCCCCCCCGAGGGGATCTCCCCTAATTTATTTCCCTTTCCAGGTGCTCTGCTGCATTCCTGAGCTCTGCTGCATTCCTGAGCAAAGAGGTAAGTAGTTGTCTTGCTTCCTGGCCTCTGTCAATAGTCTGAAGCCAGACACTAGGAGGTGCACAAGAGTAGTCCAGAAGTGACTTGCCTGTCATTTTTTTCCTGCCTACCTGTGGCCTGTTCTCTACTCACCATCTCCCAGTGATCCAGCCTGGAACTGGCATATGGGAAAAGTGCAAGTGCAGTCTTGCATCCTACCATCCCACTGTATAGCATGTTAGCACGACAACCCACTCTTCCAAAATATTTTTTTCTCTTAGCAAACTTTCTGATCTCTGGTCCGTAGATCTTCACTGCAGTGTCAGACAAGTACCCGTGAGACATAGGAGGCAGTGAAATCACAAGGAATTAAACATCTTGAGCCAAATCAGCCACAGCAATACATAGCAGTCTTTTCTGCTGCCCACAGATACAGGAAGCAGTGTATAGGTCCCTCCAGTTATTTTCTATTTGCTTGGTATTTCCTTTTTTAAAACCTGCAAAATATATTGTTTTACAGCTTATTTCTGCTGGTTTTTACCCCCATGAACAAATGTTGGCCTGGCATAATGGAGGAACTATTTCATAACTCATTATGGGGTATATTGCTGCCAATGCAATGCAATCCAACTTCCAGTGGCAGGACACAGACTTAAATTAAGTTATAAGTGTTAGCAGTTGTAAGATAAGAATAAAATAAATAAAGTACTCAAAAGAGAGTGAAATGAAAGAGTTTGTGGCTGCCTTATCAGTATGAATTTTATCCAGTTCAGTGTATGAGTATTTTATTTGCCAGCATTTCATCTGTACCTTAAAAACACTGACATTTATAAGTTACTTTCCATACTAGCAGATCTCCCATGGTATTGATCATGGCAAGTCACAGAATGTAGAAAAGTGTGGTGGCTAATGTGTGGCAGGAAGTAAGTGTGACATTTACAGGAAATGCTTGCTAGACGCAAGAATTTTAATATATTATAGATATGTTAATCACCTCCATACCAAAAGTGGTGAACTTGTCAGTTGTAAGTTCAGTCATTTGGGTGTGAGAGCTGCTACTGTGAGTTGAGCGGAGTCAAGACTGACAGAGAGAGTCAGGTCAGGACTGCTGGCACAAGGGTTTAGGTCAGGGTGCTAGTAGGTCTTCCCAACATAAATTGGGTTAATTAGAGGGATATTGCCACATCTTCTAACTTCCCTATATGCATCACCACTTCTGTTAATGCTTTGTTTAAATCTTAACGTCTTGCCCTTTCTTTGCAAAATGTTAAAAAACCCGGGATAATTTTAACCAAACCTATGGGCAGGAAGTAGGCGGGTTTATGTTGGATGTTCGTTTTACACCCCCGCCCGATTTTACTCTGCATTCACTTCATTGGAGAGTAAAACGAGCGGCCGACCTGAACCCGCAAGTTTACCGCCTATCGCGTTAGATTAAAATTAGGGCTGGAGTGTCTGTATTTATCCCATTCCAAGTAAAACTTTAACAAGGACGAATACTTCTCAAGTTTTTTTTTCTGTTTAGTGGGCCAATTTCTGAAAATGCATTTTAGTTTAGCAACAAGACTTTTGAGTGTAGAATATAATGGAAGAAAATCACATTACTGGGCTTGCTTACCTATTTACACACATTTATTTCTCATTAAACTTTACCCACAGAGGAAACTACAGCCTTAACTCTGCTTAACTGCACCTGTTGCTAGGGATGGAAACCACTTGTTAACGTGTCATTGGCTTTCCCAACTGGTGACGGTCAAGGCCTTCCTGAAACCACAAGTTCGAAAACTTCAATAAAAACAGAAAATGCTGGAAATGCTCAGCATCTGACGAAAGGTCATCAACCGGAAACGTTAACTCTGTTTCTCTCTCCATAGATGCTGCCTGACCTGCTGAGTGTTTTCAGCATTTTTTGTTTTTATTTCAGATTTCCAGCATCCGCAGTATTTTGCTTTTGTATTCGTTCGAAAGCTTAATTGTCTTCTGTACATGTTCTCACTGCATAAATCCAAGAAAACTAGGAAGTGAGGCAGTCTGGAACTAAATTTTAACATTTGTTAACTAATAAAAGTAAATATTAATACTTGCAATTATATAACACCTTGTCATGTCAAAATGTCACAAAACGCTTCATCCATTGAATCATTGTTGAAATGCAGTGCTAGTTATTATGTAGAGACACAAAACAGGTTCCAGAGAGTTCCGTGTCAGACGATAGCAATTGTGCCTGATATTTCAATGCTTCTAAGCCAAGGGCCGAGTACAAAATAGTCTGAGTGTTTTAAAATTCTTTCTCTGAACACTTCAGTTCTACTTTTCCAGTTTTAGTTTAGGTTCTCATTGAGGAGGATATAAAAGTGTAACAATTTTCTTCAGGTTAAACGATTAAACAGATCATTACTTGCTCAATGTCACTGCTCCTAAACCAGAAGGGAAAGCAGAGAGGTCTATGTTTTGGTTGGAAGGACCAAAGCACAGATGGTGTGTTCTTTATCCTTCTATCTATATGTGGTCAGTTAAGAGCTGGAGTAGCATGGTTTAAAAAAAAAAGGTATCTCATACTCAGATGAATTTTGTATGGACAGATGTCTGGAAATCTCTAAGGTTATTGTAGCTGCAATTATTTTGTCAGAAAAGATTATGGGTGCGAAATTCGGCTGCTTTGAATCTGCCGTTAGCGCCTCCATGGGGCGCTAACGGGGCGCAAATGGATTTTTGCCCAGGCGTGGCGATATTAATGCCCCACACTAAATTGGGCCAGGTTTGTGCGGAGGCACTAAGAGTTCGCGTCCCGCTCCTGTAGATACCGCCCCGCTCGGCCGCGCCCGGCGAAGATGAGGTCATCGACATGCGCAGCGCCCCGTTAGCGCCCCAGATGCAAAATTCAGCCACCCCCCCTCACATACCACCTGGCGCTAATAAGGACAGCATCAGCTGTTGAGTTGCAGTCGGGTGTTGGCTCCGCGCGTGCTATTTAAAGGCGCCATCTTAGGGAAACATTTTTGTTGGCCATATCTCTGCTGAGACATTGTCAGACAAGCTGCTGAACATATCGCTGTGATTAAGAAGGCCTTTGACAAAGTCTTTATTAGTTTACATATTGACACCATTCCACTTATGACACTTTTTGTGCCTCCGAGTACCTATTACAGGTTCTTTGCTCTGAGGGGATTCGGCCCAATGTGACTTCTGCTTTTCTTCATGATCCAATGCAGCATTTGATCGTCCAAGGGTCATACCTAGTGATATTACTCTGACTGCCACCTGTTTATCTCTGACTGCGCCATTGAGCATGTGACAGAGTTCGGAGCTCATCTACTGTTGAATCATAAAATCACAGAAACAGTCTTCCCGGCCCATCATGTCTGCACCAGTGATTTTCTGCCCAAGTAATCTAGTATAATCTCATTCTCTATCATTCCCATGTCTTTTAATGTTTCTCTTTTTCAAGCAACTGTTAAATTCCACTTTAAAATAATTTATGGACTCTGCTTCAATAATGGTTTGTGCTAGAAAATGCCAACCTTTGTGTAAAGGTATTTTTTCTAACCTCCCCTTTCATTGTTTTTGTGAATATTGAATTTATGTCTTCTTGTTGCATTATTTCCACTGGTCAGCAAAATGGTATCACTATTTATCTCATCATAATCCTTCCTAATCTCTATTTGGTCACCCCCTAACCTTCTCGCTTTGAGTGAAAAAAGCTCCAACTTCTCAAGTCTCTCTCCATGACTGTAACCCCTCATCACTGCTAATATTCAAGTAAATCCATGCTGCACCTTTTTCTTTGCATCCATAGAATTAGAAGAAAACAATTCTGCAAAATACAGTTGTGGAACTGTAACCTATCCAAGACCCTGTACAAGTTCAAATCTCATCCTTGTTTTGTGTTCTACGCCTCTAGATACAAAACTAGTGATTGTGCTTGTTTTTACTATGGTCTGATCTGCTTATGCTGTCAGTGACCTGTGTATCTCTACATCAAAGTCTCTCAGCCCTTCTACTTCATTTTAAAATCTTACCTTTAAAAAGTGTTCTCTATTCTTACTTCCAAACTGTATTTAATTTTTATATTGAACTATGTTTATCACCTATCTGTGCATCCTGCTAGGCTATGGCCTCCTGCATTTTTTCACAATCCTCAATTGTTCCCTCAATTCCATGCATTTCTCCAATTTTTTGATAGATGGACAGTTTAAGATTTTAGTGAGATGAGGACAGATATAATTGTTAAGCTGCTTTATTTTACAGACACAAGTTAATGTACAAACAGTTGTAACAAATCTCACTTACTCCAATTTAACTATAGTTCCTTTCTCATAAATAAGGAAAATAATAAACCACATCACCCTGTCCCAGTTAGTCGGCGACATATATTTGCTTTTGGTCAATCTTAGCATTGAATCAGACCAAGGCGTACACTGAGACTGATCTGCTCTATTCTTAAGGTAACCTGCTTGTGTCTTATTTGCCTCTCTCTCAGCAGACCGTACAAAGGGAACTCCATCAAGTAGGTCTTTGTTCTCTTGTTCCCTATCCCACAAGAAGTTGGGGGCGTGATTACTGATCCTTGCCCCTGTGGAGAGTTTGACCAGGAGAGCTGCCAATTAAGCCTGCTACCTTACCCACCCCTTTGAAACTAGTTCCATGCAACAGGAAAGGACATTCCAGCCCCTCTAATGTATGAATGTTTGCTGCTAGTATCCAGGATGAGATAGCACTCCCCATTCCCCCCATCATCGTGGCTAGCAATTCTCTCTTTCTCCCAGCAGATGGCAGTGAGATGTATTTTAAACTTTTGTGAGCGTGCTTTAAATATAACACTAACATATCCAAATCTTTCCGTGGCTCGTGGTCTGTGACCAGTAGTTTCACTATCAGTTCCAGTCAGGCAGTACCTTGTTTATACTGCCCGTCTCCAACTGGAATTCTCTGACCCAGGAAGAGCCCTTTATATGTGCTATTACAGACGTGTGCAGAGTTGTACTCCTGGCCATTGCAATTTAAATGTTTTGAGAACATGGGTGGGAATGTTTACATTCTCTAAACTTTAAATCAACTTCAGGTAAGTTAAAAAGTGCCCAGCAGGTGCAAGGGCCCACTGTCCACTTTTCAAACACTGGAATTGCACTCAAACCCAAATGGCATGAGATTACTTCCACCCGATGTCCTCATACCACTGGGCTTTGGAATCAGATCAAGCTCGAACTTCTTAGTTATACTGTAACTTTAGTATCGCTGCAAAGTTAAATCATTGGATTCTCCTCTGACCTCATCGGTGAAAACTTGTGTCTCAGGGAAGAGAGAAATTTATAATATTCTAGGTAATTGAAAATCTAATTAAGACTCCATTTTCCCTGGTGTGCAATGAGCCAGTTCACATACGGCATGTCCCAAATGCACATGTTACAGTTCTGAGCTATAGAGGGGAAAAGAGAGTTTTATTTATATGATGAAGTGAAAAAGGCAGGATAGGAAAAGAAAGGAGAGAAGGGAAAATATATAATCCAGAAAACATGCTGAATATATAGACCCGTTTTGGCAAATGATTGGATTATATTAAAGTTTGTCGTCTATATTGAAATTATTTTAAAAAGCAATATTTAACAAAAGATTGTATGTAATAGCAATTTGTCCGGTTATACGCTCTCAAAAATAGTTACATACAAGCTGGCTTGTAAGTTTGTGTTTTATTTCAATTACACTAGTGCTTAACAATGCTCCTTGACATGGACTGAAACCCTGTACATCCTTATTAGAGAGTTTTTGCCTACAGTGAGGACTGCAATATTGCTGTTATTTTGAATACTGTAATTTAATTGGGATGAAAACTGAAGCTTTCTTGTATACAAGCTGATCAGATTAATACAAGCTGATCAGATTAATTATTTATGAACAGCCCAGGTATTTCATACATTGGAATTGAATTGTACATCTCGCTTGGTTTTAACATTATTTTCAGGTTACATTCATGTGGTAGCCCCAAAGTAAGTTTTTGCATCTTTCATTTATCCTAGAAAGAGTGCTGATTAATTGAAAGATCTGATCTGACATGTCACGGCCACTTGCGAAGATTGCTAGGCCCAAACATTTCTGGAACCACAAACTTAACAGATCATAGTCACTTTTCCTAATACTTATTACATAGGATATACAGCACAGAAACAAACCATTTGGCCCAACCAGTCTATGCCGGCGTTGATGCTCCACTCGAGCCTCCTCCCATCTTTCCTCATCTAACTCTATCAGCATAACCCTCTATTCCATTCTCTCATATGTTTGTCTAGCCTCCCCTTAAATGCATCTTTACTATTCGCTTCAAGCACTCCCTGTGGTAGCGAGTTCCACATTCTCACCACTCTTTGGGTAAAGAAGTTTCTTCTGAATTCCCTATTGGATTTCTTGGTAGCTATCTTATATTTATGGCTTCTAGTTATGCTCTATTATAACCAGGCAACCAATTGCATGTCCGGTAGCATCTAAGACAAGGGGAAAAATTCGGTTGGTTAGCGCCTCCCGCTAGTGCCTCCGGGGGGCACTAACGAGGCGCTAGGAACTTCGCGCCCAAGCGCGGCGATTTTAGCGCTGCTTGCGAAATTGACCAGTTGTTCTGCGGTGGCGCTAAACACTACCGCCACAATCTCCTGCACCTGCAGATCATGACGTCAGTCGAGCGTGCAATGCCCCGGACGGAATATTGAGTCGCGGCCCCTGCCTTAGCGCCTGCAGGTAGAGGAGAACATTTTCAAGTCAGGAGGGGCTGGGGGAGTGCTATTTAAAGGCAGGCGCTTCCTGCCTTTTCTTGTCGGCAAAATATTTGGTACATGCAGGTTGAGAGGGAGAGGGACATCTGGAAAGATTTAATGCTGTCCTAAGGAGTTTTGGCCCTCAGCACCACTTGAGGTTCCTAAGCGCCGAGCTCTTTCCCTGGGCCTATCCATTAGTGCTTCCAACACAATTGCTTTAGAGGTCTCTCCAGGCCAAGATTCAAGACTGCAATGAGCAGGGTGTGGCTGGCCAGCAAGATGGCCCCTCCCCTTTAAGAACTGGACAGCTCCAGTCTGTCTGGCTTCCATGGTAACTGACATCGCCTGAGCTTCAGTAGCGTTCTGAGGTAGCGCCTCGCTCCCCGACGTTTGCGCCTCGAGAGGTGTGTAACGCTTGATTTAGCGCTCTAATCACCTCCAGGGGTGATAGAGGCAAATTTTGCAGTCGGAGGTGATAATTAGCGCAAGGCGCTAAACTTTGCGCCCGGCCGATATTAGCCCCCAAAATGGGCAATACCCAGTTTTTCCTCCCCAAGATCTCTCAAGTATCCCAGATTGCCCAGTGGTTAAGAATTGCCCTTGTCCTGCTTGGAAGAACTGTCCAGTACTTCCAGTTTTGCACTCTGATGTTTTTTTCTCTTGCTGTCTCGTGAAAGATAGCAGTGAAAAATAGGAACAGGAGTAGGCCATTTAGCACCTCGAGCCTGTTCTTCCATTCAATGAGATCATGGCTGATCTGTGACCGAACTCCATATACCCACCTTTGCTCCATATCCCTTAACACCTTTGGTTAACAAAAATCTATCAATCTCAGATTTAAAATTAACAATTGACCTAGCATCAATTGCCATTTGCGGAAGAGTTTTCCAAACTTCTACCACCCTTTGTGTGTGGAAGTGTTTCCTAATTTCACTCCTGAAAGGTCTGGCTCTAATTTTTAGACTATGCCCCCTAGCCCTAGACTCCCCAACCAGCAGAAATAGTTTCTCTTTATCTACCCTATCTGTTCTCTTTAATATCTTGAAGACTTCAGTCAGATCACCCCTTAACCTTCTAAATTCCAGTGAAGGGAATACAACCCTAATTTGTGTAATCTCTGCTTGTAATTTAACCCTTGGAGTCCAGGTATCATTCTGGTAAATCTACGCTACACTCCCTCCAAGGCTAATATATCCTTCCTAAGGTGTGGTGCCCAGAACTGCTCACAGTACTCCAGGTGTGGTCTAACCAGGGCTTTGTATAGCTGCAGCATAACTTCTACCCCCTTGTATTCTAATCCTCCAGATATAAAGGCCAGCATTCCATTAGCCTTTTTGATTATTTTCTGTACCTGTTCATAACATTTTAATTAAAATGCAGAGAATGCTTTGAAGGCATGGTTATCCCAACGCTTGTAGGGAAAGTGAAATACTTTATTAAAACTATGGTCTCTATAGTTTGGATACAACACATTCGCTCATGTTATGGATATCTGGATAGCCCTACCTCTGTAGCAATCTCTTACTGGAGAGAGTAACAAAGGGGGGGGGGGCGGGACGGGAGCATTGACAAATCCCACAGCCAGGTGGAATGTGAAGGGAGAGAAAGTATGAGGCGAGTAAGTAAAACTAAAAAGAAAAGAGAAAGTTTATATTAGGCTACTTTTATATTGAACTAGAGGGGGTGCAGAGGAGATTTACGAAGATGTTGCCTGGGCTGGGGAATTTTAGCGATGAGGAAAGATTGGATAGGCAGGGGTTGTTTTCTTTGGAACAGAGGAGGCTGAGGGGAGACCTAATTGAGATGTATAAAGTTATGAGGGGGCTAGATAGAGTGGATAGGAAGGACCTATTTCCCTTAGCAGAAGGGTTAATAACCAGGGGGCATAGATTTAAAGTAATTGGTCGGAGGTTTAGAGGCGATTTGAGGAGAAATGTTTTCACCCAGAGGGTGGTGGGGGTCTGGAACTCCCTGCCTGAAAGGGTGGTAGAGGCAGAGACCCTCATCACATTTAAAAAGTATTTGGATATGCACTTGAAGTGCTGTAACCTACAAGGCTACGGACCAAGTGCTGGAAAGTGGGATTAGGGTGGATAGCTCTTTGTCAGCCGGCACAGACAAGATGGGCCAAATGGCGGCCTCCTGTGTTGTAAATTTCTATGATTCTATGAACTGAATGATAAGAGTATTGACTCTATGTCTTATGATTTTGATGTTAGATGACCCTATCTCTTTAAAAAAAGATACTGCCATGTACATACATGGCAACAAATGGCTCTGTGCATCTGCCACCATTTACTGTAATCCACATTTACCTTCTGATCATGATGGTGTAAGATAGGAGACCAGCTGTTATATGTGGCTGGGGTCACAGTAGCATAGATAGCTTTGGGATGAGAGATTAGTCTGTGTCCCAATGTACTCCAAGGATGCGTGTGCACCAACCTGCAATTTTTAGACTGGATTTTGGCTTCATAAATGTCCAGGTTATAGGCCTAAACTCAACAGAGAAATTTTACATACCTAGCAGTTATATTCTAACTTATTGTCACTCGATCCCCAAACAAATCAAGGTAAACCAGCAGGCATTGACCAAAGTACTCTCATTTGCGTAACAGTGTTTGTCCATATTGTGTAAAATAGCAGCAGATGTTTCTCTGGTATTTTACTTGTTACAACAGATTATATCTGGCAGGAGATGAATGTTATTAAAATTCAGCATCACTTATCATCATCTATTTTAGTTGTATGGTACCTGTATTGTTAAACAATTCAAATGTAATCATAGCTATGATTTGTACAAGTTTTTGTTATTACAATGTATCATTTTAGAATGTTCAGCACAAAATGTCCATCAGAGCTCAGATTTCCGTTAGCTCAGATTCCTCTGTTATTTTAACATTTTTGTTATTATGCAACAATTTGTGTGTTGTCTGTCTGAGGTAAATGTATAAAACTAATGAAGATATATTGTGTCAAACAAATTTATTATATATATATATTGGGGACCAATCATTTTTCAAAATGGATCTCATGGTTTTAAGAGGAATCGTGTTTATTTTTTATGCTTAATTGTGCATTCAATGCATGTTGTAATCCAGCTTCAGCATAGAATTGGTGTAAGTGTACTGCAGACATTTTACACATCAGTTATACATGTATGTTGAAGTATCTGTATATGTTGTCACGTATGTTGTTACATGCTGATATGTATGTAAGAATTCAAAAGCCTGGAATCCTGCTGTGGAAAGAGTTGCTTGCCTTTATCACGATAAAAGCTCAAGGCTTACTTTGGAGTCTTTAAGTGGGACAAGCTGGATTTTGTAAATCTAATCCATAATGGCACCAAAAACAAAGTCATTGTTAAATATCTTATCTGTATACATTTTTGAGCCGAGTATTGTAACATTAGCAGTAAAATGAATTCTGATTATTTAATTTGCTTGTGAAATTGTTTAAAACAAGACCAAATGACAGCAAACACAAAAACAAATATTTGAGAAGTCTAAAATTGAATTTAGATTCTGGACAAGAATAAGATACAAATGAAAAATCAATTGGATTACAAAATTACAAAAATACATAATTAGTACTGACACTGCATACAAATTTAGTGAGATGTCTAGTACTTTTACACTGTGTTGTTTCATCGGTCCTACTTCCAAAATCAGCCATTAAGCACAAATTTAAAATAAAAAGTTATTCCTAAGTACCTGTTTAAATAATCAAATCCAAAACAAAAACACAGATACATAATAAACATACAAAACAGGATATGAATTGACCAACTGGTCTATCAAGCCTGTCCCCACCCACACAGTGCAGTCTGAACGCACCTACAACCCTCCCTTTCTGCATTCCAACAGTGATTACATTACAAAAGTACTTCATTGGCTGTAAAGCACTTTGGGACATCAGGAGATTGTGAAAGGTGCCATATAAATGCAAGTCTTTCTTTCTTCCTTCCCCAGTCATGCAATCTCCTGGGAGATGCAGAAAAAAAAAGCCTTAGGCCAACTTAAGAAAAAACTCAAGGTAATTCCTCTCCAACCACCAAAGGCAATCAAGCAGCCCCCAGGAGACTGCAACAACTGATATCAATAAGTACCGCTACCCCTCCAACTACCTTCTATAACTGGAGATGTCCTTAATTCTCAGGAACTCATCCAACTACCTTTTGAAGGACTGCAGTGAATCCATACTTGCCACATTTGGCAATTATTCCAGAGGTTGAAGACTTTCTGTGAAAATAAATACTTCCTGTCATTCAACCTAACTTTATGCTTCTGTATTTTGTGCTGATGCCTCCTAGTTCTCCCATCCCTATATCTAATTAAAATAACCTATCCACCCCAAACAGAATCTATTCCCTTCAACATTCTAAAAACGTCAATCAGATTACCTTGAAGTCTATGCTTTTTCAATGAAAATAGCAGACAGTTCCCTGAGCTGTCCTGATAGCTAAGAGCCCCAGAACTAAGTATCATTCGAGTGGCCCTTCTATGGACCTTCTCCAAGGACCTTAATGTCTCAGTAAATACTAAATACAAAGAACACATGCATAAAACACTAACATTAATGTGTATGATTTACAAATTGTGAGTTCACAGTGATTAACATTGACTGTAGTCAAATAGCCAAATACTGTGCAGTAGCTTTCTGATCATATTTTTATTTCGGTTTTTAGCTATACTTCTAGTACTGTTAACCTGTAATTCAATATAAAAGTCAGTGTTGCTGTGCAAATTTCTAAGTTTCAGTATAACTACAGTGTTACAGTTCAGGCTTTTCTCAGCACTTTTGTCTTGAGTTCATGGCAAAAAGGTGTGTTCCATAAGCAGACCGAGCCACACCTATGATCCAAACCTGAGCCCTTATATGTGCCATCTATGTTGTAATATGCATAAGATTAACATTTACTCATTCGTTGCAGTATACAGTGCACTGGAGACCATATGGGATGTCCACCACATTCTGGAAATCTTGATCAGATTTACTTACATAATAATATACACAAGTAGTAGAGCATAGAAGAATACTAAATCAGCACCATACTTAAAAATAATAAGACTGGAATCAATCCATTGGCGTTAAAATCCCTTTTTAGAATGTATTGCTTATCGAGTCTGATAATGATAAAGACATTTTGGTTGCATTAGTCAGGCTTTACATACTGACCTAGACAAATGGAACAACCTATCCATATTACTCCTAGGCTGGGAAAGCACAATAGAAATGGATGTCCGCCTGCAGTTTTCATACTTGTTACAGATGGTACCAATCAGGATTCCAGTGTAGTTATTCTTGGCACTGCATCTGCAGGTTTCTGTGGTCAGGCAAGAAGATACCTGCAACTTCCCAAGCATGAAGGAGTGTTCAGTCTTTTGAATTTCAAACACAACTAATGAGCAGTCTAACTCCAGGGAATAATAGACTGGAACCCAGCCTGTTCCAAATCTCTGGCTGGACAAACAAACTGGGGCCTCTCAGATGATCCTCTATATAGCTTGGCCTTTATAGATCCTCAGAAAATGCCCCCAGAAACAACCAATAATAAAGGCAACCATAACCCAGAAAAAGATCTACATCTTGCTGGAAAACTTCAAGGGCCTATTGGCCCTTCCCCCAATTTGGATCAATGGGGAACTTCCCATCTATTTGCCATGGGAGCATTCTAAATTTAGTTTAAATAAAGGCTTAGATAGACTCAGTTAACTTCTTCCAAAAAAGACCAGATTTTACCCTTCCAACAACTGACAGACAAGTTCCATCTTGCCCCATAAAATTCCAATATGAACAGACCCTCTTGGAGCTGTGCCATCACTCCCCAACAAACTAGCATAGAAATGGTGCCACTCACTCCACCACACTTGCTTCCAGGTCAAAAGACAACACAAAAATCTTTAAAGAGGCCTAGGAGCAACACATGTGCCATGAAATTCAGGAGTAGCCATTGTTGCATACTCTGCACATGAATGGAGAGGTCCGAGGATCCCTGGATATTGGGCCTCGGATCTCATTAGAGTGAATGAAGGAGGAGCCCAATGAAGAGTGCACAAAGATCGGGCCACTGCTAGTGCCACAGCGGCCCACAGATAGGTGATGGCTTTGTGTAGAGAATGCTGGCTTCAGAGGGGGGAAGGGGTTGCTGGTCTCAGTGGAGGAATGTGGGCCTCGGGGGGTAAATCTATGGACTGTGGGGGGATGATGGTGGTGGTGGTTGCAGCAGCAGGCCGCAGGTCAGGGTCTGGGCCAGGGGAGGAAGATTGTGGGTCGAGGATCTCGGGGTCGTGGGGCCTGGGAGCAGCGACGATTGGGAGGGTCCTTTAATGTGGATTTTGGGAGGAGCAAGCCTGCTCCCCATTCAGGTAAGTAACTTACCTTTTTTGTTGTAGGCGTTCTGTGGGGTTGGTTTCCCTGAGTACAGTCTGCGATGGCAGGGCGCCAGAGGGATATCCCCAATATTAAAAAGCACCCCCTACAAGAAGCAGGCCATGGAGCTGTTGGGGAGGCACTACTCTAGCCATGGGAGATGGTGACGTTGGTTACACAGTGACAGCACCAGGTTAGCGGGAGCACACCTACACATTTAACATTGCAACACTGAAAAGCAGCAGACAGCCACAAGTTTCCACACCCATCGCTGTCTCCTTAATCTCAATGGGGTTATGCTCACCCATTCTTAACTTGTTGCTCGCCCGCCCCTTTTCTGCAGATCCATCACAGCAACACGGGGAGGCAGATGATGTGGAAAGTACTAGGAGCAGGAGATACCTCTTCCTCTCAGACAGAGAGACACTCTCTCTCTGTAGCAGCAGCAGCAGCAGCAGAAACACCACCTGTTTGAGCCACATCCAAGTTACAAGTGCTGACTCTTTTTGTTACAGGCAATTGCTTATTAAAAGTCAAGCATGTGCCCCCATTTTAAAGGGGCACAACCAATAAAAACTGTAACAACAAAAAAGTTTAAAGGAAACTTAACAAATTAAATTAAAGTGCTATACCCAGGGGTGATGTTGCCCTTCAGTGCCCACCGGTGGCGGAAGGCCTCGGGCGTGCCGGCGGACATCGCTTGCTCCATCTCCAGGGCCACCTGGGCACGAACATGGCCGCGGAAGAGAGGCAGGCAGTCGGGCCGAACGACCCCCTCGACCACCCGCTGCCTGTACCTGTTGATGGCCACCTTGGCCAGGCCCAGGAGAAGTCCTACGAGGAGGTCCCCTGACTTGCCCGCTCCCCCCCCCACCCCCACACCGGGTGACCAAAGATCAGGAGCGTGGGACTGAAGTGCAACCAAAAATCGAGGAGCAGCCCCTTTGAATAGTAAAAGAGGGGCTGCAACCTCTCACACTCTGTGTATATGTGGAACACGGACTCCTCCAGGTGCAGAAAATGCAGGTGGCCTGGGAGTCCATGAACCGACATAAAACTTTATTGCACGGGACTGCCCCGTGCAACACTCTCCAGGCCAAGTCCCCAATAGATAAAGAGAGGACTCCCGCATCGAGAGCCCCCCATTGAGGACCCCGCCTCCTCCGGACGGCAAGATGGTGCGCCAAGGCATGTCTGGACGGCAGACGATAATGACGAAGTGGAAGGTGTGTAAGAGCAGCCCGTATAGGAATCCCCTCCATGCTGAATGGAAAGGCATGGAAGGGATTTCCCGCAAACAGCTCAAGTTGTGAGGCACTGGCTCCCGAGGGAGGTTTTGGGGCGTGGCGCCGATGAGGAATTCCATCCGAATGGGGGTCAGTTCGCATGGGATCACCCCACATGCTTGAGCCTCCTCGACACACCTAGTGGAGTCAGAGCCCAGTGCCACTTTCAGCGACTCGATGGCTTTGGCCGTGAGCCAGACATTGGCCCAGGACTGGTGCTGAGGAGTGGGAGAGAAGGGAAATCATCCTCATCGACTATGATGATGATGATGCCAAGGAGGATGATTCTAGTGAGCGAAAGAATGTGAAGGTCACACCTGTCCCTGGACGTAGATCATGCTGTGTTCCTCTGTCACAACCTCCTCTATCTCACTCCCACATCACTTGCTTTTCAATTCAATTTTATTTGTCATATATGCAGCAGACGTGTGTACTGCACAATTAAATGTTGATTTTTACGAGTCCTCCCGACATTGGAATAAATATGGCATAACAATGATAAAATACTAATAGAAATACAGTAATAATAAATAAAACAACAGTAATAAATAATAATAATTTCCACTATAACACTCAGATCTGGCTTCAACTCTGTTCCCAGTAAGGTGTATGTATATTTAGCATTAGATCTTCAGCTCATGCATAACATTATTCTTTTCTAAGTTGAACATAATTTCCCAAACACAGGCCCATTCCTCTAACACATCGAGATCTGCTTGCAGTTATTTAGCATCTCCTAATGTCCTAACTCTGCATATAGTTTCATATTGTCCGCAAACTTGCGGATCACTGCCCCAACACCTACATGTAGATCATTAATGAAGATAGTAAACAGCAAAGGTTCTACATCAATCCCTGTGGGACACGACTGGTACCCGGTCTCCAAGCACATCTAAATCCATTGACAACTTTCTGCCTATGGGCATCAGCCAATTCTTAATCCACCACAGCATACTACCACTAATTGCACAGGATTCTATATTGTAGAGTAACTTCTTGTGAGGTACCTTATCAAAGGCTTTCTGAACGTTCAGGTAGACCATGTCTACAGCACTGCCCTCATCCACTAACTTACCAACTTCTTCAAAAAAATTGATCAAATTAGTAAGACTCAACCTTCTTTTTGAGAAGCTTTGTTGAGTGTTCATGATGATGCTTTCTCTATCTAAGCGGTAGTATAAGACATCTCTTATGATACCTTTGAGTATCACCTATTACTTATGAACTTATAGTTACTCCAGTTCTGCTTCATCACTCTTGTTAAAAATTGGAACTATATTAGCATCCTTCCAGTTTGAGGGTATAGTTCCCAACTCTAGCGAGCTATTAAAGATGTGAACAAAGGGCTCGCACAGCACTATCCCATTTCTTTAAGGACACTTGGGTTGATGTAAGCTGGGCTGGCAGCTTGATCTATTCTAAGCTTTGTTCTTCTGTCTAAGACAGCATACCCATCTATTTTAATATTAACAATTTGGGAACAGTAGCATAGTGGTTATGTTACTGGACTAGTAATCCAGAGACCTGGACAAATGATCCAAAGACGTGAGTTCAAATCCCACCACAGCAGCTGGGGAATTTAAATTCAGTTAATTAAATAAATCTGGAATAAAAAGCTAGTATCAGTAATGGTGACCATGAAACTATCAGATTTTCATACAAACCCATCTGGTTCACTAATGTCCTTTAGGGAAGGAATTCTGCCCTCCTTACCTGGTCTGGCCTACATGTGACTCCAGGCCTACAGCAATGTGGTTGACTCTTAACTGCCCTCTGAAATGGCCTAGCAAGACACTCAGTTGTAACAAACCGCTACGAAAAACAATAATAAGAATAAAACCGGACGGACCACACGGCATCAACCTCAGCACCAGCTACGGACACGACAACAGCACACCCAGCCCAGTCGACCCTGCAAAGTCCTCCTCCCCAACATCTGGGGACTTGTGCCAAAATTGGTAGATCTATCCCACAGACTAGTCAAGCAACAGCCTGACATAGTCATACCCACAGAATCATACTGACGTAAGAAAACTACTAGGCACTTGGTCTAAGTATTAAACAAGGCTTTAATCAACTGTTTTTCAACATGGAGATCTAGTTGTGTCCTTCACTAGTTCCTGTTAAAGAATGTCCTGAGCAAGCTGGGCCCATGCCCGAGTATTTATACTCTCCTTGGACAGCGCCACCAGCAGGCCACCCAGTATCATTTCATAAGTCATTTCCACATGAATGACAAGATTCATGTCACATACCTTTCAGCAAATGTCCCAAACAACTCCATCACTATCCCTCGGTACATCCTGTCCCACCGGCAGGACAGACCCACCAGGAGTGGCAGCACAGTGGTATACAGTCGGGAGGGAGTGGCCCTGGGAGTCCTCAACATTGACTCTGGACCCCATGATCTCATGGCTTCAGGTCAAGCATGGGCAAGGAAACCTCCTGCTGATTACCACCTACCGCCCTCCCTCAGCTGATGAATCAGTACTCCTCCATGTTGAACACCACTTGGAAGAAGCACGGAGAGTAGCAAAGGCACAGAATGTACTCTGGGTGGGGGACCTCAATGTCCATCACCAAGAGTGGCTCGGTAGCACCATTAATGACCGAGCTGGCCAAGTCCTGAAGGACATAGCTGCCAGTCTGGGCCTGCGACAGGTGGTGAGAGAACCAACACGAGGGAAAAACCTACTTGACCTCGTCCTCACCAATCTACCTGTTGCAGATGTGTCTGTCCAAGACAACATTGGTAGCAGTGACCATGGCACAGTCATTGTGCTGGTGAAGTCCCGTCTTCACATTGAAGACACCCTCCATCGTGTTGTGTGGCACTATCACGGTGCTAAATGGAATAGATTCAGAACAGATCTAGCAACTCAAAACTGGGCATCCATGAGGCGCTGTGGGCCATCAGCAGCAGCAGAATTGTATTCTACCACAATCTGTATCCTCATGGCCCAGCATATCCCTCACTCTACCACTACCATCAAGCCAGGGGATCAACCCTGATTCAATAAGGAGTGTAGAAGAGTATGCCAGGAGCAGCACCAGGCGTACCTAAAAATGAGGTGCCAACCTGGGGAAGCTGCAACACAGGGCTACATGCATGCTAAAAAGCAGAAGCAGCATGCTATAGACAGGGCTAAATGATCCCACAATTAACGAATTAGATCGAAGCTCTGCAGTCCTGCCACATCCAGCCGTGAATGGTGGTGGACCATTAAACAACTAACGTGAGGAGGAGACTCCATGAATACCCACATCCTCAATGATGGTAGAGCCCAGCAAGTGAGTTCAAAAGACAAGGCTAAAGAGTTTGCAGCCATCTTCAGCCAGAAGTGCCAAGTGGATGATTCATATCGGCCTCCTCCTGAGGTCCCCACCATCACAGAAGCCAGTCTTCAGCCAATTCGATTCACTCCATGTGATATCAAGAAACGGCTGAGCGAACTGGATACAGCAAAGGCTATGGACCCCGACATCATCCCAGCTGTCGTGCTGAAGACTTGTGCTCCAGAACTAGCCGCGCCTCTAGCCAAGCTGTTCCGGTACAGCTACAACACTGGCATCTATCTGACAACGTGGTAAACTGCCCAGGTATGTCCTGTCCACAAAAAGCAGGACAAATCCAATCCGGCCAATTACCGCCCCATCAGTCTACTCTCAATCATCAGCAAATTGATGGAGTGTGTCGTCAACAGTGCTATCAAGAGGCACTTACTCACCAATAACCTGATCACTGATGCCCAGTTTGGGTTCCGCCAGGACAACTCGGCTCCAGACCTCATTACAGCCTTGGTCCAAATATGAGCTGAATTCCAGAGGTGAGCTGAGAGTGACTGCCCTTGACATCTAGGCAGCATTTGACCGAGTGTGGCATCAAGGAGCCCTCGTAAAATTGAAGTCAATGGGAATCGGGGGGAAAACACTCCACTGGCTGAAGTCATACCTAGCACAAAGGAAGATGGTTGTGGTGGTTGGAGGTCAATCATCACAGCCCCAGGACATTGCTGCAGGAGTTCCTCAAGGCAGTGTCCTAGGCCCAACCATCTTCAGCTGCTTCATCAATGACCTTCCCTCCAACATAAGGTCAGAAATAGGGATGTTCACTGATGACTGCACAGTGTTCCGTGCCATTCACACCTCCTCAAATAATGAAGCAGTCCATGCCCACATGCAACAAGACCTGGACCACATTCAGGCTTGGGCTGATAAGTGGCAGGTAACATTCGCACCACACAAGTGCCAGGTAATGTCTATCTCCAACAAATGAGATTCTAACCTCCGCCCCTTAACATTCAACGGCATTACTATCGCCGAATCCTACACCATCAACAAACTGGGGGTCACCATTGACCAGAAACCTAACTGGACCAGCCACTTAAATACTGTGGCAACAAGGGAAGATCAGAGGCTAGGTATTCTATGGCGAGTGCCTCACCTCCTGACTCCCCAAAGCCTTTCCACCATCTACAAGACACAAGTAAGGAGCGTGATGGAATATTCTCCACTTGCCTGGATGAGTGCAGCTCCAACAACACTCATCTGGACACCATCCACGACAAAGCAGCCCGCTTGATTGGCACCCCATCCACCACCTTAAACATTCACTCCTTCCACCACCGGCGTACCATGGCTGCAGTGTGTACCATCCACAAGATGCACTGCAGCAATTCGCCAAGGCTTCTTCGGCAGCGCCTCCCAAACCCATGACCTCTACCACCTAGAAGGACAAGGGCAGCAGGCGCATGGGAACACCACCACCTCCAAGTTCCCCTCCAAGTCACACACCATTCCGACTTAGAAGTATATCGCCGATCCTTCATCGTCGCTGCGTCAAAATCCTGGAACTTCTTCCCTAACAGCACTGTGGGTGTACCTTCACTACAGAGACTGCAGCGGTTCAAGTAAGCGGCTCACCGCCAGTTAGGAGTGGGCCTTTGGCGTAGCGGTAAGCACCCCGCCGCTGGGCCAGAAGGTGTAGGGTTTCAAACCCCGCTCCAAACAGTCCCGGCAAGTAGAGTCGGAGCTCCGGCTCTAAATTCTGGGTTGACATCCAGCAGGATACTTGCGTCCGTGGGTGTGGGTGGCCCCCCCCACCTCGTATGGGTTGTGGGAGCCCGTAAAACCCTCCCGCCATAGGACTAACCACCCTAATGGCTGGTATGAAAATGGTTACGGTCACGGAAGGAGCATTTAACGTGGCCAGAAATCCTTCCACTACTTCATACTGTTCCCCAAAGGGAACAGTGTGTAGACACGATAAGAAGAAGATTGCTGTTAGTTGAACTTCGCCTTCAAGAGTAAAGTCTGATGAAAAGTATTCATTTAATATCTCTGCTATACCCTGAGAGTCCCTTCTGTCCTATGGAATCTTTCAATGGCACTATACAGAAGAAAATTCAATGCTGTAAAGCAAAAATTAAATCATAGTATCATGATATAGCACAGAAGGAGACCATTTGGCCCATTGTACTTGTGCTGGCTCCTTTGTAGGGCTATCCAATTAGTCTCACTCCCCTACTCTTTCCCCATAGCCCTGTAAGTATTTATCCAATTCCCTTTTGAAAGTTACTATTGAATCTGCTTCCACCTTACCTTAAGGCAGTGTATTCCAGATCACAACTTCCTGCGTAAAATAATGTGGCCACACATCGCCACTGGTTCTTTTGCCAATCACCTTCAAATGCTGAAATAACTTGTTACAAGCAGCAGTAATCATCACTCAAACATTCAGCAGGCTTCATGATCAAAAGCTCTTTACATCTGCCAGTCCCAGCTGATTGGCCCTTATTTACAAACATTAAAATCATCTGCACAGGGACTTGGGAGGATCACGGGAAGCGCCAAATCCCGATTGCAAATTCGGATGCATTGTTTTTTGGCTGGCAAAACAGCGTAAATGGATTCTGTTCCAGTTTTCTGCCCCCAAAAAATAATTTCCCTGGTTGAACATTTCAGAAATGCCAAAAACAGTGCGGAATTTCGGGGCATTATTTTGTAAAATTGCTCTGCTCTTATGTATGCACACACCTAGAGCCACAGCTCAAATGTGGATCACACATGTAAACTAATATTGCCTAAAAATACATGAACTGCAACCGAAAGTTGTGGTCACACATTTACAAGACCAGGGAAAATATGTTGCCCCAAGTACCAATGTCAATCATAATCATAATCAACTTTATTGTCATTGTTAGTGCACAAGTGCAGTACAATGAAATGTAGGCTTGCGGCTCCCGAGAGTGTAGATTTAGATTAAGACATTTAAACATTCAACATACATTTGGCTTGTAATACATTAACATAAACATAACCATAATAAAGTGCATTGGCAGATGTGCAGGCTTTAGAGTTTATTTGTGGAGTTCAGTAGGATGACAGCCCTGGGAAAGAAGCTGTTCCTAAATCTGGTCGTACGGGTGCGAATGCATCTGTAGCGTCTCCCAGATGGCAGGAGGGCGAACAGACTGTGGCTGGGGTGGGTAGGGTCTTTGATGATGGACCGTGACCTCCGTAAACAGCGTTTCTGGTATATGTGCTCTATGGTCGGTAGCCGGGTGCCGGTAATGCGTTGGGCAGTTTTGACTACCTGCTGCAGGGCTTTCCGGTCATAGTAGCTACAGCTGCCATACCATACTGTGATACAGTTCGTCAGGATGCTCTCTATTGTGCAGCGGTAAAAGTTAGAGAGGATCAGGGGTGACAGGTTACATCCCTTCAGCCTCCTTAGGAAATATAGGTGCTGCTGGGCCTACTTCACCAGAGAGGAGGTATTGAGGGACCAGGAGAGGTCTTCCGTGATGTGGACTCCGAGGAACGTTTTCAGGACTCCCAGTGCAATTTTTGTGCTGCCACCACTACTTCCTCAACCCGCGCACAAACCCTGAGTGGTACAGTTCCAAAGGTGGCCATTTACAGTGCTACTTAAATGGATTGTTAACTGCAGTAAGGAAAACCGGAAGCAGGTCTGACACCCATCTTCTTAATTCCTTTGGGAGTTTTGAGCCTAAAGGCTTCCTTAAATTGATGTCCTCACTGCTGGGTGCACTCTTTAAATTTCCCTCATGCTGAAATAAGCTGCTCCATTTACCTCTGGCCCCTAATCTTTCAAGCCCCACCCTTTATGATGTTCCTGCACGCCCATGATAAGTGCCTGCCCTGCAGGATTTCTCACTCTGCCAAATAAAAAGCTGCCTATAAACACCATAATTAGCTCTGGCAGCTCACTTCTTGCATGCTAGTGAGGCCTGAACACTAAAATCGATCGGGCCTCCCGCCTACATCATAAGGTGCGCAGAGTTCTCATCTCGCCCTACCCATCCTTTGGCCTGGGTACGCTCCATGCAAAAATTGACGTTATAGTGTCACTCAATCTTTCATTCGCCAGTTGAGGTGCTTTCATTTCCTAACACCAACAGACTTATTTTTGACCTGCTGTGTATTGCCAACATTTTCTGTTTTCATGAGTGATTTATTCAGTTTGGCAACAAAGGTACAAAACTATTGCAATTAAATTGGTGTTGACGAGACACATAAATTGAATCTAAGGACTCCGTTTTTTGTAGTGGAGATGGAAGAACTCATGAGTCAGTGAAGTTTTGGCAGTCGGTTCAGTTTCCCCCTCTTCCATTCAGCTGAACTCCAACAAAGACAGTAGCTGCACTTAGCGTTTTTTTAAAAATGCAAATGTGGTCTTTTGTACAGAAGAACAGTGGCTTGGCCACTTGTTCTTTCAGCGACAGTGGTTAGGTTTTAATTAGTTTAGTGTTATGCTCTTCTATACCACCCTACTTTGTGCTTACAGTCAAATTTCAAAGGCTGATGAGCTCCCTCATGAATTAACTTTGTTATTGTTTAACTCTAGGGTTGATATTTTAAGATGATGTTGTAGATTAAGGGCTTTTGAATACATGGAAAGGATAAGGACAATGTTGGTGATTATCACCCTGTAGTCCTATCCATATGACACCATTGTGTCACAGCACATTTGCTACAAATTTGCCTAATGACTGGTATTTGTCTAATAACTAATTATTTGAATTATGCAGTGCAGTGGCAGAGGATGGTTTATTCGTTAATTATTCATCTGCATCGGGCAATTTGCTGACAAATTCTGAAAACTAATTATAAAAATAGCAATTAAACTTAGTTCACAAAATACAGTTACTTAATTTTATGCGGTGGTGGCAAGCCGGGGCAGAAGACACGAATCAACGAGCAGATACCAGGAAATTCCGAAAGTAGCCGATGTATTAGTATTTTATGGCATATGTCACCTGATTCGCTGTCAACATAAAACTAGTGGAAAGCAGCAGTTACCTGCAAATGGGCTTGAATGTATTTTCTATCAACAGGATTTAATGTACAGTATTAGGCTAAGAAACTGTATCAAATTCATGACCTATGTGAAATAAGCTACTCGCTTGATCTTTAGTTGGATTGAGTTTACAGCACCGTCTCCCTCTCCATGTTTCCCAATCTATAATCAATCTTTAATCTTATTTCTCTCTCCACAGATGCTGCCTAACCTGCTGAGTATTTCTAGCATCTTCTGTTTATATTTCAGATTTCCAGCATCTGCAGTATTTTGCCATTAATCTTTTTAGTTCTTTGTCATATTAAGGTGTCACTTTTTGGGCTCATTAAGGTGGGAGATGTTTCGGGGGGAGATTCTGGGGGCTGGAACACTTTCCACAAGTAACATTCGGCCACTCAAGTGCCAGGCAATGAGCATCTCCAACAAGAGAGCCTCTAACCACTGCCCATTGACATTCAATGGCATTACCATTGCCGAATCCCCCACCATCAACATCCTGGGTGGGTCACCATTGACCAGAAACTTAACTGGACTAGCCACATAAATACTGTGGCTACAAGAGCAGGTCAGAGGCTGGGTATACTGCGGCAAGTATCTCACCGCCTGTCTCCCCAAGGACGTTCCACTATCTACAAGGCACAAGTCAGGAGTGTGATGGAATACTCGTCACTTGCCTGGATGAGTGCAACTCCAACAACACTTAAGAAGCTCGACACCATCCAGGACATAAGAACATAAGTATTAAGTCCGTGAATGATTGAGACATGGACAGCAGGAGTTGACCAAAACAAGTCTTTACTGATGGAAGTCAATAGTGAAACTCAAAACAACAGAGGCTCACTAGCGCCTTTTATACAGGGGTGGTCACTGCCGGTACTGCAGTCTGAGACCAGTTATTCTCTTAAAGGTACATACACAACAATTCCTCCCCTTTTAGATAAACAGTACATAACATTCATTTAACAACTAAATGATAACTAATTACAATCACAATTACGGTTGCTAGATACATTGGTTAAGGTTAAGCAATTATAAGTTCAGTCTTTGAGGAGGCTTCCTGATTCTGTCTGGATAACGCCTCTTTGGGGTATCAGGTTCTTCTGGCAATGTTGAGTCGGGATCAATGTTGTTGTTTGGTTCATCTGCTTCCAATATTACCGGTTCTGCGACAATTGGAATGTCGATTTCATTACCAGGTGTATCAGATCGTGGTGTGGAGTTGACGTTTTCCAGTGACTCTAGAATCTGGTCAGCATGGCGTCTTACAATGCTCTCCCCAATGTCCACGGTATACATGAGAGGTCCTTGTCGTGTACAAATCGTTCCTGGCTGCCATTTCTCAGTGCGGTAGTCCCGGGCCAAAACTGGTTGACCTATCTTAAAACTCCTGGTCAGCCTTTCATTCATATTCTGAAACTGCCTGTTCTCCACATCTCTTCGGACGTTTGGCTTAACAAAATCCAAGCGGCATCGTAGTCTTCGATTGAAGAACATCATGGCTGGAGTTTGGTTGGTAACCGCATGTGTCGCATTCCGGTAGGCAAACAAGAAGTTGTCCACCTTGTGTTGTAGGGGTATATCTTCATTACACATTGCCTTGATAGCCTTCTTGAATGTTTGGACAAACCTCTCGGCCAATCCATTAGTGGCTGGATGATATGGGGCAGATGTGTAATGCTTAACACCATTGTTCTTTAAGAACCTCCGGAACTCTTCAGACACAAACTGTGGTCCATTGTCAGAGCAAATCTGTTCAGGCAGCCCATTCCTGGCGAATATGGTTCGTAAAACTGTGATAGTTTTTTCCGTGGTGGTTGAGGACATTTTTATTACTTCTGGCCACTTTGAATGTGCATCCACCGCAATTAAAAACATCGAGTCCATGAAGGGACCAGCAAAATCAATGTGCACCCTTTGCCATGGAGATGAGGGCCACTCCCATGGATGCAGAGGAGCTTGTGGTGGGGCGTTTTGGACCTTCTGGCATCCTGCACAGCTCTTGGTCATCTCTTCGATTTCTCTATCGATTCCCGGCCACCACACAAATGCTCTGGCTAAGTTCTTCATTTTTACCCCACCCAGATGACCCTCATGAAGCTCATTGAGCACTCTATCCATCAACTTAGGTGGAATTACTACTCTGGATCCACACATCAAGGTTCCTCTGCACACTGACAGCTGTTCTCTTCTCGGCGAGAATGCTGGCAGCAGTGGTTCGCCATGTGCTGGCCATCCCTTCACCGTTAAATCATAGACCCGTGATAGTGTCGGGTCATTCCGTGTTTCCTTTTCTATGTTTGCATTCGTCACAGGGAGACATTCGACTATGGTCGAGTGGAATAACTCCATTGGATCCACTGCAAGGTCTTCTTCTTCCACCGTCGGCAACGGTAGGCGTGACAATCCATCAGCATTTCCATGCTGTTTAGTTCCTTTGTACTCGATGTCATATTGGTGTGCCCCTAGGAAAAGGGACCACCTCTGCAGCCGTTGTGCTGTCATTATCGGTACGCCCTTCTGAGGGTTGAAAATGGAGACAAGAGGTTGATGATCGGTTAGTAGAGTAAATTTTTGACCGTGCAGGTAGTGATTGAACTTCTTCACCCCCCACACTAGGCTGAGGGCCTCTCTGTCAATCTGGGCGTAGTTACGCTCGGCAGAAGTTAACGAGCGTGACGCAAAAGCTATCGGCCTCTCTAAACCATCAAGGAATTTATGTGACAGTACCGCCCCAATGCCGTAGGGAGACGCATCACACGCCAGTCTGATCGGCAGTGCTGGGTTGTAGTGAGCCAATACTTCCCTTGAAGTGATTAAGTCCTTACTTTTCTGAAAGGCCCGCTTACAATCATCGCTCCATTTCCATGCTACCCCCGTTCGTAGCAGGGCGTTCAGTGGGTGCAGAATTGTGGACAAATTCGGCAAAAACTTATGGTAGTAATTCACCAATCTGAGGAATGACCTCAGTTGCGACACATTTTCAGGTGCTGGGGCCTTAACAACCGCTTCAATTTTGTCAGGGGACTTATGTAACCCCTCTTCATCAATCACGTGGCCACAATACGATACCTGTTTCTTAAAAAATTCGCACTTGGGGCGGTTGGCTCGCAGCCCATGTTCCCGTAGTCTAGTGAGCACCTGTTCTAGGTTGTTAAGGTGTTCACTGTCATCTTCACCTGTCACAAGGATGTCGTCCAAGTAACACTGAGTCCCCGGAATCCCTTGCAGGACTTGTTCCATCGCTCTTTGCCATATTGCTGGAGCCGATGCTACTCCGAATACCAATCGATGATACTGGTAAAGACCTTTGTGAGTGTTTATCGTGAGATACTTCCTAGAGGACTCTTCAACCTCCATCTGCAAATATGCTTGTGCTAGGTCAATTTTTGTAAAACGCTTCCCTCCAGACAGTGAGGCGAAGATGTCTTCTATCCTTGGAAGAGGATATTGTACTGTGTGAAGGACTGGGTTCATCGTCACCTTGAAATCCCCACAGATGCGAATCTTCCTTGGCTCCCCGGACTTATTGCTTAACGTTTTCTTCATGACAGGAACGATGGGTGTCGCCCACTCGCTCCAGTCGACCTTAGACAACACGCCTGCCTTCTCCAGATTCTCCAGCTCTGCCTCGACGGCTGGGCGAATTGCATATGGTACCGGTCTTGCTTTGAAAAACTTGGGAACTGCATTCTCTCCTATTTTTATCGAGGCGGTTACGCCTTTAAGCGTGCCCAGTTCTTGTTGAAATACCTCTTTGGCATTAGCTAAGATTGTTGACAATCGTCCAGGAGTGACGTCTTCATCTTTTTTACCGTCCACCGTCATTGCATGAATGGAGTGCCAATCTAAGTTTATCTTCCTGATCCATTCCCGTCCCAATAACGGTGGTCCACCATTTGGCAGTATGTAGAGATACAATTTCCGTATTTTCTTGCCGTTGTATTCGACAGGCACCCTTATTTTTCCTCTGGGGTATACTTTTTGCCCCGTATACGTCGTCAAGACGATGGATGTCTCTCTCAAGGGTATGTGTGAAAATAGCCGCTCGTAGTCTCGTCGATTCATGACGGTTAGCGCTGATCCTGTATCCAATTCCATTTTAACTTGGGACCCTGCTATCGTGAGGGTGACCCAAATGGTTCGGTGATCCTCTTTTGCGATTACATTGTGAAGTTTGAGACAGCTTAGTCTCCTGTTCTCGGATTCACTATCGCTCATCTGGTCTTCGGAACTACTGTCCGTCATCTTTTGTACTTTCTTGTACGGTTCCTTAGTAGCCTTTTTGTTGTCACTGGTCTTCTTCCCAAACCTGCAAACTCGTGCAATGTGTCCCATCTTCCCGCATTGCCTGCATATTTTGTCTTTGGACCAGCAGTCCTTCTGGTCATGGTTAGTTCTGCCGCAGCGATAACATTTTGCAGATCCCCGTGTCATTTCGTGGGTGCCGTATTCCTGTGGTTTTTGTTGAATTTCTGCAGCTCCCCTGGCTGCTGCTTCATACGATACTGCCATGCTGAAAGCCTTATCTAGCGTCAGCTCTTTCTCTGAGAGTAACTTCTTCTGTGTTCCTTCACTCAGGAGTCCACAGACAAATTTGTCCTGTAGGGTATCTGCCAGTCCTGCTCCGAACTGGCAGTGCTTTGATAGCTTGCGTAGTTCCGTAAGGTACTCAGCATTGCTCTCATCTTTATGCTGAGTTCTCCTGTGGAATTTAAATCTTTCTGCTATCAACAGCGGTGCAGGGTTTAGGTGTTCCTGTAGGACAGCAACAATTTTGTTAAAACTCTTCGCCTTCAGTTTGGCTGGAGTAATCAGGTCCCGCAATAGGCCGTACGTTCTAGCGCCCATTAAGTTTAGCAATATCGATGCCTTTTTCTCCTCCGCTATTTCGTTTGCCTCGAAATATACCTCGACTCTTTCCACATACGTGGTCCAGTCCTCTATTGTATTATCAAAAGCAGTGATACAGCCAGTCTCCGGCATCTTGCAAATCTAAAATGGCGCCTCCCGCGCTTTGCCTTCTTCCCCGCTGTTGTTAGCGCTGCTTTCCGCAGTTCCCGTTGCAACCTGAAGCTCCTCGCGGTTTCTTGCGCGTTTAATATTTCTTTTTTTATTATTTTCCCGTCGTGGAACAACCCTGTGGGACTCATGCCTCCCTCTTCACGGGTCTATACGCAGCCCAGCTTTGTAGCACCGGCCGCGCCCTGTGTGCTCCACCCTCTCTCTCTCTTCTTCCCGACAACGCTGCTCGGCCCCATTGCAAACCACCCGCTCGAGTTCGCGACCGCCGCAGCCCAGGAAGGATCAGTGCACTACCTGCCACCAGCCCGATTAGCTGAAGCACCGTCGACAGGAACCAGGCCCCGCTTCCGACAGCTTCTCCAGCAATCTTCAACTCCGCAAACACAGGGGCGGATGCCCACGGTCGACGCCCGTTTCTACTGCCTCTTACTTTCTTTTCTTTCTGGCCTCGACCTCTGCTCACTTCGCTGTAGGAATGGATCCCAGGAGGTGGTGCAGACTGTAGGTAGGTTCGTATCTGCTCGTCGCCAGTATTAAGTCCATGAATGATTGAGCCACGGACAGCAGGAGTTGACCAAAACAAGTCTTTACTGATGGAAGTCAATAGTGAAACTGAAAACAACAGAGGCTCACTAGCGCCTTTTATACAGGGGTGGTCACTGCCGGTACTGCAGTCTGAGACCAGTTATTCTCTTAAAGGTACATACACAACAATAAGAACATAAGAAGTAGGAGCAGGAGCAGGCTATACGGCCCCTCGGGCCTGCTCCGCCATTCAATAGGATCATGGCTGATCCGAATCTAGACTCACGTCCACTTCCCTGCCCTCTCCCCGTAACCCCTAATTCCCTTATCTGCTAGGAAACTGTCTATCTCCATTTTAAATGTATTTAATGTTGCAGCTTCCACAGCTCTCTGGGGTAGCAAATTCCATAGATTTACTACCCTCTAAGTGAAGAAGTTTCTCCTCATCTCAGTTTTGAAAGGGCAGCCCCTTATTCTTAAATTATGCCCCCTAGTTCTAGTCTCACCCATCAGTGGAAACATCCTCCCCGCATCCACCCGATCAAGCCCCCTCACAATCTTATATGTTTCGATAAGATCGCCTCTCATTCTTCTGAACTCCAATGAGAAGAGTCTCAACCTACTCAACCTTTCCTCATACGTCAACCCCCTCATCTCCGGGATCAACCGAGTGAACCTTCTCTGAACCGCCTTGAGAGCAAATATATCTTTTCTTAAATATGGAAACCAAAACTGCACGCAGTATTCCAGGTGTGGCCTCACCAATACCCTGTATAACTACAGCAAGACTTCCCTGTTTTTATACTCCATCCCCCTTGCAATAAAAGCCAAGATTCCATTGGCCTTCCTGATCACCTGCTGCACCTGCATACTAACTTTTTGTGTTTCATGCACCAGGACCCCCAGATCCCTTTGTACTGTAGCACTTTGCAGTTTCTCTCCATTTAGATAATAACTTTCTCTTTGATTTTTTCTGCCAAAGTGCATAACCTCACACTTTCCAACATTATATTGCATCTGCCAAATCTCTGCCCACTCACTTAGCCTGTCTATGTCCTTTTGCAGGTTTTTTATGTCCTCCTCACTCACTGATTTCCCTCCCATCTTTGTATCGTCAGCAAACTTGGATATGTTGCATTCGGTCCCTTCCTCCAAATCGTTAATATAGATTGTAAAGAGTTGGGGTCCCAGCACTGACCCCTGTGGAACACCACTAGTTACTGATTGCCAGCCCGAGAATGAACCATTTATCCCAACTCTTTGTTTTCTGTTAGATAGCCAATCTTCCACCCATGCCAGTATATTACCCCCAATCCCGTGATTTCTTATCTTGATCAGTAATCTTTTGTGTGGAACCTTGTCAAATGCCTTTTGGAAGTCCAAATACACTACATCCACTGGTTCCCCTTTATCCACCCTGTATGTTACATCCTCAAAGAATTCGAGCAAATTTGTCAAACATGACTTCCCCTTCATAAAACCATGCTGACTCTGTCCTATTAAATTATGTTTATCCAAATGCTCTGTTACTGTTTCCTTAATAATGGACTCCAACATTTTGCCAGCCACAGGCTAACTGGTCTATAGACCATAGGCTAACTGGTCTATAGTTTCCAGCTTTTTGTCTACTTCCCTTCTTAAATAAGGGTGTTACATTAGCAGTTTTCCAATCTGCCGGGACCTTTCCTGAGTTCAGGGAGTTCTGGAAAATAATCACCAATGCATCCACAATCCCTACCGCCACTTCTCTCAAGACCCTAGGATGTAGGCCATCAGGTCCGGGGGATTTATCCGCCTTAAGTCCCATTATTTTACTGAGTACCATCTCCTTAGTGATTTTAATCGTCTTTAGCTCCTCCCCCCCCCATTGCCCCCTGTTTGTCCAGTGTTGGGATATTTTTAGTGTCCTCTACTGTAAAGACTGATACAAAATATTTGTTCAGCGTCTTTGCCATCTCCATGTTCCCCACCACTAGTTTCCCGGTCCCATCCTCTAAGAGACCAACGTTCACTTTAGCCACCCTTTTTCTTTTTATATAGCTGTAGAAACTCTTGCTATCTGTTTTTATATTTTTTGCGAGTTTACTTTCATAATCTATCTTCCCTTTCTTAATTAATCTTTTAGTTATTGTTTGCTGGCTTTTAAATGCTTCCCAATCTTCTATCCTCCCACTAGATTTGGCTACTTTATATGCCCTTGTTTTCAGTCGGATACGATCCTTTATTACTTTACTAAGCCATGGATGGCTGTCTTTTCTTTTACTCCCCTTTTTCCTCAGTGGAATATATTTATCTTGAAAGATGTGAAATATCTCCTTGAATGTAGACCACTGCTCTTGTACCGTCTTACACTTTAATCTGTTTTCCCAGTCCACTTTAGTCAATTCTACTCTCATACCTTCATAGTCTCCTTTATTTAAGCTCAGTACGCTGGTTTGAGATCCAACTCTCTCACCCTCAAACTGAATTTGGAATTCAACCATATTATGGTCACTCATTCCAAGGGGATCCTTTACTAGGACATTTTTTATTAATCCTGTTTCATTACACAGGACCAGATCTAAGATTGCCTGCCCCCTGGTTGGTTCAGTTACATACTGCTCAAGGAACCCGTCCCTAATACACTCTATGAACTCTTCCTCAAGGCTGCCATGCCCAATTTGATTAGTCCAGTCAATATGAAAGTTAAAATCCCCCATGATTATAGCTGTTCCCTTATTACAAGCCCCAACTATTTCCTGATTTATACTCCGACCAAGAGTTGCAACTGTTAGGAGGCCTATAGACTACGCCCACTAGTGACTTTTTCCCCTTCTTATTCCTTATCTCCACCCAAACTATTTCACTATCCTGATCCTTTGACCCAATATCATTTCTGACTATTGCAGTGACTCCATCCTTGATTAACATAGCAACCCCACCTCCCTTTCCTTCCTGTCTGTCCTTCCTAATTGTCAAATACCCTTGTATGTTTAGTTCCCAGTCATGATTATCTTGCAGCCATGTTTCCGTAATGGCCACCAGATCATACCCATGTGTAGTTATTTGTACCGTCAACTCGTCAATTTTGTTACGAATGCTGCGTGCATTCAGATAAAGAACTTTCAAATATGTTTTCTGACAATTTATTCCTGCTTTTACCCCTTTTACTACTTTACCTTTATCATTATGCATTCTGTCCCTTCCTGACACGCTCTGGTTTTTAATTCCCCCACTGCTACCTTGCTCTATTGCCTTCTCCACTGTCATTTTTATTTTTCGCTCTCTTAAAACCACCCCCCCACTAATTAGTTTAAAGCCCTCTCTACAGCCCTAGTTATTCGATTCGCCGGGACTCTAGTCCCAGCACTGGCCAAGTGAAGTCTGTCCCAACGGAACAGCTCTCTCCTGTCCCAGTACTGATGCCAGTGTCCCAGGAAGCAAAACCCATTTCTCCCACACCAGGCTTTGAGCCACGCATTTAACTCTCTAATTTTATTTACCCTAGCCAAATTTGCACGTGGCTCAGGTAGTAATCCAGAGATTATTACCCTTGTGGTTCTGCTTTTTAATTTGGCCCCTAGCTGCTCAAACTCCCTCAGCAGAACCTCCTTCCTTGTCCTATCTATGTCGTTGGTACCAACATGGACCATGACAACTGGATCCTCCCCCTCCCACTCCAAGTTTCTCTCCAGCCCAGAGGAGATGTCCTTAACCCTGGCACCGGGCAGGCAACACAGCCTTCGGGACTCTCGCTCTCGGCTGCAAAGAACTCTATCTATCCCCCTAACGATACTATCCCCTACCACTACATTTCTTTTACCTCCCCCCACTTGAATGGCCCCCCGCTCCACGGTGCTGTGGCTGGGTTGCTCATCCTCCCCGCAGTCCCTGTTCCCATCCTCACAGGGAGTAAGAGCCTCAAACCTGTTGGACAAGAGCAAGGGCTGCGGCTCCTCCAACACGACCTCCTGGATCCCCGTACCTGCCTCACTTCACAGAATCACAGAAACCCCACAGTGCAGATAGAGGCCATTTCGGCCCATCGAGCCTGCACCGACACATATCCCACCCGATCCCCGTAACCCCTACACCAACACATATCCCACACTATCCCCGTAACCCCACGTATTTAATCCCCCTAACACTAAGGGTCAATTTATCATAGCCAATCATCCTAACCCACACATCTTTGGACTGTGGGAGGAAACCGGAGCACCCGGAGGAAACCCACGCAAACACGGGGAGAATGTGCAAACTCCACACAGACAGTCACCCGAGGCCAGATTCGAACCCGGGTCCCTGGCGCTGTGAGGCAACAGTGCTAACCACTTCTAGTCACACCATCCTGACCCTGGCCACGGACTACATCTGAATTAATTAATCTAATTGGTGTGACTGCTTGACTGGCACCCCATCTACCACCTTAAACATTCACTCCCTCCAGTGCACTGTGGCTGCAGTGTGGACCATCTACAAGATGCACTGCAGAAACTCACTAAGGCTTCTTCGATAGCACCTCCCAAACCCGCGACCTCTACCACCTAGAAGGACAAGGGCAGCAGGCACATGGGAACATCACCACCTGTTCCTCTCCAAGTCACACACCCATCCTGACTTGGAAATATATCGCCATTCCTTCAACGTTGCGTGTAAAAATCCCGGAACTCCCTAACAGCACTATGGGAGTACCTTCACCTCACGGACTGCAGTGGTTCATGAAGGCAGCTCATAGCCACCGTCTGAAGGGCAATTAGGGATGGGCAATAAATGCTGGCCTTGTCAGTGACACCCACATCCCATGAATGAATAAAAAAAATACAAATGCCAGAAGTATTGTTCTTAGCCATATAATGTGGGGAACTTCGTAAAGAGGGCAAAATAGAAATAGAAAAGGTACTGTTAAGACTGTGACCTCAGGTAAATTGCAAGCCACTCAATCACCTCTGGTCCTATTTTCCCGCTCTCTGTTACATTTACGCAGCTGTGACTCGTGAGAATTGGCCGCCTAATTTTTGATCTCACTTCCTACCTGTCCCCACCCTTCCACTGTCTCGTGACTTAAGCTTTTATTATTGCTGCGCAAGTAGGGAAGAGTGCGTAGTTTAAAACTGAAAGCAGGTTTCTATGTTTTTTAAAAATCTAGAACTAAGTTGTTGGTAACCATGAAGCGTTTGGTGCTGGTTGCTGCTTTGGCTCTTTATGGTAAGTCGATGTGAACTTTTTTAAACTTCCAGTTCTTTCTAAAAACGAAAGTTTTCGTTGTGGTTTCGCGATAAACTGGGTGAATCTCCTTGGTGCCAAATACTTTAGATTATAAGAAAAAAAAACATTTCTTTGGAGTTGCTGGTGATTCGGTCACTAAATGAGCTTGCTTAGACTAAATAGCAAATGCAATCTGCTGATTGCTGTCTGTATCTCGGGATCTTTTTCAAATAACTCGATGAGTTGGACCTGAGGTTAGCGTTAACTAGTTTTCGCGAGGAGTTTCCTCCTAATCGAAGTAGAATCCGGAAAATACTGACAATGGATAGCAGATCCCTCAGGATCTGCAAAAGAACATTATGGGTTTCATCTTGGATTGCAGCATTTGGGGTTTTCCTCCTTTTTTTAAAAAAAAACACTTTAAATTCGTTGCAGGGAGCGAACTTGGATTTAGAGAACGCCTTTTCCGTCCTCTGGCCGTTCCACAGCTATTTTATAGGCAAATAATTACTTTTGAACAGCAGTCACTGTTATGTTCTGGTAAATGTGCTAGCCAAGTTGTGCACAGCAAGATCCCACAATTGGTAAATGGCTAAATAATCTGTTGGTGTCGGTTGAGGAAGGAATATTTCCAAGGACGCTGGGGAAACTCCCCTGCTCTTCAACTAGTGCTGTGGGATGCTTTCAATCCACCTGATTAGGCAGGTGGAGTCTCTGTTTAATGTCTTATCCAAAAGATGGCACCCTGACTATACTGTACTTGAGTAAATGCTTGAATTTAATTCACTACAAAAGTTAATTCTGGGGTTTGTAGTTAATTGTTATAACCTGATTTTAATTGAGACTATGGAACCTCGTTTCTTCTAATAGAGATACATTGGTTTATAGAAACCTGTATCAATAAATAGTCAAGGATATCCTAACTGACCATTGGGCCACAAAATGAGCCCAAGTAACTCTTCAGTTTGTGCTTTTCTTTGCCTGTTTAAATGAATGTTGTGGGTCTGGAGGGAAAGCAATAATCAAATCAACTTTTATTGTCATTGTTAGTGCACAAGTGCAGTACAACAAAATGTAGGCTTGTGGCTCCTGAGTGTACATTTAGATTAAAACATTTAAACATTCAACATACATTTGGCTTGTAATACATTAACATAAACATAACCATAACACAAACATAACCATAAAGTGCATTTGGCAGATGTGCAGGCTTTAGTTTATTTGTGGAGTTGTCTTTGTGGATAAATCTTAAATCAAAACTGCAAGATCTGTTGTATCTACTGCTGAAATATAAAAATATACTTTGTAGCTTGAGATAAATGTATAGCAAGGATAGCCATACTTGCTTTAAGTCATTACTTTTTTTAGTTGCCTTGTCATTTTACAAATAATTACTTTGAATTGGTCACTTTTTTTAGTGTTCACCTGAAAATGTGCAACAGTGCTTTCCCCCCCCCCCCATCCCATTTTCTAAACTAACTATCCAGATAGGGACATTTTCACTGTCACTTCCCTGTACAGCCTCTTGGCAAAAATTCCTTGTACTGTTGATTGCTGCCAGGGTAGAAGAGACATCCAGAAACATGGTGACTGCTCCACCTGCTATTGCTAGTGAAATTGTTTCCCTGCCACTCACCTGCACAAGTCTTTAATGGTCTGTTCTTTCTCACTGTTACTTCGCTATATCAATGACCTCCTACTCATCCAACCCTATTTACTCTTCAGTTTCAATCTGTTAATTGACTTCCTTCATTTTGCACAGCCTTTGCAAACAACCTTTGTACTGCATGCCCACTGTGAAATTGACCTTCACTTTTTGTATTCCTGTAGTTGAATCACTACCTTTGTTTCCTTTTTAATGAGGCAGTGAAAATGTTTTTAAATAGCTAAATCAACAGCTGTCACCAGGTGTCTTTGTCTCTGGTTTTAATCTTCAACGATTCGCCTTCTCTGCTTTATCTCTGATATTAAATACAGTTGCCATATTTCCTCCATTGCTAAAGCTGCCGCCTTTCTAAAATAAAAAGTGCTTCCTCCTTGCACATACCAAATATGCCGTCCTACATACTTTTCCCCCTCCTTCAATCCTTTGTCAACTTCTTGCCTACTATTCTTGACCTCTTCCTTACTCCAGAGGTCAAACTCATAGCTAACTTTATGGTTCTTTCCCACCATCTGCCTGATAGGATGATGGATACAGAGTCAGTAGTAGCCTTCAAAAGGGAGTTGGATAAATACTTAGGAAAAAATTGCAGGGATATGGGGAAAGAGCGGGGGAGTGGGACTAACTGGATTGCTCTTCGAAAGAGCCGGTGCAGACTTGATGGGCCAAATGGCGGCCTCCTGTGCTGTACTGAATCTGGATGATTTTGAAGGCTTCACCCAATCACCAATTCATTAATGTAATCTTCAATCCTGGACAATGGACAACAGCCAATTGTGTTTTTTTTTAAAAAAAACAACTGCAGAAGCTTCAATAAAGCCCTTGTATTAATAGCTTCAGCTTGCAATCTTAGCCTGTAGCTTAAGAATGTAAACCCTTTGCTTGACCTCCATAGTAGGAAAATGGTTCCATGCTATTGGTTGCAACAAAATGAAATTTTTGTCTAGGAATAAATCCTTTTTGCGTTGTCCTCATCGAGGGCTTTGGGTTTCAGGAAGTGCAGTAATGTCACCATGCCACTAGAAGTTTCTTTATTAAAATCCAGCAGTCTTAACGCTTTGGTTGTCATTTTCCAACAAGCACATTTACATTATTATCCACCTGTTTCCTGAAGCACTGGACCCAACATCTCAATCTGGCTAGTGGCTTGAAACTGAATGTTTGTTTGGTTGTCAAACTAATTTCTGTTGGCTTTTCCAATTAATGGAGTTGAACACATTTCACTAATACTTTAGGCTCTATACTGTTCAAATAAGAATTGTCAATGCAATAAGTACTTTTTTTTTTTAAAACAAATCCATCTTTCAGATCTGTAGTACTTTACCGTGAGTATTTTATAAAGTGGGGTTTGGGAGGGGGAAGGGGTAGAGGTAACTCCTTTCCTCTCCTGAAGGCTGTTCAATTCTACCGGTGCCAGCAGCCCTCTGATTCATTGTCAAA
Source organism: Somniosus microcephalus (assembly GCF_052327205.1). Classification (NCBI taxonomy): domain Eukaryota; kingdom Metazoa; phylum Chordata; class Chondrichthyes; order Squaliformes; family Somniosidae; genus Somniosus; species Somniosus microcephalus. The sequence goes on along the minus strand of NC_140992.1, from coordinate 47,724,027 downwards.
GTTGCCTTTGTGTGTTTGAGCCTTAGTGATGGCTATCGGCATGCTGCTCGACTGCAGAGGGCCTTATCAGCTGACCTTGATTCTGTCCTTGCCCAACATTTTAGCAGGGATTACTAGATAACAATTGAGAGCTTACTACTAGCCTGTCTTTACCCATTAGGCCATTGGGGAACATCCTTTTAAAAATACAACGACTTTGTTCAAAGTGGTCTATAGCACCTGGTTAACTGTTCTTTCTTTCTTTTACAGGCTTGTGTACAAGTTATGATGTTTTAGCAGAAGGTGCTGTATCAACAGATGCACCAAATCTGGTTGCAATGATTGCCATGACTAACACGACTACCACACATCCTACTACAACTGCACATGTGATCAATACGACTACCACACGTCCTACTACAACTGCACATGTGATCAATACGACTACCACACGTCCTACCACGACTGCACATGTGACCAACACGACTATCTCAAATCATACCATGACTGCACATGTGACCAACACGACTATCTCAAATCATACCATGACTGCACATGTGACCAACACGACTATCTCAAATCATACCATGACTGCACATGTGGCCAACACGACTATCTCAAATCATACAACAACCATGCATGCACCGACAACTGTGCTCCCTACTTTATCACCCAATTTTTCACAGCCAATAACTGGACACTACAATGTTTCTATCAAGAACACAACTTGCATCAAGGCAGCAATTGGAATACAGCTTATTGTCAAACAAAAGGCAAACGTAAGTTCTATTCTCTCTGCCAGAGCAGTTGGAAGGGAGTTTTTTTATTTACATAGCAAATAATGGCCCAGATTTTGTGGTCCGTGGCGCTAGCTGTTAATTACACTTGCCCATAGAAAGTCTAGGCTTTTGCACTGGGCAGTAATTAGAAATTAAAAAGTGTGGCGCTCTCTACAGGGGATCTGGGACCTGTGAACAGGGCAAGCAATGGTGTCTCCTTAGCCAATCAGATTGAAGAATCCTTACTGAAGTACGCAGCGTCTGAACCAGGAAGTGTAAGTTAGAATAGTTGATTCAATGCCACATAATATACAAAATGAAAAGGACAGAGGAATTTTTTTTTTTTTTTTTTTTGTAAGTGATTACATTTTTTCATAGCTGAAGGCATGAGACTCCGTTTTTAGTGTCGGAGGTTGTTTGGCAGTAATTCAGACTTGTCACGCAGTTTAAAAATTCACTTGGACTGGAATGGACAAGCCCTAACTTGTGCAGTGTGTTTCTATCTCACGTACCTCAACTTCGTGCCGTTGCCTAGATTTCAATGCTGAGTCTCTTGGCGAGGTACCGATATAGCGAAGCTTCTGGAGGAGCAAGACAACTCTGACAGCAACTTCCTGATTTCTGTGTTTAACTGCGCATGTGCAGTCGCCAGAAGTTGCTGTCCGATTTACTTTTTTTTAAATAACTGAATGCTGATGGCCTTGCTGTTAATTTTACTGCCAAATCAGGGCCATTGTTGATAGGGTGCTATTGCAGCTAGGCCCAATCCTTTCCCAGGCCTGGAATTTTGTCCTCTATTTGCACCCAAACTTGTAATTGGTTTGCACCCAGATTACTTGTGGCTTAAAAGATTGCTGGATTCTGGTCGTGAGTTGTGCACGTATCACTACTCCTAAGTCTTCGCTGATCTTTTACGGCTGCTTATCAAACCCTCTGCTCAAATAAATATCTGCCCATAAATCAGGCCACGCTCAACAACTGAAATGCAAGTATCCTCCAATTGTGCTTGTTCAGAGGCTCTCTTCAAATTGTGACTACATTTTCAGGTGCACAGGAAAGAGTCATTTGTGTTTTGTTGCAATTTTTTGAGCAATTATTAAAAAATACATATGCTCAGACCTGCTGTTTTCTGTTTCTATTGAATGACTACTTGTGCCATTTTATATTTTTTTTAAAAAAGCTTCCCTGATTGCAGGTTCCTAAAACAGTGGGGCAGAAATTCGGGTCTCCACGGTTGAGTACACACAGGGTACTTGCCTGTAGGTCCAATGGAAGTGCTGGTTTCCTGCATGCACTGCACATGCGTGGGAAACCGGCACTTCCGTTCCCCTGAAAGCAGGGGTTCAGCGGTCGAACGCGAGCACGGGAGAGGCTGCGCATCGAACTTGCAGCTTTTTTTACAGGTTTTCCCGGGAGGGTAAGTCTCCAGAAGTTACACATTTTAAAAAGCAGGCGTAAGGCCTGCTTTTTTACAAGGTAAGTGGTGAATTAATTAAAATTAAAACATATTTTTTCCACAGGTTTATTTTTAAATACTTTAAAGAAAGATAAGTTTATTTTTAGCCCCGTTAGAAAATAAATATTTTTTCAAAAATTTAAATTACTATTAGTTATTTCATGTAATTTTATAGTTTATTTAAAAAATGTGATTAAAAAAAATGTATTTGAAGATGTAGTGATGTTTTGGGGCCGTAGTATTTCTAAGTTTTTGACAGCACTTCCTGTCAAGCATATGAATGGAGCATTCCCTGCTCCGATTGGCTCCCCATGGCCCACGTGATCCCAGGGGACGCATCGAACTAACTGCGTCCCTGGGATATGCAAGCACTGCGCGCTGGCAGCTGGAGCAGGCCCAGGATCAGAATCCCACGGGGGCCCACAGCACAACGGCCGGCACGCAAGCTAAGTGCAGGTCGGGGGCTTACACCCGCGGGAAGCCCCCGACCTGAATTTCTGGGCCAGTGTGTCTAATGTTAAATGAGGTGAGACTTGTATTTCCTCAATTAAGTATTAACATTTATGGGCACTTGGTGGTACAATTTCAAGCCTGACCGTGTTGGTTTTGTATAAGCCTTACTAAACTTAGATTAGCAATGCATTTTATTTATGACTGCTTCAGTAATGTGGCAACAACAACCCATTAGATTCTTACAAGATGTATGCTAGAAGTCTGACTACACACCCTGTGCACTTTCCTTGGCCAGAAGACCTTTTTTTCTATTTGTTCATGAGATGTGGGCATCACTGGCAAGGCCAGCTTTTATTGCCCTTGAGAAGGTGGCGGTGAGCCACCTTCTTGAACTGCTGCAGTCTGTGGTGAAGGTACTCACTCTGCTGTTGGGGAGGGAGTTCCAGGATGTTGACCCAACGATGCTGCAGGAACAGCGATCTATTTCCAAGTCCAAATGGTGTGACTTGGAGGGGAACCTGGAGGTGATGGTGTTCTCATGCGCCTGCTGCCCTTGTCCTTCTAGGTGGTAGAGGTTGTGGGTTTGGAAGTGATTTTGTTTTTCCTAATGAAGCTTGCAGCCTATTATGAACATACTGCTTGTTTTGCTACCTTATTCATTGAGTGCAGACATGGTGGCAAATCTTCATCCAGTTATGCATCTTGTAATTTTGATTAAGCTCTAGGGGTGTAAACCTGATGAGTCTATCTTTTGATGGGCTGCTATTGCATTGCAGCTTGGGTCTTGGAGAGTGAGCTGATAAGCCACTCTACAGCATTCATTTTGTAATTGGCAATTGGTTAAAATTCCCTGCAGTGATGTGTTGGCTGCAGTGCATGTCACAGCATCAAAAAAATTACTCCTTGCATCACTAATGAGCAATTAATCTGAGGTGGCATCATGACACTCCTAAAATTCATTGTTGAAGTTTAATAAACCATGTAAAACTGAGGTAGTCATCAAGGCCCAGTGGAAAAACTGATCTTCCTTGCTGTTGATCTAAAATACATCTGGAAGATTTGCACTGAAGTAGTCACCAGACCCCTGCTATGGAGCCAGTGGCCATGGAGGAATTTAAAAGCCTCCTAATCAAACAAATTATAAACATTTACTGTTCTTAACTATCACATTGTGGATCTTAATTTTTAAGATGGCTAGCTCCATTGGAAAATGGTGCTCCACTGCATTATTTTTAATCAGTTCAAATTCAAATATCAATGTAGAATGTTTAAGAGTAAAAAGCTGCTGAAATCTGAAATGATAAGTGGTGCTGATCAATATATTAACCATGCTCCTCTTCACAGGATCTGTATTTCAATATTCCACCAGGGGAGACGGTGACTTCAGGGAAATGTGGAAAAGTTTCATCCTGGATTAACTTAAAATTTAATTCAGGATTTGTAAACTTCACCTTTGGGAAGGTGAGTTCAAGTACACAGCAGATCATAACCTCACTGACTCCAGAAGGCACAGATAACCACAGCTTCAGTTGATTTGATGGAGCTGGGAGTATCTGTGGCCTATGATGAATTTATGTAGGGAAAAGCATGTTAGCAAAGTTTGATGCATCTATATTTGGGTAATATTACACCTTGAAGTAGTGATTCCTATCTTTTTTATAAAATGGTTTTGAAACCAAGTAGATTGGGACAAGTTAGTAAACACTGCATTTATTGGGTTGTTCTTGAGTTGATCAGTTGAATGGCTCAATCAAATGTTTAATAAATATGGAGCTTCTAAAATGCTTCTGGCAATCTAAAATAACAATAGATAACGAGTCATTTGTTATCTGGAAGATTTATTTGCCATCAGTAAAGATGTTGGTAATAGGTTAGTTATTAACCTGTTCTGTTTGAAGCTGCTTTTACATTTGTTAAAATCAGTTAGAAGTTGCATTTCTATAGTACCCTTCAATGTACTTTTGAAGTGTTCTCACTGTAATGTAGGGAAATATGGCAGCCAATTTGCATACCACAAGGTCCCACAAACCGCTATTGGATAATAACCAGGTGACCTGTTAGTAGTGATGGTTGAGCGGTAAATCTTGACCAACTCTACTGCTCTTCAAATAGGTGAATCCCAGCAAATTTAGTTCCGAATTGCTGTTGGTTGAACTAGCACTCAGTTCCTTGCTCATTACCAAACAAAATCACTACATGGGATCCCTTCAGTTGCAGTACATGCTGAAATGATTTTAATGTCTAGTATTTTCCATGTGCGAAGTTGCATTTTTCATCATGAGTTCTCGTGCAGGCAGGCATGAAAGCTGAATTGCATTGATGCAAAAACTGCAGTATGTCAGGACTGATACCAGTTTGACACTGATCTTGTTGAGACCACCTTGAGGAGTCAGTTTTGTACTGGCCAACTTCAGGTTTTTTTGAGATCATCAAAGTGGAAAATGTTAGTGCTGGAGTGAAACACTTTCCCTTTTAGGCAGTGCCTGTGTCAACACCTTTCTGCATTTCATCTACAGTGAGATGTAAGTAATGCTCCCTTTTTTTGGCATTGTGCCTCTGGCCCATCCAGAGATGCTACTGCACCAGTGTGTCACTTTTATTCCCTTTCCTGCACCAAATGAGTGACATTAATGTGGAAATAGAGGCAGATTTGTGCTGTCAGCCGTTTCCCACTTGGAACTGAACATTACTGAAGCACCCAGGTAATAGCTTCAACAGCTTTGACTGCTCTCCAGCTGAGGGATACACAGGACAGCTTGTGATGTCAGTTACCTTTTTTGATTTTTCTAGACTGCCAAGTCTTTTGCTGTAAATTGGACTTTGGCACCAGCTGTTTTAATCCAGGTCTTCTGAAACATGGCTAACCATGCAGGATCTCCTCTCGCTCCCTTCCATTGCATGCCTCGGTGCTCCAATCACATCATATGCCTAAAATAGCCTGCATAGTTAATAAATATATCAGTTGAGACTTAATCCCACCAAGCAGACTGACCTGGACCAGTAGTAGGGGTGTAGTTCTATATAGCTAATTAAATCACATTTTTCCCCTGCATGTAGGGACTTGTGCTCAGAGTTCTGTTTTTTAAACTTGTAGGTAACTATTGTGTTCCTTCAAATAACTAATTAATTATCTTTTACTTGCAGGATGGAAACCAGTATTACATCAATGAGATAAGCGTTGCTCTGCATTCCATGAATAACTTGGGTAATTTATAATTTAATCCATTATTGTAAAAGCTGACAATATATTTGAAATGGGATTTTAGTACTTTGCTTAATGGAGTTCAAAAAATGAACTCCGAGCTATATATAAATTGACGACTTTGTCCAGCTGTATGATAACCTTTTACGTAAAGTGAATCCTTCATTGTGATTACTTTCATATGACACATCCTGTGTCAATTACTTTTATTCCCTTGAATAGGTTTCTTGAACTTAGCCTGACATCGAGATAGTGGTTGGGAGGTTGAAGTAGAGCAGGCATTTGAATGTTGCAGTTAAGCATGGTAATGCTAACTGGGAACTGAACTCTTGTCTATCGTGAAATCTGTTGTATAAGGTGCCTCGGTTGGCTTGCATTTTTGTTAGTACAAATCTATCTACCATCCCATCTACACAACTAGCTGTTCCTCCTAACTTAGTGTCCTCTGCAAACTTGGATATCGAACCCTCTCTTCCTTCATCCAAGTCATTGATCTATATGGTGAAAAGCTGAGGCCCCAGTACAGATCCCTGGCGAACACCACTTGTCACATCCACCAACCCAAACAGGGTGAAGTAGAAAATGCTCCATCTTGTATGACTAGTGCAAAATATTAAAATCTTTTAACTGTTTCCAGTTGCAGATTTTTGAAGCATTGCATATATCGCCAATGCTGTTGAGCTTTTTACTTCCCTTCTGCCCTCCCCTCTTAAATATATTTAGTACTTGATGCGCTATCAACAATACCAAAGACTATGAGATGGACTTATATGAAGTAGGCTTTTATTGACTAAGAACTAGAGCATGCCTCTGCTAGTGAATCCATCCTAAGAGCTCCCGGGGGGAAGGGTGGTGAGTCACCTTTATACCTGGGCTTAGGGGTGGAGCCTGGGGCTGAGACATGCCTGGACTTGTACAGGGTTAAGTGGTTTACCACACAGGCATGTACAGCTTAACAGTGGTTTACCACAGTACTGTTGGAACTTGAGGGGGAAGAAATAAAATGAGTAGACTGTCAACCATTTTCTATTTTGTGAAATACAGTGTGCTTTTTTTTTCAACATTGGGTAAATAATCAAGTGAAGTCTGCCCTGAATTCTGCCAGTTTCACTGTTAATGCAGCAGCCAATTTTCTAGGGTGAGAAATCTGCTGTTCACAGCTAAACCTTTGTTCTATTCAAACATTGTAATGGAAGAAGAGACCTGGACTTTAAGCAGTGGTAGTTCCACTGATGGCAAATTTATTGCTGTCTATGCTGGGCAAGTTTATGCCATCATTGTGTTTTTGGGCCTGAGTGTTTTTTTGCTTTACAGGTGCTTCCTATCACGGTGTTGTGAAGAATATGAAGCTGTTTAAGACTACACTTGGACATGCCTACAAGTGCAAAAGCCAGCAGATTGTGGCTTTTTCAAGGGATTCATTACAGATTCTGGTTGTTGATACTCTGCTCCAGGCATTTGATATTCCAGGTGGAAAGTTTGGGAAAGGTAAGGCTCTGCTCTAATTTCATTAGGCAGGGAATAGTGTTGAACAAATCTTGAACTTGTATTGCCACCAATTTCCTCCACTGAATTATCGGCAGAAATTTAGTCTGTCAACATGAAAGTATTGAGAAAAGGCTGTTGCACTCCAGCTCCATTGGATAGGTACTCAAAGACCACTATTGCTATCCTTGAACTGATATGAAAAGGGAAATTAGAGACGCGTGCAATAAGGGCACAGCAGTTATGATGGGTGACTTTAATCTACATATAGATTGGGCTAACCAAATTAGTAACAATACTGTGGAGGAGGAATTCCTGGAATATATATGGGATGGTTTCCTGGACCAATATGTCGAGGAACCAACTAGAGATCAGGCCATCTTAGACTGGGTATTATGTAATGAGAAATAATTAGCAATCTTGCTGTGCCAGGCCCCTTGGGTCGGAGCGATCATAATATGATAGGATTCTTCATTTTAATATGGAGAGTGAAGTAGTTGACTCAGACTAGGGTCCTGAATTTAAATAAAGGAAACTACGTTGGTATGAGGCGCGAGTTTGGTAGGATTGATTGGGGAATGTCATTCAAAGGGTTGACGGTGGATAGGCAATGGCAAACATTCAAAGATTGCATGGCTGAACTACAGAATTTGTTCATCCCAGTTTGGCATAAAAATAAAACCAAGGTGACTCAACCGTGGCTAACAAGGGAAATTAGCGATAGCATAAGACCCAAGGAGAGGACATATAAATTGGCCAGAAAAAGCAGTAAACCTGAGGATTGGGAGCAGCTTAGGATTCAACAAAGGAGGACAATGGGATTAATTAAGAGGGGGAAAAGAGTATGAGTAAGCTTTCAGGGAACATTAAAAACTGACAAAGCTTTTATAGATCTGTGAAGAGAAAAAATTGAAGTCAAGTGTAGGTCCCTTGCAATCAGAATCAGGGGAATTTATAATGGGGAACAAAAATGGCTGACCAATTAAATACATACTTTGGTTCTGTCTTCACAAAGGAGGACACAAATAACCTCCCAGAGATGTCGGGGAACATAGGGTCTCGTGAAAGGGAGGAACTGATAGAAATCAGTATTTGTAGGGAAATGGTGTTAGGGAAATTGATGGGATTGAAGGCCGATAAATCCCCTGGGCCTGTTAATCTACATCCTAGGGCACTTAACCTAGAAATAGTAGATGCATTACTAGTCATCTTCTGAAATTCGATAGACTCGAACAGTTTCCATGGATTGGCAGGTAACTAATGTTACCCCACTATTCAAAAAAGGTGGTAGAGAAAACTGGGAATTACAGACTGGTAAGCCTGACATCGGTAGTGTGGAAAATGCTGGAGTCCATTATAAAAGATGTAATCGCAGAGCACTTGAAAAACAGAGACCAGATCGGACAAAGCCAACATGGATTTACAAAAGGTAAATTGTGCTTGACTAATCTACTGGAATTTTTTGAGGATGTAACTGGTAAAATAGATAAGGGAGAACCAGTGGATGTGGTGTATTTGGACTTTCAAAAGGCTTTCGATAAGGTCCTGCATAAGAGATTAGCGTGTAAAGTTAAAGCACATGGGATTGGGGGCAAGGTATTGACTTTGATAGAGAACTGGTTGGCAGACAGAAAGCAAAGAGTTGGAATAAACTGCTTTTTCCAAGTGGCAGGCAGTGACTAGTGGGGTACTGCAGGGATCGGTCCTTGGACCCCAGCTATTCACTATATATTGACCTGGATGAGGGAACTAGATGTAATATCTCCAAGTTTGCAGACAACAAAGTTGGGTGGGCGTGTGCGCTGTGAGGAGGGTGCCGAGAAACTCCAGTATGATTTGGACAGGTTGGGTGATTGGGCAGAAGCATGGCAGATGCAATATAACGTAGATGCAATATAATGTGGATAAATGCAAGGTTATCCACTTTGGTGTCAAAAACAGGAAGGCAGATTATTATCTGAACGGCAATAGATTGGGAGAAGGGGAAGTGCAATGAGACCTGTGTCCTTGTGCACCAGTCGCTGAATGTAAGCATGCAGGTGCAGCAGGCAGTTAAGGCGGCAAATGGTATGTTGGCCTTTGTAGCGAGGGTTTGAGTTCAGGAACAAGGATGTCTTGCTGCAGTTGTACAGGGCCTTGGTGAGACCACACCTTGAGTATTGTGTGCAGTTTTGGTCACCTTATCTGAGGAAGGATGTTCTTGCCATGGAGGGAGTGCAGTGACGATTCACCAGGCTGATACCTGGGATGGCAGGAATGACGTATGAGGAGAGATTGGGTTGATTGGGCTTGTACTTGCTGGTGTTTAGAAGAATGAGGGGGGATCTCATTGAAACTTATAAAATTCTAACAGGACTAGACAGACTAGATGCAAGAAGGATGTTCCCAATGGTCAGAGTCCAGAACCAGGGGTCACAGTCTAAGGATAAGGGGTAAGCCATTTAGGACAGATGAGGAATTTCTTCACCAGCGAGTGGTGAACCTGTGGCATTCTCTACCACAGAAGGCAGTGGAAGCCAATTCATTAAATATATTCAAGAAGGAGTTGGATATATTTCTTAAGGCTAAAGGGATCAAGGACATGGGGAAAGCAGGGACTGGGTATGGAATTTGGATGATCAGCCATGATCTCATTGAATGGCGGAGCAGGCTCGAGGGGCCGAATGGCCTACTCCTGTTCCTATCTTCTATGTTTCTATATCTGTTCCCTATAGTCCTAAATCAAAATTGCACTAGTTTTGAGGGTTTTTATCTCCAACTCATTTGCATATCATCTAATGTAAAATCTGTCATGAACCAGTGCAATCGGAGGTTATTTCCCCTGGCTGGAGAGCCTAGAACTAGGTTATAGTCTCTGGGTAAGGGGTTGGCCATTTAAGACTGAGATGAGGAGGAATTTCCTCACTCGGAGGGCTGTGAATCTTTAGAATTCTCTACCCCAAAGGGCTGTGGAGGCTGCGTTGAGTATATTTGAGGCTGAGATATAGATTTTCGGACTCTGGAGTAAAGGGATATGGGATCGGGCAGGAAAGTGTAGTTGAGGTCGAAGATCGGTCATTATCTTATTGAATGGTGGAGCAGGCTTGACGAGCATATGGGCTACTGCTCCTAGTTCTTATGTTAATCGGGCAGTGTTTTAGAAAGTAATTTTTTTTAAAAATATTCCTTGATATACAAGTACAGGAATGTGATATCCGGCACTGACTGGACCGGCGCGTTGCCGATCTATTAAAACTGCCGGACATACAAAGTTAATGTTGAAACAGACGGAGGTTTTCATCTCTGTATCTGACAACAAACACTGTGTTGCTTAGCAACAGCTTCTAAAGAGTCGGCTGCAGCTGCAAGCGTCTGTAGCTGAAGCTGTTGCTCTAGCTACAGACCTTGCAGTGGCTGACGGTGGGGGGGGAGGAAACGAGATCTAAAAAAAACTTACAGAAAATGGCTCCTGATTTTTGCCATTAGATCGAGTATTCTGGACATACAACCTCCGGATAAACCAAAGTTTCCTGTAGTAACTTGGTGCAATTTGATTTTGGGTTTATCACAAAAAATAAACATTCTAATCAGTGTCTAGTCTGCCACCTGAGTGACCCAATTTTAAATAACTGACTTAAAACTATATACAGAACCATTTGCTAGTTATATTGGTATACAGTAGTCAGTTTTTTAGTAAATTAAAAAAATTATATTCAATAGCTTTTATGTGCCTATTCGTGTCCTTGCGCCAAAAAAGCTGAACTTCAAGAGTCTTCTCAAAGACCTGTGAACGAGCACATTAGCGAAAGCTTGCAGTGGTAATTGATTTGATCTGGGGTTGTAGATGGGGCTAGCTTCTAGCATGATTTTTTTTTTTAACTAGTGCAAACATCACAAACTCTGTGCACTGGATGTAATTTGTTCTTGATTCTTCTTTGCATTGCTTTGGCCTTTTTATTAAAAAAAAAAAAAAAAAAAAACATTTTGTCTGGGTGAATTGCAGAGAAAAAACACTCAACCTAATGGAAACTGCAGGCCTATGACTGGACAAATAGGAATGCAAATACCAAAATGCATAAACACCCCGTTGCTACCTTTCCCCACCCCCACCTCTTCTAAACAAGTTAACTTTTTTTTAGGGAGAAGGGGGTGATTCAACAGGGTGTTTTTAGTATTTGAATTCCTATCTGCCCAGTCATAGAATCTGTGGGGTTTTTCTTTTGCTTCTTAAAAAAAAAATAAAAAAATTAAAATAACGCCGTTAGCCTCACCCCATTTATGTGTGTAAATCAGACAGCAGAGTCAGACAACCGCACATGAGCACTTAAATGTGAAATCTGGAAGTTGCTGTCCTGTGATGCCCTGCTCCTCAAAGCTGTATGAAAATGGCATCTTGCCATCTGGCACCCCATTCAAATGTATTGAATGCAGTGTAGTTCCTGTAATTGCCTCGTACTGTAGATGCAGGCTAAACTCATCAAAGTTAGGGCTTGTCCATGCCAGTCTAAGTACCCCTTTTAAATGTTAAGTCTCAATTACAGCCAAACAACCTCTCTGGTGCTGAAAATGACTTTCACAAGTTTGGCATCTCATTCCTTCAGCTTTTGATTATTGTTGGAGATTGAGATTTGATTTTTTTTTTACTACTTTGTCTCTCTCTTGCTCATCTTTCTTTCCCTCTCACTTTCTGTACCTGATTTGACATTGAATTCAATATTCTAACTGACATGTCCTGGTTCAGTTTCTGTGCTGCTCATTAACAGTTCTTCAATCTGGTTAAGGAGATACACCATTGATTGATTGTGCTGTTCACACAGGTCCCAGATGCCTTGTACAGGGTTCTGTGCTTTTTGGATGTTGGCTGACAGCAATTTGACGTGCAAAAGCCCATAAAACATCTATAGGCAGGGCAAGAGCAAGTCTAATGAATGGCTGGCACACCATCTGTTTGCCACTTGGCACAAAATCCAGCCCAATGTAGTTCTTCAGGAAAATATTTGTAACTTAAGGCTACTTCATGTTGGGTTTAAAGTGTAAAATACAAAGTATTACATGTTCATTTTTTTTTTACCCTGATTCAATTGTGATGGGGGAAAAAGTAGGAGTAAAAGCTGTCACTTGCAAATGATTAAACTTGGTGACTTGTTTTGAAAGGTGACTCTTCTATTGACAGTCCATATTCGTGCTTGGTTCTGCATGTTGATTTTGCCTGAACATGCACTACACTTGATTTGTAATCTTTGGCATTTTCTGCTTTTGAGCTACCTAGAGCACAAAGATATTGCTGAATTTTATACTTTGCTATTGTAGCATGGATAATTTGTTTCATGTATTTCTCAATGGTAGAGCAAGCAATTCTTGCATCAATTCTTTTCCTTCCTTTTAATATTTCCAAAATATGTGCATGACTGACTAACTGACTAAAATTGACTTTTTTTATTCCTTCTCCTAAAACTTATTGGCTGACATCTGACTCTGCTTGTAGAGGGAAAATGTGAAGCGGATGCGGAGAATAAAGTAGTTCCAATGTTAGTGGGAATCGCTTTGACAGGATTGATCCTAACCGTGGTTATTATGTATACGATTGATAGAAGACGGAAATCTGAAGGATATCGAGCTATTTCAAACTGCTGAATTTATTTGGCAAGATCAGACATATAGCAATGAAATGAAGACTTGAATAAATTCTGCCAATTGCATTCGGAGGTCTGCAGTATTTCTGTAATCTGTTCTATTGATTGAAAAATGGTTTGTCTGTTTCATCAGTATTGGTAGAGTTATGGGAAAATATTCCTTTTGATGTTTTTAGGGAAGAAAAGCTGAGAATTTGTTTCAAAATGTGGGCAGAAATAATTAACAATGGTGAACAAGAGCTAGATTTTTTTTTTTTAAATTTTGTTGAACCACATGTATAACCTGGCTTCCATGCAGATTCTTTTTGTTAACTCGTTCTGCACATTTGTCCATAAATCCACAAATGCATTTAAAATAAAGCATTTTACCACTTGTCTATTTTGTGGAAAATTTATTTTCTAAGGATGATTAGTTTGTGCATTGCATAAATATTACTATTGTGCCATTACCAAACAGCAGGAAATTGGTTTGATCCTGTGGTGCTTTTATGCAATTTCAGAAGGGTGTTTTGTTTTATTCTTCCCCTTTTTTCTGCCCACACCCTTTCTGAATACTCAGAACTTGTAGAAGCCAGGTTGCCTTATGCAGCATATTGTAATTGTTTGTTTGGAGCAGGATTGGCAGGAGGAGTAAATTGCTTTCCTGTACCCTTTTTTTTTTGAAGAAGGCAGCAAGCGTAGTTTGGGGTTGTAAAAAGGAAGGATAGGCTATTTAACAAAGGATCCAATATTTAAAGGGGTGGTGAGGTAAGAACAATAGCTTTTCTCAAACTTCAAAATAAAGTGTCTCTGCTGTTGAAATTAACTCCCAGGTAATACCTACACCTTTTTTAAATTTAACCCATAGAAAAGTTGCATTTGTATAGCACCTTTAATGACCTTGGGATGCCTCAAAGTACTTCACAGCCAATAAGGTACTTTTTGAAGTGTAGTCAATAATGTAGAGAAATGCACAAGATCCCACAAACCGCAATGAGAAAATAATCTTTGTTCATTGAGGGATAAATTGAGGACAGTGGACGAACGTCCCTGCTCGCCGAATAATGCCATGAGATCTTTACATCCACCTGAGCAGGTAGCCAGGGGCTCTGTTACACCTCTGACCATGCAGCACTCCCTCAGTACTGCACTGAAGTGTCGGCCTAGGTCGTGTGCTCAAGTTTTTGGAATGGGACTTGAACCCATGGCCTTCTGACTCGCAAGAGTGCTACCAGTGATCTAAGGCTGACACGTGACTTGTTGCAGAATATATACTTTTATGTACTTTGCTCTTGACTTCTCAACATCCCTGGATTTGGATTTTGGTAGACCTTTTCTGTTGTGTGCTGTGATCAGTCTTGTGGAATGCGTCTGTACCTGTAACATGATCACATGGTTGGATATGTTCCCAGGAGGATCATCCCAATGCATGTAATCTATGGATGGAAAGTGAAACCTTTTCAAATCCTGCATTAGATTGATTAACTGACAGAAATTTCCAATATAGTTTCTTGAATTTAGAAAACCTGATGTGCACTTCAGAAGCATGTGGCTAAATGCAACTTGGACCTCCTTCCACAGTTTGCCTTCCCTTCGGCAGAGCATTCATCAGAGCTAAATGGATTTTACCAGTGCATCTCCCATTTGAAAATGGCTGTGCTGGAAATTATCCAGTTTTGCTAAATATCTTGTTGCAACCACCTTGCCCAGCAGATTCAAACTTTGAGGTGATTTGAAGTTTTATTAGTATTCTAGGAACAAATAATGGTTCAAGGCTACTTCCACAAAAATCTTTTGAAGTATGAAATTGTGTGTGGGAGTTGACCATACAATTTTCTTTTTTAATAGTCTACTGAATATTTCCCCTTTATGCCAAAGGGAGATGTGAACTTACCGATTTATTTGCCTGCTGTGTACCTTATGCAATTGCTCGGTAGAGGCAGCTATTTGTGTTCTGCTTCTTTGTGAAATTTTAAGTTGGTGTTAAACATAATTCACTTTCTTGTCACCAATCTGGAACTTCCCATAAGAATTGGGTTCTAAAGTATAGCACCTAATGTCCAAGTGCTTCATGCACAAGTTACTACTTGAAATGTGGTAACTGCAGACTTTTTTTACGCTAAGATTGAGACATTCAGTAGATTAATTCTCCATTTTAAACTTGATGGCCTAGAATGAACATCAATAGTACCATCCATACAAAAACTAGTATAACAAAAGCAAAATACTGCAGATGCTGGAAATCTGAAAAGAGAAAATGCTGGAAATACTCAGGTCAGGCAGCATCTGCAGAGAGAAACCGTTAACATTTCAGGTCAGTGACCCTTTGTCAGAACTGGAAAAAGCTGGAGATGGAACAGGTTTTTAGGGAAGGGGAGGAAAGAACAAAAGGGAAGGTCTGTGATATAATGGAAGGCAGGAGAGATTGAGACAAAAGGGATGATGGTGCAAGGCAAAAGGAGATGGTAATGAGACAAGTTTAAGAAACAAAAGGTGGCTCTAGAAGTGTAAATGCCATGTGAGGGGGGTGGGGGGGAAGGTAGGGGCAGAGGTTATGGTCACCTGGAAAGAGTGTTTGGAGCCCTGGAAAGTGGGAAGGGAGGCCCAACAAATCCCCCATCCAACACTATCCTGCCCCACCTGGCTGAACTTGTTCTCACATTGAACAACTTCTCCTTTGACTCCACTCACCTTACTCCAAATTAAAGGTGTTGGGAGAACTCGCATGGGTCCTAGCTATGCCTGCCTTTTTGTGGGATATGTGGAACATTCTTTGTTCCAGTCCTACTCTGGTCCCCTCCCTCACCTCTTGCATTGATGACTGTTTCCTGCTCTCGCCCTGAACTAGAAAATTTCATTCACTTGCTTCCAATTTCCACCCTTCCCTCACCTTCACATGGACCAGCTCCGACTCTTCCCTTCCCTTCCTCGACTTCTGTCTCCATCTCCTGGGGATAGGCTGTTGACAAACATTCACTACAAGCCCACTGACTCCCGCATCTACCTGGACTACACTTCCTCCCACCCCGCTTCCTGTAAGGACTCAATCCCATTCTCCAGTTTCTCCATCTCTGTCGCATCGGCTCTAACGATACCACCTTCCATACTAGTGCTTCCAACATGTCTTCCTTTTTCCTCAACCGAGGATTCCCCTCAATCGTGGTTGACATGGCCCTTGACTGCATCTGTTCTATTTCTCACACTTCTGCTCTCACCCCTTCCTCCCAGAACCATGATAGGGTTCCCCTTGTCCTTGCCTTTCACCCCACCAGCCTCCACATTCAACAGATCATCTTCCACCGCCTGCAGTGTGATCCCACCACCAAACACATCTTCCCCTCGCCTCCTTTCAGCATTCTGAAGGGACTGCTCCCTCTGACACCCTAGTCCACTCCTCGATCACCCCCCCCCCCCCCCCAACAGCCTTTTCCCCCTTCACCCGGCACCTTCCTGTGCAAGTGCAGGAGATGCAACACATGCCCTTTTACCTCCTCCCTCCCCACTGTCCAGGGCCCCAAACATGCCTTCCAGGTGAAACAGCGATTTTACTTGTACTTGCAATTTAGTATACTGTATTCGCTGCTCACGATGCTGTCTCCTCTACACTGGGGAGACCAAACGCAGATTGGGTGACCGCTTTGCAGAACACCTCTGTTCAGTCTGTAAGGGTGACCCCGAGCTTCCAGTTGCCTGTCACTTTTAATTCTCTTTCACTCCCACTCCGACCTCGCTGTCCTCTGCCTCTTGCACTGTTCCAATGAAGCTCAACGTATGCTCAGAACAGCACCTCATCTTTCGATTAGACACTTTACAGTCTTCTGGACTCGACATAGTTCAACAATTTCAGGCCATAACCTCTGCCCCTACCTTTTTTCCATTTTTTTTTTTCCTCTCGCATGGCAGCTGTCTTTCTGTCGGTGCCATTTACACTTCATCTCGAGCCATCTCTTGTTTCTTAACTTGTCCCATTACTTCTCCTTTTGCCTTGTACCATCATCCCTTTTGTCTCGATCTCTCCCGCCTTCCATCCTATCAGACCTTCCCTTGTGTTCTTCCCTCCCCTCCCCGTCCCCTTTCCCTATCCCTGCACTTATTTTACAAACCTGTTCCATCTCCAGCTTTTTCTGGTTCTGACGAAGGGTCACGGACTCTGTTTCTCTCTTCACAGATGCTACCTGGCAACCTGAGTATTTCCAGCATTTTCTATTTTTATTTCTAGTATAACAAAACCTGGAATGATTTAAGGCTAACCAGTCTTGGGATATAAACCACTATTATATAGCCTTAATCAAATCTGTCAGCCAGCCCAGGTATATCTCTGAACAGTAGCATAGTGGTTGTTACTGAACGAGTAATCCAGAAGCCTGAACCTAATGATCCAGGATGTGAGTTCAAATCCCACCACGGCAGCTGGGGAATTTTAATTTAATTTAAACCTGGAATAAAAAGCTAGTATCGGTACTGTTGACTGTGAACCTATCGGATTGTTGTAAAAACTCATCTAGTTCACTAATGTCCTTTAGGGAAGGAAATGTGCCGGCCTTACCTGGTCTGTCCTCTGACTCTTAAATGCTCACTCAGTTGTACCCAACTGCTATGAAAAACAATGAGCATTGTTGGCATACCTTCACGAGGACTGCAGCAGTTAGGGATGGGCAATAAATGCCAGTGACTCCCAGGAATGAATTTTTAAAAAAGTGCCAAAATCCTCTTGCATCAAGCATGCTAGTTTGGTTTTTTTAACTGCAAGTGAGAAAGTGTCTCAATTAACAATTAACAATCAAGCTGCAATTAAGGGCTGTTCAATAGCCCAAGGAAATTTTCTTTTAGCATGTGAGCTTTGAAATCTTTCACCTGTCTTAAATTCAGTTGTGTCTATGCAGTTTAGTAATTGCAACTTATATAAATTTAAAGCTTAATTTTTTTTTTGTTACAAATAGAGCAGAGGAACTTGAAGTATTAGTACTGACTGTCCACTTCCCTTGTAATTTCTCTGGATTAGTGAAGGTGAAATGCTCTATTCAAGGAGGGGGGAGGGAACACCACCTTCTTGACTTGTGCACTGAAATCCAGGCTGACACTCCAGTGCAGAACTGACCTGAGTGCTGCACGGTCAGAGATGCCTTCTTTCGGATGAAACGTTAAACCAGGGCCCCGTCTACCCTCTTAGCTGAACGTAAAAGATCCTATGGTACTATTTGAAAAGCAGGGGCATTCTCTCCAGTGTCTTGGCCAATATTTATCCCTTAACCAACATCACCAAAAAACAGATTCTGGTCATTATTGCATTGCTATTTGTGGGAGCTTGCTGTGGGCTAATTGGCTGCTGTGTTTTCTACATTACAACAGTAGCCACACTTCAAAAATAATTGGCTGTAAAGTGCTGTGGGATGTTATCTGCGAGAATGTCATATCCCCTGTGCAACAGTAAAGCAGTTCGATTAACTATTTATTTTAAAGATGGGTAGTAGATAGCTTTCTATCTGTTCATGTTAAGAGTCTGATTCAGACAAGGTGAATCTTGTTCTCCGGCTATAAACTCTAAAGGGGTGATTTTGCCAATGGGGATGTGTTGGAGGCAGGACTGCTGTGTCTCTGGTTTTAGTCCCGCCTCCATTGACTTGTGGCCAACCCACACTATTTTCTCTTGATTGACCTTGTTAAGCCTGCCCAGCGGGCTTAGCAGGCCAATTAAGGGAAAACTGGTGATAGAATGGCAGCGTATGATGTTTCATCTGTCTCAAATTTTTGACAGATGAATTGTTAGTTTGACAGCATTGAGAAGCTGTCAAACACTGACATTCTCCGTTTGGTGAGTTCTTGTACTCTAGGCTCACCAAACTATTTCCTGAGCAGAAAGCAGCTGGCTGTTTCATCGGAGAATGCAGCAGTTATTCTGTCATCTCTGCCGTGGCGATGCCGGAGCCTTCCCCAACGATTGAAGCCTGCCGGAAGAAACAAAGTTAATCACTTTTCACTCACCTCACATACTTACCTCTCCACACTTGCACCCATCCTCATCTCCACATCGCACTTTTGGACCCCACTGCTCGCCTCGCTGACCCTAGCGGGGTTTCCTGACGTCAGGAAGCCCGCACCTCCTGTTTGGGGAAAAATGGGAATAATCCTCTGAACTGCCTGTTCACGGGCAGTTAAGTGGCTGTAATCCCCTTCCCGCCTCCAGGAGACTGGACCTGGCGGGGGTCGGGTACCCGCCTCCTGAGAAGATAGCACGGCGGGGTTTGAAGGCGGGATGGGTACCTGTCCCAGATTCTGCCATTTTCCCAGCAGCCCCGCCTCCCCAGGGCTGGCAAAATCGCCCCCTCAGTTTTCAAACTGCGATCTGCAGATTCATTTGGATTTCACCCCATACAACAATAACTTGAACGTTATGTTAAAAGGTGCTATATAAATGCAACAGCTTAAATTGTACAAATATTGACAGCGAGCCAGAGACCCAGTGGGAAAGGTGTCGGGTAGGATTTCAGGATGGTCTTGGAGAGAGAGAGCTGGAGAGGCAGAGACATTGAACAAGGGAACTGCAGAGCTTGGGGCCCAGACAGCTGAAGGCATAGCCACCAATGGTGGAGCGAAGGAAGTGGGGGATGCACAAGAGGCCAGAGTTGGAGGCATGCAGAGTTCTCGGAGGGTTGTAAGGCTGAAGGAGGTAAGAGGTAGTTTGGGGCAAGACGATGGAGGATGAGAATTTTAAATTCGAGGCATTAATGGACTGGGTGCCAATGTAGTTCAGCAAGTATCAAGGTGAACATGACTGTGCAAAGCTTTGGATGAGCTCAAGTTAGAGGGTGCAAGATTGGAGGCCAGCAAGGGGAGCATTGTGTCTGGAGGTGATAAAAGCATAGATGAGGGTTTCGGCAGCAGATGGGTGGAAACAGGCAAAATTAGAGGTGGAAATGGCTAGTCTTTGTGAGGGGTAGGATGTGGGATTGGAAGCTCAGTGCCGGATCAGATAAGACACCAAGGTTGCAAATAGTCTGGTTGAGTGGACGATTTCAAATTATGTTGATGTTTGTATATATTAGTGCACTGTTGCATATAAATTAAATGAAAATAAATCTCACATGAGAGCACTGTCAACCATCAGGTAAGCTGCTTTTTTGGATTTGGGGTCCCTGGGAGTGCATTAATATGTTACAGGACTTTTCTACAGAAAAGTTTGAAAACTACACGTGACCTAAATAAAATGAGCAGCGCCAGTCATGAGTTTGTCTAACATTTAACTCCACTCGAAATTGGAATCTTGCTGAGCTGCCATGAGGATAATTATTTTGGGAAATATCACTGGTGCAGTAGGGAATGCTCCGCTAAGGTTTGAGATGAGGTATATTACTGGGACACAGTAGAGGGAGCTTACAGTGCATCTGACAAGTGCAAAAGTTGGACAATAACCACGGCCAGCACTAGTTTTGTTTAAGCATACAATTCCTATCAATTTTTTTCTCTTTCTCTTTCCTCCTCCTCCCCCCCCCCCCCCCCCTTTCAAAAAAAAAAAAACCCAAAGTTTTCTAAACCATCTTTTTTCAGGTCGATCTGTTTTGATATTTCTTTTGAAGTATTAGGTTTTAGTAGATCAAGAAACAGTTATAGGGTGTAAGATAATTGAAATTCACAGTTAAATGTACAAATAGATTTGTCACCCAAAACATAAACATATAAACACATTTTTCCTTGACAGTTTTTTTCCCCCCTCCTCCCTCCAGAAGCTGTTGGTGCAGCAGCCATTTCTTCAGGTATGAGGCTTGATGCTGAGTGATAGGCTGTTCAATGATGGGAGCCTCACAGCTGAACCCACCTGGCATCCACACATGCAGTTTTGCAACAGGCTCACAAAGCCAATGGGCAAATTATTATTCCTCTTCGTAACCCAATAACATTGAGATTTATTTTAGCAGTCATATTACTGCTGTGGCTGAGATCACCTTACTCCTCATTGACTGACTGGGGTTCGTACCTGGGTCTGTCCTGATTTGTATGGCGTAGCTACGTGCTGGATAAGATCACTGAGCTATAGGATGATTATTTTAATATAAAAAGTTAATGAGCCTTTATATCAAAATGGTACATTACTTTATTTCACAAAGTACACTTGTAAATGAATTAGGATGCAACCAGAACAGAGATTTCCATTCCATTAGCCTGAGCAGGTTTTAGCTGCATCCCAATTACCTTAAGTTTTGCCAGAAAAGTCCAAGGACTACAATATGTCAGTTTTTAACTGAGCTGAAAACACCTTATTTTACCAGTTTGGATTCACCTTAATTTCTGTTCCATGATCAATACCTTATTGGGCAGTCTGTTAATAGAGGGAAAACAATTATAGAGCGAGATGAATTATGAGAGAAAACTAAGAGCTTCTACAGGTATATAAAAAGGAAGAGAGTAGCTAAAGTAAACATTGGTCCCTTAGAGGATGAGACTGGGGAATTAATGATGGGGAACGAGGAAATGGCAGAGACTCAACAAATATTTTGTATCTGTCTTCACGGTAGAAGACACTAACAACATCCCAATAATGGATAATCAAGGGGCCACAGGGAGGGGGGAATTAAAGACTATCACTGAGGAAAAAGTGCTTGGTAAAATAATGGGACTAAAAGATGACAAGTCCCCTGGCCCAGATGACCTGCATCCCCAGGGTCTTAAAAGAAGTGGTTGCAGAGATAGTAGATGCATTGGCTGCAATATATCAAAATTCCATGGACTCTGGAGAGGTCCCAGCAGATTGGAAAACTGCAAATGTAATACTCTTATTTAAGAAAGGAGGGAAGCAGGAAACTATAGACCAGTTAGCCTAACTTCTGTCGTTGGGAAAATGCTGGAGTCCTTCATTAAGGAAGCAGTAGCAGGGCATTTGGAAAATCATAATGCAGTCAAGCAGAATCAGCATAGTTTTATGGAAGGGCAATCATGTTTAACAAATTTGCAGGAGTTCTTTGAGGATGTAACGAGCAGGGTGGACAAAGGTGAGCCAGTAGATGTGGTGTATTTGGATTTCCAGAAGGCATTCGATAAGGTGCCACATAAAAGGTTACTGCATAAGATAAGAGCTCACAGAGTTGGGGGTAATATATTTGCATGGATAGAGAATTGGCTAACTAACAGAAAGCAGAGAGTCGGGATAAATGGGTCATTTTCCGGTTGGCAAACGGTAACTGGTGGGGTGCCACAGGGATTGGTGCTGGGGCCCCAACTATTTACAATCTACATTAATGACTTGGATGAAGGGACCGAGTGTAATGTAGCCAAGTTTGCGGATAATACAAAGATGGGTGGGAAAGCAAGTTGTGCAGAGGACTCAAAGAATCTGCAAAGGGATATAGACAGGCTAAGTGACAGGGCAAACATTTGGCAGATGGAGTATAATGTGGGAAAGTGTGAGGTTATCCACTTTGGCAGGAAAAATAAAAAAGCGAGGGGACTCGACAAGGTAGATGTAGAGAGGATGTTTCCCCTTGTGGGGAAATCTAGAACTCGGGGGCATAGTTTCAGAATAAAGGGTCGCCCTTTTAGAACTGAGATGCGGAGGAATTTCTTCTCTGAGGGTCGTAAATCTGTGGAATTCTCTGCCCCAGAGAGCTGTGGAGGCTGGGTCATTAAATACATTTAAGGTGGAGATAGACAGATTTTTGCAAGATAAGGGAGTGAAGGGTTATGGGCAGGGAAGTGGCTTTGAGCCCAAGATCAGCCATGATCTTATGGAATGGCGGAGCTGGCTCGAGGGGCCAAGTGGCCTATTCCTGCTCCTATTTCTTATGTTCTTATGTTCTAAATGACGTTATTGTATCCACAGCATAGCACACATGTATTGACTTTTTCCATTGATATCTACAAGCAAGTATTATAGAGCTCTCTTCATTTTTTTGTGCTGGCTTGTAACAGGCTACAATTTTTATTAAGAATGCAGTGCTGTCGCCTTAATTATTTTTATTTATTCTCTGGATGTAAGCATCACTGGCAAGGTGATATACCTATCAATTCCTCCAATAAAAGGCGAAGAGTTACGAAGGTGACTAAAGGTTTTTATTGACTAAATAACAGAGCCCACTCTCGTGGGTGATCCGATCCAAGCAGGAGGAATACCAGCCAGTCGCTCACCTTTATACCTGGCCTGGTGGGTGGAGCCAAGGCGGAGTCGGCAGTGGTCATCCCAGGTATAGCAGTGTGGCAAGAGGCGACCTCGTACCGTGATACAATAGTGGTCAGTGATACAGTTATAACGAACAGTGGTGAACAGTGCTAACTACTAACAGTGATACGATAGTGAACGTGGTTTACCACATTCACCCCTTGTTTAGAATTAAGTCCGGCGGGGTGAAGTGTACTACCAATTCTGGTAGGTCAGTCTGTCCGGAGGCTTCGTAAGCCTCTCCGATCGCCGCAGCGGTGGTGTTGCCTTATCCGGTGCTGGTGCCTTATCCGGTGTTGATGCTGGTGTTTGCGTGGTCGGCGAGGGCTCGTGGGGTTCCGGCATGCCGTCTACCTGGACTGAGGTTGGGGGGGGTGGTGGCGGTGTTTCCGGATCGGCTGAGGGTGCGAGGTCTCGTAGGGAGACAGTGTCCTCCCGCCCGTCTGGGTACGCCACGTAGGCGTACTGGGGGTTGGCGTGCAGGAGGTTCACCCTCTCGACCAGGGGGTCCGTTTTATGGGTCCTCACGTGTTTCCGCAGCCAGACCGGCCCCGGGGCGGTCAGCCAGGTTGGTAGAGTGGTTCCCGTAGTCGACTTCCTGGGGAAAACGAACATTCGTTCATGGGGGGTGGTGTTAGTGGCCGTGCAAAGTAATGACCGGATGGAGTGCAGCGCTGTCGGGAGGACTTCTTGCCAGCGGGAGGTTGGGAGGCCCTTAGACTTTAAGGCTAAGAGGACGGCCTTCCATACCGTCGCGTTCTCTCTTTCCACCTGACCGTTACCTCTGGGGTTGTAGCTGGTGGTCCTGCTTGCTGCAATACCTCTCTCTAGGAGGAATTGCCGGAGTTCCTCGCTCATGAAGGAGGAGCCCCGGTCGCTGTGTATATAGTTCGGGAACCCGAACAAGGCGAAGAGGGCATTCAGGCACTTAATGACCGTGCTACTGGTCATGTCGGGGCAGGGGAAGGCAAAGGGGAAACGGGAGTACTCATCAACGATGTTGAGGAAGTACACATTACGGTCAGAGGACGGGAGGGGCCCCTTAAAGTCGATGCTCAGGCGCTCGAAGGGGCGGGTGGCCTTGATCAGGCTTGCTCGGTCCGGCCTATAGAAGTGCGGTTTGCACTCCGCACAGGTCTGGCAGTTCCTGGTCATGGTCCTGACCTCCTCGATGGAGTAGGTCAGGTTGCGGGCCTTAATGAAATGGTAGAGTCTGGTGACTCCGGGGTGGCAGAGCTGGTCGTGGAGGGTCTGAAGCCTATCGATATGCGCGCTGGCGCATGTCATTCGTGAAAGGGCATCAGGGGATTCGTTCAGCTTGCCTGGCCGGTACAAGATCTCATAATCGTAGGTGGAGAGCTCGATTCTCCATCTCAAAATCTTGTCATTCTTGATTTTGCCCTTCAGCTTGTTATTAAACATGAAAGCCACCGAACGCTGGTCGGTGAGGAGGGTAAATCGTTTGCCTGCCAGGTAGTGCCTCCAGCGCCGTACTGCCTCCACGATCGCCTGGGCCTCTTTCTCGACCGACGAATGTCGGATCTCGGGGCCCTGTAGGGTCCTTGAGAAGAAGGCCACTGGCCTCCCCTCCTGGTTTAGGGTGGCGGCTAAGGCGAAGTCGGATGCGTCGCTCTCCACCTGAAAGGGGATGGACTCGTCCACTGCGTGCATCGTGGCCTTGGCTATGTCTCCCTTAATGAGGGAGAAGGCCGCGCACGCCTCCTCCGTGAGGGGGAAGGAAGTGGCTTTCAGGAGGGGTCTGGCTTTGTCCGCGTAATTGGGTACCCATTGGGCATAGTAGGCGAAAAGCCCCAGGGTTCTCCTAAGTGCTTTAGGGCAGTGGGGGAGGGGTAGCTCCATGAGGGGGCGCATTCTTTCTGGGTCGGGGCCGATGATTCCGTTCTCCACTACGCAGCCGAGGATGGCAAGGCGCGTGGTGTTAAACACGCATTTCTCCTTATTGTAGGTGAGGTTCAGCCGTTGGGCCGTACGGAGGAATTTCTCCAGATTCGCGTCATGTTCCTGCCGGTCGCGGCCGCAGATAGTGACGTTATCTAGGTAGGGGAATGTAGCCTGCAGTTCGTTCTGGTCAACCATCTGGTCCATCTCCCTTTGGAAGACCGAGACCCCATTAGTGACACCGAAGGGGACCCTAAGGAAGTGGTATAGGCGCCCATTCGCCTCGAAGGCGGTATACTGGCGGTCCTCAGGGTGGATAGGGAGTTGGTGGTAGGCCGACTTCAGGTCGATGGTCGAGAATACTTTATACTGTGCAATCTGATTGACCATGTCAGATATGCGGGGGAGGGGGTATGCGTCCAGCTGGGTATATCTGTTTATGGTCTGGCTGTAGTCGATGACCAGGCGGTTTTTATCGCCGGTCTTTACGACTACGACCTGGGCACGCCAGGGGCTGCTGCTCCCCTCGATAATGCCCTCTTTCAGGAGGCGCCGCACCTCAGAGCTAATGAAGGCTCTGTCCCCGGCGCTATACCGCCTGCTTTTGGTAGCGACGGGTTTGCAGTCAGGGGTAAGGTTAGCAAACAGAGAGGGTGGCGGGACCTTGAGGGTGGAGAGGCTGCAGGTGTTACGCGGTGGGCGGTTTAACGTTTGCTGGTTGTTGACTGTGAGTGGGGGGAGGGGTCCACCGTATGCTAGGGTTACGCTTTGGAGGTGGGATTGGAAGTCCAGCCCTAGTAGGACGGCAGCGCAGAGATGGGGGAGGACGAGGAGTTTAAAGTTTTTATACTCCGTGCCCTTAACCGACAGGGTCACGACACAGTAGCCGCTGATGTCCGTGGCGTGGGACCTCGATGCCATCGAGATTCGGCTGCGCGTTGGTAGGACAGAGAGGGAGTAGTGGCTCACCGTGTCTGGGTGGATGAAGCTCTCCGTGCTTCCGCTGTCGAACAGGCAGGTCGTGGCGTGGCCGTTCACTTTGATGTCCATCATTGACTTGGACAGATGGTGCGGGCGGGCTTGGTCCAGGGTGACGGAAGCTAGTGTGTAGCTGAGCGAGTCGTTGTCATCTGCGGGCGAGGCGGTCGGGCGTGGTGAGTAAAATGGCGTCTCCCACGAGGTAGGGCCCCATGAGGCACTATTGGGGTCGGTTGCCTTAATCAAAGATGGCCGCCCCCATGACTCATGTGTGGGGATGCTGGCCTCAGTTGCCCTAAACAAAGATGGCCGCCCCCATGACTCATGTGTGGGGATGCTGGCCTCAGTTGCCCTAAACGAAGATGGCCGCCCCCATAGTTCGCATGCGGCACTGCTGGCCTCTGAGGATCCGCTCCTGCAGGCCTTGGAGAAGTGGCCTTTCTTCAGGCAGGTTTTACATATGGAGTTCTTGGCTGGGCAGCGCGACCTCGGGTGCTTCTCCTGGCCACAAAAAAAACAGCCGGCGGCCCGATCGCGGATGCCCGGGCCGGTGCCGGGGGTGGCGGGGCCGGTCGGGTCCGGGACGCCGACGCAGAGGTAGGTCCCGGGGGCGGCGCTGGGAAGGGTGCTGTGGTAGGGGTCGGGCCCGAGTCCCAGGGTCGCGAGCAGTACCTGGTGAATGCTTCCTGATCTTGGTGGGCCACTTCCAGGGAGATAGCGAGGGCTTCAGCTTTTTCCATGCTGAGGTCTTTAGCTTCCAGCAGTCTTTGCCGTGAGTACTCGGACCGTAGGCCTTTCAGGAATGCGTCGCGGATATTATCTTCAGTATTTTCGGCTGCCGACACCGATTTAAACTCACAGTTCCTGGCGAGTGCATATAGCGCCTGTGAGAATTCGGCTACTGATTCTCCTGGCTGTTGCGGCCGTGATCTTAGGAGGTGCCTAGCGTACATGTAGTTTACCGGGGTCCGGTACTTCTGTTTCAGCAGGTTGATGGCGGTCTCGTAGGTAGTCATGTCCTCGATGAGAGTGTATACTCTCGGGCTCAGTTGTGCCTGCAGGACACTTAGTTTGGATGCCTGAGGGACGCTGGATTCTCTCAGGTATGATTCGAAGCAGACCAGCCAGTGTTTAAAGTCTGCGGCTGAGTTTGCTGCTCGTGGGTTCAGGTCCAGGTACGGCGGTCTGAGGGCTCGCAGCCAAGCTGGCTGGTGTGGCTGTGCTCCTGGGAGCTGCGCTGGTGGCTCCTCCGCCGGTTGTGACTCGTTGTCGGACATCATTAAATTTAGTCAATAAAATTGATATACCTATCAATTCCTCCAATAAAAGGCGAAGAGTTACGAAGGTGACTAAAGGTTTTTATTGACTAAATAACAGAGCCCACTCTCGTGGGTGATCCGATCCAAGCAGGAGGAATACCAGCCAGTCGCTCACCTTTATACCTGGCCTGGTGGGTGGAGCCAAGGCGGAGTCGGCAGTGGTCATCCCAGGTATAGCAGTGTGGCAAGAGGCGACCTCGTACCGTGATACAATAGTGGTCAGTGATACAGTTATAACGAACAGTGGTGAACAGTGCTAACTACTAACAGTGATACGATAGTGAACGTGGTTTACCACACAAGGCCAGCATTTATTACCCATCCCTTGTACCCCTGAGAAGTTGGTGGTGGGCCAAAACTGAAGCTAGTCCACTTCAGAGGATAGTTAAGTCTCAACTACATTGGTGTGGGACTGGAGTCACATATAGGCGAGGTGGGGTATGGACGGCACATTTCTTTCTCTAAAGGACATTACTTAACGAGTTGGGTTATACGACAATCCGAGAGCTTCATTGTCACCTTTACTGGTACCGACTTTTAAAAAAAAAAAGAACTGAATTCAAGTTCTCAAACTGCCATGGTGGAATTTGAACTCCTTCTATGGATTATTAATCCAGGCCTCCAATTACTAGTCCAGTAATCTAACAACTACACTACTGTACCCAGTTATAAGCACAAGTTCACATGCACACAAGTATGAATCCCCTATCAAAGAGGTCACTGTTATACACTGAATAAGTCAAATACAATTTTTGTTTTATGGAATTTTTATCATACATGACAATTCCATCAGGCCCATTGATTCATCGTGACTGTTGAGGAACAATTTTAATGAAAAACTGTTATGTTACCTGGGGTGAGAGGATTAAGGGTAATCTGTGTTTGAAATAATGAAGGAAATTGATGGAGAAGGACTCTTCTGGGAATGTCCAAAATAAGTAGATATAATCTTAGAATTCAGACTAAGCTATTTAAAAGTGAAATAACAACAGAAAATGCTGGAAATACTCAGCAGGCCAGGCAGCATCCGTGGAGAGAGAAACAGAGTTAACGTTTCCGGTCTGGGACCCTTTATCACAACTGGAAAAAGCTGGAGATGTAACAGGGAGGTGCAGGGACGGTGGGGGGCGGGGGGCGGTTTAGGAGGGGAGGAAGGAATTGAAAGAATATAGTGTGCTTATGTAAGAGGCAGGAAAGATAAAATGTTGTAAATGGGAATGGCAAAATCATACAGCATGAAAAATGGGGACGGGGATTATTGTCTGAAATTGTTGGATGTTGAGTCCAGAAGGCTGTAAAGTACCTAGTTGAAAGATGAGTTGCTGTTCCTCGAGCTTACGTTGAGCTTCATTGGAACAATGTAATAGGCCGAGGACAGAGAGATCAGAGTGGGAGTGAAGCGGAGAATTAAAGTGACAGACGACCGGAAGCTCAGGGTCACCCTTACAGACTGAACAGAGGTGTTCCGCAAAGCGGTCGCCCAATCTGCGTTTGGTCTCCCCAATGTAGAGGAGACTACATCGTGAGCAGCAAATGCAGTATATTAAATTGCAAGACGTATAAGTAAATCGCTGTTTCACCTGGAAGGGGTGTTTGGGGCCCTGGACAGTGGGAAGGGAGGAGGTAAAAGGGCATGTGTTGCATCTCCTGCGCTTGCACGGTAAGGTGCTAGGCAAAGGAGAAAGGCTTTAGGGGTGATTGAGGAGTGGACCAGGGTGTCACGGAGGGAGTGGTTCCCTTCGGAATGCTGAAAGGGGAGGTGAGGGGAAGATTTGTTTGGTGGTGGGATCACGTTGGAGGTGGCGGAAATGGCAGAGGATGATCCGTTGAATGTGGAGGCTGGTGGGGTGAAAGGTGAGGATAAGGGGAACCCTGTCGTGGTTCTGGGAGGGAGGGGAAGGGGTGAAAGCAGAAGTGCGGGAAATGGAACGGACACGGTCAAGGGCCGTGTCAACCACAGTAGAGGGGAGTCCTCGGTTGAGGAAAAAGGAAGACATGTTGGAAGCACTGGTATGGAAGGTGGCATCGTCCGAACAGACGCGGCGGAATCGGAGAAACTGGGAGAATGGAATAGAGTCCTTACAGGAAGCGGGGTGGGAGGAAGTGGGCTTGTAGTGGATGTTTGTCGAAAGCTGATCGCCAGAAATGGAGACGGAGAAGTCAAGGAAGGGAAGAGTCAGAGATGGACCATGTGAGGGAAGGGTGGAAATTGGAATTAAAGTGAATTAACTTATCTAGTTCAGGGCAAGAACAGGAAACGGCACCGATACAGTCATCGATGTACCGGAAAAAGAGGTGAGGGAGGGGACCTGAGTAGGACTGGAACAAAGAATGTTCCACATATCCCATGAACAGGCAGGCATAGCTAGGGCCCATGTGGGTTCCCATAGCAACACCTTTCATTTGGAGGAAGTGAGTGGAGTCCGAGGAGAAGTTGTTCAATGTGAGAACAAGTTCAGCCAGGCGGAGGATGGTGGTGGTGGATGGGGACTGGTTGGGCCTCTGTTCAAGGAAGAAGCGGAACGCCCTCAGGCCATCCTGGTGGGGGATGGAGGTGTAGAGGGATTGGACGTCCATAGTGAAAAGGAGATGGTTGGGGCCAGGAAACTGGAAACTGTTAGTGGCGGAGGGCGTCGGAAGAGTCGCGAATGTAGGTGGGAAGAGACTGGACAAGGGGAGAAAAAATAGAGTTGCGATAGGAAGAGAGAAGTTCCGTGGGGCAAGAACAGGCTGAAACAATGGGTCTACCAGGGCAGTCTGGTTTGTGGATCTTGGGAAGGAGGTAGAATCGGGCTGTGCAGGGTTGGGGGACTATGAGGTTGGCGGCCATGGAAGGACGATCTCCAGAGAAGATGGGGTCAGTGACCGTCTTGGAAACAATGGCTTGATGTTTGTTAGTGGGGTCATGGTCCAGGCGGAGGTAGGAGGAGGTGTTGGAGAGTTGGCGTTCAGCTTCCGCATGGTAGAGGTCAGTTCGCCAAACAACAACAGCACCACTCTTATCAGCAGATTTAATGATAATGTTAGGGTTGGATCGGAGAGAACGGAGTGCTGCAAGTTCAGAGGGAGGTAGGTTGGAGTGAGTGAGGGGAGCAAAGAAATGGAGACGGCCAATGTCACGTCGGCAGTTAGCAATGAAAAGATCTAGAGAGGGTAAGAGGCCAGAGGGAGGGGTCCAAGTAGAACGAGAATTCTGAAAGCGGGAGAAAGGTCCTGCTGTGCGGGGGGAAGACTCCTGGCCAAAGAAGTGGGCACGGAGACGAAGGCGACGGAAAAACAGCTCAGCATCGTGCTGAGCTCTCAATTCATTGAGATGGGGGCGTAAGAAGGGCGATCCTTGACATCAGAAAGGAAGAAAAAAAGTTTTTTGTTGAAGCGTCGGATGAGTCGAAGGATGAAATGGAACTGTTGACCCGGACAGCTTTGAGATAGAGTGCATCGGTGCTGCTGAAGAGAGAGGTCGAGAGTGTTCATGTGGCGGCGCATGGCGTTGAGCGTGGATCTCAAGATGTGGCGAGAGCAGTAGTTCGAGGAACGATGAATATCGAGATGTTTGTAATCCTGGGTGGATCCGAAACATGAAGGGTGGAAGTTCAGTTGGAATCCACGTGGAATAACTCGGAACCGGAGACAGTTACTGAGGAAAGAGATGAGGCTGTGAAACCGAGTCTTGGCAGATACCTGATCAAACACGAGAAGGGAAACTGAAAGCAATGAAGATGAACAAGGTTGAAGAGACAAACGGAAATCCCGTCGGAGAGAAGAGCAGAACTTCTTCAAGGTGGGCATTCCTAGAAGAGAGGGGGCAGTGAACAATAGCTAAATACTGCGGATGCTGGAAATCTGAAATAACAACAGAAAATGCTGGAAATACTCAGCAGGCCAGGCAGCATCTGTGGAGAGAGAAACAGAGTTAACGTTTCAGGTCTGGGACCCTTCATCAGAACTGGAAAAAGCTGGAGATGTAACAGATATTAAGCAGGTGCAGAGATTGGAGGGGGGGTTAGGAGGGGAGGCGGGAATTGAAAGAACATACTGTGCTTATGTAAGAGGCAGGAAAGATAAAATGTTGCAAATGGGAATGGCAAAATCATACAGCATGAAAAATGGGGGCAGGGATTATTGTCTGAAATTGTTGAACTTGATGTTGAGTCCGGAAGGCTGTAAAGTACCTAATCGAAAGATGAGGTGCTGTTCCTTGAGCTTACGTTGAGCTTGCTGGGACTTGAGCACAAAAATCTGGGCTGACACTCCAATGCAGTACTGAGGGAGTGCTGCACTGTTGGAGGTGCCGTCTGTCAGATGAGACGTTAAACTGAGGCCCCGTCTGCCTCTTGGGTGGATGTAAAAGATCCAATGGCACTATTTCGAAGAAGAGCAGGGGAGTTATCCCCGGTGTCCTAGCCACTATTTATCCCTCAATCAACATCACTAAAACAGATTATCTGGTCATTATCACATTGCTGTTTGTGGGACCTTGCTGTGTGCAAATCGGCTGCTGCGTTTCTTACATTACAACAGTGACTACACGCCAAAAGTACTTAATTGGCTATAAAGCACTTTGGGACATCTGGTGGTCGTGAAAGGCGCTATATAAATGCAAGTCTTTATTTATTTCTGTAGTTAAGAACTCTAGTTCATTCCATTTCCCAGCCATTCTTTCTAATACTGAATTCCTGATGGACCACACAATCTCTCGTAAATATTTGATTGTAAATGATTAGTTTTTGATTTTGAAAAATAACAAAATTGAATTTTACTCATGTTCTTTTTACAGTGGAGGAATGCTTCATGGATTATAAAATTATTGTACCCATCATCTTTGGAGTCGCTCTTTTTGCGTTGATCATCATTGTAATCATTCTGTATTTGATTTATCGACATCGAAGAGTTGCGGGCTATCAGCGAATCTGAGGAAAGAGACCAGGTTGTGGTCAGAAGATGCTTGCTTGTTGGTTTACTTTGTCTTAACTTCTCATTCCTGTTGAAGGTGTTCATCTGGGCTGAACCAAGCTCTGCTGATTTCCCCCCATTCAACTTCCTCAAAGACTGGCTTTGTGATTGAAATGTGCATATTGGAATACTAGTGGAGGATTAGATCCCCATTTCAAGCTGTGATGTTCAATCAGATTGTACTTTAGTACTTTTTTTTGTGCATTCCTTTATTGAAAAATTATTGCATTAAAACCATGTAGTTTAATGCTTTTGGAAAAGTACAGCATCCTTTCGTAGAGACTTAGTGCTTCTCATTTTGAAACCTATTTTGTGGAAAAAATGCATTTTGAAAATGTTCCTTGATTTATTATCTGAAAGCAAAATAAAAGTACAGTGACTGATACTGTAATTCTGTTCTGTATCAGTTTCAAAGTACATATTTGGTTTCATTCAAAATGTATTTTTCTAAAGCACTGCACAAACATTGAATTCCACAAGCTGTCAAAAGATGGGGAAAGCATTAATAATTAATTCACTAAGTAATAATTTCACTAAGTCTTAAAATTGGTTACTGTAGGTTATGTTACTGTATTCAATCTGTTGTTTGGTTTAGGAATTTTAAAATTGCTGGTTTTTACTTGTTTTATGGAATTATTTCTTTAGTTTAAGTTGTGGAATTAACGTTAAATGTTCCTCTGTGGTTAATGTGTCTTCACTGCTTTCAGTAACTAAAATTATAAATGGTATAACTAAACATCTGAAATCATCTATTTTGGTTATTTTTAATTGCTCAGAATTTTTTTAGAAATGGAAAACCATTCATTGCTAACTCATTGAGGCAAAGTAATATGCCATAATGTTATCTGGTATTTATAAAGGTCAACAAATTGCGCTACCATTTTTATTGGTTGCAATTGTGGCAAATAATGTCACTGTGTTTATAATTCAAATCTTGTACCATAAATATGTGAAACAGGGTGATTGTGAAGACACATTTCCAGCAGTTAAAGATCCTGAGTCTACTGAAGAATGCAAGAAATTAAGGTATTTTGAGATGTTTTTGCTTAATGGTATCTGCTTCTGCCAGCTGAAATGATGTGGGCTACTGCTGAAAGAAGCAGCATGGTTGGATAATTAGGGAAAGATGATGACACGTTGCTTTTTAAAGGGCTGCAATCTACAAGAAAGTGTTTTCAGCAAACAGTTTCTGTTTGGGATAAGAGAAGAACTGTGTGAAACCTTTTTTTGAACCATGATTTCCCGCACAAGTACTTGATGCACTTCAACCTGAATAGAATCCAGTCCTCAGTGAGGTGGATCTCCAGCAGAGAATTGAAACCACAGCCTGGTGAAGTTGCATCAAAGACATTTACTTGTTTCTTCCCGCCCCCCCCTCCAAACTTGACCTGTTCTGGGCCTACAGCCATACTCTGAATGCCCAGAAGTTGTCATTTTCTGGACTACACACCACTAGAACAATGTGTAGTTGTTTGAATATTCTTGCCTGGTGGTTACCAGCAATTGTAGGAAACAAATCAGGCTGTGTAAGCAAGTGTATCTACTGAAGAGAGTAAGCTATCACTACTTACTCAAGCAGGTTTGCTTCCCAGCATTACAAGCAGCGCCCATTAAACTCAATTTATACAAAGTTTAGAAATGCTTTTGATAAACATAGATTCTAATTGATTTTTGCTGCTCTGATTTAATCTGTGAACCTTTTCTATGACTTTCTATTTTTTCCTTGTTACAAAAATGTACTTTGTGTGAATAATTGTGTGGTCTATTCTGGGATTGTAAGGAAGCAATACCATTTTCATATCTCTAATTTGTATAACATGTTTAATCAATGTATATTGCAAAGATTTGATGTCCTCCAAACATACTAGTAAATTGTATTATTGTTTCTGATACTTTCTCTTTTTCAATAAAGGGTTATCCCTCACACTTTGTCAACACTATGATTACAATGGGCTCAATTTATATTCACAGATGCACTATTTGGCTAATTTTTAACTTCACACAAACTTATTTTACTTGCTTTAATACTGCTAATTTCATTTGGAAAACCATAAATATGACCATATTTTTTGCTGCAGCATCAGGGAGCAATGATAATCCACAACATGGGTAAGTCTTGGGCTGTTCTTTTTGGTGTTTTATGTTTGTATGAACTGTAAGAACAATGGTGGTCACATTTTCAGACTGCAGTCCCATTGGGATGTGACAGGATTCCCTTTGTGCCATGAATATTTTGTTTTAATTAAAAATTAATGGTTACTGTACCAACAAAAAAGGTTATTTTTGTCATCGAGGCGATCCCAGAAAAATATTGGATTATAAGTAGGACTGCGTTAAACCTGATTTATCAGGATCTCCATCTAAATAAAGTATCCTGCTTAAATACACAGCTGGAATGTGAATTAGTTCACTCTTTTAATTTGTAAGAGTGCTCAACAATGTTTGCATCACTATACATAACAAATAAAACAGACAAAACTAAGTCCAAGATATGCAGTTTACAGTAATAATATTGATTTGTTGACATTTAGCTGTCATGCCTGTGAGCCTTTCCAGAACAATGAATTTTTATTGTGTGAGCTTCAAACTAAGATCACCTAATAGCATAGGTTTGGCTGGTTTGATGAAATAATTACTATGCCACTATTCATTTGGTAATAGCAGCCACCCATGTGAACATGATTGATTCACTTTTAGGGAAATAAAATTAAAACCATTGGCAAAGATGTGAAGAATGATGTGGATGTTGTGAGGGATTATTGCTACCTCGTGCACTAGCATTTTAGAAAACTGCAATTGGTGACTCATCTAAAAATGTACATTTGAGGATGTTCAAAATGCAGGAGTCTTCTGCCTAATAATTTGAGCTGATGCCTGTTACTACCACATATGCCCTTTGCTGATAACTAAAACACCATTATTTAAGTAGGAAACTGGATCCAGTGACCAGATCAGTGAAGAAGTGTTGCCTGAAAAAAATAATTAAGAAGTTGATTTTCCTTGCCATTGCTTATGGTCAAAACATTCAGTGAAAGTTCCTGTCTAACTGGAATTGTCTTTGCTTCTTTCCAATCTAGTTCTTCCTGTCTCTTATGCTTTTTGTTTTCCGTCCCCTCTTTCTAGCTTCTTACTTTCTCTCTAATGCTCACTTTTTCTCACTCATATTTGTATCTTTGTCTTCAACTACGTGCCGAACACACATGTTCTCTACTTCTCTCTCTGCTTTTCTTTCTTTTAGCTTCCTTACTTAGTAGATGTTTTTTTAAGTGGCGTCACAGGAAATACTGGGATGATTCCTAGTGTAAAGCCAGTGGTGCTGCTGATTTGGTTGCCTCCCTGTAATTAACCTGTCCTCAGAGCTTTATGTACCTGTTGTTCAGGCATGCAAAGTTGAAACTTTGACGTTATTATCATGTGCACCAAGCCAGAACTACCAAAAAAATCACCTGAAGAACACAGTAAATATTAGCGATGCCTTGTTCCATTTGAATGGCAGCAAGTGTTTGCAGAGATTCAGGTTGTTAGTGGCTGATTGGCAAAAATACTGAATCTGTATTAATGCCTCAGTAAAATTACATAGGAACAGGAGTAGGCCATTCAGCCTCTCAAGCCTGTTCTGCCATTCAATGAAATCATGGCTGATATGTGATCTAACTCCATATACCCGCCTTTGGCCCATATCCCTTAATTCCTTTGATTAACAAAAAGCTATATTTTCAAACTAAGCAAAAAAGATTGAATGACTCCTACTACGTACTCAAGATGCACCTACCACATCTAACACAATTCTTATTTTTGTTATTTTGCTCAACCACACGTATGTGATGGTAGGTAGTTCATTATTCTATCAATGATGCAGAGCAATTAGGCACTTGGATATGTGTAACAGCGATCTGGGTTGATCTGCTTTCCATTTCACCTCTGGTCTCTGGCTTTCCTGACTGCAATGCTGAGATCAAAGACTCACCACATTGAGAATCTTGGTTACCCACCTCACTTTCTAACCAGGCTGGATTTAGGGATCTGGGGGCCTTTGACATTAGATGAAGGCAAAGATCATCTTACTCTTATCCAGTCCCATGGTTTTTAAAATATTTATTCTCAGGATGTGGACATCGCTGGCAAGGCCAGCATTGATTGCCCATCCATAGCTGCCCTTGCGTAGGTGGTGATGAGCCGCCGCCTTGTCTGCAGTCCATGTGGTGCAGATCCAAAGTGCTATTAGGGAGGGAGTTTGACTCAGCGACGATGAAGGAACACCGATATATGTCCAAGTCAGGATGATGTGTGACTTGGTGGGGAACTTGGATGGGGTGGTGTTCCCATGCACCTGCTGTCTGTCCTTTTAGGTGTTAGAGGTCGCAGGTTTGGGAGGTGCTGCACTGCATCTTGTGGATGGTACACACTGCAGCCACATTGCACCGGTGGTGGAGGGAGTGAATGTTTAAGGTGGTGAACGGGGGTACCGATCAAGCTGATTGCTTTGTCCTGGATGATGTTGAGCTTCTTGAGTGTTGTTGGAGCTGCACTCATCCAGGCAAGGGAGAGTATTCCATCACACTCCTGACTTGTGCCTTGTAGGTGGTGGAAAGGCTTTGGGAAGGCAGGAGGTGAGTCACTCACCACAGAATACCCATCCTCTGACCTGCTCTTGTAGCCATAGTGTTTATGTGGTTGGTCCAATTAAGTTTCTGATCAATGGTGATCCCCAGGATGTTGATGGTGGGGAATTCGACGATGGTAATGCCATTGAATATCAAAGGGAGGCGGTTAAACTTTTGTTGGAGATGGTTGTTGGCTGTCACTTCTGTGGTACGAATGTTACTTGCCACTTATCAGCCCAAGCCTGGATGTTGTCCAGGTCTTGCTGCATGCGGGCACAGACTGCTTCATTATCTGAGGAATTGCGAATTGAACTGAACACTGTGCCATCTTCAGCTCCATTTTTGACGTTATGATGGAGGGAAGGTCACTGATGAAGCAGCTGAAGATGGATGGGGCCTAGGACACTGTCCTGAGGAACTTTGAAGCAATGTCCTGGGGCTGAGATGATTGGCCTCCAACAATCACAACCATCTTCCTTTGTGCTAGGTATAACTCCAAACAGTGGAGAGTTTTCCCCCTGATCCTCATTGACTTCAGTTTTAGCCGAGCTCCTTGGTGCCACACTCGGTCGAATGTTGCCTTGATGTCAAGGGCTGTCACTCTCACCTCACCATTGGAATTCAGCTCGTTTGTCCATGATTAGACCAAGGCTGTAATGAGATCTGGAGCCGAATGGTCCTGGTGGAACCCAAACTGTGCATCGCGAGCAGTTATTGATGCGTAAGTGGCGCTGGATAGCATTGTCAACGACACCTTCCATCACTTTGCTGATGATTAAGATTTGGCTGATGGGGTGATAATTGGCCGGATTGAATCTGTTCTTTTTGTGGACAGGAGATACCTGGGTAATTTTCCATTGTCGGGTAGATGGCAGTGTTGTATATGTATTGGAACAGCTTGGCTGGAGGCACAGCTAATTCTGGAGTACAGGTCTTCAGCACTATTGCCAGGATGTTGTCGGGGCCCATAGCTTTAGGCATGCGCTCAGTTGTTTCTTGATATCACGTGGAGTGAATCGAATTGGCTGAAGACTGGCATCTGTGATGGTGGGGACTTCAGGAG
The DNA here is from genome assembly GCF_052327205.1 of Somniosus microcephalus. Taxonomy (NCBI): domain Eukaryota; kingdom Metazoa; phylum Chordata; class Chondrichthyes; order Squaliformes; family Somniosidae; genus Somniosus; species Somniosus microcephalus. The sequence continues at coordinate 47,686,119 of NC_140992.1, read as the reverse complement.
GAGGCCGAGATGGATCATCTACTCGGCACTTCTGGCTGAAGGTGGTTGCGAATGCTTCAGCTTTATCTTTTGCACTCACATGCTGGGTTCCGCCATCGTTTAGGATGGGGATATTTATGGAGCCTCCTCCTCCTGTTAGTTGTATAATTGTCCACCACCATTCACGACTGGATGTGGCAGGACTGCAGAGCTTTGATCTGATCTGTTGGTTGTGGGATCACTTAGCTCTGACTATAGCATGCTGCTTCTGCTGTTTAGCATGTATGTAGTCCTGTGTTGTAGCTTCACCAGGTTGCCACCTCATTTTTAGGTAAGCCTGGTGTTGCCCCTGGCATGCTCTTCTACACCTCATTGAACCAGGGTTGGTCACCTGGCTTGATTGTAATGGTAGAGTGAGAGATATGCCGGGCCATGAGTGTAGTGTCCGAGGATCAATAATACTCAGACTGCAGGAGAACAATAGAACAGGTATTTACTGAACAGAGAGTAATTCAAGACTGAAATACAGAAGCCTGCTATGGCTTTATATACAGGGGTGGTCACTGCCGGTACTGCAGTATAGAATCAGTTCTTCTCTTAAAGGCACATACACAACAATTCCTCCCCTTTTAGATAAACAGTACATAACATTCATTTAACAACTAATTACAATTACAATTTTCTCTGTACTATATACATCAACTGAAATAATCATTTATAAGTTCAGTCTTTGAGGAGGCTTCCTGATCCTGACTGGATAGCGCCTTTCTCGAGTATCCTGTTCTTGCAGCGGAGTTGATTCTGGCTCATTGCCATTGGTTGGTTCATCAGCTTCCAATGCCACTGCTTCTGAGGTAGACGCAATCTGTACTTCGGGTTGATTACCAGGTGCACCTGCTCGTGGTATGGGTTTGGCCTTAAAAAATTTTGGGTTTGCGTTATCTTCGATTTTTATCGTTGCCGTTACTCCTTTTAGAGTCCCAAGTCCTTGTTGGAACACCTCTTTCGCGTCAGTTAGAATTTTTGACAGTCGTCCAGGTGTGACGTCATCATTTTTATCAGTCACAGTTAGCGCCTGAATGGAATGCCAATCCAATTGTATTTTTCGGATCCATTCACGTCCCAATAATGGTGGTCCTCCATCTGGTAGTATATATAGATACAGTTTCTGTGTTTCCTTGCCGTTGTATTCAACTGGCACCCTTATTTTTCCTCTGGGGTAGACTTTTTGCCCCGTGTATGTCTTCAATACAATGGACATGTCCTTCAAGGGTATGTGTGAGAATAGCCGCTCATAGTCTCGTCGATTCATGACAGTTAGAGCTGATCCTGTGTCCAATTCCATCTTTACTGGGGACCCTGCTATCATGAGAGTGACCCAAATGGTTCGGTGATCCTCCTTTGCGATCACGTTGTGTAACTTTAGACAACTTAGTCTCCTGCTCCCGGAGTCCTTATCACTCTCCTGATTTTCCGAACTACTGTCTGTCAATTTCTTTACTTTCTTGTACTTTTCCTTAGCAGTTCTTGTAGTGTTGGTTTTCTTTCCCGACCTGCAGACTCTTGCTATGTGTCCCATTTTCCCACATTGCCTGCATACTTTGTCCTTAACCCAGCAGTCCTTCTGATCATGGGTTGTTCTGCCGCAGCGATAGCACTTTTCTGCTCCATACGCCATTTCGTTAGCGCTGTATTCCTGTGGTTTCTATTGTATTTCCGCAGCTCCCCGTGCTGCTGCTTCGTAGGATACTGCCATGCTGAAAGCCTGTTCTAGCGTCAGGTCCTTTTCCGAAAGTAGTCGTTTCTGGGTTCCTTCACTCTGGAGCCCGCAGACAAACTTATCCCGCAAGGTGTCTGCCAGTCCTGCTCCGAACTGGCAGTGCTTCGATAACTTGCGTAGTTCCTTAAGATAGTCAGCATTGTTCTCATCTTTGTGCTGGTTTCTTTTATGGAACTTGAATCTTTCTGCTATCAGCAGCGGTGTAGGGTTTAGGTGTTCCTGTAAGATATTAACAATCTCTTCAAAACTTTTCTCCATTGGTTTAGCTGGGGTAATTAAATTCCGCAATAGGCCGTACGTTCTCGCGCCCATCAAATTTAATAATACCGACGCCTTCTTTCCATTGGCCACCTCATTGGCATTGCAGTACACTTCAATTCTTTCCACATACGTGGTCCAGTCTTCTACCTTGTTGTCGAAAGCAGTGATACTGCCACTCTTCGGCATCTTGGGTGGTTTAAAATGGCGCCTCCCGCGCTTTTTCTTCTTCCCCAATGGAATAAAATGGCGCCTCCCGCGCTTTTCCTTCTTCCCCTTGCTGCCACGCTGCTCCTAGCGTTCTACAGGGTAATGGCAGCGACCCGTGGCTTCGGCGCGTCTCACTTTTCCTTCCCCGCGTTCTATCCTCTCCACGCTGCCCTGTTCTTGAGCACCGACCGTGCCCTGTGCGCTCCACCCTCTCTTCCTCCCGACGACGCTGCACGGCCCCTTTGCAGAGCCGCTCGATCGAGCCCGAGCCTGCCGCAGTCCGGAAGGGTCAGCGCACTACCTGCTACCAGCACGACTTGCTGGAACACCTCGACTGGGGAGCCAGGCCCAGCTCTCCACAGCCTCCCCTGCAACTCTCCGATGGATCCCTGGGCGGTTGCCCGCGGTCAACGCCCGCCGTTCTGACTTCGACCTCCAAGAAGCTTCTCTTCAGGGAAAAGATCCCCGTGAGGTGATGCAGTACTGCAGGTGAGTTCAAACCTGCCCGTCGCCAGTGTAGTGTCCGAGGATCAATAATACTCAGACTGCAGGAGAACAATAAAACAGGTATTTACTGAACAGAGAGTAATTCAAGACTGAAATACAGAAGCCTGCTATGGCTTTATATACAGGGGTGGTCACTGCCGGTACTGCAGTATAGAATCAGTTCTTCTCTTAAAGGCACATACACAACAATGTTACAGATTGTGGTGGAATACAGTTCTGCTACTGCTGATGGCCCACAGCGCTTCATGGATGCCCAGTTTTGAGTTGCTAGATCTGTTCTTAATCTATCCCTTTCTGTACAGTGGTAGTGCCACACAACATGATGGAGAGTGTCTTCAGTGTGAAGACAGGATTTTGTCTCCACAAGGAATGTTCAGTGGTCACTTCTACCAATACTGTCACGGACAGATGTAACTGCGACAAGTAGATTGGTAAGGACGAGGTCAAGTAGGTTTTTCCCTCGTGTTGGTTCTCACCACCTGCCGCAAGCCCATTCTCGCAGCTGTGTCCTTCAGGAGTCGGTCAGCTTCATCAGTAGTGGTGCTACCAAGCTACTCTTGGTGGTGGACATTGAAGTCCCCCACTGAGAGTACATTCTGTGCCCTTGCTACCCTCAGTGCTTCTTCCAAGTGATGTTGAACATGGAGGAGTAATAATTCATCGGCTGAGGGAGGGCAGTAGGTGGTAATCAGCAGGAGGTTTCCTTGCCCATGTTTGACCTGATGCCATGTGACTTAAGGGGTCTGGAGTCAAAGTTGAAGACTCCCAGGGCCACTCCCTCTCAACAGTATACCACTTTGCCGCCACCTCTGGTGGAACAGGAGATACCCAGGGATGGTGATGAAGGTGTCTGGGATATTGGCTGGTAGGTGTGATTCTATGGGCATGATTTTCCCTGCAGAGGCGGGATGGCGGTGTGGTAAACCACTGTTTGTATTCCACTGTGTACATGCCTGGACATGCCTCGGCTGACTGCTCCCACAAGTCCTAGTATAAAGGTGACTGCTCCCCAGCCCCTTTGTATTTCTGGACCGGTCGACCACTCGAGGCAAACCTTCATTCTTTTGTTAATAAAAGCCTTTAGTTACTCTCTTAACTCTCAGGCCTAGAAATTGGGTTCTGGTCTTGCCAGGGCTGTAGCGCCAGAAAGTTTGCGCCAGCGGTAATGCGGCAGCGCGCGACGAAAATTCGGGGGCGGCGGGCGCTAAAACCCTCCTTTAGCGCCTCAAAACGAGCGTGAACTTGGGTTTCCCGGCGCTAATCCCCCGCTGCGGCACCCGATGCGGTGCGGCAGGCGGGGGAACTGCAGGCCTCCTCCTCCTGTTAAGGAGGAGCTGCCTGCAGCCGACAACTGTCCGGCGGATTGACCCGACATCTGAGCCCGGCACCTCGGGGAAGTGCCGGGCTCGCATCAGACACTGATCAGGGCCGCGGGGGGGGAATGCAGGAGTCCGGGAAGGGAGGTGCGGGCAGGCGGCCGCCGGGAACGCGGCCGGCCGCCGCTCCACCTTTATGCGCCGGCGCACACTGGGGGAAGACTCTGTTGCCAGAGTCTTAGTTGCGCCTGCCACGGGCGAGGCGGGCGCAACTGAATTTCGGCTTGGGGCCGGGTTACCACGGCAACCGGGACGCTGCGCACACCGATGACGTCATCGGTGCCGGCGCAGCGCTACCGGTGCTACGCCGATTTAGGGCCCCAGGGAATTTCTCAACTGGCCATAACTCCGGCGCTAGGCCCTCTAGCGCCTCAAATGCGGCGCTAAGCCTACCGAATTTCTAGGCCTCAGTCTTTTATGAGTAATTGATAGCGCATCAATTTTATTAACAAAATTTTTATAATGGAGAAGATCCTCACACCAGCATGCCTGGACTTAGATCATCGGGAGGCGGACTCATCCACCAAGTTTACTCACTGGCTTAAGTGTTTCGAAAAATTCCTGACCGCCTCCGCAGCAATCAAATCGGACGAGGACAAACTGGATGTCCTGACCTCCAAAGTGAACCACCGAGTGTACTCGGTCATCCAAGACGCGACCTCGTACGCGGACGCTATCAAGCTCCTCAAGGACCAGTACACGCGCCCAGTGAACGAAGTGTACGCCAGGCACCTTCTGGGGAGTCGTAAACAACAACCTGGGGAATTGACCGTGGAATACCTTCAGGCACTGTCTGTGCTTGGCCGGGCCTGTGGTTGTAAGGATGTAAAGGCCGCCGTGTACACAGAGGAACTTATCCGGGACGCTTTTGTAGCGGGCCACAGATCCAATTACACCCGACAGCGACTGTTGGAGCAGAGTGACCTCGACCTCAACAAGGCCTCTGAACTCGCACTATCATTGGATGCAGCCTACCGGGGCATGGATGCCTACTCCTCTGCACCGTGGACGCCGCGGGGAATGACAGCCTGGGACACGGTAGGACCGCCTCATAGCGCCGTGCCACCCCAGCCACACCCCAGCAACGGCCCAACTACCGCAGCAGTGTCCCAAGGCCAGACAGCAGTGCCCCAAGGCCAGAAATGCTACTTCTGTGGCCAGGCAAAACACCCCAGAGCGCGCTGCCCGGCGAAAAACGCGATCTGCTCGGGCTGCGGGAAGAAGGGACACTACGCTAGCGTCTGCAGGGCCAAAGCCACCCCGAACCCCAGCAGCGCCGCGTGTGGGCCATGCGGGCTGCCATCTTGGGCCTCCCCGGCCATGTGCGAACCACCGGTACAGCAGCCATTTTGGACGCCTCCAGCCACATGGGGATCATGGACGCCGCCATCTTGGACGACAGCCGGAACGCAGCAGGCCCCCAACACCGCCTCATCTGATACCTGCAGCGACACACCGACCCCTACGCTGGCATCCATTACACTGGACCAAGCGAGACCGCACCAGCTGGCCAGTTCCACAATGGACATTAAGGTAAATGGTCACGATACAATCTGCCTTTTTGACTCTGGGAGCACGGAGAGCTTCATCCACCCCGACACGGTGCGGCGTTGCTCTCTCCCAGTCCTGCCTGCGCACCAGCGGATTTCTATGGCCTCCGAGTCCCAGTCGGCGGACATCGGCGGCTACTGCGTGGTGACACTCGTAGTAGACGGGACTGTGTACGATCATTTTAAACTTCTGGTCCTGCCCGACCTCTGCGCTGCCGTCCTGCTGGGGTTAGATTTTCAGTGCCACCTTAAAAGTGTTACGATGGCGTACGGTGGACCCCTACCCCCACTCACAGTCCGCAGCCAGCAGCTCCCAAATTGCCCGCCGCGCACCAGGTGCAACCTCTCCACACTCAGAGTCACCCCCCCCCCCCACTGTTTGCTAACCTCACCCCCGACTGTAAGCCCATCGCCACAAAGAGCAGGCGATACAGTGCCGGGGACAGGGTTTTCATTAAAACCGAAGTGGAGCGGCTCCTGAAGGAAGGGATTATTGAGGGCAGCACCAGTCCCTGGCGAGCCCAGGTTGTGGTCGTTAAGACCGGCGAGAAGCAGCGCCTGGTCATCGACTACAGCCAGACAATAAATTGCTACACCCTGCTGGACGCCTACCCACTCCCCCGCATAGCTGATATGGTCAACCAGATCACGCAGTACCGCGTCTTCTCGACCATTGACCTGAAATCAGCGTACCACCAGCTCCCTATCCGCCCTGAGGACCGCCAGCATACTGCCTTCGAGGCAAACGGCCGCCTCTATCACTTCCTTAGGGTTCCCTTTGGCGTCACCAACGGGGTCTCCGTCTTCCAAAGGGAGATGGACCGGATGGTCGATCAAAATGCGTTGCAGGCCACTTTCCCATATCTGGACAATGTGACCATCTGCGGCCGTGACTTGCAGGAGCATGACGCAAACCTCGAAAAATTCCTCCGCACCGCCCAACTCCTGAACCTGACATATAACAAGGAGAAGTGCATATTCCGCACAAACCGCCTCGCCATCCTTGGCTGTGTTGTGGAACACGGAGTCATCGGCCCCGACCCCGACCGGATGCGTCCCCTTATGGAACTCCCACTGCCTCAAGGCCCTGAAGAGGTGCCTAGGGTTTTTCTCCTATTATGCCCAGTGGGTCCCCTACTATGCGGACAAGGCCCATCCGCTGATCAAGTCCACCTCTTTTCCCTTGACGGCAGAGGCCCGCTTAGCCTTCCACCGTATCAAGGAAGACATTGCCAAAGCCACCATGCACGCAGTGGACGAATCCATCCCCTTCCAGGTGGAAAGCGACGCGTCCGACTTTGCCCTGGCCGCTACCCTCAATCAGGCGGGGAGACCCGTGGCCTTCTTTTCACGAACCCTCCAAGGCCCGGAGACCAGACACTCCGCTGTTGAGAAGGAGACCCAGGCGATTGTGGAGGCTGTGCGTCATTGGAGGCACTACCTGGCCGGAAAACGATTTACCCTGCTCACTGACCAACGTTCAGTTGCTTTCATGTTTAACAACAAGCAGAGGGGCAAAATCAAAAATGACAAGATCTTGAGGTGGAGAATCGAACTTTCCACCTACAATTACGAGATCTTGTATCGGCCTGGGAAGCTCAATGAACCCCCGGATGCGCTATCGCGTGGCACCTGCGCCAGCGCGCAGATCGATAGACTGCGGGCCCTCCACAATGACCTCTGCCACCCGGGGGTCACCAGGTTCTTCCACTTCATCAAGGCCCGCAACCTGCCTTACTCTATTGAGGAGGTCAGGACCATGACCAGGAACTGCCAAGTCTGCGCTGAGTGCAAACCGCACTTTTATAGACCAGACAGGGCCCACCTGATAAAAGCCACTCGCCCCTTCGAGCGCCTGAGCGTTGATTTTAAAGGGCCTCTCCCCTCCTCCGACCGCAATGTGTACTTCCTCAATATTATTGATGAGTACTCCCGTTTCCCGTTCGCCATCCCCTGCCCGGACATGACCAGTGCACCCTCGGGGGCCGCAGTAACCCACTACTCACTACCACCCCCCCCCACGATCCGATATCCAGCCCCAGCAGACGGCAGGCCTGGGCCCAGCGACCCGCTTGACATTTACGAGGACGACACGCCTGTGCCACAGCCTACGCGGGACTCGACGCCGGAAGCTCCACTACCCCTGCCGTCGCCACGCCGATCACAGCGGCAGACAAGACCTCCGGAGAGACTCCAATACACTAACTTTTAATACACTTCACCCCGCCGGACTCAATTTTAAACAAGGGGTGAATGTGGTAAACCACTGTTTGTATTCCACTGTGTACATGCCTGGACATGCCTCGGCTGACTCCTCCCACAAGTCCTAGTATAAAGGTGACTGCTCCCCAGCCCCTTTGTATTTCTGGACCGGTCGACCACTCGAGGCAGACCTTCATTCTTTTGTTAATAAAAGCCTTTAGTTACTCTCTTAACTCAGTCTTTTATGAGTAATTGATAGCGCATCAGGCGGCGGGAGAGCTGATTGGCGGATTCCGGTCCCGCTCCCCTCTGCAGCTGCTCTGTGAAAATGATTTTCCGTAGATTGGCCTTGTTAAGCCCGCCCTGTGGGGTTCCTGGCCAATTAACAGGAAGCAGGTCTGATGACATAATTTGATGACGCATTGAGGTGCTGCAAACACTGACAAGCACTGCACAAAGGTGCACGTCTGCACCCAGGCTCGAGCATGACTCCTGCCATATGCTTATGGAGGGTGTCACAGCACACAGGGAGATTCTCTTCCATTCCCATGGGCAGAAGAGGCCTCCCCAGGAGATCAACACAGTCTGGTTGCACATTGCACAGGAGGACACAAGCAGGGATGTTGTCAGGAGGACCAGGCTGCAGTGACGCAAACCTTTCAATGAACTCTGTAGATCATGAAATGTTACTGCTAAGCCATACTCAAACTCACCTTGCTGTGCCACTTATCACATTCCCATCACTCTGTCTTCCCTACCCTACTCCTGCACATCTTTACTCACATCAACTTACCTTGCACCTCCACCCATCCCTCTCTATCGACATGATCACTTCGCCATCTCACTAGCCACCCTCATCCTACTGCAAACATACCAACTAACAACACACAAGGGTGGGCACTTGAGAGGTTTAGCCAATGTCCATGAGAAGCTTCTGTTAATGTGTTGTCAAACATTGAAATCTATATTTTCAACAATTCACCTTATTGGGCAGATCTGTGCTCAACTTGAGAAGTTTCTTAATGTGTTCCAGTGAATGTTGAGACGTAACTCCACACCCCCCCCCCCCCCCCTTATTGTGATGAGTGTGAAAGGAATGGCTTGGACATTGTAAGGATGCTTTATGGTGCTGGTGTGGGATGGTATCAACCTGGCGCATCATGTGGCAGCCAGGGTGTGCAGCATCAAATGAAGTAAATCTGGCTATGGTGATACCATCGCTGGCCTCTCGGGCAGCAATGTTGTTAGGTGCTGATGCCCTGTGTCCTGTGCAGCATCAGGTGATGGTGCAGAAGGTTGGTGTTGTTGCTGGTGATGTTGGTGTTGGGGCTGATCATGGAGGGATTCAGAGGACCAAGGTCTGATTTTTTCAAGAGCACCAATGTTGCTGCAATAGCTGGCAGCTGTAGGTGGGATGACAGAAGCGATCTGTCAATGGTGAGGGAAGTTGTTCCAATGAGGTGCCACTGGATATAGAGTTGGCTCTAAACATTTTAAAGCTAAAGATATCTTGATATGTCTTACAAACTGAACAGCTGCACCATGGTCGATAATGATCTAAATTGTCTCCCCCGCCGCTTGGTGTTGGGTCAGTTCTGCGCTGACAGACCCGACACCTCGGAGACTCACGTGGAGGCGGGCTGACAGCGGGTTTCCTACCCGTTGTCAATCTTTGCTATTTTGACAGCGGACCTGCTTCCAAACCTGCACTCTGAGCGCTGGCAAAATTCAGCCCTTAGAGTATGACTAGGTCAGGCTGTTGCTTGACTAGTCTGTGGGACAGCTCTCCCAATTTTGGTACAAGTCCCCAGATGTTAGTGAGGAGACCGTTGCAGGGTCAACTGGGCTGGATGTGCCTTTTTCGTATCCGAATCCAATGCCGAGGTTGAAGCCGCGTGATCCGTCTGGTTTTATTCTTATTATACTTCTTTGTAGTGGTTTGATACAACTGAGTGGCTTGCTAGGCTATTTCAGAGGGCAGTTAAGAGTCAACCACATTGCTGTGGGTCTGGAGTCACATATAGGCCAGACCAGGTAAGGGCGGCAGGTTTCCTTCCCCAAAGGACATTAGCGAACCAGTTGGGTCTTTGCAACAATCCGGTAGTTTCATGGTCACCATGACTGATATTAGCTTTTTATCCTGAGCTCCCCCCACCCCACCCCTGCTACCCCCCCCCCCCCCCACACACACACAAACACTCTTAGAAACTCATGACTGTACAGAAAAAGAAGACAGCATAGATTTCCACCTGCAAAAAAAAAATCCATGTTTGCCAGGAAAAGAATGCAACAAAAAGGCCTGATCAATACAGAATATTTACATAGGTACACCAGTGCCTTCTGTGTTACTGTAATTAATCACAAATTTTCAATGAATGTCAATGATAATGGAAAAGATATTAAAGGATGCCCTCCAGAAGATATTTAAAATTGTAGAGAACTGCCTACTTAAAACCTAGTATCAGCTTGGGCCAGTGGTGGTGCTCTTGCCTCTGCATCAGAAGGATGTAGGTTCAAGCTCCTACTTCAGGACTTGAACGCATTGTAAGATTATCATGGAATAGTTGTTTTTTTTTAATACTTGTTTTGATATCTTATAACCATTGGGCCTAGAAATTGGGTATAGCCCCGCTTGAGGCGTTAGAACTGGCGCTGCGCAAAGTTTATAGCCAGACGAAACTTCTCGCTGCCTGGCGAGATATTGGGTTGCATCGCCCCCAAAGGGGATTGAGGCGCTAACTCAGACGTTGCACGGGGCTCCTAAAGCGCAAAGGTTCAGGCGCTACCCAATATCGTCGCGGACGGGCGCAGCGCAGGTGATCTCAATTACCGGAAACCACGAGACTTCCAGGCGCCGGCCGGCTCTTAAAGGGGTGGGTCAGTCAGCCTGAGCTGCTACACTCAACGCCCTGTAGGCCTCAGAATCGGCGCTCGCCCCTCTCTGGCACAACAAGCTTGGTGAGGATGGAGAAGGTGAGACAGAGAGCAGAGCGCTTCAGCACTGAGGCCCTGGACCACTTGGTGTCTGCAGTTGAGCGCCGTCGAGATGTTCTGTATCCTGACAATGGCAAGAGGCCGAATCAAAAGGCTTACCGGCGATCTTGGAGGGAGGTTTCTCAGAGGGTCAACTCCAACAGCTTGGCGACCAGGACCCCTGTTCAGTGCAGGAAGAAATTCAACGACCACACTCGGGTCGTTAGGGTGAGTGTTGGTTATGCAAACTTCTGATTCCCTCCATCTGCACCTAACTTCGAGGACCCTGTTGCCATGATGCCCCAATGGCCATCTGTCAGCAAGCACCCATGGCCCTTTCTGGGCACACACATGGACATTTCTCTCAAGGCATCATGCACCATGGGGGGCATGAGATGATCTCTCAAGGCCACATGTAAGGGCCCTTGCACCATGGGGGGCATGAGATGATCTCTCAAAGCATCATGTAAGGGCTGTTGCACCATGGGGGGCATGAGATGATCTCTCAAGGCATCATGTAAGGGCTGTTGCACCATGGGGGGCATGAGATCATCTCTCAAGTCATCATGTAAGGGCTGTTGCACCATGGGGGGCATGAGATGATCTCTCAAGGCATCATGTAAGGGCTGTTGCACCATGGGGGGCATGAGACCATCTCTCAAGGCATCATGTAAGGGCTGTTGCACCATGGGGGGCATGAGATGATCTCTCAAGGCATCATGTTACAGAACTTCCCCTTCTTTCCCCTGCAGTCCAAGCTGGCGATGATGCGGAGGGAGCAGCGTTGAACCGGTGGCGGACCTCCACAAGTCGTCACTCTGACGGATCTCGAGGAGAGAGTGCACCAGATTCTTGGAGGACGTCTGTCTGGTCCTGTTATCAGTGCAGCTGCCGACCCCATTTCCGACAGCGAGGGTAAGGCTCTCTCCTTTTTCAGCTGTTTCCTTCCACTTGGTCCCCCCGCCAGCATGCTTCCTCAGTGTGCAGCCATGTCAGAGCCTTGCCGCAATCTGCCATGCCTTTCCGCCAACCTATCCTTTTGCTAAAGCCACTCTTCCACCTCCCTGCTTTCAGATGATGCATCACCAACTGGGGATCCACGCCCTGAAGCTGCCATTGCCAGTGCCTCCAGAGTTGAGGATCAGGAGGAAGCCAGCCCATCCGCTCCAATCTCAGAGGAGCATACACATGTACAGACTGGGGATAGTAGTTCCCTGGAGGGGAGGGGGGGGGGTGCTCTGATGATCAGGCAGTTGCCGGACCAAGCGGCATGCAGCAACGCAAGGGGGGTAGGCAAGTTCGGCCACCGTCTCCCTGGAGGGCAAGGCAGGTAGTGATGACTGCTGCACAGAGTGCAGAGGAGGTGCGTTGCCTGGCTGAAATGAGCACCCAGGCCCGGCTCAGGCACACTGAGCTGATGGCTGCAGTGGGGAGGATGCCTCAGTCAATAGATTCACTAGCAAAGAGTGTGTTGGACTTCGGGGCAACAATGGAGAGGACTCTCCAGGGCTTCGGGGCAACAATGGACAGGACTCTCCAGGGCTTCGGGGCAACAATGGACAGGACTCTCCAGGGCTTCGGGGCAACAATGGAGAGGTCTGTCGAGGGCTTCGGCACAACAATGGAGAGGTCTGTCCAGGGCTTTGCACCAACAATGGAGAGGACTGTCCAGGGCTTCGAGGCCGCTATGGAAAGGACTGTTCAGGGCTTCGGACAATCCCTGGAAAGGTCTGTCCAGGGCTTGTCCGAGGCAGTGGAGCGGTCAGCACCGGCCTTGTCTGAAGCAATGGAAAGAACTGTCCAGGGCTTCTCCGAAGCACTGGCACCTGGCTCACAGGTCCTCACTGCTGCCACGCAGTCACTTGCCGGCCTCATCCACACCCAGATTGAGGCAACGCGAACTCTCACTGCCTCAGCTAGGATCATCCCGGGCCCTTCCAGTACCAGACGAGGCCAGGAATCAGTGGAGCAGTCGCTTGTGGTGGTGGAGCCGAGCCGGTCCCCTCCGACAGCCAGTGTGTCGTCCGACCATGGTGCAGGTGTCCTCTCTCGGCAGGTGACCATTGCTCATGCCACCGCTGGAATGTCTGCAGTCCAGCTGCCACCACCTGCAGTTCACACTGCTTCCAGCCATGGCCAGATCAAGCAGCCAGCCTCCGCACCCTCCAAGCCCAGAGGTCGTCCAGGCCGTCCATCAGGGGCTTCTGCGCTTCCAGACAGTCAGCAGGCGTCCCCCAGCCTTCACCCCGCCACTGGGGTTCAATTACGTAGGAGCAGCAGGGAGGGAAGGGGCCGAGCGCGAAAGAGAAGTCGTTCTCCATCAAGGGGCCAGCAGTAGAGGGAGGTCCTGAGACGTTTCTTTGGCCAAACTCAAGGAGACCCTCACCTGTTGGAATTGTTGGAAAAAGTTTGTTCAGTTTGGCGGCTTTGCCGAAGAGTTTATTGTTATTTTGTTTGTTATGGTTTCTGTTGACATGACGTTGTTTTGCTGTAAGGAAAGACTTTTGTGACAATAAAGAGAAGTTTAAATGTGCTAAGGTGTACGTGAATAATTACAGTGATGCTGGCCTTCAGATGCTTTCAAACATCCAAAGTGCGCAGCAGTTAAGACACTCATCATTCCGCCAGAGGGGCCTCGAGACGACTCCTCATGAGCCAGTGACGGATGTCCCTTCCACTTTCAGGAGCCCTTCCATCTTCCTCCTCCTGCTCCTCCTCCTCCTCGTCCGCATGCCCCTCCTCCTCCGCCTGCTTCTCCAGGGTCAGAGGGAAGGTGATGAATTGACGCCTTCTCCTATAAAGGGCAGCTGTAACTTGCCGGATGCAGCAATGGACTGCAGCCTGAGAGATATTCGCGATGTCCCCAATGGCTCACTGAAAGGATCCGTTGCCATAAAAATTGAGGCCAACAGTCAGTTTAGCGGCCACCGACAGAGAGGTCATGCACCGTTGACGCGGCTGCAGATCCTCAGTAAGCAGGTGGCACAGCTCAGTAACAACGTCCATCCCGATTCGGAGCCTTCGCACACACTGCTCCTCCGACATGTCAAGGTATGACCCCTAAAGACCCTCGCAGCATACCCTCGGATTGGGCAACCTCCATTGCCCTTCCTCCTTCTGGCCAATCCCGGCCCTCTCTCCCGCCATCTTTCTGCCCCTTCATAGTGTTCGGCCAGGAGCCCGTCGCCCTCCAAAGCATCTCCCATTCCGATGCCAGTTGGTCAGAAGGCTGTTAGGTCTACTGCTCCAACTGCTCCGGACAGGTTTGAGGGTCCCAATTACTCTAATGCTAAAATCCAAAAACTCTGCTCCACAGTAGCTCCCCAAATCTCTCCACCAACGATCGCAATGAACAGGCCAAGTGGCTGAAGCTTCTATACTAGAGCTGTCCCCTTTAAATAGCGCCCCCCGACTCCGAGAAGGGCCTGCTAACGCTCCCTCGAACTGTCACTAATAGCGCTAGGCGTTAAGGCTCCGGGCGCCACCCAATATCCGCTCAGGCGCCCCTAAAAGGCGTTGCACAATGAAATGACGTCATTATGTGCTTGCACTCGCGGGCGCGCGCAAACACCTAGCGCAGGCGTTAAATGTATAGTCAATATGGGAGTTGTCGCTATCTTCATTGCGCCCGCCCCAACATTAGGCAACGCCCCAATTCTCGGTCTCTTAAGGCGCTAACCGCTGGCGCAAACAACCCAATTTCTAGGCCATAATATCTTACAATCATCAGTAATAGATCGATAATCGTCTGTAAGGATTAAATGTAGAAGTTTGTAATCATCAATTGTACACAATGGTAACCTGAATTATGTATAAATGTAACCCTTTTGCTTATAATTAAAAGCCTGTGAGTAAGCTGTAACCAGACAGCCTGGGGTGAGAAAGAGGATTGCTATAGTCGAATAGTGAGGCTGTGGGTGAAAGTTGGATATTAGCCAACAGTAAGGATGAGACATAGAGTACAGCTAGCCTGGGAACCAAGGCTAACTGCAGTTACCATTGTGCTGGAATGTTATAACACCCGCAGTGAATTATAAAAACAGCAGCCGTATCTCAACCTATGGAGACATATTCCTTTTGTATTGCCATAACTACCCAAGATATAAGGCTTGATGATCAAAAACAGATGATGTAAGAGTGTCATAAGACTAAAAGCCTGCGTAAACCAGGACGCTACAAACATGGTATCTTCATGATTGGATTTTTTAAAATTCATTTATGGGACGTGGGCGTTGCTGGCAGGGGCCAGCATTTATTGCCCATCCCTAGTTACCCTTGAGAAGGTGGTGGTGAGCCACCTTCTTGAACCGCTGCAGTCTGTGTAGTGAAGGTACTCCCACAGTGCTGTTAGGGAGGATGTTCCATGATTTTGACCCAGTGACGATGAAGGATCGACGATATACTTCTAAGTCAGAATGGGGTGTGACTTGGAGGGGAACTTGGAGGTGGTGGTGTTCCCATGCGCCTGCTGCCCTTGTCCTTCTAGGTGGAAGAGGTCGCGGGTTTGGGAGGTGCTGCCGAAGAAGCCTTGGTGAGTTGCAGCAATTCATCTTGTAGATGGTACACACTGCAGCCACAGTACGCTGGTGGTGGAGGGAGAGAATGTTTAAGATGGTGGATGGGGTGCCAAACGGGCTGCTTTGTCCTGGATGGTGTTGAGCTTCTTGAGTGTTGTTGCAGCTGCACTCATCCAGGCAAGCGGAGAGATGGTGGAAAAGCTTTGGGGAGTCAGGAGGTGAGACACTCGCTGCAGAATACCTAGGCTCTGACCTGCTCTTGTTGCCACAGTATTTACGTGGCTGGTCCAGTTAAGTTTCTGGTCAATGGTGGCCCCCCAGGATGTTAATGGTGGGGGATTCGGCGATGGTAATGCCGTTGAATGTCAAGGGGAGGTGGTTAGACTCTCGCTTGTTGGAGATAGTCATTGCCTGGCACTTCTGTGGCGCGAATGTTACCTGCCACTTATCAGCCCAAGCCTGAACGTCGGCCAGGTCTTGTTGCATGCGGGCCTGGACTGCTTCATTATCTGAAGAGTTGTGAATGGCACTGAACACTGTGCAGTCATCAACGAACATCCCCATTTCTGACCTTATGTTGGAGGGAAGGTCATTGATTAAGCAGCTGAAGATGGTTGGGTCTAGACACTGCCCTGAGGAACTCCTGCAGTGATGTCCTGGGGCTGTGATGATTGACCATCAATCACCACAACCATCTTCCTTTGTGCTAGGTATGACTCCAGCCAGTGGAGCGTTTTCCCCGATTCCCATTGACTTCAGTTTTACTAGGGCTCTGTAATGTATATACCTTTAAGGGGGGGAACTATGTTCTCCAGCTCATGTATACTGCAGTACCGGCAGTGACCACACCTGTATATAACACTGAGTAGTAATCTGTACAGCTCAGTTGCAGTGTGAGCCACGTTGAGTAAACACCTGTTGTACTGTTCTCCGCAGTCCGTGTCTTATTATACACGGACGCAACATTGGCGACGAGGCAGGTTCGAACCTACCTGCAACTCTGCATCACCTCCCGGGGATTCGTTCCTGGAGATCAGTGGATTGGAGGTCAAGGCCAGAGACTCGGGCGTCGACCACGGGCAACCGCCCAGTCATCCAGCAGAGACTCGAGAATTGCGGGGGAGGCTGTCGAGAGCCAGGCTTGGCTTTCCAGTCGAGGTGGTCCAGCGAAACGGGTTGGCAACAGGTAGTGCGCAGACCCTTCCCAGACAGTGGCGGGCTGGAGCCCGACCGAGCGGCACAGCAAAGGGCCGAGCAGCGTTGACGGGGGAGAGAGAGAGAGGGCAGAGCGCACAGGGTGCAGCCGGTGTTCAGGGGCCGAGCAGCGTCAGAGAGAGGGAGAGACGCGCAGAAACCCGCGAGGCGCCGCCATTGCCACGAGGACCGCCGAGAGCGGCGTTGGCAGCAGCGCAGGAGAAGCGCGCGAAACCTACAGGGCGCCGCCATTGCCACGAGAACCGCCGGGAGCGGCATCGGCAGAAGCGGGGGAGGAAGGAAAGTGCGGGAGACGCCATTTTAAACCACACCCAAAATGCCGAAGAGTGGCAGTACCACCGCATTTGACAATGAAGTCGAAGATTGGACTACATATGTCGAACGAATAGAGGAGTACTGCAAGGCAAATGGGGTGTCAGATGACAAGAAAGCGTCGGTATTGTTAAATTTAATGGGTGCAAAGACGTATGGTCTATTACGAAAACTACTAACCCCAACGAAGCCAATGGAAAAGAGTTTTGAAGACATAGTAACGATACTAAAGGAACATTTAAACCCCACACCGCTGCTGATAGCAGAAAGATTCAAGTTTCACAAACGGAACCAGCATAAGGATGAAAGCAATGCTGATTATTTAACAGAACTGCGCAAACTATCGAAACACTGCCAGTTTGGAGCGGGACTGGCAGATACCTTAAGGGACAAGTTTGTGTGTGGGCTTCAAAGTGAAGGAACCCAGAAACGGCTTTTATCTGAAAAGGACCTTACGCTGGAAAAGGCTTTCAGCATTGCGGTATCATATGAAGCAGCAGCACGGGGCGCTACAGAGATACAACAGAGACCGCAAGAATATGGCACAAATGAAATGTCATATGGAACAGAGAAGTGCTATCGCTGCGGCAGAACAACACACGACCAGAATGATTGCTGGTTCAAAGACAAAGTGTGCAGACAGTGTGGAAAAGTAGGACACATCGCACGAGTCTGCAGGTCGGGAAAGAAAACCAGCAATAAGAAACCGACCAAAGGAAAGTACAAGAAGGTACATAAGATAACGGAGAATAGTTCAGACGAACAAAAGAGTGATAACGATTCCGAAAGCAAGGAACTGAGTTGTCTGAAACTACATAATGTGATCACAACGGAGGATCACCGGACCATTTGGGTCACTCTCAAGATAGCAGGAGTCCAGGTAAAGATGGAATTGGACACAGGATCAGCCCTAACAGTCATAAACCGACGGGACTACGAGCGGCTATTCTCACACATACCCTTGAGAGACACAAAAATTATTTTGAAGACGTACACGGGGCAAAAAGTCTACCCCAAAGGAAAAATAAGGGTGACCGTTATATATAACAGTAAGGAAACACCAAAACTACACCTGTATGTATTGCAAGATGGAGGACCACCATTACTGGGACGTGAATGGATCCGGAAAATACAACTGGATTGGCATTCCATACAGGCACTGACTGTGGCTGACAAAAAGGATGACGACGTCACACCTGGGCGACTGTCAAAGATCCTAACTGACGCGAAAGAAGTGTTCCAGCAAGGACTCGGAACACTAAAAGGCATGACAGTGACAATTAAAATTGAAGAAAACGCAAGCCCAAAATTTTTTAAGGCCAGATCCGCCCAGCCGTCGAAGCGGAGCTAGAGAGTCTGGAACGTTCAGGTATACTGTCCAAGGTAGACTGGAGCGAGTGGGCTACACCTATCGTCCCTGTGATGAAAAAGTCGTTGAGCAGCACGCCTGGGGAACCAAGGAAGGTTCGGATCTGTGGGGACTTTAAGGTAACAGTGAACCCGATCCTTCACACCGTACAATATCCACTTCCGCGGATTGAAGATATTTTCGCCTCGCTATCTGGAGGGAAACGCTTCACTAAGATTGATCTGGCCCAGGCGTATCTGCAAATGGAGGTAGAAGAAGCATCAAAAAAATACCTCACAATCAACACCCATAAAGGTCTCTACCAATACAACCGGCTGGTATTCGGGGTAGCATCAGCTCCGGCTATTTGGCAGAGGGCAATGGAACAAGTCCTGCAAGGGATCCCAGGGACCCAGTGTTATTTGGACGACATCCTGGTCACGGGCGAAAATGACAATGATCACCTTGCCAACCTGGAGCAGGTGCTCACTAGATTGCAGGAATATGGGCTCCGAGCTAACTGCCCCAAATGCGAGTTTTTTAGAAAACAGATCTCGTATTGTGGCCACGTTATCGATAAAGAGGGGTTACATAAGTCCCCAGAGAAGATTGAGGCAGTAGTCAAGGCTCCAGCACTGGAAAATGTGTCACAACTGAGGTCGTTCCTCGGGCTGGTAAACTACTACCATAAGTTCTTGCCAAATTTGTCTACAATACTACACCCACTGAACACCCTACTGCAAACTGGGGTGCCATGGAAGTGGAGTGACGAATGTAGACGAGCTTTCCAGAAGAGCAAAACACTAATCACATCGAAAGAGGTATTGGCCCATTACAACCCAGCATTACCAATTCGGTTGGCATGTGATGCGTCACCCTACGGCATTGGAGCGGTGCTGTCGCACAAAGTCTCGGACGGCTCAGAGAGGCCAATAGCCTTCGCGTCACGATCACTAACCTCAGCCGAGCGTAACTACGCCCAGATTGACAGGGAGGCCCTCAGCCTAGTGTGGGGAGTGAAAAAGTTCAATCACTATCTGCACGGGCAGAAATTCACCTTGCTGACTGATCACCAGCCTCTTGTCTCCATTTTTAATCCGAAGAAGGGTGTTCCGGTGATGACTGTGCAACGACTACAAAGATGGTCACTTTTTCTAGGGGTGCACCACTATGAGATTGAATATAAGGGCACGAAACAGCATGGAAATGCTGATGGGCTATCACGCCTGCCACTGCCTACTGCGGAGGAAGCACCTGCAGTGGGTCCTGTCGAAATATTCCATTCGACTATAGTTGAATACCTACCGGTAACTAACGCTTGTATCGAAAAGGAAACCCGAAATGACCCGACACTGTCTCGGGTATATGATTTGACGGTGAAGGGATGACCAGCACATGGCGACTCACTGTTGCCAACATTCTCGACAAGGAGAGAACAGCTGTCAGTGTGCCGGGGGACCTTGATGTGTGGATCCCGAGTGGTAATTCCACCCAAGTTAAGGGATAGAGTGCTTAATGAGCTTCATGAGGGTCATCTGGGAGGGGTAAAAATGAAAAGCCTAGCCAGGGCTTATGTGTGGTGGCCGGGAATCGATAAACAAATCGAGGACCTGACCAAGAGCTGCTCAGGATGCCAGAAAGTCCAAAATGCACCACCACAGGCCCCTCTACACCCATGGGAGTGGCCCTCATCTCCATGGCAACAGGTGCATATTGATTTCGCTGGTCCATTCATGGACTCAATGTTTTTAATAGCCGTGGATGCGCACTCGAAATGGCCTGAGGTCATCAAAATGTCCTCCACCACCACGGAGAAAACTATTGCAGTCCTACGGACCATTTTTGCCAGGAATGGCTTGCCAGAACAGATTTGCTCCGACAACGGACCACAGTTTGTCTCCGAAGAGTTCCGGAGGTTCTTGAAAAAGAATGGGGTAAGGCATTACACATCCGCCCCGTATCATCCAGCCACAAATGGATTGGCTGAGAGGTTTGTACAAACCTTTAAGAAGGCAATAAAGGCTATGTACAATGACAACATTCCGCTGCAGCACAAGGTGGACAATTTCCTGTTCACCTACCGGAATGCGACACATGCAGTCACCAACCAGGCCCCAGCCATGATGTTCTTTAACCGAAGGTTAAGATCTCGCCTGGATTTGCTCAGACCAAACATACGAAGAGATGTTGAGAGTAAGCAATTCCAGCACATCCATGAGAAGCCAACAAGGAGCTTCAATGTAGGACAACCAGTCTTGGCCCGCGACTACTGAACAGAAAAATGGCAGCCAGGAACGATATGCACACGGCAGGGGCCACTAATGTACACAGTGGACGTTGGGGAGAGCATCGTGAGACGCCATGCTGACCAGATCCTAGAGTCACAGGAACAAGTCAACCCCATGCCTCGACCATACGTACCTGGTGATGAACCCGACGTACAGGTCGCATCTACCCCAGAAACAGTAGCATCGGAAGCTGATGAACCAACCGACGACAGGGGGACAGAATCGCCTCCGCACCAAGAGCAAGACACTCGGGAAAGGCGCTATCCAGAAAGGATCAGGAAGCCTCCCCAAAGACTGAATATATAAATAGACTATTTTCAGCTAATGTTGCATGTTAAAAGTGTTAATTGTAATTAGTTTGATATTTAATTGTTAAATGAGTGTTATGGTACTGTTAATCTAAAAGGGGAGGAATTGTAATGTATATACCTTTAAGGGGGGGAACTATGTTTTACAGCTCATGTATACTGCAGTACCGGCAGTGACCACACCTGTATATAACACTGAGTAGTAATCTGTACAGATCAGTTGCAGTGTGAGCCACGTTGAGTAAACACCTGTTGTACCGTTCTCCGCAGTCCGTGTCTTATTATACACGGACGCAACAGGCTCCTTGATGCCACACTCGGTCAAATGCTGCCTTGATGTCAAGGGCAGTCACTCTCACCTCACCTCTGGAATTCAGCTCCTTCGTCCATGTTTGGACCAAGGCTATAATGAGGTCAGGAGCCGAGTGGTCTTGGCAGAACCCAAACTGGACATCAATGAGCAGGTTATTGGTGAGTAAGTGCCGCTTGATAGCACTATCGATGACACATTCCATCACTTTGCTGATGATTGAGAGTAGACTGATGGGGTGTTAATTGGCCGGGTTGGATTTGTCCTGCTTTTTGTGGACAGGACATACCTGGGCAGTTTTCCACATTGTCGGATAGATGCCAGTGTTGTAGCTGTACTGAAACAGCTTGGCTAGAGACAAAGGCACAGGATGTTATCAGGGCCCATAGCCTTTGCTGTATCCAGTCTGCTCAGCCATTTCTTGATATCACGTGGAGTGAATCGAATTGGCTTAAGACTGGCTTCTGTGATGGTGGGGACCTCGGGAGTAGGCCGATATGGTTCATCCACTCGGCACTTCTGGCTGAAGGTGGTTGCAAACGCTTCAGCCTTGTCTTTGCACTCACGTGCTGGGCTCCACCATCATTGAGGATGGGGATATTCATGGAGCCTCCTCCTCTCGTTAGTTGTTTAATGGTCCTCCACCATTCACGACTGGATGTGGCAGGACTGCAGAGCTTTGATCTGATCTGTTGATTGTGGGATCGCTTAGCCCTGTCTATAGCATGCTGCTTCCACTTTTTAGCATGCATGTAGTCCTGTGTTGCAGCTTCCCCAGGTTGGCATCTCATTTTTAGGTATGCCTGGTGCAGCTCCCGGCATACTCTTCTACACTCCTTATTGAACCAGGGTTGGTCCCCTGGCTTGGTGGTAGTGGTAGATTGAGGGACATACCGGGCCATGAGGTTACAGATTGTGGCAGAATACATTCTGCTGCTGCTGATGGCCCACAGTGCCTCATGGATGCCCAGTTTTGAGCTGCTAGATCTGTTCTGAATCTATCCCATTTAGCATGGTGGTAGTGCCACACAACACGATGGAGGGTGTCCTCAGTGTGAAGACGGGACTTTGTCCCCACAATGACTATGTGGTGGTTACTGCTACCAATGCTGTCATGGACAGATGCATCTGCGACAGGTAGATTGGTGAGGAAGAGGTTAAGTAGGTTTTTCCCTCGTGTTGGTTCTCTCACCATCTGTCGCAGGCCCAGACTGGCAGTTATGTCCTTCAGGATTTGGCCAGCTCGGTCAGTAGTGGTGCTACCGAGCCAGTCTTGGTGATGGACATTGAAGTCCCCCACCTAGACGACATTCTGTGCCCTTGCTACTCTCAGTGTTTCTTCCAAGTGGTGTTCAACATGGAGGAGTACTGATTCATCAGCTGAGGGAGGGTGCTAATCAGCAGGAGGTTGCCTTGCCCATGCTTGACCTGAAGCCATGAGACTTCATCGGGTCCGGTGTCAATGTTGACGACTCCCAGGGCCACTCCTTCCCGACTGAAAGGTATGATTCTGTGAGTATGACTATGTCAGGCTGTTGCTTGACCAGTCTGTGGGACAGCTCTCCCAATTTTGGCACAAGTCCCCAGATGTTGGTGAGGAGGACTTTGCAGGGTTGACTGGGCTGGGTGTGCCATTGCCGTGTCTGTAGCCGGTGCCGAAGTCGATGCCGGGTGGTCCATCCGGTTTCATTCTTATTATATTTCTTAGCAGTTAGTCACAACTGAATGACTTGCTAGGCCATTTCAGAGGGCAGTTAAGAGTCAACCACATTGCTGTGGGTCTGGGGTCACATATGGGCCAGACCAGGTAAGGACAGCAAATTTCCTTCCCTAAAGGACATTAGTGAACATTTTGGGTTTGGGAGTCAGCCAATGATTGGTTCAGGAGGTCTCCATAGGTTTTGAATGAGAGTAAGGGTATAAGAAGGCGGTCTTAACAGCCACAAATTGTAGAAGATTTCAGGAGTAGAAGGTTTCAGGAGTAAAAGATTACAGGATCAATCAAGGAGACACCCAGGAGACAGAGAGAGAGAGAAAAACGAGAGACACAAGGTGCAGCCTACTCATGGTTGTGGCTTTTACCCAGAGTATAAGTGGTAATATAAGTCTCAATTATACTCTGTAAACTGCTGCTCAAATACTGTAATGTATTAAGCCTTGTTTGTGCTGAATAAAGTTAAACCACTGTCCCCAGTGCGGGTCAACCTCGAATCATTTGGAACCTGGGTCCCTCTGGGATCTCTTATAACATAATCTAAATGGACACAAGTGCAGTACTAAAAAGAGTTCTGTATTGTTGGAGGTGCCATCTTTCAGATATTAAGCTGAGGTTCTATCTGCCTGCTCAAGTGGATGTAAAAGATCACGTGGCATTGGGCAGTATTTGTAACGAACAGGTGAGTTCTCCCAATGTCCTGGCCACCATTCATCCCTCAAACAACACCACCAAAACAAATCTGATCATTTACTCTATCTCTTTTGTTGTTTGTGGGATATTTATACAAATGGGCTGCCACATTTGCCTACCTAACAATAGTGCCTACACTTCATCAGCTGTGAAATGTCTTGAGACCTCCTGAGGATGTGAATAATGCGATATTAATGCAAGATATTTCTAATCAAATCCTTATTGTCTTTATTATCATATGTTTTCTGATCTAGATAATATCTGACATTACTCAGAAAAGAACAATTTTTGTCCTCCTGTTGCACCCAGCCAAGCCTCAAGCTGCCATTAACAATCAAATCAAGTATGGCAGTGATCAGGTGAAATGCAGACTGCCTTTATGTTGCCCTAACAAAGTAGCTGAATGCTGATTCCACTTCTGCTTCATTTCTATCACACTTTCTACTATAGTTTCCTTAAATAAATCTATTTTCCTAATTTTGCTGATAAAGCATTAGGAGAGAGAAAAAAGTGAACAGCATAAAATGTACCCCCATGACAAACTAAATGAAATGGAATTAGATTTGTTAGTACTCAGGCTAATTAAACTTTACCCTTTCAACAACCTGCAGAGAAAGATATTTAAGTTCTCTGGGATGCATTTATATTCCAATAGCAGAGGTGAATGCAAGATCACAAAATAAATGCAGGTCAGGGATGTCATTTGGCAAATTTTAGTTAATCCCTCTAGAATAAAAGACCAAAGTCACCTCATCATGTTATCTAACTGACTCGAAAGTGTCTAAGGCTTTTGTCTCTATTACCGTACCCAGGAGACCATTCCAGGTGTTGACCACACTTTGTGTGAAAAACTTTCTGATATCCATCCTAAATTTTCCGTTAATCAGTTTGACTTGTGCCCCTATGTTCCATGATCCTGGCATACCTTGAAGTAGTGCTCTAGATTAAATGTATCTATGTCATTTAATATTTTGTATACTTCTCTAAGATTCCCTCCCTGTTGCTTCCTTTCAACGCTTAAAAAGCTCCAGTCTTTCCGCATAGCTCAAGCTTTTGGTGCTGGGAATCAGCTTTGTGGCTCTTCTCTGCATTGCCTCCATGGTTTAAATGTCTTATTTCTTGGTGTCCAAAACTGAACTCAAAGTGTGATCAAATCAGGCTATTGTAGCGGTACCACCGAGTGTCCCTTACTTACCGGACATAATTCTCTTTAACGCGATGACGCGGGTAAACGTGATGACGCGGGCAAACGCGATGACGTCACGTCGCACATCACATGACTGTCCCAAGCGTGGGAAAACACGGTGACGTCATGACGCAATCCACGGGACTGCCTGGTCAGTCCTTGTGGCGTCTCCGTCTGGTGAAGACCTATTTTATGGCTCTCCTGTAGCGAGCTCAGCAACCTGTTTGAATTCCTCTGTTCCTGCATTAAAAACCTTTTTGAATGTTCTCCTGGAGTCGAACTCGATTATTAAGTAGGAATTCGTCCAATACCTACATCGGTGAACCCGAATACCTACAATTGGTGACCAACGACGTGAGGACGGGAGCTCATCAATACCTACATTGGTGACCCCGTTTTTCGTGAACGTTTTTCACGAAAGCAGCGCAGCCGGACCCTGATTTTTTGTGAACGTTTTTCACGAAAGAAGCAGGCTTGGAAGCTACAGCCGTTTCACTCAGCTACCGCAACACTGGGAGCAACAATCGCCCTCATGCTTTATTCTGGTAGAAGCCTCGTTCGCCCTGTGCAACATCGATACGGCGCAGACCACGTACTTGGATACGGTCTCCGTTTTCGACAGCTCTACCGACTTTCGGAGCGTCAGCCTCTTCGACAACCCCACGGCGGAACAGCAAGTATAAAATTCTCACAGTGCGGGTACCACGAGGACTCAATCCTCGCAAACCACGCCTCGCAACCCTCGCAACCCACGAGGACTCACCCCTCACAACCCATGAGGACTCGCCCCTCGCAATCCACGAGGATTCGCTCCTCGCAACCCACGAGGACTCGCCCCTTGCAAACCACGAGGACCCATCCCTCGCAAACCACAAGGACTCAGTCCTCGCAAACCACCCCTCGCAACCCACGAGGCCTCACCCCTCGCAACCCACGAGGACTCGCCCCTCGCAATCCACGAGGATTCGCCCCTCGCAACCCACAACGACCCACCCCTCGCAAACCACGAGGATTCCTCCCTTGCAAACCACGAGGATTCCTCCCTCACGAACCACGAGGACCCATCCCTCGCAAACCACGAAGATTCGCCCCTCGCAAACCACGAGGACCCATCCCCCGCTGACACCGCACCAGCCCGTCAGCCTGCTGGTCTGTTTCTTCTACCACGCTTTTCGGCGCGAAGGCAAAGCGTTGCCGCCCTCCCGGCAGTTTTTCCCCTAAACCAACAACAACTAGAAGCGTTGCCGCCCTCCCGGCAGTTTTTCCCCTAAACCAATAACAACTAGAAGCGTTGCCGCCCTCCCGGCAGTTTTTCCCCTAAACCAATAACAACTAGAAGCGTTGCCGCCCTCCCGGCAGTTTTTCCCCGAAATCAACAACAACTAGAAACATTGCCACCCTCTCTACAGAGTTCCCCTCAACGAAAGCAAACATTCACTGACGCTGCGATCATCGAGGACGGGTCCAACAGGCATCCCGCGGCCGCGATCGGCCACGCGAAAATTTCTGTCATCACCGATCACTGATCAACGCAGCAACGGTTCACTCTCTTCTGTGTTACCATAGTAGCACTATGGCACGCACCATTCCGTGCATTCCCGACTGCCGAAGAGTTCGCTCGCCTGTCGGCGAGTTCACCGACCTGCCAAGACCCACGTTTATTTCCTCCTGGATCGCCCGTTCAGCGTTCCTGCAGATTTCGTCAGACTGGGTACCTTCTTCCAACAATGACAGAGCCATGGTCCGCGTCTGCCCAACCTGCCAGTCACTATGACGCGGCCAGCTGTTTCGCCCCGGCGCCCGCTTCGAACCACGGGCTGCAGAGGTCACACGCTTCCACGGTCCTTCACAGGGCTGAATACATTTTATTCACCCTTACACACATTGGGATCCGCTCAAGACCCCATCTACCGGACCACATATTTGGACCTCGCCCGCCAAGTCGGGACAGCACGATCGCCGAGACCACCGACCACCCATCGTCGTTACGCCAACTCAAGTACGACCGCCCGCCAGACCGCCAGCCACCCAACAGTCTCCGTCTCGAGACTACAGGAGTCGTTCGGACAGGCTCGTCAGACCACCTCATCGTTTGACGCCGTCCGTTAAAGTGAATTCTGGGGGGGCGCATGTAGCGGTACCACCGAGTGTCCCTTACTTACCGGACATAATTCTCTTTAACGCGATGACGCGGGTAAACGCGATGACGTGGGCAAACGCGATGACATCATGTCGCACATCACATGACCGTTCCAAGCGCAGGAAAACGCGGTGACGTCATGACGCAATCCACGGGACTGCCTGGTCAGTCCTCGTGGCGTCTCCGTCTGGTGAAGACCTATTTTATGGCTCTCCTGTAGCGAGCTCAGCAACCTGTTTGAATTCCTCTGTTCCTGCATTAAAAACCTTTTTGAATGTTCTCCTGGAGTCAAACTCGATTATTAAGTAGGAATTTGTCCAATATCTACATCGGTGAACCCGAATACCTACACTATTGTACAATTTTAGTAGCCTTCAACTGGCCTGACAGTATAATGAAGCATTCTATATTATTTGTGTATTAATGTTCCACAATAATTTGACATATTAACTGCCAAATCTACTAACACCCCCAGATCTGTCTGTTTCATCTTCAACAATTTCAAGATAATCCATAATATACTTGTCCAACAGTGTTTAAACCTGTCTCTCTTTGTATTCCCAGTAATTGTATTTATCTATTATTTGGAGGAGAGATAGATAGTGTTAAGCATGTAACAATGCCAGTGACTGGTGGGTGATAAGTAGCCATATTAGTACTTTTATCAGTCAAAAGCTAACATGCTATTTTGTTTAATCGACAGTTCAACTGACAGCAGCCCATTTTCCCCTCACAGAAATCTGTCAGCAATCTCAGCCTAACATTATCACAGAAACAGCACGTGGTTCTGAACGATCATATGACGCTGGCTGAAGATAAAGTACACCTGATATTGTCTGGTGAAGTTGTTTATGCTGACAGGAGTTGCACCTCACATACCATTGCACCTGAGCAATGGACAGTACAAATACTTCAAAAGCTGTAAGATTCATATCATAAGTGTGACTTTAAACAATTCTTCAATATTCTTTTTACACATTAAAATATTGAAGAACTATATTCTTGCAAGGAAGAACTGAGAGACACGAGCAAGTCTACAGATATCTCCCTTATGATTACAGAACAACTAAAATATACAGAAGATAAATGATTTTAAAACAGTACTGCGACCCTGCCAAATGTTTTAATACATAACGTTTTGGTTTCCTTAAGAATTTTCTGGTATATTTTCCAGCCATGATATAGGAGGCATTACAGAACACATAGTGGCACTGACAAAACATTGGTGTACACAAAGATCATTTTCTACAATTACATAGGATTACATGATATACAGCACTAAACAGGCCATTCAGCCCAACCAGTCCATGCCGGCATTTATGCTCCACTCGAGCCGCCTCCCGTCTTTCCTCATCTAACTCTATCAGCATAACCCTCTATTCCCTTCTCCCTCATACGCTTATCTAGCTTGTAGAACAAATTTATTGTCAGGCAGTGCCTACATTCAAAACTAATGTTTTTTCAACATTTTATTGATTTTTACACATACACCTTCAAAAAAAATTGAAACCATTAACACTATCTACTGAAATATTTTATTTTTGCATATGAAATTACATGTACAGAAATGTTCTGTCTGCTAAATTCAATGTATTTTTGGCAAAAAATTCAATAATTACTTAAGAGAATGTTGAGTATTTTTTGGAAAGATCTTATTGAATGGTGGAGCAGGCTCGAGGGGCCGATTGGCCGACTCCTGCTCCTATTTCTTATGTTCTTATGTTCTTATTATAATAAAATTTGTACTGCTAGTCAACCTCACTGCAACCCAAGTCTGGCCTGCACCAAACCGAGAGATTGCACAAAGGGCAGTGAGCTCGGTGTTTGGGGCACTTCGCACGGGGCACATCGTCCCAAACTCAGCTCAGCACCAACATTTCTAAACCACTTCCTGGTCTCAGATTCAATAAAGGAGCTTTTATAGAATGATAGAAATTGCAGCGCAGGAGGAGGAAATTTAGCTCCCGGTGCTTGTGCCGGTGCTGGCGCCCTCTCCTGTAACCCCATTCCCTCCAGATCCTTTTATATTCCCCCTTTTTCCAATATTTACCCCATTCCCTTTTAAATGATGTTCTAGTCTCTGTCTCAGTAGCCACTTGTGGTGAAGCATTCCATGGTCCCCGAGCACTCAGTTCAAAAACCTTCCATCTCCCTTCCCCCTTGATTGTTTAAATGAGAATCCTTGGTCTCTGTCCCTTTGTTCCCCATTCACCCACCATTGGAAACAATCTTTCACCAATTACCCACAGTAACGTCCCCAGGTTTCACTCACCAATTTACTGGTTGCTCTTCTTCCACTGCCTCTCCCACTCATCACATTGCTACTGTTGCTGCTCACGGCTCCCCATTCCCCAGTCTTCCCCTCATCGCAACATCCCCCCCCCCCCCCTCCCGAGCCACAATCCCCTTGTTGAATATTTACTTTAGTTTGTGTCGGTATTTACAGTAGAAGAAGAAATCCCAAGGAAACTAATATTGAATCGGGGACAGGGACTCAATAAAATTAACATAAGTAAAATAACAGTAATGAAGAAAACTAGGGATGAGGGACTTCAGTTACGTGGATAGACTGGGGAAGCTGGGGTTGTTCTTAGAGCATAGAAGGTTGAGAGGAGATTTGATAGAGGTGTTCAAAATCATGAGGGGTCTGGACAGAGTAGATAGAGAGAAACTGTTCCCATTGGCAGAAGGGTCGAGAACCAGAGGACACAGATTTAAGGCAATTGGCAGAAGAACCAAAGGCAACATGAGGAAAAACTTTTTCACTCAGCAAGTGGTTAGGATCTGGAATGCACTGCCTGAAAGGGTGGTGGAGGCAGATTCAATCGTGGCTTTCAAAAGGGAGTTGGATATGTACCTGAAAAAAAAAAGTTTGCAGAGCTATGGGGAAAGGGTGGGGAGTGAAACTAGCTGAAGTGCTCTTGCAGAGAGCCGGCACGGGCTCGACGGGCCGAATGGCCTCCTTCTATGCTGTAACCAATCTATGATTCTATGTTGAAAATACTCAACAGGTAAGGCAGCATCTGTGGAAAAATAGAGTTAACGTTTCAGGTGGATGACCTTTCATCAGCTGCTGTCTGTACCCAATCCTCACCTACAGAGGTGATCAAATATTGCTCCAAACTGCAGTGGCGACAGGTTGAAATGAAGGTCACCCCATTTGGTCGGTGTCTTTATTATTGGAACAGGGGAGTAGTTAGGACCCGGTGAGTTGCTAGCCGAGATGCTCCCAATCTGATTGGCTGCACGGTTTCGGACCCTTGTCTTTTACTCAAAGGCGATTGGTTACTTCACACTGATAGAGCTACGGGTCGGCGAGAGGGTGGCAAGTCGTGTTGAGATTTTT
This sequence comes from Somniosus microcephalus, assembly GCF_052327205.1. NCBI lineage: Eukaryota > Metazoa > Chordata > Chondrichthyes > Squaliformes > Somniosidae > Somniosus > Somniosus microcephalus. The sequence continues at coordinate 47,655,907 of NC_140992.1, read as the reverse complement.
TTAAGTGGGGGGGGTGATTCGAAAAGTAAGCGGCGGTGTTCCGGGCAATTCAGTTCTCAGTTTTAGACAATAATCAGCCGCCGACGCACATAACGTCATAACACAGAGCGATTTGATTTCAAATATTTTGAATTTGGCGATTCCGACCCGGCCCCCCCCCCCCCAAACAAGTTAAGTATGGCGGCGGCGCTGCTGAGTGAGAGGGGGCTGCCCTGGCTGAGGAGAAGCCTGAAACAGTGAGTGTTCAGAGCGGGGAAATAAGGTGTTATAACCACAGCTTTGGGAGTGGGGAATGGTTCCAGGTCAGGTTCTCGTTCTAGGTTCCAGGTTCCAAGGTCCAGGTACTAGGTTCCAAGGTCCAGGTACTAGGCTCCAAGGTCCAGGTACCAGGCTCCAAGGTCCAGACACCAGCCTCCAAGGTCCAGACGCTAGGCTCCAAGGTCCAGGTGCCAGGCGCCAAGGTGCCAGCCTCCAAGATCCAGGTGCCAGGCTCCAAGGTGGCAGCCTCCAAGGTCCAGACCAGGCTCCAAGGAGCCAGCCTCCAGGTGCTAGGCTCCAAGGTCCAGGCACCAGGCTCCAAGGTGCCAGCCTCCAAGATCCAGGTGCCAGGCTCCAAGGTGCCAGCCTCCAAGATCCAGGTGCCAGGCTCCAAGGTGCCAGGCTCCAAGGTGCCAGGCTCCAAGGTCCAGGCGCCAGGCTCCAAGATCCAGACACCAGGCTCCAAGGTGCCAGGCTCCAAGGTCCAGGTGCCAAGGTGCCAGCCTCCAAGATCCAGACACCAGGCTCCAAGGTGCCAGCCTCCACGAGCCAGGTTCCAAGGTTCAGGTGCTAGGTTCCAAGGCGCCAGGCTCCAAGGTTCAGGTGCTAGGCTCCAAGGCGCCAGGCTCCAAGGTGCAGGTGCTAGGATCCAAGGCGCCAGGCTCCAAGGTTCAGGTGCTAGGCTCCAAAACACCAGGCTCCAAGGTGCAGGTACTAGGATCCAAGGGCCAGGCTCCAAGTACCAGGCTCCAGGTTTGCCATTTGCAAGCAGTTGCCCTGCAACTACCGGTTTCACACCATGTCCTTCGCATGCATTTACACTTGGGTTCTGATTTACATGGAAGGTGCAGTTCTAGTGCAAATGCAATGAATCCAACCGGACTAGAGGAACAGGACTCTCTGGAGGAGAGGGTCTCACTCCACTTTGCTTCAGAATCAGTTGGGGCCTGATTTATATCTCACAGGTTTAGCATTGGTGATAAGTCAAAAAGGCTTTCCACAGCGCTGAAGTTGTAGTGTGAACTCATTGTGGAGCAAATGGAAAGTGCCAAGTGGCACTGCCTGCACTTTGAATGCCCCCGGTGCGTGCAGGACTTGCTCACTGGCCTCTGACTGCCTATGAAACTTCAACTGTTGGAAAACTGTCAGTAAGACATGCTAGCACAGATGCAATGGACAGAATGGCCTCCTTCTGTGCAATAAACTTCTATGAAGATAACCGACTGTTCTCCAAGAGTGCATTAGTACCTCTACTACAATATTAGAATGAAAGTTTAAAAGTCGGCTTTACACCAGTTGGAGTGTAATATAGGGAATGTGAGGTTAGTCACTTTGGTTGGAAGAATAGAAAAACAGAATATTTTTTAAATGGTGAGAAACTATTAAAAGTTGTTGTTCAGAAAGATTTAGGTGTCCTGGTACAAGAAACACAGAGAGCATGCAGTTACAGCAAGCAATTAGGAAGGCAGATGGCATGTTGGCCTTTATTGCAAGGGGGTTGGAGTATAAGAGTAAGGAAGTCTTGCTGCAGTTGTACAGGGCTTTGGTGAGATCACACCTGGAGGACTGTGCACAGTCTTGGTCTCCTTATCTGAGGAAGGATATATTTGCCTTGGAGACGGTGCAGTGAAGGTTCACTAGATTGATTCCTGGGATGAGAGGGTTGTCCTATGAGGAGAGATTGAGTAGATTGGGCCTATACTCTCTGGAGTTTAGAAGAATGCGAGATGATCTCATTGAAACATACAAGATTCTGAGGGGGATTGATAGGGTAGATGCTGAGAGATTGTTTCTCCTGGCTGGAGTGTCTAGAATAGGATAAGGGGTTGGCCCTTTAAGATTGAGATGAGGAGGAATTTCTTCACTGAGGGTTGTGAATCTTTGGAATTCTCTGCCGCAAAAGGCTGTAGATGTTCGGTTGTTGAATATATTCAAGGCTGAGATAGATAGATTTTTGGAATCAAGGGCTATGGAGATCGGGCGGGAAAGTGGAGTTGAAGTTGAAGATCAGCCATGATCTTATTGACTAGCGGAGCAGGCTCGAGGGCCTAATCCTGCTCCTAATTCTTATATTCTTAAGTATACAGTGGTGGGTATTCGGCCCACTTCTCTTTTTGATATATATTAATGACCTGGACTTGGGTATACAGAAGAGGAGGACCCGGCAGGTAGTGCAGGAGTACCCGGAGTGCATCGTGCTCTCCAACCAGTATTCTGTTCTGAGTACTGGTGAGGGCGATGGTTCCTCTGGGGAGTGCAGCCAGAGTCAAATCCACGGCACCACGGGTGGCTCAGCTGCACAGGGGGGGAGGAAAAAGAGTGGAAGAGCAATAGTGGTAGGGGATTCGATAGTTGGGGAGCAGACAGGCGTTTCTGCGGCCGTAGACGTGACTCCAGGATGGTATTTTGCCTCCATGGTGCCAGGGTCAAGGATGTCACTGAGTGGCTGCAGGACACTCTGAGGGGGAAGGGTGAACAGCCAGAGGTCGTGGTCCATATCAGTACCAATGACCTAGGCAGAGAGAGGGATGAGGTCCTGCAGGCAGAGTTTAGGGAGCTAGGAGAGAGATTAAAAAGGAGGACCTCAAAGGTAGTAATCTCCAGATTACACCCGGTGCCACGTGCTAGTGAGTACAGGAATAGGAGGATAGAACAGATGAATGCGTGGCTGGAGAGATAGTGCAGGAGGGAGGGCTTTAGATTCCTGAGGCATTGGGACCATTTCTGGGGAAGGTGGGACCTGTACAGGCCGGACAGGTTACACATCAACAGAGCCGGGACCAATATTCTTGCGGGGAGGTTTGTTAGTGCTGTTGGGGAGGGTTTAAACTAACTTGGCAGGGGGATGGGCACCAGCATATAGGAGTAGAAAAGAGGAATAAAGTGCATAAAAGAGTGAGTGTGTTGGATAGTACTAGAGAAGATAGTACTAGTGGCAGTAGTAGTAACATATTAGATAGGAGCAGACTAAGAAAGACTCCGAAAAATTCAAAAATGGGTTTAGAATGCATGTACGTAAACGCACAAAGTGTGTGAATAAGGTTGGTGAGCTACAAGCACAATTCACTGTGTGGCAATATGATGTTGTGGCAATAATGGAAACGTGGCTTAGAAATGGTGAGGACTGGGCACTTAATATTCAAGGGTACAAGGTGTTCAGCAAAGATAGGGAAGGAAAAAAAGGAGTTGGGGTGGCAGTGCTGATTAAAGAAGACATTGTAGTGTTGGAAAGGGAGGATGTTCATGAGGGGACAAGGACAGAATCCATTTGGTTAGAGTTGAGGAGCTAAAAGGGTATGATCGCACTATTGGGGGTATTCTATAGGCCTCCAAATAGTGGGAGGGAGGTAGAGGAGCAAATCTGCAGGGAAATCACCAGAGATATGCAAGAGCTATAGAGTGGTGATATTGGGGGACTTTAATTACCCAAATATCGATTGGGATAATGCTCGGGTAAAGGGAAAGGAGGGGGAGGAATTTCTGAAATGTGTTCAGGAGAATTTCTTTGACCAGTATGTTCTTGGCCCAACTAGGAAGGAGGCATTGCTGGATCTGGTGCTGGGGAATGAGGTGGGTCAGGTCAACCAAGTGTCTGTGGGAGAACACTTGGGTACAAGTGATCATCGTATCATAAGATTTAGATTAGCAATGGAGAGGAGCAAGGAGCAATCTAGAGTGGAACTTCTAAACTGGAATAGGGCTAACTTCAATGGGATGCGAAAGGATCTAGCCAGGGTAAAATGGAACCAAAGACTGACAGGAAAAACTGTAACGGAACAACATTCTTTAAGGAGGAGATGTTCCAAGTACAGGCTAGGTACATTCCAACAAGAGGGAAGGGTAAGGGAACCAAAGCAAGGGCTCCTTGGATGATGCATCAAAAAAAGAGGGTGTATGATGCATGCCAGGTGAATTCTTCAAGGGAGAACCAGACCAAATACAATAAGTTGAGAGGGGATGTGAAGATGAAAATAAGATTGGCAAAGAGAGAATATGAGAGTAGAATGGCAGTTAACATAAAAGGGAACCCAAAAATCTTCTACTGGCATGTAAACAGTAAGCAGGTAGTAAGAGGCGGGGTGGGACCTAATAGAGACAAAGAAGGTGATATATGCTTCGAGGCACGGGGCAAGGCTAGAATACTCGGTGTTTACTAAGGAGGTGGATGCTGACAAAATATTGGTAGAAGTGGAAAAAGTAGAAGCAATGGAAGGGGTGAAAATTGATAGACAGGATGTATTAGAAAGGCTGGGTATGCTTAGAGTGGACAAGTCGCCTGGTCCAGATGGCTTGCATCCCAGGTTGCTAAGGGAATTGGGGGAGGAGATAGCGGAAGGACTTGCCATAATTTTCCAATCTTCCCTAGATGTGGGGGGGGTGCCTGAGGACTGGAAAGTGGCAAATGTGACACCATTGTTCAAGAAAGGGTGCAAGGACAATCCTAGTAACTACAGGCCGATCCGTTTAACATCAGTGGTGGGTAAAGTTTTAGAAACAATAATCAAGGAAAAAATTAACGGGCATTTGGAGAGGTTTAAGCTAATTAAGGAGAGCCAACACAGGTTTGTAAAAGGAAAATCATCTTTGACAAATCTAATTGAATTTTTTGATGAAGTAACAGGGAGGATCGATGAAGGGAATGCAATGGATGTTGTCTACATGGATTTTAGGAAGGCGTTTGACAAAGTACCACATAGAAGGCTGGTTAACAAAATTGAGGCTCATGGAATAGGTGGGTCAGTGGCAGCTTGGATAAGGAATTGGCTTAAGGACAGAAAACAGCGAGTTGTGGTAAATGGCTGTTTTTCAGACTGGAGGATGGTAGACAGTGGTGTTCCCCATGGGTCAGTGCTGGGCCACTGCTTTTTTTTGATAAATATAAATGACCTGGATATTGGAATACAGAGTAGAATTTCTAAATTTGCCGATGACACCAAACTTGGGGGTGTGGCAAACAGTGAGGATGATACCAATCAACTGTACAATGTGAAGTGATGCATTTTGGTAGGAAGAATGAACAGAGGCAATATAAACTAAATGGTACAATTTTAAAGGGGGTGCAAGAACAGAGAGACCGGGGGGGGGTGGGGGGCGGTGTATGTACCCAAATCTTTGAAGGTGGCAGAACAAGTTGAGAAGGCTGTTAATAAAGCTATGGATCCTATATACTTTTTAAATAGAGGAATAGAGTACAAAAGCAACACAGTTATGCTAAACCTTTATAAAACACTGGTTAGGCCTTAGCTGGAGTATTGTGTTCAATTCTGGGCACCACACTTTAGGAAAGATGTCAAGGCCTTGGTGAGGGTGCAGAAGAGATTTACCAGAATGGTATTAGGGATGAGAGACTTCAGTTATGTGGAGAGACTGGAGAAGCTGGGATTGTTCTCCTTAGAGCAGAGAAGGTTAAGAGGAGATTTGATAGAGGTGTTCAAAATCATGCAGGGCTTTGATAGAGTAAATAAGGAGAAAATGTTTCCAGTGGCAGAAAGGTCAGTAACCAGAGGACATGGATTTAAGGTGATTGGCAAAAGAACCAGAGGTGACATGAGGAAACATTTTTTTACACAGTGAATTGGCGTAATTTGAATGCACTGCCTGTGAAAGGGTGATGGAAACAGGTTCATTAGTAACATTCAAAAGAGAATTGAATAAATACTTGAAGGGAAAAACATTACAGCGCTACAGGGAAAGAGCGGGGGACTGGGATTGATGGGATAGCTCTACCAAAGAGCCGGCACAGGTACGATGGGCCAAATGGTCTCCTTCTGTGCTGTATCATTCTATGATTCCATGACGCTTGACCTATACGGGATTAGCGTTCATGTATAGTAGAATGTGGTAAAACAGTCTTAAAATGCTAATCCTTTGTAGATTGGGAATAATTTAATTTTGTAATCCAACTTTCCCCCTTTTGACACCAAATTGTACCAGAGATATAGGCCTTTTCACTGAAAATAGGTGCCATCTTATTTTGTTTGGGTTGCTTTGCTGGCTTTCTGGAATATCAATACTTTTAAATATAGATAACAAAGATGATGGTAGACAGATTCAAGAAAGCCCATATTTTCTGGGAAGTTTGTTTTAAATTGACTGCTTGTATTTAGATCCTGCTTTCAAATTTGTTTGAACTAGATTTAATATAAAACGTATCAACCTCTCGACATCATTTTTATGCTCTTTAACTAGTTGCTCTGTAAGTAGTACCGTTGCAATCCTGTAACATTTCTAAATCGAGATATCTGGTTTGCATGACCTTTTAAGAAAATGAGTAATATTAGTATTGTTTCTATTTTATTAATTTTTTCCTTTAAACTTCACAGGCAATGGTTTTGTGCGCTGACTTTTGTAAGAAATGCATCAGCAGGTATTATTTTTTTTCTAAATTGTGTTAGTTATCTATACTGGCTTCCCTGATGCCTTGTGCCAATTTGTAACCGTTCTGTAGTTTACATCTGTCCTCCTGATTGGATACACTAATGTGTGAGGGAAACGTCATTTAGTTCAGAACATCGATCTCTGAGGATTGTAAACAAGGGTTTCCATTCGGAGCAATGTCAGTGCATTACAATATAAGTAAATAATTCATGTGTTAAGGAGAGGTGTTGCTGCAGTTGATGGGTGTTTTAATAATGTTTAAATGCTTTATAAGTATTATTACAAACCGTATTGAATAGCTATTGTTACCAGAATATTGAACTGCTTGCAGAAGGAAGTCTCTTTCGGGGCAAACATATTTCTGTTTAAGTAATGCACTGGACCCTTGTGAAAACCTGACCGCCATGGACTCACTTGGCAGGAGTCTACATCCTGTTCATTCCTGCTTGCTGATCTAAAGTTATCCGTCTGCTGGTACCCATAATAGTCTGCTTTTAAAGGAATGCTCCATTTCACAGTTTTTTCACAAAATTTCTATTATTAGACTACATCCCTTTTTTAAAAAAAACTGTAGTGCATATTTTGTCAAATAATGCATTTTTTGTTGCTTAGCTTTCTGATTAGAGTTGCCACTTCTGCAGTTTCTGATGTTGTGGGGATGAGATGGGATGCATCAGTGTCTAACTTGAGCTCTCAATGCTCTTGTGACTCAGTGCAATCAATATAGCATCTATCCACTATTTAAAGATCTCGAGCTTTTGTTTTTACATATCATGTAGCACTGGTGTAACAGCCATGAGATCAGCCAGTGAGTGCCTCCCATCCATTTCATTTCTGGATGGCAGCCCAAATTCTTGAATCAATTGATAAGTTATAGTGTATCAAAAAAGTCGCCCTCTGCATTCTACTAAAAACAAGATAATCTTAGTGAAGGGAGATTCATCGTTTTATTATTCTAAAGTCAGCGTTTGAAAGGTTATTACCAAGGATATTATCATTTTCTTCATAGAAATTGTCTTATAAATTGCAGATGATTATTAATTATGAAGTAAGTTCCGAGGCTGAACTGCATCTTGTCACTTGTCGTCACTCTTGAACACTTGGATACAGGAAAATACCCTTATTAGTCCTTGGTAGCCAAAACTAGAACAGGAAGAAAATTGATCTTTTCCTTAATAGTTTTATATGGATTTGTTTTCTAAACATTTGCTGTATGTTTATGAATAAATACAGCCAATTTGCTTAAATAGATCCTTAATTTGTTTTGCAGGCAGTTCCAGAATCGAGAAAGTTCTTATTGCAAATCGGGGCGAGATTGCCTGCAGGGTAATGCGGACAGCGAAGAAGATGGGTATTCGCTCTGTAGCTGTTTACAGTGAAGCAGACAAAAACGCCATGCATGTCACAATGGTATGTCATGATATTGGAGCACACATGACATGAAGATGTTTCAAACTATATCTTGATTCTTTTTATGGATTGATCCAATGGTGTGGTGTTATGTTTACTCCTCAGAGTGAAGAATGCCAGTGCTGGGAGATAGGGCGGGCCAAAATTCAACTTCAATGGAGGCACAAAACAGGTGGTAGCGAATCGGCCGCCCGTTATACACTCTACATTGAAGTCAATGGATAGTAAAATCGGACAGGGTGTATAATGAACAGCCGATCCACTACTGCCCATTTGCAACCCTGCAGAAGTTGAATTTTACCCCCTGAATTATTTTCTTTTATGCACCACTAATGGCATTAGGCATTCCCAGTTCAGGTATTAAATATTGTATTCCATGGACTAGATTCCTTCTCTGTTCTCCCACCCCCTCAAAAAAATGTCCATTTCCTTTGGATCTTAGTTATACAGAGTCTCTCACCTGGGTGACCTGTCCATTATTGCTTTATCATAAGAAAATAAGAAATAGGAGCAGGAGTAGGCCATTCGTCCCCTCGAGCCTGCTCCGCCATTCAATAAGATCATGGCTGAGCTGATCTTGGCCTCAACTCCACTTTCCTGCCTGTTCCCCATAACCCTTGACTCCCCTGTAGCTCAAACATCTGTATCTCCACCTTGAATATATTCACTGACCCAGCCTCCACAGCACTCTGGGGTAGAGAATTCTAAAGATTCACGGCCCTCTGAGAGAAGAAAGTCCTCCTCGTCTCTGTCTTAAATGGGCGACCCCTTATCCTGAAACTGTGCCCCCATGGGTGTGTGTTATCTCTGGTGGCATGCTAAAGTGTGTAATAGTAACAGAATCATCAGAATGGTCATTTAGAATTCCAGTTGCTCTGTGTGTGTGTACGTTTCTTAATCCTACTACTGGTGTGACTAATAATTGTTTTTAGTTCTACGTAAATCTGTTTTCTTCACTTAAACAAACACTGAAGAAGCTGAATAATTCAGTGACTATTAGAAACTCTTGTGGCATTAGATCTAGTTTTTAACCATGTCAGCCATCGCCTTGTATGTTTGTCTTAGCTTTGTGCTTTGTGTAAAGGCGATGGCTAGTGTGTGGTGGACCCCAATAGGTACACATATTGGAGGTTATTATTTCCTAATCCTAAAATATGGTTCTTTTTGTAAGATGTGATGCTTTTTCATTTGAGACGCGCAAACCTGTGAAGAAATCAAAATCTTAGAAAGCTGCAGTAGAAGTAATTTGCTTTACGATCAAATTGTTTTTATTTGCTGTATAGAAAATTGGAAGGTTGGAATTGATCCCTGTGTTTACAAGAGTTAGCTCACGTTAATTAACCGTATGTCATTTCTACGTTAATGCTTCTGTTTTTAAAAAAAAAACAGTTGCAACTACCTTTGCCAGAATAATTTGCCACCAAGAGCCAAGTGATGACACAGAAATTGTTGCTTTAATGTGTTTGGCCAAGTAAAAAACAATAGTAACTATTAGATTCAAATGTACCAAAGTTTTTTTCGTTGTGTACTGAGCCTTTATTATTCATCAGGCTGACGAAGCTTACCACATCGGACCAGCAGCCTCCCAGCAGAGCTACCTAAATATGGAAAAGATCATCCAGGTAGCCAAAACAGCAGCAGCACAGGTAATTTTGTTGAATAACTTTGTGATTCTAGTTCTGGTTAAAACTGAGAGTGCATGTGTGGAATTCACTCTTGCCTTGCTTTGAGCTGCATTAATAATGTTAGAAACACCCACCTGATCAGTTTGCCTCAAAGTCTGAGTGGCTCCCCATGCAGTGACCGTGCAGGACAGAGACCCCATCAATTGAAAAAATAGATCCTGAAGCCTCGTCATTATGTGAACCATGAGTCTTTGTATTATAGTACATATGGTTTATTCTATACCTCAAAAATGGCTTTTGATAATCTTTCTGTGTGATAAACTCAAATTCATGCACTATAAATAGTATATTTCACAGACACCACTGGGTTTATTCCACTTGCAAAAAGGACTCAAAAACTCACATACATTTGCAGTACTGATGAATTACAGATAGTGTTTTTGGTGTTTGTTTTACATGACTTTTCTGTTTACCTTCTTGTGTACTTAAAAGCATTACTCACTTTTTTACAAGTTTATTCATTTAAATACAGTATTGAATCCTAACACTGTTTTGCTGTTGTGATCTGACTTCTTTGTTTTGTGGATTATCTCTGGTAGGCCATCCACCCAGGCTACGGATTCCTCTCAGAAAACACAGAGTTTGCAGAATGGTGTAAAAAGGAGGGCATCATTTTTATTGGACCTCCTTCCTCAGCCATTAGAGATATGGGCATCAAAAGGTAATGGATTGATCTGTGGTTAGCATCTATTGTAAAAGGAATGAAATATAAACAGTCACACGTAGAGAGGTAGTGGCGGTGCAGATTCAATAAATATTTGTCAGTGCAGATTCAATAAATATTTGTCAATGATCAGCAACAATTTCTATGGCACTGCCCAATGACCTTGCAGTTATTTGTGTTGCTACGATACGCCGTGCCATAGAGTGATGGCACACGTGTACTTGCTTCACACAGCGATTCCACAAAATGGAGAAAAGCGGAGGATGACATTCTCCTGTGCTGTTGTGCATCTTCTAGTGACTAGTTCAGCAAGGTGTGCAAAGGTATCTGACTGACTGGTTCAGATGCCTGTGCTTTGTTAGAACATTTGTTTAACATAGTTTGACATGAGAATAATTTGTGATTTAATTTTATTTTCTGGATGAATAAGTAGTGACTTCTGTTGCATTGTCCTTTTGTAGCAGGAGAAATGAATGCAGCACGGGCAGATAGACATTGAACCCTACCCAGGTCTGTTTTGATGTGATGTTATTCAAAAACTAACAAAATTCTATTTAAAAAAAAAAAAAAAAACTGGTAACTTGCAATGCCACGCAAGGGTAATCAACTTCCCATTTCAGGCCATTTAACTATATTTTTTGAGATGATGAAGATGAGCTATGTGTGTGCTGCGGAATTAAACTCTTCCATTTTCAGCACTGTGCACAGCCAGGCCAGTTGAGAGCACAGGTAGATAGGGAATGAAGCTCACTTTGTTGTGTCTGAATGATCGAATATATTCCCTGTCTAGAAGAGCGCCACCTACTGCACTAGTTTTTAATATTCCAAATGAGCAATCCATTTGGCCACTCTGATGGAGATTAGCAACTTCATCGCAATTTGAGCAGCTTTGTGCTGTGGGCGCACAGTCACTTGGTGCCCAAAGTAATTTTGCCTGGAACCCTTGCAGTCATTCTTATCAGTCTAGGTTGGATTCAGATCGAGGTCATAGAACTGAACTGAAAGGTTGAAGAACTAGGTGGGCACAGAGGATTAGATGCTGAATTTTAATTTCAGGATCCTGGCTCTAAATCCAGTTCAGACTGTACCTAATTTGGCAGTCTCCGAAAGGTCCCGGGGTACGTTGGCATGGGAGATGGGGAAAAAAAGGTCCCACTGATGTAGTATGGGTGTTCTTCTGAGATTGGGACTGAGGGATGATGTTGGGGCAGAATAGGAGCTTTTTGACTTTACCGTGAACCGAAAGTGCTCGATGCTGATATTGAGTGCCTGAAATGAGAAGCGTTCCATTCTCCAGCACCTGGATGAGCACAAAAAATTAACAAAACAAAGCAAGAGACGAAAGGACGATTTGAGCAGGGGCTTTCACACTGCTCTACGGTTGTTTAAGATTACAGCCGTATTAAAAGACATTGGGAAATCTGTAAATTAAATGTAATGTTTAAAATAATTTGCCTTTCTAAAAAATTTTATTCAGTACATCGAAGGCCATAATGTCAGCTGCTGGAGTGCCAATAGTTGAAGGTTACCATGGCGATGAACAATCTGATCAACAGTTAATGGAGGAGGCCAGTAGAATTGGTTATCCTGTGATGATAAAAGCGGTTCGGGGTGGAGGTGGCAAGGTAAGACATTCTCAACTTGCATTAATAAAATAGGCTAGGTAGTATTTTAGCTTTCATAACTTGCCTACATAGAATGCAGATGCTGAATGTGCAATAAATTCACATGCTATGTGCTAGAATTGCAAATGCAAAGTTACTGTTGAGAATAACTTTTGTATATGAGAAAAACTATTTTGATCAACTTTAACGTAATGTTATTGTTCCCTTCTGTGCAGTTTCCCATTCAGCATAAACCATATTGCAATTCTTTAGGGAGAAATTGGATTGGATATAAAAGGACATAACGGGGTAGAAATTAATATGCGTTGCGCCTGTTTTTCAGGTGTAAAACAAGTGCAACAATGACTAATTTAGCAGTGTGATAGTCCGCACCATATCTGCACGTGTATTCGGGCCACTGCTAAGTTCATCAGGGCCATTTTTCAGCTCCTTGCATATGTTAATGAGAGGCTTACTGCCTGTTTTAGGATCCCCTCTGCTAAATTGGTTTGCCCAGACCAGGCTCAGATTTTCCTGTTGCTGAAGCAGCTCAGCAAAGTGGCTGCCACCAAAAGGGAAGTTTAAAAAAAAAAATTAAAAAAATGTTTTCAGCTTGCTGTGGAGCTAGGAGAGGCAGGAGTGCTGCTGCCAGACTGCGAACCCCCCCACCCCCCGTTGTCAAACGGGTGAGCTGTCTCTCGAGGCACAAGAAGTGCCAGCAGCTCACTCGAGTCCTGAGCCCCAATTTCCGGTGAGCCTCGGGCCTCCCGTTTGGGGTGTAGACTGTCTGCGCGCCATTGCAACCGATAACCAGTTTCCACGCCAGAGTCGCTAAGTACTCTGAGGCCCTTTTTCGTTACCAGTTTATTCCATGCTTTTAAAAATTGAAGCCAGTAACAATTAACTTTTTCTTTTAATTTTGAAATGTAATTATCTTTGGCCCACTGGTCACTCACTTCTCCCTTATAACAAACATTATCAGTTATTACTTCTCCTTATGATATTAGAAGTTTATGGACTTATGGTTCCTTCTGTCTCTCCTCCATGAACATTCACTTGTCATCTCAGTTATTTAGTTATTTCATCAGATTTTAATCATTTGGATTTATGGACTCCAAACTGGGCTCATACATACCATTTATGTTTGGAAAGCACAGCTACTTTCTGCTTTGTGCATGTGTACTGTGTTCCAGTTTGCAGCAGTTCCTATTGTTGCAGGTACAATAGCTGATGTCAGCCAGGTTGATGTCAATCAGATGCAGGAACAAGTAAAAGAAAGACATTATCCCATTGTTTTATGCGCCACTGTACAAGTTGGTACTAGAATATTCCTTCCATTATGCAAATGTTTGCAGAGCCCTAAATTATATTTCTTTTGGAAAATCTCAACAATTAATCATTTCCTATGGTGCAAAGACACAAGAGAAATGGGTGCCTAAACAGCAGATAGCTAAATGAATGGTTGTGTACATCTAATACTGTTACCATCTTGGGAAGAAGCCCAAGGAACAGATGAAGGGTCATGCCACCCATTCCACAGCAGTTTCATGAGTATTTCTGAGGCATGTTTCTATTGATAGCTGCCTGGAATTTCCTCGAGGCTTCCTCGGTGGGAAACCTGAAGAACCCCTGGAGAAACAGTATAAATGGCTCAACATAACCATTTTTGCCATTTCTTCAGAGGTTCCACCTATCCCCGCTGAGGTTGTAACCAGAGGGCTAGGACAACCCTGCAGATGTGGCCAGCATATGCAAGGCTGGTACATGTCACCAGTCTCACATATTTACTAACCAGCATTGTTTAGGTTGAATGGCAGCATGTGATGACTTTGGCAGATCATTCTTGACAGCTGGTGGTGTGGTTCCTACTCCGCATCCTGTTAAGTCTGTGGGTTGTATTATAAATAATCACAGACTCCACGGTTAACAAAATAAAACACGTCTTTACTATTCAGAGGCTCGGGCGATTCTGCCCTAGTTAACGTATCACAACCCTTATATACTGGTGTGGTCACTATCGGTATTACAGTATACATGAGCCAATAAATAGTGCCACCCTAAAGTAGTGCTCTTAAAGGCGAACGGTTACATTCTATAGTTCCCTTAAAGGTAAACGGTTACATACACAACACTCCTCCCTTCCTAGCTTATTACTTACAGAATCCCGTTAAACATACAATCTTCAACTTTATATAAACAGTTTGCAGATATACTCTCAATGGAGTCAACGTCATATAACAATTTACAGTTATACTCTCGATGGAGTCAACGTCATATAACTTCATGTTTAACATAACATTAATAACATATATAACTTCATGTCAAAACAGATCACAGATTCAGTCTCTGTAAGAACAGTTGCAACATACTCTTAGTGGGAACAGTTTACAGGTTCAGTCTCTGGGAACAGTTCGTAAATTCAGTCTCTGATCTTAATTCGTTCCAGACAGCATCTTTTCGTAGTGTTCGGCCGGAGGTAGTAGAAGTAACAATATTTTAAACAATTATTATTTTCGGCCTCTTCTTTTTCTTTTCTGCCTTTTTACAACTCTTGTTGTTCCCATCTTCTCGGCGGACAGCTGTAATGCTACCAACTCTCTATGTTCTTTAGACCTTAAGTGCTTCCTCCGGATTTCTGCACTTTGGGAGTTTCCATCACAATTTGGGCATACCACATCCTCGTAGTATTCAATATCACTCAACAGGTCGAGAGGCCCTTCTACTTCTTCCTTACCCAACTGGACGCTATCCGACTGCTGTTCCTTCTCTATCTCTCTTACTTCCCGTAGTAGAGCCACCTTCTTCCGATGTTCCGTAGACTTTTGGTGCTCCTCCATGATTTCTGCACTTTGGGGGTCGAAGTTACAAGCTGGGCAGGACAGGACATCGTAATATTCGGAGTCGTCCGACAGGTCATGGTAATATTCGGTGTCGTCCTGAGCTAGGCCAGCGAGAGGGTCTTCTATTTCCTCCATATCCAGCTGGACGTCAGCCAGCTTTTGTTCCAAATCCAGACATCTTTCCTGAAGAGACTTCTTCATGTGTTCCGCTTCATCTAGCTTTTTCTGGGCTTTCAGCAAGTTGTTTACTAATGACCTCATTTGTGATTTTAATACTTCAACTTCCTTCAATAATTTAACGAGTTCTTGGACATCCTGCCTTTCATGTTCTGCCATGTCTTCCACCACTAATTTTTCATCTATGGATGGAATCTTTACCGATGAGTCAGCCTTGGCCTGAAGCTCATCAAACATTTCCTGCAGCCTTTGGACTTCTTGCTCATGGGCAACCTTCAGTTGCTCATATGCTTTCACCAACACTAGCTTTTCGGAGGTTGCCAAGTCAACCCCTTCCAGGATTGTAGACTGGGCCTGTTCATACTGTTCTTTCAACTCGTTACACTCTGCTTGCAACAAGTCGTAGAGATGAACTGGAATAAAATCCTGGCTTCCTGAAGATTCCTCTGCAATTGGTGTTTTTGCAAATTCCTGTTGGAGTTCAGCCAAGGCTGCTATGCTATCTGCCTCTCGAAGTCTCACTGCCATCAATTCTTCTTTATTCTTGCAGTCTATCTCAGCCATCTCCCGTTTACTCTCTTCTAACTGAGTGAGTAGCCCCTTATTCTGGGCTGAGAGATATTGCACCTTCTCCTGTAGACCATAGCACTCCTTCTCTGCTCGCCATAGCTGATTTCTGCTGATTTGGTTCTGTGTTTCAAGTTCCAACATCCTTTGCTTAGCTTCTTTCAGTTTCGCCTCAATAATCCCCTCTCGTAACATGTCCACATTATTCACATCAGGTAAAGAAGCATTTCTCTTTTCCATGTCCAAGATTTGTTTCTGCATCTCCTTAAGAGCACACTGTGATTCAACTTCTCTTAACTTTGCCTGCACTAGCTCCGTCTCTAATTGCAGAACAAAACCCTCAGTGTAGCGTGATTTGCCCTTCTGCTGTATCTCTAGATCATGCAAATATTCTAACTCCTGAACATCATCAGGGAGATGTGATCGGTAATTGGTCACGATGGCTCTATGGTCGCTCTCTGCTTGAGCCAGTAGGTTCTGTTGTCTTTCCAGACTCTCCCATTCGGTGTCATAGAACTTTTTCATTGTTTTCATCTCTTGTACGAGGCGGTAACTTAATTGTTCTAATTGTTGTTGTACTTTGAAATAGCGTTGAGTTCGAGCCCGGTGTTCCTCCGTAATGCATATGTCTGTAGCTTGAACAGACTCAGAATTCTCTGTCTTTATGCACGCCATCGATTTTCCAACCTTAGTCCGTGAGTTAATGTTAACCTTGTTTTTCATACATAAGCTGGACTTATCGTCTTCCGGCTCGGAGTCTGAGCTGCTTGTCTACACCGAGTCCTCACTCGTCATTGCTTGTCGGTAGTGCCATTCCATGTCTATTTTCTTGATCCACTCCCGTCCTAGAAGTGGTGGTCCTCCCTCAGGTAGTACGTACAAATTCATTCTTGGGTGTACTTTACCCCTATCTCTCACCTTGACTCTTATTTTCCCCATGGGGTATACGCTATGCCCCGTGTATGTCTGTAATACGAACTTGGTATTTCTTAAGGGTATGTGAGAGAATAGTCGGTGGTAGTCCTTTTGGTTGATGACTGATACAGCTGATCCCGTGTCCAGCTCCATTCGTACTTGGACTCCAGCTATTTTTAGTGTGACCCAGATCGTCTGTAGATCAGTTACTTTACCCACATTGTGGATTCTCAGACTATCCAACTCCTGGCTGTTTGGGTCTGAGTCTGAATTTTGTTCGTCTGAACTCTTTTCAGCCACCTGATGCACCTTGTTGTACTTTTCTTGTGGTGGTGGCTTCCTTTGTTTGTTGGTCTTCTTTCCGGACCTGCATACCTTCACGATGTGACCCAGTTTGCCACATTTCCTGCACTCTTGATTCTTAAACCAGCACTGATTCTGGTCGTGCGTTGTCTTTCCACAACGGTAGCATTTGGAAATGCTTGCAGTCATTTGGTCCACCCCGAGTGCCGCCGCCTTTAGCTGCATTTCCGCCGTTCCTTTCGCTGCGGCTTTGTGCGATGAAGCTATGAGGACAGCCCTGTCCAGTGTGAGGTCGTTTTCCTCCAGAAGTCGCTTCTGCGTTCCTTCTTTGGCCAAGCCGCATACGAACTTGTCCCGCAGCGCCTCTGTCAAATTCCCTCCAAACTGGCAGTATTTCGCTAGCTTACGCAGTTCGACTAAGTATTCCGCATTGCTTTCATCTTGCCTCTGGGTTCTGGCGTAAAATTTAAATCGTTCAGCCAGCATCAACGGTGTGGGGTTCAAGTGATCCTTCAGCACTGCTACGATCTCTTCGAAGGTCTGGTCCACTGGTTTAACTGGTGCTATTAGATGTTTCAAAAGCCCGTATGTTTTTGCTCCCATCAAATTTAACAAAGTTATTGCCTTGTCGTCATCCTCAATGTCGTTGGCTACGCAATATATTTCTATGCGTTCCACATACGTGGCCCAGTCTTCCATTTCAGCATTAAAATCATTAATATTTCCTCGCTTAGGCATCTTCTTCTCTTTTCGAGAACAGTACAAGTATTTCTTTACTTATTATTAATTTTCTTCTCTTCTTGAGAACACCACAAGTATTGCTTTACTTATACTTATTTTTCCTCTCTTCTTGAGAACACCACAAGTATTGCTTCACTTATTTCTTGTTTCTGAAAATTCTTATTAATTTTCTAAGATGGCGGTTTCCCGCTTCTGCCTTCTTCCCCAGCGGTTTTCCCGCGAAAAATGGCAGCTTTCCCGCGCTTCTCGCTCTCCCCGCCCACTTCAATGGCGGTTTTCCCGCGCTTCTCGTCGCTCTCCGCCCACTTCAATGGCGGTTTTCACCCGTTCCCCGACGCTGACTTTCAGCCAGACTGCGGCCCTTATCTCCTGTGCGATCGCTGGTGCGCCGCCCGCCCGAAGCGGTTCTCAGCCCTTATCACCGGTGCGATCGCTGGCCCGCTAAGCGCCTCCCGCTTGAAGCGGCTCCCGGCCTCTGGCTCACCCGCTCGCGCGGCTCTTGCTCGCTCCCTCCCGGGCTCTGGCTTACCCGCTCGCGCGTTTCACCGCGGCTCTTATCAGGGATTGCGATCGCCCTTACCTCCCGATCGGTGGCCCTGTCTTTGCAGCCAACGCTGCTCGGCTTACCCACGAGGTTATGGAGGCTTCAGGGTCCTAATGCCTGTCGCTTCCAGTCGCTGGAAGCTGTCAGGATTTCTGCTGCCCTTCAGTTTTCAGTGGGGTGTTGAGGATTGAAACCTCTCTTCAACGTCCTGTCTTTGGACGAAGCCGCCGTGGAATAACTGCCGCAGGGTTCGAACCGACTCGTCGCCAATGTTAAGTCTGTGGGTTGTATTATAAATAATCACAGACTCCACGGTTAACAAAATAAAACACGTCTTTACTATTCAGAGGCTCGGGCGATTCTGCCCTAGTTAACGTATCACAACCCTTATATACTGGTGTGGTCACTATCGGTATTACAGTATACATGAGCCAATAAATAGTGCCACCCTAAAGTAGTGCTCTTAAAGGCGAACGGTTACATTCTATAGTTCCCTTAAAGGTAAACGGTTACATACACAACACATCCCACCCCTTTATAATTTTCTAGTGTGTGAAGGATGCAGATTGAAGAAGATAGATAGGTTACCTACTTACCTGTAGGGCCATCTTTATTATGCAAATGAAAGCACCCTCCAGGACACCGTGATTCCATTCATCCATCCCTGCTTGTCCTCCAGGTTATAGATTTGGAAGGAGGAAGATGGAGGTAAGTAATGAATTAGTTTCAGTCCAGTTTTGAGGTCGGAATAAACTATTGGTTTGGCCCACATTGTGGAGTTTAGCACACACCTGACTTGAATTTAGTAGAACTTGTATTTTCTGTTTAACTTGCGTAATGTTGGGCAAACATAGGGTGGAACTACCACCTGAGTATTGGACCCTGTTTATGGTAGGGATGGGAAGCTATATGCTGTTGTACACCTTAAAGGTCAATAACCGCTTAAACAGCCCAAATTCCTGGAAACGGGTGCGCCCGGGACATTAAGCTGTGGAAAATTGGGCTCCACATGAGGCACTCTCTATCTGTAGTGTCATGATGTTAATTTCATGTGTGTGCTTAGATTCTGGGAAAAATCACGTGCCATCACGCTAGGGTATTAGTCTTATGGTGTGTGGAAGATGCATATCATTCAAAGAATACAGGACACCCTGCAAGATATGTAGTCTATTTTTTTGCAATATTAATGGAGAAATTTAATTTTTGGAACACCCTCCCAGTATAACTTTAACTTTATATGGAAACCTGAAAATACAACTCATTGCTTGCATGTTGTATCATACGATAGCAGATTATTACTTTGAATGCATTCGTTTTATATTTGTGTTCAGGGTATGCGGATTGCTCCATCAAAGGCTGAGTTCCTTGAACAGCTGGAATCGGCACGAAGAGAAGCACGGAAGTCCTTCAATGACGACGTTATGCTGATCGAAAAGTTTGTAGATAATCCAAGGTACGGAGCTTCCATTCTGAAATTACGCACTTATTTTTGCCGTCCTTGAGCTAAATTTCGTAATTCTGAATGACGCAAATTGTCCAGTACTGTGCAAATTTGTTAGTTTAAATATTACTCGTTGCTGGCATTCTCATAAAAATGGTGCACAATAAAATCCAGTTTGCTAAATGCAAAAATTATCAACTGCTAATAACTAGTATAAGATTTAGGAAGAAGAACAGTGAGATGCATCTTTCATGTTCTGGAGGCTAATAGACTTTCATTCTTTGTTTGTTATAGACATGTAGAAGTACAAGTGTTTGGGGACCAGTATGGCAACGCTGTTTATTTGTTTGAGAGAGACTGCAGTGTACAAAGGAGACATCAAAAAATTATTGAAGAAGCACCTGGGGTAAATGATTTCAATATATAGAAATTTGTATCCGGGCAGTTTAACTATAATGGGCAGGAGTTTCCACTAGGTTGCGCTGGTTTTTTTTTTCAGCACCATTTGCCCGAAATCGGCCAAACCAGCGCAAAAGATCGCAAACTTTTAAGCGCAGGTTACATTCAGCGCAAATCGGGTTTCCGCGATCTTTTACGCTAGTTTTTTTTAAAAATCGCGCTGGAAGCCGGCCCCACCCACAAAACTGGCCATGTCCCCAGATCAAATTAATCACCATTGGGAGTTTCCGCTAATTGTGTCTGTTTGCGGGCCTTCGAGGAGGCTCTAAAAATTAAGTTTTTTTTAGGTGCAAGAACACGAATCGACAAGTTTTAAAAGCTTTTAAATATATATTTAATTTACTAAGAAACTGACAACTGTACACCAATATAAATATTAAATGGTTCTGTAGATTTTTTAAGTCCTTTTCAGTTATTTAAAATCAGATTACTCTCTGGTGCAAGACTAGACACTCTGAATAAAATGTTTATTTTTTGTCATAAATCCATTCTTAGCTGTATTAATCAAACTGCCCCAGGTTACCATCTTAAATATATCAAGGAATATATTTTAAAGCAAAAATTTTTTAAAGTTCTAAAATGCTGGCTGATTGCGCTGGTCCATGGCAGACAATGTTCACCGAGATGCAAATAAGTTTGAGCGGAAGCTTAAGGGAAAAAAACACTTCTCAAAAAAAGCGCAATTTTGGAACAATTTGCGCCCAGATTCACCGATTGTGCCCAAAACGGGAACTCTACCTTAATGACTTTATTTAGTATGTTTTTAAGACCCTGAAATACGATTGTATTTTGTTCAACGTGGGGCCAGAAATTAGGTTCGGGGGCTTGCCGCGCGTGCAAGCCCCCGATGTGCACTTACCCGGCGCGCTGACATTTCAATCCTGGCCCGCATTGCATTTCCTCTCACTGGCCCGCTTCAGGTCCTGCCGCGTTGTGCGTGCATGACCCAGCGGCGTACTTAGTGCGATGAGCCGGCTGGGATCACATGAGCACTGGGCAACCAATGGGAGGTTGCAAAAGTTCATTCATGAGTTTGATAGTAAGAACTGTCAAACTCATGAAAACTCCTGGCCCCAAAACACTACTTAAACTTGAAAGAAAATTTAAAAAAACATCGCACTACTTAAATAAACTATAAATAACTGTAAAAAACTATTTTAAACAATAATTTTAAATTTTGAAAAAAATTATTATATAAAAAATCAGGGCTAAAAATACACTTGCCTTACTGTAAAGTCTTCAAAAAAAATGAACCTGTGGAAAAAATTTCTAATTTTACTTAATAGACCACTTACCTGTTAAAAGTAAGTACTTACGGCTGCTTTTTCCACGCGTAAAAACTGGAGTCTTTTCCCCACGGGCAACTCTAATAAAAAAAAAAGGGAAGTTCAGCGCGCACGCACTACCTGATGCGTCGTACGCGTTCCGCCTCTTAACCCCTTGGGTCAGAGGAGAGGAAATGCCGGTTTTCCCCGCATGCGCTGTGCATGCTGAAAACCGGCAATTCCTCTGGGCCCACGCGTGAGTACCCTGTCCGTACTCGCGCGTTGGGACAGGAATTACTGGCCCGTGGTTTTATAAATAACAGATTCCATACATGATCCAGCTGAAGTTCAATTGTACCAATCCACTCCTCTGGATTCTGTAAGAAATCCTTTTGCTCACCTTGTATAGAATTCTGGAGCTAGACACAACCCTTAAGCATATACAGTCCTCACTGCTTGTAGCTAGTGCTCATGCGATTTTGCCTCTAAATGTTGAATGGTTTTGACTTCAAAATGTTCCGTTTAAAGCCCGTTAATCTCCCCGTCCCTGACTATACCCAAGTTCTCCTGCACTAATCATATACATGGGAGTCGCTGCTGGAACTCAGTGCTCTATAATTCTGACCCACTCAGACTTTTCTCTAGTGTAATGTCGGGTACACGTTTGCCAATAGTCGTCCATGCACTGAGTCACTTGGAGGAAACCAGTTCCTTCCCCGCTGAAGGGAAGAGAAATGGGAGGTATAATCATTTTGGTCCGTTCGCATACACCTCCCAGCAACCAGTTAAAGAATGGTCTTAATAGAGGCTTGGGATTGGGGCACCAATCTGCTCTTCCCTACCTGCAGATATGTGTGTGTGGGAAAGATTGGGACAGGGAGGAAAAGTATCCCCTTAAAGGAGCCACACCCTCAAAAAAGAAAGTTTGTAAGATTGCAAAAGTCAGTTCTCTAATTTGGTTTTAAGTGCATAGGTTTTTTTGTGGAAATTGTGTATAGAAATTATTCTTGTAAAACTAATGATGCCCTTATTGGGGTTCAAATGTTCCTATATTTCAAAATACTATTTTCTAAACTCATTTATAATAGTTTAAAGATTTTTTTAATTCATTCTCACAATGTCTGCATTGTTGGAAAGGTTGGCGTTTATTGCCCGTCCCTACTTGCACTGAGAAGGTGGTGGTGGGCCTTCTTCTTGAACTGCTGAGTAGTTTGATCCAACCTAGTGGCTTGCTAGACCACTTCTGAGGGTAGTTAACAGTCAGCTATGTTGGTGTGGGACTGGAGTCGCATGTAGGCCAGACCAGGTAACAATGGAAGGTTTCCTTTCCTAATATTAGTGAACCAGTGGGATTTTCTGACAATCCAACAGCTTCACGGTCACTTTTACTGATAGCAGCTTTTTATTTAGTTCCAGATTTCTTTTAAACTGAATTCAAATTCTCAAACTACCATGGTGGGATTTGAACTCGCGTTCTCTGGATTATTAGTCTAGGCCTCTGGATTGCTAGTCCAGTAGCATAGCAACTACACTATCTTACCTATGTTGGGCTTTGGTAAACTAAAACTTGCAGCAAAATGTTTTTGTTCAGTTAAGCGTCATGTGAATACAAAATGTAAATAATTTTTCTTGCACTTGCTGCTTTACAATTGTAGCCTGGAATTAGTCCTGTGGTCAGGAGAAGACTTGGCGAAGCTGCAGTCCAAGCTGCTAAAGCTGTTAATTATGTAGGAGCTGGTAAGTAAACACGCACCATTACAATAAGGATCAGACTCTCCCTTATTTAAAGAAGACTAGAGTCCACAGGGATGCCATCGAGAGCCAAGAGGATGGTGTAGGCAGCCTGCTCCCCAAACACTGCTGATGCCACTCTGGGCCAGCTGCCCAGAGGCATGCAAAAGTGATTCAGTGGAAACTTCTAACCTGATGTTCTTCTATTTATAGGAGTGCAGCTGCATTTAGGAGCTGAGCAGAGAGGAACGTGACGACGACGACGACAACAACAACAACTTGCAATTATATAGCGCCTTTAACGTAGTAAAACATTTCAAGGCGCTTTACAGGAGCGTTATCAAACAAACTTTAACACCGAGCAACATGAGATATTAGGACTGATAACCACAAGCTTGGTCAAAGAGATAGGTTTAAAGGACTATGTTAAAGGAGAGAGAGGCGGGCTGCAGCTTCACCAAGTCGTCTCCTGACCTTTAGGGAAGGAATTCCAGAGCTTAGGGCCCTAGGCAGCTGAAGGCACAGCCGCCAATGGTGGAGCGTTTAAAATCGGGGATGCACAGGAGGCCAGAATCGGAGGAGTGCAGAGATCTCAGGGTTGTAGGGCTGGAGAAGATTACAGAGATAGGGAGGGGCGAGACCATAGAGGGATTTAAAAACAAGGATGAGGATTTTAAAATTGAGGCATTGCCGGTCTGAGAGCCAGTGTAGGTCAGCGAGCACAGGGTGGTGGGTGAACGGGGCTTGGTGCGAGTTAGGATACGGGCAGCAGAGTTTTGGATGAGTTAAAGTTTATGAAAGGTGGAAGATGGCAGACCGGCCAGGAGTGCATTGGAATAGTCAAGTCTAGAGGTAACAAAGGCATGGATGAGGGTTTCAGCAGCAGATGAGCTGAGGCGGGGAAGAGTCAGGCGATGGAAGTGGTGGAAGTAGACGGACTTGGTAATGGCGCGGATATGTGGTTGGAAGCTCGTCTTGGGTCACATACGACACCAAGGTTCCGAACGGTCAGGTTCATCCTCAAACAGTTACCAGGAAGAGGGATGGAATCGGTGGCTAGGGAATGAAGTTTGTGGTTGGGACTGAAGACAATGACTTCGGTCTTCCCTATATTTAGCTGGAGGAAATTTCTACTCGTCCAGTACTGGATGCCGGACAAGCAGTGTGAGAAATTAGATATAGCGGAGTGATCAAGGGAGGTGGTGGTGAGGTAGAGCTGGGTGTCGTCAGTGTACACGTGGAACCCGGTGTTGTGTTTTCGGATGATGTTGCCGAGGAGCAGCATGTTGATGTGAAATAGGAGGGGGCCACGGTTAGATCCTTGGGGAACTCCAGAGGTAACGGTGCAGGAGTGGAAAGAGAAGCCATTGCAGGTGATTCTCTGGATAATAATGGATCCAGGAGAGTGCAGTCCCACCCAGCTGGACGATGGAGGGGAAGCATTGGAGGAGGATAGTACAGTCAACCATGTCAAAGGCTGCAGACAGGACGAGGAGGGATAGCTTACCGCGATCACAGTCACGTAGGATGTTATTTGTGACTTTGATAAGGGCCCTTTCAGTACTATGGCAGGGGTGGAAACTTGATTGGCGGGATTCAAACATGGAGTTCTGGGATTTGGAAGCACATTCAAGGACTTTGGAGAGGAAAGGGAGGTTGGAGATGGGGCAGTATTTTGCAAGAATGGAGGGGTCAAGGGTGGTTTTTTTGAAGAACGGGGTGTTGATGGCAGATTTGAAGGGGAGGGGGACAGTACTTGAGGAGAAGGAGCCGTTAACAGTATCGGCTAACAATGGGGGCCAGGAAGGGAAGTTGGGTGGTCAGCAGTTTGTTGGGAATAGGCTCGAGGGAGTAGGAGGTATGAATCATGAACAAGATGAGCTCGGAGAGGGCATGAGGGGAGATAGGCGAGAAACTAGAGAAAGATGCGAGTTCTGGGCTATAGGGCAGGGGGAATGTTAGGCTAAGTTTGACCTGGTGGGCTAGGGGAAGGGAGGGAAGCGGCAGAGGCAGCTGATCAGATGGTCTCGATCTTGGTGACCTCGCACTTGACGTTGGAGGTGAGGGTGGTGGGGAGAGGGGTTTAAAAAGACTGTTTGTAGTGGAGAAGAGAAGCCGGGGGTTATGTTTACATTCCAGGATGATCCTGGAATAGTGAGCAGTTTTGGCAGAGGAGAGCAGGACCCAATGGTGCTTTTTGTGTTCTAACCAGATCTGCCAATGAATGGCTAAACCAGTTGTCTGTCACAAATGTTCAAATCTGCGTCTCTTGTACTTAAGGGAGTGGAGATAAGGGCTGTACCAGAGGAACGACCGAGGCGAGAGAGAGAGGAACATGACAGGAGGACAGAATCTGCATTGCACCACTTTGTATTTGTGCTTCAATGTGTTCTGTTGCTTTAGCTTTCCAATACAACAAGCATATGAATAATGCCAGGATACTGGCCTCGTGCCATCCTCTCCATCACCAAGACCATCGACTTCCACTTCCATAATATCGCCTGTCTCCATCGGTACCTCAGCTGAAATACTCAACCATGCCTTTTGTTACCTCCAGACTAGACGATTCCAATGTTCTCTTGGCCGGCTTCCCACCTTGCACCCACTTCAGCTCATCCAAATCTCTGCTGCCCGTATCCAAGTTCCATTTACCTGTGCTTGCTGGCCTACATTGGCTCCCGGTCGGCAACGCCTTGAATTTAAAATTCTCATTCTTGTGTTCAAATCCCTCCATGGCCTTGCCCCCGCCCTATCTCTGTAACTTCCTCCATCCCTACAACCCTCTGAGATCTCTGCGCTCTTCCAATTGTGGCCTCTTGCGCATCCCCAATTTCCATCGCTCCACCATTGGTGGCCGTGCCTTCAGCTGCCTAGTCCCTAAGTTCTGGATTTCCCTCCCTTAAACCTCTCTACCTCTCTCTTCCTTTGAGACGCTCCTCAAAACCTACCTCTTTGACCAAGCTTTTGATCACCTGTCCTGATTTCTCTTTATGCAGCGTTGTGTCAAATTTTGTTAACACTCCTGTGAAGCGCCTTGCAATGTTCTACTACCTTAAAGATGCTATAGAAATGCAAGTTGTTGTTGTTGTGTCACTTGCATGTTTGTATCAGGATGATAGAAAAATGAAAGGCTTGGTATATAAACTCTGCTATGGAATTCCCTATTGTTCTGATTGCGCAGTCGGTACAGCTTCCATGGCAGTATACAAATACCATAAATAAGGGGCATCTGATTCAGAGTTGAGGAAGATCAATAATTCACAGATCCAGCTTGGAAAGCTGGAGAACTGTGTGAGTTTAAATATCAGTAACTAGCTCCTTTAAAAAAAAAATCAAAAAAAAAAAAATCATGTTAAGTGAAAAGATAAGTTTGTCACAAATATTTTTTCACTTCAGTCTATAAAGCCCAATTCATCCAAGAATTTGAATATTGTTTCCACATCTTGGGAGGTTCTTCTAGCACTTTTCTTGCACTCCTGGACAGGATACTTGAAAAACCTGGTCTTCTGATGGGCAGTCCCTCTCTCACTTCTGGCATCCAAGTTCCCTCTCCATCAAAAGCATCTTGTCTTTTTTTTATCAATATTACTATGGTTAATTGACAGAGTTTGACTCGAAACGTTGACTCTGTTTTCTCTCCACGGATGTTGCCTGGCCTGCTGAGTTATTCCAGCATTTTCTGTTGTTATTTCGGATTTCCAGCATCTGCAGTATTTTGCTATCTTACTATGGTTAATGCTCTTTAAACTTTCCTCCCTTGCCCACATAAACTCCAAATACACCATTGGATATGCTTTTCTTCCTTGTATCCCTAGTGTGTTGAAATCAAGATTCAGCACACAGCCTTCTACTCTAACTCATTGGGCCTGAATTTGTAGTCGGAGGCTTCCCATGGGCGAATGCCTCTGAATCGCAAGTAAACTCTGCACCTACCTGATGGTCCCAGAGGTACGGATCTCTAACCTAACTAATTTTAAAGGTTTTGGGGGCACAAATTGGATTGCTTTGCGCCTCCTGTTAGCGCCCTAAGAGGGCGCAAAGCAACTAGCGCATGAGAGGTTAGCGGTGGTGCTAACCGGTAGCGCCCCGCGGCGCTGTGCCGCCGGCGATGACGTCATCGCCGTGCGCACAGCCCTGGCGGCGATCTTCAGGAACGTCCCCTGACTTACTGCCGGACGCTATGTCCAGCTAGGTCGGGGGGGCCTACATGCGGCTGCGGAGGCGCAATTTAAAGGTGAGGTGCGGGGTGGCCATTTTTTTTGCTGGCCGCCTGCTAGCACCTGCCTGCGCTCCCATCCCCGGCCTCCTGAGCAAACCCCCCCCCCCCCCCCCCCCCCCGCGGTGTGCCAGCTGCGTTCCAAGAGCCCGGCACTTCCCTTGAGTGCCGGGCTCTTTTGTCGGCACTCCCGATCCCCGGGGGCCCACCTGGGCCCCGGGTCGCACTGCGCAAGGCCCCTCCACTTTAAGAAGGGGAGGGAGTCCTGCAATACCGCGGCGCGATGTGCCACAGCCCAATAGCGCCCCGCTTCCCTCTTGGGGCGCAACCACTCAAGTTCCGGCGTGGGGAGCGCTAATTTATCCGGGGCGCTAAAAGTAGCGCCTCAGCGAAGTTAACGCCCCAAATGGGGTGCTACTCAATTTTTAGCCCTTTTATGTTTAAATAATTTTAAAAGAATTATTTTAATGTTTATTTAAACTCTTACATTGGTAAAAGAAGGCCTTATGCCTGCTTTTCCCAGGAGTAAGAGTTTCAGGGCATTCACTAGGCAGTAGTTGGGCAAATAGCCCAACTCTCCACCAGCAAATGTCCATTTCCCGGGGATGCGGTGGATCTGTCGAGCTGAAACTTAACATCGCAAGTTCTGGGTTTTTGCGCACGTACATTGCACGCGGAAACCCGGAACTTGCGGGACACTTCCGGCCGCGTACGCATACACCGTCATAGGCCCCGGAAATTAAAAACCAGAGCGTGTCAGGAAGGGGCAGAAGGTATGGAGTAAAAGGTAAAGTAATAAAAAGGGCAAAAGCAGGAACTAAGTGTCACAAAACATATTTGAAAGCTATCTGAATGCACGTAGCATTCGTAACAAAATAGACGAGTTAATGGCACAAATAACTACATATGGGTATGAGCTTGTGGCCATTACAGAAACATGGCTGCAGGGTGACAATGCCTGGGAATTAAACATACCAGGTTATTTAACGATCAGGAAGGACAGGCAGGAAGGAAGGGGAGGTGGGGTGGCTATGTTAACAAAGGAAGGAATCACTAATACAGAGAAATGATATTGGGTCAAAAGATCAGGATAATGAAACAGTTTGGGTGGAGATAAGGAATAATAAGGGGAAAAAAACACTAGTGGGCGTAGTCTATAGGCCTCCGAACAGTTGCAACTCTGTTGGACGGAGTATCAATCAGGAAATAGTTGAGGCTTGTAATAAGGGAACATCTATAATTATGGGGGATTTTAACTATCATATTAATTGGACAAATCAAATTGGGCAGGGCTGCCTTGAGGATGAGTTCATTGAGTGTATCAGGGATGGGTTTCTTGAGCAACCGACCAGGGGGCAAGCAACCTTAGATCTGGTCCTGTGTAACGAGACAGGATTAATTAAAATGTCCTAGTAAAGGATCCCCTTGGAATGAGTGACCATAACATGGTTGAATTCCATATTCAGTTAGAGGGTGAGAAGGTTGGATCTCAAACAAGCGTGCTAAGCTTGAATAAAGGAGACTATGAAGGTATGAGAGCGGAATTGAGTAGAGCAGATTGGGAAAATAGATTAAAGGGTGAGACGATACATGATCAGTGGTGTACATTTAAGGAGTTATTTTACAACTTCCAAAAAATATATATTCCACTGAGAAGAAAAGGGTGTAAAAGAAAAGACAGCCATCCGTGGCTAAGTAAAGAAATTAAGGATAGTATTCGACTAAAAACAAGGGCATATAAGGTAGCCAAATCTAGTGGGAGGATAGAGGATTGGGAAAACTTTAAAAGACAGCAAAAAATAACAAAAAGATTGATTAAGAAAGGGAAGATAGATTATGAAAGTAAATTAGCAAAAAATATAAAAACAGATAGTAAGAGTTTTTATAGTTATATAAAAAGAAAAAGGGTGGCTAAAGTAAATGTTGGTCCCTTAGAGGATGAGACCAGGAAATTAATGGTGGGAAATATGGAGATGGCAAAAACACTGAATTGAATATTTTGTATCAGTCTTTACAGTAGAGGACACTAAGAATATCCCAACACTGGACAAACAGGGGGCTATAGGGGGGGAGGAGCTAAACACGATCAAAATCACTAAGGAAGTGGTACTCGGTAAAATAATGGGACTCAAGGCGGATAAATCACCTGGACCTGATGGCTTACATCCTAGGGTCTTGAGGGAAGTGGCGGTAGGGATTGTGGATGCATTGGTAATAATTTTCCAAAACTCCCTGGACTCAGCAAAGGTCCCGGCAGACTGGAAAACTGCTAATGTAACACCCTTATTTAAAAAGGGCAGTAGACAGAAGGCTGGAAACTATAGACCGGTTAGCCTAACATCTGTGGTAGGTAAAATATTGGAGTCCATTATTAAGGAGACAGTAACAGGACATTTGGATAATCATAATTTAATAGGACAAAGTCAGCATGGTTTTATGAAGGGGAAGTCATGTTTGACAAATTTGCTGGAGTTCTTTGAGGAAGTAACATATAGGGTGGATAAAGGGGAACCAGTGGACGTAGTGTATTTAGACTTCCAAAAGGCATTTGACAAGGTGCCACACAAAAGATTATTGCTTAAGATAAAAAATCACGGGATTGGGGGTAATATTCTGGCATGGATAGAGGATTGGCTATCTAACAGAAGGCAGAGAGTTGGGATAAATGGTTCATTCTCAGACTGGCAATCAGTAACTAGTGGTGTTCCACAGGGGTCAGTGCTGGGTCCCCAACTCTTTACAATCTATATTAACGATTTGGAGGAGGGGACCGAGTGTAACATATCAAAGTTTGCAGATGATACTAAGATGGGGGGGAAAGTAGTGAGTGAGGAGGACATAAAAAACCTGCAAGGGGACATAGACAGGCCAAGTAAGTGGGCAGAGATTTGGCAGATGGAATACAATACTGGAAAGTGTGAGGTTATGCACTTTGGCAGGAAAAATCGTAGAGCAAGTTATTATCTTAATGGCAAGAAACTGGAAAGTACTGAAGTACAAAGGGATCTGGGGGTCCTGGTGCACGAAACTCAAAAGGTTAGTATGCAGGTGCAGCAGTGATTAAGAAGGCCAATGGAATGTTGGCTTTCATTGCTAGGGGGATAGAATATAAAAATAGAGAGGTATTGCTTCAGTTGTACAAGGTATTGGTGAGACCGCACCTGGAATACTGCATACCGTTTTGGTGTCCATACTTAAGAAAAGACATACTTGCTCTCGAGTCAGTACAAAGAAGGTTCACTTGGTTAATCCCGGGGATAAGGGGATGGACATATGAGGAGAGGTTGAGTAGATTGGGACTCTACTCATTGGAGTTCAGAAGAATGAGAGGCGATCTTATTGAAACATATAAGATTGTGAAGGGGTTGGATCGGGTGGATGCGATGATGGGTGAAACTAGAACTAGGGGGCATAGTCTTAGAATAAGGGGCTGCTCTTTCAAAACTGAGATGAGGAGGAACTACTTCACTCAGAGGGTGGTAGTTCCATGGAATATGCTGCCCCAAAAAGCTGTAGAAGCTACATCATTACATAAATTTAAAACAGAAATAGACAGTTTCCTAGAAGTAAAGGGAATTAAGGGTTACGGGGAGCGGGCAGGAATTTGGACATGAGTCTAGGTTCAGATCGGACATGGCCCTGTGGGTAGCGGAGCGGGCCCAGTGGCCGTGTAGCCTGATCCTGCTCCTATTTCGTGTGTCTAATTCTGTTAGATTCAGGAGATGGTTCTGGGATAGTAGATTGGCGGTTAGGATCAGATCAGCCATGATCTTACTGAATGGCGGAGCAGGCTCGAGGAGCCGATTGGCCTACTCCTGCTCCTATTTCTTATGTTCTTATGTTCTTAAAATCCGGACCATTCTTTCCCAAGATCTCAAAACTGGAATCCTTACTTCCCTCAGCCTTTCCTTTCTTTTAGAATCATCAGGCTTTTTAAAGCTCCGCGGTTGACATCACGTAAGCACCAATTCCTAATGTATTTAGTTTTCTCCTTTACTCTTACTCGTTTCAGAATTTAGTACATAGTGTTGTGCACGGTGGCCTGAGCTTGCCTTGATTTCTCAATAATTATTTTTTTTTTAAGTTAATAGGAAGTCCCATCAGTATAATGCATTTAATTGCAGTGAAAATATTTTATAATGTACATTGTTTCCACTTTTGTAATTCTTCCTGTGCATGTAAAATCGGTCAACAGCAAACGAGAATCAGAATGGTGGTCTACACGGGTCATTTATAAGAATGATGATCATTTTTCAAAGCTTGTAAAATGAATGGACTCTTGTAGGTTTGAAAGGTTTTACCTGTTTATCAATGCTAATTGTTAATTGGAACAGAAGTAAACTACTGGTGAATTTATGCTGCTTTTTAGAATGCGGAAATGCATAAATGACTTGTTCTCTGGAACTTTGCAGAAGTTCAAAACCTATCTCTTCTCTGAACCCTTCCCTCCCTGTTTCAAAAATAGCAGCAATGGTACTGAAAACTGAAACTTTTCCTGCAGCCTCAATATATGAACATGGCGACCTTGACTTCACAGTCAGGTTTGCATTAAATGGAAACTGAAATTGTCCATTGTCGACAAAAATGTGACCTGTGAAATGTATTTGATATCAATTGAGCCAATTTATTTTAGATTATAGCCTCATGATCCATATCATTTTAAGAAGTATACCATATGTTTTGATGAGATTTGTGTAGTAGCTACTTGCTGTGTCACTTCATGTACTGCACCCCCCTGATAGGACGTCCTGAGTAATTTTGAAATCATGCCAAATGCTCTCCCTGCCTCACACTTTTTGGATAGTTCCCAACAAAAACATTTTGACCTGGGCTTGCTGCACATATTTAACGCCTCACAATTAGGGAGATTTCCTTTTACTTAAAGGGGAATGTAACTAAATGGGCAAGTACACCAGATGAGTGCCAGTCAGATAAAATTTTTGTTTAATTTGTTTTCCAAATAATCCCATTCATAGGTTCCTCCATGTAGATCTGCATTCATTGATTTCATCAATGTAATGGACGACCTAGGGCGATATTAGCCATAGAGATACTCTTGGATGCATCTGCTCCTTATCATTAGTGTGATTTGAACCAATTGCAAGCCTTATTTTTTCATAGATACATAGAAGATAGGAGCAGGAGTAGGCCATTTGGCCCTTCGAGCCTGCTCCGCCATTCAATGCGATCATGGCTGATCATCCAAATTCAGTACCCAGTCCCTGCCTTCTCCCCATATCCCTTGATCCCTTTAGCCTTAAGAAATATATCCAACTCTTTCTTGAATATACTTAATGAACTGGCCTCCACCGCCCTCTGTGGCAGAGAATTCCACAGGTTCACCACTCTCTGGGTGAAGAAATTCCTCCTCATTTCAGTCCTAAATGGCTTACCCCTTATCCTTAGACTATGACCCCTGGTTCTGGACTCCCCGGCCATCAGAAACATCCTTCCTGCATCTAGTCTGTCCAGGCCTGACAGAATTTTATAGGTTTCAATGAGATCCCCTCTCAATCTTCTAAACCCCAGTGAGTATAAGCCCAATCGACACAATCTCTCCTCATACGTCATTCCTGCCATCCCAGGTATCAGCCTGGTGAATCTTCGCTGCACTCCTTCCATGGCAAGAACGTCCTTCCTCAGGTAAGGCGACCAAAACTGCACACAATTCTCAAGGTGTGGTCTCACCAAGGCCCTGTACAACTGCAGCAAGACATCCTTGTTCTTGTACTCGAACCCTCTTGCTACGAAGGCCAACATACCATTTGCCTTCTTAACCGCCTGCTGCACCTGCATGCTTACCTTCAGCGACTGGTGTACAAGAACACCCAGGTCTCTTTGCACTTCCCCTTCTCCCAATCTATTACCATTCAAATAATCTGCCTTCCTATTTTTGCCACCAAAGTGGATAATCTCACATTTATCCACATTATTGGGCAGAAACATGGCAAATGCACTATCACCCAACCTGTCCAAATCGTGCTGGAGTTTCACGACATCCTCCTCACAGCATACCCTCCCACCCAGCTTTGTGTCGTCTGTAAATTTGGAGATATTACATCCAATTCCCTCGTCCAGATCATTAATATATATTGTGAACAGCTGGGGTCCTAGGACCGATCCTTGTGGTACCCCACTAGTCACTGCCTGCCACTCGGAAAACGACCCGTTTATTCCAACTCTTTGCTTTCTGTCCGCCAACCAGTTCTCTATCCAAGTCAATACCTTGCCCCCAATCCCATGTGCCTTAATTTTGCACGATAATCTCTTAGTTTCAGTTTCTTCTTGAATATAACATGCCCATGCCTTTGAATTACAGCTTTAAATTGTATTTTATAGCTGTATTTGTATTGCATTCTTTAAATAATTACCTAATTTATTCCATAAGTGTCTCTTTATAAAAAAAAAAAAAAAAAAAATCTTTTAACTGACTTTCTCAGTAATATTTCCTTCAATTTGACTATTTTCTTAGTCTTGTTTTACAACAGTTATTCTGTTTACCGTGATCATTTCTACAGACATTGTTGTACTTGTGGAAAATATAGATTACTGCTGTCTTCATGTGAACGTGAATCTAAATAAAATAAAAATGCAATGTCATTTTGCATGTTGCAGATGAATTGTTTTAGAAAATATTCTACTGACTACAATGATGAATAATTTGCTTAATTAAAGCTACACACCTGTTTGTCATGACTCGATACTGTAAGTGTAAACAGTGGCCAAAATCAAATACCCCTGTATTGAGTTGTATTGAAAAGCTCCAAATTGGCAGTCTAATCATTGTTTTGGTTTTCAGGAACGGTGGAATTTATCATGGATTCTCAGCATAATTTCTATTTCATGGAAATGAACACGAGACTGCAGGTGGAGCACCCAGTCACTGAGATGATAACAGGAACTGATCTTGTTGAATGGCAGCTTCGGGTGGGTGAGAACAGTTGTTTCCCATGATTTACATTCTATTAGGCTTAAGCATGTAGGTCAAGACTACAATAAAGCTGAGGGAAATAGTAGTTAAATGTTTTGGCCTCAAACCACAACTACATTAATCTGCCTGGACATGTTCTAAAATATCTGACGGTTTCCAATTTCACTCTGTTGCTTTGTAGTTAAAGGGTATCGTCCTTTCGGTATAGTGTGATCTTCTTCTTAGGCAGTCCCTCGGAATCGAGGATGACTTGCTTCCACATTAAAAATGAGTTCGCAGGTGACTGATGAGTCCAATACGGGACCTACAGTCTCTGTCACAGGTGGGGCAAGATTCTTTATAACGTTTTAATCAGCTGTGGGCATGGTGGTATCAAGTGCTCAAAGACGTCACGACACCTTGAAGAGCTGGACTTGAAAGAAAAAAAAATGTAAGAGCTAAGTGAGGAAACTGCGTGCGTGTGCTGTAACAAGTCGTAGCATACGCATTTCTCCAGGAGCCATTTCAGTAAAGTGTGTCACAGTAGCTGATAAGGAAATGCATCCAATGCAGATTGCTGCAAAATAAACTTTTTTCTTGCCACTTTCACACCAATCCCTTCATCACAAAGCATGACAATCCAGATCACTGGAAGGGCCGTGATGACATCTCATGTTCACGTGTCTAGTGTTACATTTTCTAACTGCTATGCAGTTTTGCATCTATTCCAAATAAAAATATTTTTAACTGTGTAACAAATAAAATTCCCATGTGTATGGATGTAAACTATGTAATTATTTTAAATTGTGAAGTAGCAAGTTCTGTATACCATAAAACAGCCAAAAGACCATCAGTGTTTAATTGTTTCACCCCACTTTAAAGGTGACTATTAAATAAATGTAAAATAACTTTATATGTATCCCACCTTGTAACAGTGGTGCAAATAGACTACAAAGTCAGGAATACTACAGAAATGGGATTATCACACTGCTCAAGACACCTCCCTACTCTGGGATAAAACTTGTGCCCTTTGTGTTGTACTTGATGTCGCTGATTTGAATTTTCACTTTTCGATGCACTATCGAATTTAGTTAACTAAATTTAATTTAGAGCAGAAATTGAATTTGAGAGGCTTGGATCTTGGGGCAAGATCTTGGGCATATGCTAAAATTTTGTACTGAAATTAATTTAAGACACCGTATATAGGAATGAGGGATGTTTGCTAGTGACAGTTGCTTGCCTTACACTAGTGAGAGCTCTGGCAGTCTCTCGAGAGTTTTTAAAAATTATTATTATTTGTTTTTGGGATGTGTAGTTGCCAGGGAAGGTGAGGGTGACCCTTCTTCATAACAATTGGTTTTACAACTGGGTAGTTTGCTGGGCTACTTCAGAAGGCATTCACGTGGTGTGGGATTGGAGTCACCTGTGGGTCAGACCAGGTAAGGGCGACGGGTTCCCTTCCCTGCAGGCCATTAGTGAAGCAGTTGGATTTTTAATGATGAAATTGCGGTTTTTACAAGTTACCACATTTATTCAATTGAGTTTCACAACTTGCCATGGATTTGAACCCATGACCTCTAGATTGCTAGTCAGTACTATAGCCACTACACTACTGTACCCTTGAAGGAATGTTGAGTGAAAGAAAACATAGTAAGGAATTAATTCTGTGGGGACACGGTGCATCTTTAATGTGTGCATACAGAAGCACTGTATGCTGCCTTATGTGTATGAAATGGGAATCCTCTGAGTAGTGAAATTGCTAATCCTGCCTATGGAATGAAAATAAATTGATGTTTTTTTTCTTTAAACTTCAGGTTGCTGCTGGAGAGAAGCTTCCTATGACACAGGAAGAACTCTCAGTCAAAGGCCATGCATTTGAAGCAAGAATTTATGCAGAAGACCCCAGTAATAACTTTATGCCAGGAGCAGGGCCTTTGCTGCATCTGTCAACACCAGTACCAGATGCTTTTACAAGAATTGAGACTGGAGTCAGGCAAGGTATTGGAGCTATGCCAGATAATAGAACCTTTTAAGTTCATTTTAAATAAAAAAAAAAATTTCAAAGTAGATATTCATATCTTTGCATCATTTTTTTTCAGGTGATGAAGTCTCTGTGCATTACGACCCTATGATTGCTAAGTTGGTGGTTTGGGGAGACGACCGTACAGCGGCATTAAATAGATTAAAATATTGCTTGCGTCAGTACAGTGTAAGTATTCAGACGGTTCATGTTTTTAAAAACTGGATTTGGCATTGTATGATCAATCAGTGCTGAAGACACATCAAAAGGTTGTATGAAGGCTACATAGTTATTGGTACAATTTAGTTCACCTCCACTTAGGGAAGGTAATCTGCTGTGAGGAGCCATAAATACAAACTCATTTGTTCACTTTAGGGTTTTAAAAGTAGGACTAGGAATAACTTTAGCACAAAACTAAACCCAGATAAATTGCATCTCTTTGTCGTCATTTAGTACCAATTAGTTACAACTTTTTCCCTCCTCCTTGCTCGATAGCAGCAACTCGTGGTAGGGTATGATCCCTGAAGTATGCCAGTCTATATTACCAGAAAGCACAGAACAATATTCCAAAGAATGATTAGGGCCAGTGTGAAGCAGATTTTGGCAACCACACATTTTCCCTTATTCCATGAAGGTATGAAAGAGAGACCAGTGTGCTAGTAACTAGTTTGATCCCAAGTTTCTTGAACTTGTGCCTAATTTGCTAAATTCTACCATGTGATATAGACTTGATTTATTATTTAACTTTTCTAATGCCTCTGAATATTAAATTGTGGTTAAAAAAAAATTTAAACGAATGAATCGTGACCCAAAAAAATGTTCATATACATTTCACTTTTTTACTGATGTACATACCGGTGCTGTTCTACATTCTTTGCAAAATCAGTCTGTTCTTCACAGTTGTAGACCTTCATAAAGAACAAAGACCTACTAATGTTACAAAATACAAAGCTGACTGCTTTTTGTGGCTTCAGGAATGTATTGTAGAGTTGTTGCCAGTTTGATGTTAATTCCAGATCAGCATGATTTGTATTGTGTGTTATTACTGACAGTTTGCCATTAGAAAATTAGAGAGCATCTGATGAGTTGACAACTAGTAGGATATTCATATTATTCAGCTGGAGGATCTTTACTTGATCGATTAAGCAAAAATGCTTTTGTGTAAGTAGAACCATTGATGCCTATTGGACAGTCTTGGGAGGAAGTGTTTATTTGGGAAAGTATATAAGCGTATTAGATGCTGAGAAAGTGGACTGGTGGGGAGACTGGGAACTCATAAATAGAAATGGAAAGAAAGTATTTCAAAACTGATGGAGTAACTGAACTAGGAGGAAGGGAGGCTGTAATGGATACAGAGTGGGGAAAAAAGCTAAAAAGACAATAAAATGTGAAATTCCATATTGGCTACTATGTTGCTTGTTCCAGTATGGAAAAGTGTACTAATACTGAGCCTGTGTACCTATTGGATTTAACAAATAACAGAAAATGGGTAAATAATTATAGATATATATTTTTATAATCAAAGTGAATAAGTGCAAGGAGTTTTTCGTTTTCTGTAACATTCATCCACTCCGCGCCTCCCCCACCACCCTCTCTCAGTTTTCACCTGTATTACAGGAAAAGATCCAGACCAACCCCGAATGTGGATTTTCTAGTTCTCATTTGGATTTGACTTAAATATAAATAAAAACAAACAAACCATCTAATGCAAATCTTGATGGACTCAAATAGGTTGAGACTGACCTTAAGCTTTGCAGATTAATATCTTACTGTACAGATCAAAGCACTGTCTTCCTTTGTTTCTGTTATTCGTGTTGGAACAGACGTAGAAGTTGGAAGAATGTCACTTGACCTCTTTATAAGAACATATAAGAATTAGGAGCAGGAGTGCGCAATCCGGCCCCTCGAGCCTGCTCCGCCGTTCAATAAGATCATGGCTGATCTACGACCTCAACACCACTTTCCTGCCCTATCCCCAAATCCCTTGATTCCCCATGAGTCCAAAAATCTATCTATCTCAACTCTGCATATATTCAATGACTGAGCATCCACAGCCCTTTGGGGCAGAGATTCCAAAGATTCACAACCCTCTGAGTGAAGAAGTTCCTCCTCGTCTCAGTCTTAAAAGGCCGACCCCTTATCCTGAGACTATGCCCCCCTAGTTCTGGACTCTCCAGCCAAGGGAAACTATCTCTCAGCACCTACCCTGTCAATCCCCCTCAGAATCGTATATGTTTCAAAGAGATCTCCTTTCATTCTTCTAAATTCCAAAGAGTATAGGCCTAATCTATTCAATCTCTCAACAGCATTATTAAGGAATTAGTCCTTCTATGTTCTCCTTTTTTCTGTTTTTTTTTCATTCATATTTTAAAACTAGAAGTAACATCTACAAAAAAATATTGCTTTTATCCATGTAAACTAGTTCTGTTTGATCAAAAATATCATTGCTGTTAGTTTTGATCCAGAGAGAAACTCCAACTGAGAATGTGGTCATTCACTTTTCCCTATTAATATATGAATGACAAATTGGAAGTTCTGGATACAGAAGTCCATATAATGCTGATTGCTTCTGTGTTGTGACAGATTGTAGGTTTAAACACCAACATAGATTTCTTGCTCAACCTGGCTACTCATCCTGAATTTGAGGCTGGAAATGTGCACACAAATTTTATCCCTCAGCACTATGATGGACTGTTCCCAGCAAAGGAAGCGACTAGTAAAGAGGAGCTATGTCAGGCAGCACTTGCTCTAATACTGCATGAAAGGATTCAGACAAACTCTTTCAAAGCACTTTCACATGGTAAGAACTCCTTGTAATCTACCTATACACTAACATACTAAAAACACTCGTGTTCTTCTATTTGATTTTTTCTGAATTATTTTGCAGATCCATTTTCTCCATTTGCAAACAGTAGTGGGAGAAGGTTAAATATTCTATACAGCAGAAATCTTGTATTGCTTGATGGACAGAATAGTAAGTACTATATAGCCAGCACAACTGTGGGGCATAGTTTCTTTACTCTTAGCTCTTGAATTGTTGCTTTTGCTGGTAATTTTCAAATGGTTCTGCTCCCTAGTGATAGACAGAAGTAATAAAATAGTAATTTACAGTAATAAAGCTTTATTGCTATAGAATTAATCCTATGGTAATAATACTTAAAACACAATTTCACATTATAAAAATTAAACACTACCTGCACTTTCCCAGCCATTTTTCTCCTAGTCTCTCCATGCATTTTTGAAGTATTAACTTTAATTTTATTCTGTGACTATTCTAACCCTTTCTTACTTTTTTTGAAGTTTGAAGTCATTTGCTTACAACCTTCTGCCTCCCTCTTCCCAGTATCCATTTAGAAGTGGAGACAACTCTTTTTTTTTTAAAGAAAAGCTATCTTCAATTACTTTAATGGTGTAGACTACAACCCTTTCTCATTCATAAGACAGACTTTTTAAACCGAATCAGTGCCCATCCATAATAGCATTAATTGTAGAATTCACAGCAGAAACTAACAGTTGAAATAAGGAAAGGTACAGCACCAAATTTAGAAGAAATAAGAAAAAATATTTAGTGACTATTTGCAAAAGATTAACTAGGTGCATGTGTACCACAGCCAACAAAAAACTGCCGTGTACAACTGTGCTCCATTTTGAATGCATGGTACAGGAAACTTTGGTTTATCTGGAGGTTATATGTCCGGAATACTCGATCTAACAGCAAAAATCAGGAGCCGTTTTCTATATTTTTTTTAGTTCTCGTTGCTTTTTTTTTCCCCAGTTAAGCACTGCAAGGTCTGTAGCTATAGCAACAGCTTCAGCTACAGACGCTTGCAGCTGCAGCCGACTGTTTTGAAGCTGTTACTAAGCAACAGGGTTTGTTGATTCACATGGAGCTTCTCAGTTCTGTATGTTTAAACATTAACTCTGGTATGTCCGGCACTTTTGATGTTACGGCACCAGCTCAGTCCCGTCAGTGCCGGATATCAGAAAGTTTCCTGTACCACAAAGCAATGTAATGTGACAGTATTTTGTTTGCTTTTGCTCTAATATCTGGAATGCTGTACAGTGCAGCAAAGTATGCCACACAGTAAGAGAACATACAAAACACCCAGAAAAAGAGCCAGCAACCTTTTTACAAAATGTAAGATATATGACCACAGGACGATAAAAACAGAAAATCCTGGAAATACTCAGCAGGGCAGGCAGCATTTGTGGAGAGAGAAATGGAGTTAACATTTCAGGCCAATGACCTTTCATCAGAACTGGAAAAGGTTAGAGAAATAACAGGTTTTAAGCAAGTACAGAGGCAGGGAAAGAGGGGAGGGGAGGAAAGAACATAAGAATTAGGAGCAGGAGTAGGCCATACGGCCCCTCGAGCCTGCTCCGCTATACGGCCCCTCGAGCCTGTTCCGCCTTTCAATAAGATCATGGCTGATCTTCGACCTCAACTCCACTTTCCCACCCAATCTCCATATCCATTGATTCCCCTAGAGTCCAAAAGTCTATCTATTTCGGCCTTGAATATACGCAACAATTCAGCATCCACAGCCCTTTGGGGTAGAGAATTCCAAAGATTCACAACCTTTGAGTGGAGAAATTCCTTCTCATCTCAGTCTTAAATGGCCGACCCCTTATCCTGAGACTATGCCCCCTAGCTCTAGACTCTCCAGCCAGGGAAAACAACCTTTCAGCATCTACCCTGTCAATCACATTCAGAATCTTACATGTTTCAATGAGATCACCTCTCTTCTAAATTCCAGAGCGTATAGGCCCAATCTACTCCATCTCTTCTCATAGGACAACCCTCTAATCGCAGGAATCAGTCTAGTGAACCTTCATTGCACTGCAAACCAAAGGGAAGCTCTGTGATAGGGTGGAAGGCAGGAGAGATTAAATGACAAAATGGATGATGGTGCAAGGTGAAAGGAGATGGTAATGGAACATGTAAAGAAACAAAAGATGGGTCTAGAGGAGGTATAAATGGGAGCATCAGAATCATCAACAGCTGCAGTCTGGAAAAAATGGGGGCCGAGGTTATGATCTGTAATTGTTGAACTCATTGAGTCCGGAAGGCTGTAAAGTGCCTAATAGAAAGATGAGGTGCTGTTCCTCGAGCTTACATTGAGCTTCATTGGAACAGTGTAGGAGGCCAAGGACAGTAAGGTCAGAGTGGGAGTGGAGCGGAGAATTAAAATGACGGGCGACCGGAAGCTCAGGGTCACGCTTGCGGACTGAACAGAGAAGTTCTGCAAAGCGGTCACCCAATCTGCATTTGTTCTCCCCATTGTAGAGGAGACCGCATCGTGAGCAGCGAATACAGTATACTAAATTGAAGGAAGTACAACTAAATCGCTGTTTCACCTGGAAGGAGTGTTTAGCGTCCTGGACGGTGGGAAGGGAGGAGGTTAAAGGACAGGTGTTGCATCTCTTGCACTTGCACGGGAAGGTGCCCTGGGAAGTGGAGGGGTATTGGGGGTGATTGAGGAGTGGACCAGGGTGTCACAGAGGGACCGGCCCCATCGGAATGCTGGGAGGGGAGGGGAAGATGTGTTTGGTGGTGGGATCACGCTGGAGGTGGTGGAAATGGCAGAGGATGAGTGGTGGAGTGGAAGGTGAGGACAAGGGGAACCCTGTTGTGGTTCTGGGAGGGAGGGGAGGGGGTGAGAGCAGAAGTGCAGGATATGAAACGAACACAGTCGAAGGCCCTGTCAACCACGGTGGAGGGGAATCCTCGGTTGAGGAAAAAGGAAGACATGTTGGAAGCACCGGTATGCAAGGTGGCATCGTCAGAGCAGATGCAACTGAGGAACTGGGGGAATGGAATAGAGTCCTTACAGGAAGTGAGATGGGAGGAAGTGTTCCATGACCACAGGACATAGTGTGTTTCTTAACAAGTGCACACTCACACACTGAAAGTTTATGTTTCATTTTTTTAAAGTAAATTATATCTTAAATATTACTAAGCTGATGAAACAAATGCAAAAACCAACGTATAACTTTTAAATTGTTCCATTACACAAAGACCTGGTGTGAAAAACCTCTTGCTGTTCACAGCAGAATCTTCAGGAAGAAGATGAAGTGCACACCTCAAAAGTCATAATCAAAATGCCCTACTACAAACAGGAAAGCAGAACCTAAAAGTGTAGCACTTTACTAGAAAAAAAATCTCTGCCTTCATGTGCATTGGTTCAAAACATGTCATTTTAAGTTGCATTAACACTGCAGTGTATAATACTTGTGTTTGTTTCTTCCCTCTTTCTCCCCCGCCCCCCCCCCAAAAAAATAAAAAGAGGTGAATATTGATGTTACATATAACTATGATGGGACTTATAGTGTTCAGGTAAGCTTATAATCAGAATTTCTTTTAATATATTGGGGGAAAAATTCAGTATCGCCCCTTTTGGGGCGCCATTATCGGCTGTGCGCAAAGTTTAGCGCCTGGCGCTAATTATCGCCT
The DNA here is from genome assembly GCF_052327205.1 of Somniosus microcephalus. Classification (NCBI taxonomy): domain Eukaryota; kingdom Metazoa; phylum Chordata; class Chondrichthyes; order Squaliformes; family Somniosidae; genus Somniosus; species Somniosus microcephalus. The sequence continues at coordinate 47,613,325 of NC_140992.1, read as the reverse complement.
CCGACGGCAAACTTGGCTTTTATCGCCCCTGGAGGTGATTGGAGCGCTAAATCAGGCGCTTCACACCTGTCTTAAGGCGCAAAGGCCGAGGAGCGAGGCGCTACCTCAGAGCGCTGGCGAAGCAAGGAAGGGCAAATCAAAATGAACCTGCAAAGTGCTGCTCAGTACCCAAAACTCCTTCACACAGCATTAAATCTCTCCAGAAGTCTCTCTCTCTCAGAATGCGTGGTGCAAAAATGTCACCAACAAAATAAGGCAGGAAGCGGTCACCTTTAAATAGCGCTCCCCCACTCCCTTTCTGACAGCATAACGCTCCCCTCAACCTGTCGTTGCTAGCGGCAGGCGGTAAGGCAGGGGGCGCCCTCAATATCTGTTCCGGGGCGTTGCGCACTCGACTGACGTCATGATCTGCCGGCGCAGGAGATCGTGGCGGTACTGTTTAGCGTCGCCGCAAAAGGTCTAGTTAATTTCGCGAGCGGCGCAAACACCGCCGTGCCCGGGCACTAGTTGCTTTGCGCCCCATTAGCGCCCTCTTAAGGCGCTAACGGGAGGCGCAAACAACTGAATTTTTCCCCCATTAAGTTAGACACAGAATTTGTTTTTCCTGTGGAAGATTCAAATACATCTTTCTCTTTGCAGTTATCCATACCATTTTTATTTTTTTAATTGACTATTTCTTATCTTATGGTTTTCTCCCCTTTGTCCTCCCATACTAAAGATGGTGACTGATGATGGGGTGTAGTTTCAGGGCTAGTGGTAACATCTGGTACCTCATCCACGTAGCTATTGTTTAGGTGTGTACTTGGACAGTGTGCATTGGCAGACCTTCTGTCCTGCCATTAGAGCCATACCTAATCATGCACTCACCTGGCATCCACACGTGGACTTCCTGTTGAGGCCAGTTGTATATCCCCACCGACACGTAACTGATATCCACTAATACAGTGCAAACAAAGAGTGGACCTGGGATCTTCCGGCTTTATATAGCTTAGTGCCACAGCAGGTGTGCATTTACCCAGTGAAACATTGGGTAGTTTCCCAAGATGTTTTATCTATAGTTTGTTGCATGATAATTATTCAAAGAATAGAGTCAATTATTTTTCTGCTGTTTTCATGTTTTCTTTCATTCTTTTTGTATTGATCATTTTTATTTTCTTGTAGAATTGATACTAATTCATGCAACAAAAGTTAACTGGGAGCATGTTTTAGACAAATCAGGAAAACTTAAGTTATATCTCCTCTCCTAAGAGTTTATTAGTTAGTCCCGTGTACCAAATGCAATTTAAAATAAATAATTTTAAAATTACAATGGATTCTGATTTTTTTTTTGTTAAAATTGTTTGCTATGTAACTAGAGTAAGATCTATGATGTATGTATACCTGAAGAAAATCAATACTATATTAAGGACACTGGCAACAGTCTAACATAACTATTCTGCTGTTAGCTGCTAAATTTGACAGACGCATGTATTAACCTTCCTTTCAAAATCAAAAATTGATGGCTGTGAGCAACAAAATAGGATGATTTTTGTACTTTATTTTATGATTTTAGATGGATAGGGTAAATCTGATAAATCATGCCGTGAGAGCTGCAGCAGCAGCCATAGAACCATATCACAGAAGGAGGCTATTTGGCCCATCATATCTTGATGGCTCTTTGCTAGAACAATCCAAAACTAATTCCACTGTTCTGCACTCTCCACATAACCCTATGTTTGCCTCAGTCGAATGGCTTCTGCCTATCCTTTCACCATCACAATATGAGAAAGAACGAACATTCTAGGGTAATCTTGGTATTCCAGATAAATATGTTGTTGCACTATGTTAATTCAGTAAAACTACTACAATAGTTGTAATTGGTGTATCAGTCCAATTCGGAGGAACTTTAGAGCCTAGATTTATAATTAAAGTTTTGATTCTACCTCAGATTGATGGACAGGTATTCCATGTATTTGGAGAACTGAATACAGAGGGAGATACTACATACCTGAAGTGTTCAGTCAATGGGTTGGCTTCCAAACCTAAACTAGTTATCACAGACAACAGCATTCACCTGTTTTCAATGGTAAGTTTCATTCCTGTATTAGGTACAAGCAATGCAATTCATCATTCTAAATATGACCATGTAACAAATGTTTGATCTTTGTTTTAGGAAGGTGCTGTGCAAGTTAATAGCCCTGTGCCAAAGTATTTGGTTGGAACTGATACCTCTGGGTCTGGTGGAGGAGCAGTGGCACCAATGACTGGAACTATTGAAAAGGTAACATTTTGATTTTGAATCAATGATTCTTAATATGTTCTTTAGGTGCCACTTGATGAAAAAGACCAGATTACTATCCAGTGACTGTTTCAGGAAGGTACACGTGCATAGACATTGAGTGAGAACAGGATTAGGATCACCTGTGATGCCCTCCACAGTGAACAGCCTGAGAAAATGTATTTCTTAGGCTTAGAGATAAAGAATGACCACTTAGATGACACATCTGAGGGTTCCCGTTCAACTAATCCCCATTATGAGTTGGCGCATTCAGGAGACGCAAGATATAACTATATCAACAACTTGCATTTATGTAGTGCCTTTAATGTAGTAGAACGTCCCAAGGTGCTTCACATGAGCATTATCAAACAAAATTTGACACCAGGCCACGTAAGGAGGTAGTGGGCTTGGTCAAAGAGGTGGGTTTTAAGGAGCGTCTTAAAGGAGGAAAGAGAGGCGGAGTGGTTTATGGAGGGAATTCCAGAGCTTAGGGTCTCGGCAGCTGAACCTTAAAATCGAGGCATTGCTCAACTGGGAGCCAATGAAGGTCAGCGAGCACAGGGATGATGGGTGAATGGGACTTGGTGCGAGTTAGGATATGGGCAGCAGAATTTTGGATGAGCTTAAGTTTACGGAGGGTGGCGAGGAGTGCGTTGGAATAATCAAGTCTAGAGGTAACAAAGGCATGGATGAGGGTTTCGGCAGCAAATGAGGCGGGGTGGAGTAGGGTGATGTTACGGTGGTGGAAGTAGGCGATCTTTGTGATGGTGCAGATATGTGGTCGGAAGGTCATCTCCGGGTCAAATACGACACCAAGGTTGCGAATGCAGGGAAAGTAAAGGAAGAACTGCTTTTCTACACCATTTTTAATTTTGATCAGAGTTATGGATTGTATGCAAGTCCCTGGATTGTATGCAAGTCCCAGAATTGAAGCCCACTATCGAGTGACATTAGCACACACATGCTTTGTAGGGAACGAGTTTGTCAATTTTAGTGGAGCGAAGGAGAACCAGCAAAGTGTGGATATGTTGCCCTTTCACACAAAGCTTTGATTATTCTCTTATATCTCTTATTGTGCTAGCTCTCTCACCATCTTTGACGTATGAGGAGAGATTGGGTCGATTAGGCTTATATTCGCTAGAGTTTAGAAGAATGAGAGGGGATCTCATTGAAACTTTTAAAATCCAACAGGAGTAGACAGACTAGATGCAGGAAGGATGTTCCCGATGGCGGGGGAGTCCAGAACCAGGGGTCACAGTCTAAAGATAAGGGGTAAGCCATTTAGGACTGAGATGAGGGGGAATTTCTTCACCCAGAGAGTGGTGAACCTGTGGAATTTTCTACCACAAAAGGCAGTTGAGGCAAATTCATTAAATATATTCAAAAAGGAGTTAGATATATTTCTTAAGGCTAAAGGGATCAAGGGATATGAGGAGAAAGCAGGGACAGGGTACTGAATTTGGATGATCAGCCATGATCTCATTAAATGGCGGAACAGGCTCGAGGGGCCAAATGGCCTACTCCTGCTCCTATCTTCTATGTTTCTATGTTTAAAACTTTCCTCAAAAACTATTTCTTTGATCTTGACTTTGGTTACCTTCCATAACTTCACCCTTACTCTTTTTTTAATATATTTGTCATCAGGATTTGGGTGGTGCTGGCAAGGCTGCATTTGTTCCCCTTCCCTAGTTGCCTAGAGAGCATTAGTCAACCACATTGTGTGAACAAGAGTCACGTGTAGGCCAGACTGAGTCGGTTTTGCAGGTTACCTTCCCTGAAGGACATTAGTGAGCCAGTTGGGTTATTACAGCAATCCAATAGCTTTCATGGTCATTTTTTTTTCTGGTCCTGTTTAGTGTTCACCACTCTTCCTATAAAATGCCTTGGGACATTTCATTAATTGAAGTGTCCTATACAAATATTAGTTGTTGTTAGCTAATGGATTAGTTTGATGATTTGCTGGGATATTTGTTGCTGTACTACTCAACCCCTGCCTCTTGTTGAGATTAGGTTGGAATGGGGACGAAAGAAGAATTAGTACAAATTAAAAATTACAAAGTTTAAAAAACTTTCAGAAATGTTGTGGTCTACATTGCTAATTCTGGTTTAAGGAATAACATTTATATTATAAAGACTTGTATTACATAAAATACTGACATTTAGTGGGGTGCTGGCTACTAAATACTTAAGAGCCACAGACTAACTGACACAAATCTGCATAAAAATGCAGATAAAAGGCTTTAGTGATCATAAACAATTGGATAAATATGTTATTTCAGTAATTTCATTAACAACAATATTGTATTTGTTTAGAAGCAGTTGGAATTTTTGCCTTTACCTTTCTCTTGAATTACTGTGTTCCCACGTGGCCTTTTTATGTCGTAAAGAGTTCTATTAATTGCCACTGTAGCAACAGAAGGATATTGTGTCGATGCCCAGTGACAGCACATTACATAAAGGTCACCCTGAACTTGGGTTCTTGCCTTATATCTAAACGCTTAACCCAATGGGGAAAAAACCTTTAAAAGATAAGGCTAGTTACTGTTAAGTTGCAAGAGAAATTAGGGACAGTGACAGATTTTCTCTTTTAACTTGAATCTGAATAGTATGGGTGGATTTCTGTTAATGTTGGTACTCTTAATGCCTGCCAACATGAAAAAGAAAATTGTATCAATTAAAAAAAAAAAAATGACTTAAATATCTGGTGTATCTAAAAAATATTCTTCTAATTTTAGCACATTCACTGATTACTGTCATCCACTTAATTACTACTGAGTGCCACTAGTATTTTGGCAGCCAGTATGGTGGTCATGCTTACATTAGCAGGTCTACCAAGTATTGTGTAACTTCACCAGAAATTGAAATATACATAATGGCCGGAATTTTCTGAAGTCCGTGCGGGCGCGATTGGAGGCAGGTCAGCTGGGAAATTTGAAAAAAGTTGCAGCGGTTCCGGAACCTGCCGTCATCCCGTCCCCACGCACATTTCCCTTGGGTGCGTTTCCAGGTGCGGCAGCGACCCGACTGGCAGAGGCGGGCGACCTAATTCAAATCATTAACCGGTTAGTTGTCAGACCCTTATGAGCCTTTTTCAGCCTAGCTTTTGAATTTCCCTGGCTGCCCACGGGATTCATGCAGCTCGGGAACCGTGTCTGTCAGGCTGAAGTGGGAGCTGAGTGGCCAGTGCTCCAGCTGATTAGATGACAGCATGAAATGTACTATAAAACCTCCCACCTCACAGCTGATCACTTTCCACAGGCAGAAGTTGTTGCTGGCTGCATTCCCAGCACACATTTAGCTTTCTACAGGCTGCAAGTGCTTCCAGCAAAGTCGCCATCCAGTCTCACCTCATTGGTACAACCTTATCACTCCATTGACCGCTTGCTCCTCTGATCTCTACTTGACCTGCCATCTATTCCATCAACATGGGTGCTGTTTATACTGTGTCACCTTGGTCCTCAGAATCGGACCACGATCAGCCCCAACACCAGCAGCCCAGGCACACCAGCAGCACCAACAACAACACCACCAACCTTCTCCTCAACCACCTGATGCTGTACAGGACAGAGGGCATCAGCACAGGGCTGCACCACGCCGGAAGCGATACCCCCAACACAGGGTATATAGGCAGAGGATGAGCTTCCTCAACATGACAGAGCAGCAGAGCCAAAGGAGGCTCAGGCTATCGCGCCAGGTCATCAGACATTTACACATTACAGGAGCAAGACCTGCAGCCCAGAGGAGCGGGTGGACACTCCTTACCAGCAGCTGTCAAAGTCATCAGTGCCCTCAACTTCTTCACCTCAGGCTCCTTCCAGGGATCTGCAGCAGACATTTGCGGCATCTCGCAGTCGGCCACCCACAGATGCACCACACAGGTCACCAATGCCCTGTTTGACAAGTCAGCCAATTATATCAACTTTGCCACTGATAAAGCCAGTGTTACTGAGCGGGCGCTCGGCTTTGCCGCTTTGGCTGGCTTCCCATAGGGGCAGGGTGTCATAAACTGCACACATGTGGCCATCAGGGCACCCCATCATCACCCAGGAGTCTTTGTCAACTGCAAGGGCTTCCACTCCCTCAATGTGCAGCTGGTCTGCAACCATAGGAAGAACATCATGCATGTGTGTGCCAAATTCCCTGGCAGCTGCCATGACTCTTTTTTGTCCTTCGCCAGTCCATCCTCCCTCAGCTTTTCACAACTCCAAACAGACTTTCCAGCTGGCTGCTTGGAGACAAGGGCTCTCCACTGAAGACGTGGCTCGTGATGCCCTTGAGTTGGCCAAGTACTGTGGCCGAGGTGAGATATAATGAAAGCCACATTTCCACCAGATGTGTCATAGTGCAGACAATAGGCATGCTCAAAATGCACTTCAGATGCATTGACAGATTTGGAGGAGCCCTTCAGTGCACACTAGCAACGGTCTCCAGAATCATCGTGGTCTGCTGCGCCCTGCACAACATAGCGCAGCAGCGAGGGTTACCACTGCCTGAGGAGCAAGGCTCTGAGCGCACAGCCTCTTCAGAGGAGAAAGAGGAGGAGCATTAGCTGGAAGACGAGCAGGAGCTGGAGGAACCTGCGGGCCAGATCCCACCAGCACCCGAGTACATTGCTGCCAGGGATGGCCTCATCATTTCCTGATTTACTTAACTTTACGCAGTACACCCATATGGCTGCGCCAGACTGGCACCACCCCACAGCAACACCATAAAGGATCCCTACAATAACCAAACCATTCCTTTCACACTGACCACCATTGCTGGAGGTTCCGTTATGTCTCACCAGTTACTGCAACTCACTCAGCCACTTCCAAAGGTGCACACAAATGTGTCCAAGACGGGAAAGTGGTGAAAATAAAGATTTTAATGGTTGACAATACATTAACGGAAACTTGCCATTAACATTGACTAAAACACCCAAGTGGCTACCCTTGTGAATCTACTTGTGTGTCAACTTTCTCTTCCATGTCTTTCTACGAGCTGCTACCCCTGTGGTTTCAGCAGAGGTAGAGGCAGCCTGCTCACTTCCCTGCTGCGACTGCGTAGACACTTTTGGCGGACGTCCTCTGGGTTTTGAAGCCTGTGCTGGCCCTGCCAAAGTCTGCTCCTCCTGCAACTGTGCAGGGGCAGACTCTGCCAACGCAATCCAAGGAGGCATCTGGGGCTCTGACTGGGGGTGGCAACGGGGGAGAAGTGTATGGGCCACCTGCACTTCTCTGTTAGCAAGGAGCTGGAGAGCACCTTGCTGCACATCAGTGGGGCCATGAGGACCCACGTCTACACTGACATCCCACCTAGATAGGTCTATGAACCCCTGCCATCTATGCTCCATAGATAGCCATCTATTCTCCATAGAGACCATGTGCTCCCGTGAGTGGCGCATTAGCTGCTTCATGCAGGTGGCCATCCCATCCCTGGAAGAGCCTACAGTCACCATCACCTGCGATATGCCGGTCATGTTGGAGATGGACTCCTCCGTTATCTGAACATTTGCAGACATCGCGCTCGTAAAACCTGTCAAAGCCTCCTGCACTTCTTGCTGCACCTCCAGGATTGCCCTCTTTCTGGATGGCCCCCGAGGCTCAGCGTCTGCATGCAACTGAGCAGAGCTGGGAGTGTCCTGCACCCTCCAGCGAGGAGTCTCCACTGCTGCCCCTGTCTCCACCATCTGCTCTTGCTCACTTGTAACTTGTGACGGACCCGGTGACAACACTACTGTATCTCGCGTGGGACCCACCGAGGTGTGCGTCTCTATGCTGGTGCTGGGTGCGCTCATGTCTGGTGATGCTGCGCCCTCAGAGGCTGGAGGCTCCTCTGAGGCGTCGTCTTGCTCTTCCTCCTGGACAGTGGTGGGGGGGCACTTGATTACATAGGATATACAGCACAGAAACAGGCCATTCGGCCCAACCAGTCTATGCCGGTGTTTATGCTCCACTCGCGCCTCCTCCCGTCTTTCCTCATCTAACCCTATCATCATAACCCTCTATTCCCTTCTCCCTCATATGCTTATCTAATCGCCCCTTAAATGCATCTATACTATTCGCTTCAACCACTCCCTGTGGTAGTAAGTTCTACATTCTCACCACTCTCTAGGTAAAGAAGTTTCTTCTGAATTCCCTATTTGATTTTTTTGGTGACTATCTTATATTGATGGTCTCTAGTTTTGCTCTTCCCCAAAAGTGGAAACACTCTCTCTCTATCTACTCTATCAAAACCTTTCATGATTTTAAAGACCTCTATTAGGTCACCCCTCTGCCTTCTCTTTTCAAAAGAAATGAGACCCAGCCTGTTCTTCCTTTCCTGATACATATACCCTCGCATTTCTGCTATCATCCTTGTAAATCTTCTCTGCACCCTCTCCAGTGCCTCCACATCTTTTCTATAATATGGTGACCAGAATTGTACGGAGTACTCCAAGTGTGGTTTAACCAGGGTTCGATATAAGTTTAGCATAACTTCACTACTTTTCAATTCTACCCCTCTAGAAATAAACCCTAGTACTTGGTTTGGTTTTTTATGGCCTTGTCGCTACTTTTAGTGATTTGTGTATTTGTACTCCTAGATCCCTTTGTTCCTCTACCCCATTTAGATTCTTATTTTCCAAGTAATATGTGACCTCCCTATTTTCTTAACAAAATTTAATACCTCACATTTATCTGTGTTGAATTTAATTTGCCAATTATATGCCCATTCTGCAAGTTTATTAATGTTGTCTTGTAACTTGTTGCAGTCCTCCTCAGTATTGGCTTTCCCCCCCAATTTGGTGTCTTCCGCAATTTAAAAATTGTGCATGTTTAAATCGTGCAAGCTGAATAATTTTCTTCAAAAAAAAATGAATACAGGATTAGAAAAGGAACATCTAGTCATTTTCTGCCTCGTGATAGAGTTAAATTGATACTCCATTTTACAGCACAATAATGAACTTTACTTTTAAAAATATATTTTCTAATTCTGTATCAGTAAAAGAATAATATAAAGTTATATCAATTCAGGTTTATTTTATTATTTTAATAAGTACTGTGGATTACAATAAAAAACTAACAGTACCAATGCAGTGTTACTATTTTATAAAATTCTAGCAGATCTCTTATGGCATTGCTCATGGTGAATAAGTGATTTTATAAGAACAGAGGTGTTATGCCAAGTAATATTAGCAGGGACACTAACTTATCAGCATTGGTGGTGGCCCTGGGACCTACACGCGTTAAGAAAGGGGGGATTGGAATCTGGTGGTATTGGGATCTGACGGTCTAGCATTATTTTGAAGTAGGCTCCCAGTCTCTCTCAGGGCTGAGAGGGTGGTCTGAGAATCATTGCAGCAGGAGTTTCTAGGGGCCTAGGAGCATCAGGGATGTTCTGGGATCAGGGAGCACGGGAAGTGCAGTCCAGGGATTTGTGAGCCCTGAGAGAGAATCCTAGGATCTGCGAGTCGGGGCAGTCTGGGAACGGGGGCTCTGGGTTTAAGCAGCAGATAACAAAATGGCAGGTTGAGTGCATTCTATACAGCTACCATTCTGCAAGAAAGAAACTTGGGAGTAGGTTAAGGATCATTCCATCCTGTTTACTCTGATTCCTGACCATCTCTCAAACAGATTCCAATTGATAGCCCATTTCAAGGAGCAACCATCACATATTTACTAAGCATTACTTTCTAAGTTGAACTGCAACATACAATGTGCTTGGTAGATTAATCCTGATGTAATGGCTACTATGCCGCCCCCCCCCCACCCCCAGGCCCACTCCAATATTTAAAGAATGCATAATGAAGAAAGATTACCAAGATCATCTTCATGCTTTAATGCACACCCTTCACAAGACATGATTCCACCCTGCAGGATTATAGTGTTTTTCCAGGATGGGGGGTTGGGGTAGTTAAAATTAAGCAGTTAGTTTCAGTTTAACTTTAGATTAAAACAAACTGCCATAATGCCTCCGGTCCTGCAGCTTTCTACAGAACAGGAGTAGGAGATCATGTGCAGCACCATCTGTCTACAATACTACGATAATATTTTCACATGCATGCTCACAATGTTTGAAGTTAGATTACATTAGATTTTACAATCCTAGTAAACACTTATGCATTGCCAGAAGATCTAGGAATGAATCATGATTTTTAGAGTGCAGTATAAAGGCTTCAGAAAGTCGGTCAGCAAATACATTAAAATGGAAGCGGGAATGACATAATTTAACTAGGTACTGAATATAGTACTACCATTGCATTCTGTGCTGTTGATGCAGATGATTCTGTCTATTTTTGACAGTTGTAATAAATTGCTATCCATATTTTCAAGGTGTTTATTAAGGAAGGTGACCACGTGCAGGCTGGAGACTCATTAATGGTAATGTTAGCCATGAAAATGGAGGTGAGCAAACTTATTCTCTTCTAAAACAATACTTGTTTTCTCAAGCATGTTTCACTTTATTTCACCTTTGCAATTTTAATTCTAAAAGTTCGAGTTATTCCTTAATTGCTGTTAAAGGAAGTATTTACGTCACAAATACTATGAAATGTTACATTGCAAGTAAACATTATCTACCCTTTCACATTGAAAGAGGGGACTCGTCTCCCATCAATATCCTGGGTTCTGTGCCCATGTAGCTGTGACAGACATCCTAGTAATATCACCACAGAGATATATTGCAAATGTTGGAAATGCATAGCGAACAGCAAAAAGATAGGTTAACATTTTGGATAGTGATTCTTCATCAATTTTAAATTCTTATGATTAAAAAATTAACGTGAAATGTTAACTTCACATTAACCAGAGATCATATCTAGCCAGTTAACAGTTAATTGAAGGGCACTGTTGTATATCCTGCTCACTGGAATCATTTTTAATTGATCTCTTCCAACGACAGTGTTATTTGGGGAGGGGGTAGTACCGTATATTTTCTACCCCATTTTGAACCTAGAGGTTTTTTTGAATTATATCCTTGCTTATACTAGCAAAGGAAGTTGAGAAGCAGCTGAAATCCAGACTATTTTCCTATAGCCAAAACTGTTTGTATTGAGAGTGGTATCTCGGTCAACAAGAGCCACCTCAGGATTTGATTTCATACCTGAACCTGCTTGGATGTGGATGGAGTAACGTTGAAGAGTCTCGATCTGAAACATTAGCCTATCTTTTTGTTGTGATGCACCTTTTGTGCATTTCCAACGTTTTCTATGAAAGCTGCCTATGTCCATATTGTTATCTGGGTCAGTGATATCCAGTTTAGGATTTAATTTCATTGCTGAGTCAGTTTTGACTATGGATGGAATCTGCCAGTATAAACCTATAAGCAAACTCTCATGTAGAATCTTGCTCTCTGTCCAGACAAAATATTCCCTCCAAATCTTTGTGCCCAAACCGTCTTTACCTTTCAACATGCTGAAATGTATATTATTATAAGTCTGGAGGTGATTAATGAGACTAACTCCCAGTATGAACAGTAGGGATTCTTAACAATCAGAGCTCAATGGGGCAGATCAAGAAAAAAAGAAAGAACTTGCATTTTTGTGGAACCATTAATGTTCTCGGGACATCCCAAAGCACTTCACATCCAATGAAGTACTTTTGAAGTGTAGTCACTGTTTTAATGTAGGGAAATGCAGCAGCCAATTTGTGCATAGCAAGATCTCACAAACAGCAATGAGATAAATGACAAGATAATTTGGTTTAGTGATGTTGGATTGGGGATAAATATTGGCCAGGAGAACTCCCTTGCTCTTCTTCAAATAGTGCCGTAGGATCTTTGACATCCCACCAGAGAGGGCAGACAGGACCTCAGTTTAAAGTTTCATCTAAAAGAAGGCACCTCGATAGTGCAGCGTTGTCTCAGCACTGTACTGAAGTGTCAGCCTAGATTATGTGCTTAAGTCTCTGGAGTGGAGCTTGAACCCACGACCTTCTGACTCGGAGGCGAGAATGCTACCACTGAGCCAAGGCTGCCACTTGAGAACCTTTACCTTTTATTACTGGATCTTTTTTTTGAAAGAAAGCTGAAACTAAAAGATGTGCATTCCTTTCTTTAAAAACATTTTGATTGGCATTTTCCTCCCTTTCCATTTGTGATGACTATTTTTGTTTAGGGAGTGAATGCCAATGACATGAGAAATACAGGGAAATGTTATTGAGCATGCATGTGTAAGAGAGCAAAATTAACATGCACATAGTTTAATCATGAGTTCATTGAAGCATCCTGGGTTAATGACAGCATCTAGTTGCATCACACCTATGGGTTTAGTAAATTCTCCAAGCCACTCCCCCAGTAATGTCAGCACAGCTTTCTGTTTAAGCAGAACTTTCCCAAAAAAAATCAACAGAAGCAAAGCTAAATGAAATTCATAATATCATGGTAACTAACATGTACAGAATGTTTCATCACTACGCAAAGCTCTGTTTAAACAGTAGCAATTCATCGTTCTGATGCATATTGCTGGCCAGATTATTAATTACCCTTTTGGAGAAGTGTCATTTACAAAACTTAAATGTCCACTATGTTAAATATTTTTGACTGTCTGTCTGTCTGTGGTAAATAATACAAACAAGTGAAAATTACTACATCTAGGAAGAAAATAGGTGACCTACGTACATGTGGTGTCGAATAGATATGGATAAAATTGAGATCGATCTAGAGCTCTTAGTGGACTTGGCAATTAACATGTCCAACCACTGCACAACAGCAATTAAAGCAAATAGAATGCTAAATTATATAACAAAAACAGTAGAGTACAAGTCAGAAGTAGTCATTCTCAACCTGTGTATAGGCAGTAGTCAGATCACACCTTGATTGCTGTGTCCAATTCTAGTCGCCAAGGCACAAAGGAGACATGTAAGTGCTGGATGGATTTCAGAGAAAAGCCACGAGGCTGATCGCTAGGAAAGATGGGAGATATTTGGACTTTATAGTCTTGAAAGGAGTTGACTGACAGATGAAATACAGAGGTATATAAGATAGTAAAATGTATGGAAATAGTAAATCCGCAATACTACTTCAGGCCAAATTGCAAGAGTAGGACAAGGAGTCACATGTTCAAACTAATAGACAGCAAATTTAGGGCTGATGCCAGAAAGTCATTATATACACAAGATGTGATGGATTTCCAAATAGAGTAGTGGAGGCAAAAATCCTGGAATCATTTCTAATAAAAACTCCAGTACAATGGGGGAGTGTAGGATGTATCTGGATGGATGAACTCAGATGGGGTGAATGGCCTTCCTCATCCATATTGCGAACTTTAGAGAGTGCCAAAATCTGAGTTGTTTCCAATTCTTTTGCAGCATACAATAAAAGCTCCAAAGGCTGGCGTGATTGAGAAAGTTCTGTACAAAGAGGGCTCCCAAGCTAACCGACATGCTGCACTGGTAAAATTTATGGAGGAAGAAAATTCACAATGAGTTCAACTCAATTTATTTTAGTCAAATGTACACAAAGACTGAGATTTAACAATACCTTATTTTTCATGTGACTATTGAATGAATTTAGGTGCTCTTATTCCATATAAACTGTTGGACCACTTGCTAAAAGGAAGTATTTATGTCTACACTTTGATCAGTCTTTTATCATACTGAAAGTACAGCAATAAATAGTATTTGTGTGCCGAACAGAAATTGAGCTATTAATTTTGATCATAAAATTACTTGCTTTTGTGAATTAATGTGTTTCATGCCCTCCAGATAGAATCTCAGATACCTGGGAAAATTTGATTAATCATTTCATTAATGTGACAGCTACCTTAAATCCTGGAGGGAAGAATATGTAGATTTCATCCATTTTTATCGAATAGTTGTTGACGCATCACATTACAAGATTTCTGACTTTTGCCCTACAAGGATTTTGGTATTTTTTTTCATATTAAAATGTTACTATTAAGTTAAATTTAAAATCCCCCATTGCAGCCTTGAGCGGTGGGGGGAAGAATGTACTAAAGCCTGTTTGTGGGATGTTGCTTCCCGCATACCACTTCGACTTGAGACAGCTGGGGTAATTTTCAAATTCACTGCATAGGCAGTAAACTGCTGTGGCAGACCTCCGGCTCATTATAGAAACTGCCCACTTTTTATTTCCATTGACTTAGCGCCGAAGTGGTAAAGACAAAAATTACCCCCAATGAGTCATGTGATCATTGAATGAGCTTTGATGCTCTTATTCTATAGAAACTAATTGGGCCACTTACTAAAAGGATGTTTTTATATCATTAGCTCATCCTACAATGGAGATTGGATGATTAACCTGCTGTGGCTTCTTTTCTGTGGGGTATTCATTATGTAGAGATAGTCCTACGGAGCAGCAGGACATAATATCTATGGAACGTTCATCAGGGAGAGTAGAGTAGCTCGTTTGATTGGTAGCCCTACAGACCGAACCCTAGAAAGAGGGGGTCAGAGGTCAGGCTGCTGGTTTTCTATGTAGCCAAGAATTGAAGAGGCAAACACAACAATCTGGAGAGGCAAGCTGGTAAAGGGAGATAACACTAGAGGGACTCTTTTAGAAGAATAACATCAACCAGTCACAGGGAAAAAATATTTCTTCAAAGTGTGTATTCTAGTCAGCTAACAGGAACAAGTGGTGTTCTTTTGTTGTTTTACATGCTGCGGCCAGCATTACAGATTAAATTAAAAAATTAGGATTTACTACTCTGTTCAGCCACATGTAATATTTAAAATAAAGCCAACTTCTTGATTTTTTTTTCCCCATTGGCCTTGTCTCACTAAAATATTAATCGGTCTGCTTTTTTGGAAAACAAGTGCACATGGAGGCACATGCAAGATGGGTATTGCTGGTTCATTGAATACAATACTTTATTTTTATGGCCACATATGATGAGATATTGAGCAGTAAACATAGAAACATAGAAGATAGGAGCAGGAGTAGGCCATTCGGCCCTTCGAGCCTGCTCCGCCATTCAACGAGATCATGGCTGATCATCCAAACCCTAGCACCCGGTCCCTACACCGACAGCCATCCCACCCAAACCCTAAAGGTGTAATCCTGTACGTAGGTGATACAGGATCTGCTTGCAGGAAAGACTGGTAATTCTAAATCTGAGAGAATATCTAGAGCAAAACCAAAATTTGTAACTACTTTTTATAACACTTCTGCAAACATTGTTCCTGTCCATTAATCTGGGGCATAACAAATACAATGTGTAGTGCTATTTATGGTTACTGTTTAAATCTCTAGTGTATAGTCTCTTGGTGCCTATGGGATAATTTTGAGTCTTCATTGTTTATATCTTTTGATTATACAAATATGAAACAGCTAAAAAAAAAATCAGGTGTTGTGCCTCAACTTATGCAGCTAATCTCATATGGTACCCAGACAGCTAAAGGAGTGAACAGAGGGAAAGATGATTTTTCACATGGAGTGGGAGAAAAATGAGCATTAGGAGATACTTGGAGGAGGTCACGTGTTGGCCATCGTGACGAGGAAACATGTGCTGGCACAAGTGAACTACAAATAGGAATAATTATAATTCAAGCTTCCTGGTTGGTAATCCAGAACTTCCTGTTATAAAAGTTCAACTTGCAGATTTAGCTGCATGCACAGCAACCCTTGCTAATGAATAGACTGAGTTCACAGACTATTTTAAAATTTATACAAATTAATGCTTTCTAAAATGGTGCAACAAAACTAACTAATAGTCTGGAATGCAAAATAGAATTGAAAAAAATAAATGGGTCTTTTAGATTAGTGCTGTTATAAATCATCCATTGAATCCCTGGTTTTGTGTTAAATTGCTTAATTTTTTTCTTTCTATCCTCTTTTTTTCATCTTGCCAGTTTCCTCCACCAATTCCCACCCATCCTCTCTACTTCTTAAGACATTAATTCTTTGCTGAGGTGTGATTCTCCAGAGCCCAGCCACACTCCAATGCTTCCTTATTTATGTGAGAGTCTTGATGGTGTTGGCACCGGTCAAGTCTGATCTTGTGGGAGGCATCATAATTAAGTCTGATCCCGTTCCTATATGGCATCCTCAAACATGCTTCCAGTATGAATTGCTGGACAGCCATTTGCAGTGGAAACCATGGCTGATTTCCCCCCCCCCCCCCCCCCACTCCTTCATGATCCAGGGCACTAAGACTAATTGTAAGTCTCTACCGCCACCCTGTCTGAGATCAGTTAACTCAACATGGCCCAGGGAGTGACCCTGGTCTATATACATGTTAGCTACTTGCAGAATAAAAATTGGTGGAACCCACTTTGTCATTATTTTTATTGGAGTTGGAACTTGTGATTTTTATTTTAAATTCCCAAAAAAACTTCATGCTGAACAGATTGAGTTCAGATAATTTTTTATGGAATATTTTGATTTTGTTGTAAGGTGAATTCTTTTAATGTAAACAAGAGATATTACAGTTAGGGTAAAATGACATTTATTTAGTGTGTGTCTCTAATGTGGAAATAATTAAGACTGGAACAAAACTTCATTTGTGGGAAAACAAAACTTGCCAAGATCAAAACAGCCATTGTTGTGGGATCAAAGTCACAACTAAAGGCAGTGACTGCAGAAGAAAATGGTCATGAGTCAGAACAGGTGATCGAAGCTGGCTTTTTAATCTTTGAACCTGGACCCAATGTTCTAAACAGAGAAACTGTCTATACTCTACCAGCAAAAAAATCAAAGGTGCTGATTGCAAAAAGACATCAGGCTATTACCTGAGCTTGACCGGAACAATCTTCCACTTGTTGGCTTGCTCTGTTCTGAAATCGAAGCTTTTACTGTCCTTCTCTTACTTCAGTGGGGATTATATTACTTTGACTGATCACTTTCAATTTTGGTCATTTTGTTTTCCTAAATGATCACACATTCTGAATCTAAACTTCATGTGTTCTTTTGTACACAGATTGCAACACAATGTTTTCCGTATTGTTTTTGTGTTCTGGCAGAGCGGAGAAAAAAATCCAGTGAATGTTATTTTCAAGGATCTGGCAATTTGTATTTTTTCTAACTCTTCTAATTTTTGTCACTGCTTAATCAGTAAGTGATGTAATATACTGTTTTATTTTAATTTTAACAGTTTCAGTGATCGACAAAAATGGCATTCCTAGTTAAGTATTCCATAAGTTTGGTGTTTTGTACAGTATTTGTTTATACATGGCCTGTGGGTCTCCATTGTAAGCAACTAAGTAGCCCATGATGACAATGGCTTGGGGTTTCTGCCTCTGCTCACCAACCTGCGATTTTCAGCCCGTTAATGTGAATGGATGAAAAATTGAGTGCTGGTGAGCACAAAGGAGAAAACCCTGGTCAAGAAGCTTGGATATCGCTGCTCTTAATGTTTCAATTTATATATCTGTGACTAAAGTACACTCACCTTCATCCACTCGCACTCTGGGCCATCCTGTGGTTATTGTATCTCAGCGGGTTATCTACGACTTCACCAATATGGGACCATCCTGCCATTCCATCTGCAGTGCCTCGGAGAGGGCTTCAAGTTTTGCCACAATGGAGGCATGGAAAGGATATCAACTCAATAATAGTGGATTCCTCAAATCATTTGGTGCCTGTCAAGCCAAATTCCAACGCCACCTTCAGATTCTTACAAATGAAGCACTAACTGACCAGATATACTGGGCCAGAATGGTGTGCCGACTGACAAAGTCTTAGCTAAACCAATTTTCGTGTGCCCAGAAAATATTAATGCAGCAAAAATAGTTGTAGAGAAACACATGGAGCAAAGTCTACCAGATGACAATTTGGATCCTAATTGTGAAGAAGCAATTATGGCCTTACTGGGTACTGGTAAAGTAAAATTAAACACATAATCATTCTCATAATCATCTTTCTCCAAGAGTGAGACATATATGCTTCCTTCAGAAATGCTGTAGTAAACAAAACCTTGTCAACATTGTATACCAGCATTTGAAAGAAGTCTTCAGTCGAGTTTTTCCTGTTGGAACCAATCTGTGAGCTATTTAAATAAATGTGACAAAAACAGACACTTCAGCATTTTAATTTCCTCCACAGGTTCTAGAGTAATACTCACATGAAGACTCATGTTTTTTGGCTCTATTCCACTTTCTTTAATATTCAGTAGCAGTGCATTTTCTGCAGTGCACTCAAAACTTGATAACTGTATAATCGTTACATAATTTGATGATTGAATCAGGGCTGTATAAATAGCATAGGCACATTTGGAATTTTTTTTTAGTGACTTCTGTTGACGCCAACCTCAAGTATTTAAAGATCAACGTGAGGGTGTTAGTCCCACATTCCATTTTAGGCACCCACTATCAGCATTAGGCATTCCCATATCAAGTATAGCAATTAGTTACAGAATTCAGCTCCCTCTGTTGCATCAGGCTGTCTACGGAATTGATTGAGACTGCCAAAAAGCAGGAACTTGCAGCAAGCACAGAGAAACGGTTTTTAATTCATCAGTCTGAGCTGCTTTTGTACACCGATGTGAAAACCTAGTGTCTAACCCATTGTGTCACCAATCCCCCATGACATTCTCTTAGGGCAGGCCTGCATTTTTTTGCAAAATGCACTTTAGTAATGAGGCAAGGAAGAGCAATGAAAACTGCAGAACTAACCAGACTAGGATATAAATAGCTTTGGAGGTCTCATAAAAGGAATGCATGATGCGTCAAGGAGCAGGGAGGGAGGGGGGGAATAAAAATTTGTATTGCAAAAAAAAGTACTGACACAAATTGCTCTTTCCTTCAGGAAAATCATTGCAAATCTTACAATAGGAGATACAATGCATAAGCATAATCAGAAATAAAACATGGGCAACAGTGGAAATACACTGGGTTGATCAACACTTGTAAAGAGAACAGCCAGGTTATATATTTCAAGCGTGACCCTCTTAGAACTTTTATTTCACAATTCGATCCTTTGCAGTTTTTCTATTTATTTAATCTTAATCAGCCTTTGCAAGGTAAGGAATACATGTTCATTTTTACAAATATCAAAACCTAAAACAAACACCTTCGTAATTAATCACAATTTAATTTTTTTTTAAAGGTCTAACAAATACCGATATCACTACAAAATAGGATGAAATGTGAGATGAACAAAGTGACATTTTTACACAGTTCTTTTTCTAGCTGTAATAATTGCCATTTCTACAAAAGCAGCATTGTAGGTGTGGCCTACTCATGCAACATCCCCTGCTTGTTGCATTGATGATTTTATTTCAGGAACTTGTGTTTTTTTTTATTTGCTTATGGGATCTGGGTGTCGCTGGCAAGGCCAGAATTTATTGCCCATCCCTAGTTGCCCTTGAGAAGGTGGTGGTGAGCCGCCGCCTTGAACCGCTGCAGTCCGTGTAGTGAAGGTACTCCCACAGTGCTGTTAGGTAGGGAGTTCCAGGATTTTGACCCAGTGACTATGAAGGATCGGCGATATACTTCTAACTCAGCATGGTGAGAGACTTGGAGGGGAACTTGAGGTGGTGGTGTTCCCATGCGCCTGCTGCCCTTGTCCTAGGTGGAAGAGGTCGCGGGTTTGGGAGATGCTGCCGAAGAAGCCTTGGCGAGTTGCTGCAGTGCATCTTGTAGATGGTACATACTGCAGCCACGGTGCGCCGGTGGTGGAGGGAGTGAATGTTTAAGGTGGTGGATGGGGTGCCAATCAAACTGGCTGTTTTGTCCTGGATGGCATCAAGTTTCTTGAGTGTTGTTGCAGCTGCACTCATCCAGGCAAGTGGAGAGTATTCCATCACACTCCTTACTTGTGCCTTGTAGATGGTGGAAAGGCTTTGGAGAGTCAGGAGGTGAGACACTCACCGCAGAATACTTAGCCTCTGACCTGCTCTTGTTGCCAATGTTTATGTGGCTGGTCCAATTAAATTTCTGGTTAATGGTGACCACCAGATTTTTAGATTGCTTCTGGCTAATGCAAGGTAATTTCTGAAAAAGTCATCAATGAAGTACCTATGCAACTGCATACATTTATAATAGCGCTTTTAATGTAGAAACAACATTCCAAGATGCTTCACAGGAGCATAGTCAGACAAAAATTTACACTGAGCCAACAGAGGAGATTTAGGAGGGGTTACAGAAAGCTTGGTCAAAGAGGTAGGCTTTAAGGATGAGAGGTGACGAGATTAAGGGAGGGAATTCCAGAGTTTAATGGCTAGACAGCTGTCAGCATAGCTGCCAATGGTAGGATGAAGTGAGTGGTGGATACATGAAAGGTGAAAAGTTGGCATACAGAGTTCTTGGAGGGTTTTAGGGCTGCACGAGGTTACAGAGATTGGGATTTGAACACCAGGATAAGAATTTGAAACGAGGTGGCGGGGTTGGTGGGGGTGCGGGAGTCAATGTAGGTTGGCATGCACCTGGGTGATGGGTGAGTGGGACTTTGTGCTAGTTGGAATACAGGTAGTAGAGTTTTGGATGAGCTCAAGTTTATGGAGGGTGGAGGATTGGAGGCAGGCCAGGAAGGCATTGGAATAGTCATGTTTGGAAGTGCCGATGGCATGGATGAGGGTTTCAGCAGTAGATGGGTTAAGGCAGTGACGGAGATGGAAGTAGGCGGTCTTTGTGATGGAGGGGATATGAGGTCAGAAGCTTAGCTTGGCATCAATTAGGACATTGAGGTTGCAAGCAGTCCGCTTCAACCTGAGACAGTGGTTGAAGAGGAATGGAATCAGTGGCAAGGGTACAGAGTTTGTGGTGGTGGCCAAAGATGATGACTTTTGTTTAACTGGAGGAATTTGCGGCTCATCCAGGTTTGGATGTCGGACAAGGAGGCTAACAACACAGAGGCAGTGTAGTGGGGGAGGGGGGTTGAGAGATGGTGGGGAGAATGAGCTGGGTGTTGTCCACGTACATGGGAAGCCTGACGTAACATCTTCAGATGATGTCGCCAAGGGGCAGTTTAGATGAGGAAGAGTGGGAGGGGGGGTGCAAGGATAAATCCTTGGGCACTCAAAGTAACAGCAAGGGGACGGTAAGGGAAGCCATTGCTGGAGATGCTCTAGCTATGATTGAATAGGTAAGAGTGGAACTAATCGAGGGCAGTCCCATTCAACTGGACAATGGAGGAGAGGATGGTGTGGTCAACCATGCTGAAGCCTGCAGAGAGGCGAAGAAGGAATAGTGCAAAGTGATACTTTGATTAGTGCTGTTTCAGTGCTGTGGCAGGGGCAGAAATTTGATTGGAGAGATTCAAACAAAGTTACAGTAAATATCGGCACAGATTTGGGAGGCAACATCATGTTCAAGGACTTTGGAAAGGAAAGGGAGGTTGGAGATGGTGGGTTTTCTGATGACGACGACAGTAGTTTTGAAAAGAAGAGGGACAGTACTTGAGAGAGAAATATTTACAATGTCAGCTGGCATAGGGGCCAGGAAAGAAAGTTAGGTGGTCAGCAGTTTAATGGGAATGGGATCAAAAGAGGAACAAGTTGAGCTTGGAGAGGATGAGGGTAGATTGGGAAGCTATGGAAAGACAGAAATTCAGGGCTACCGAAGGGAGGATCCTTGGGGCAAGTTTGGCTTGGTCGGCAAAGGGAAGGGGAGAATGCAACAGAAGCAGCTCAACAGATGTTCTCAATCTTAGTAACAAAGTCCATGTGCTCCTCACCCTTGTTAGAGGTGAGGGTGGAAGGGGGCAAAGGAGGGGGAATTAAGGAGATGGTAGTTGAGAAAAAAGTTGGGGGTTTTCTTTGCTTTCCAGGATGATCCTGGCGTAATGGGTGGTTTTGGTGGAGGAGAGCAAAACATGATGGTACTCGATGGGGTGCAGCAAGATCTGATGTTTGATGACTAAACCAGTTGTGTACCAGATATAGTCAAGTCTGCGCCACTTAAAAGGAAGCACTTTCTGCCTGGGTGGGAAGAGAGTAAAGATACATTATTATGCATTGGTGCATATTTCTGCATGTACTTAATTCTGCTATTAATAATTTGCATTTGCATTTATGAGCTCTGGATGCAATGGAGTTGATTTGAATCTTTGTATGGGAATTTGCACTATATTTTTATCCTTTATTAAATTTAAAATAAAAGTTACTTTCTATATTATGCAAATAGGGACATTATTAACTATTTTAATCAGAAACTGAAACCTGGCAGCATATACTCTGGATTTGACTGCACCAACATTTAAGTATGGAATAACTTGTGACTGATAAACAGTACAAATAAATAATGATTGTTGCACATTATTGCCCAAAAAAATCACTTTTCTAAATGTATGGGCCACTTGTATGCTAATAGTTTTCTTCCTTATTAGTGCAATGCTAAGAGTTTATGGGTTTATCTTTTTACATGCTTTATGACACTTTTCTCTGCAGCGTGCTATGAATATGTTAATGATGTTATTATGTTACTTCTGTTAATCAGTTACTATTTTCCTCATCTAAGCTAAGAATGCTGACAGCACAAGCATTAGCAGGAATTATTTGATTATCAGTGCTTGCAAATCACATTTGAGAGGAG
Organism: Somniosus microcephalus; assembly: GCF_052327205.1. Taxonomy (NCBI): domain Eukaryota; kingdom Metazoa; phylum Chordata; class Chondrichthyes; order Squaliformes; family Somniosidae; genus Somniosus; species Somniosus microcephalus. The sequence continues at coordinate 47,590,684 of NC_140992.1, read as the reverse complement.
GAAAGACTTTAGTTGCATTACTTTTTAAATTCATTTTTAAAGTTGATCAGTTTAACATTAAGGTTATGGCGCCAAAATGGTTGTCTTAAAGGGATGTCAACTTCATGGAAAATAATTTGGCAAATCTCTGATTGTACAGGGAGTAGAAGCAAAAGGGTCATGCATCATTTCCATTTTAATGTGATCTGCAAATGACTGACTGATCTGTCTCCGGGTGATTTGTGGTATTGCGTCATGCCTGCCCTCTTGAAAAGGCATTGGTAAATGTTTTCTTATGAAAATAATGCTCCCTTAACTGTATCATTGGAATGAAGCCATTGGGATCCAGCTGTGACTCATAAAACACTATTTAAAACAACCAAATAATGTTGCATAAATACAATTTTAGTACTGTTGAAAATCTAAGATTTGAGTCCATAGTCCCAGTTTTTCCTGATAGCACATCGAACAACTTCACTAGGATATTAACTGACCTTCACATTCCAGAAATTACATCGCACTTTGTCTGGTGGTCTGCCCATTTTTAGGAGAAATCAAAGCTTGTTTGTGGTGAAGAAAACTGTATGACATCAGTGGCCCGCATCAATACTCTTCGGTTAGATTTTGAAACCACTGAAGGGTCAGCGTAACTATATGCCTTGTATTTCCATGGTTTACTTTTGCTAAAAGCTGTGTTGCCTGCACAAGTGTTCTGTGCTGAGGCGACACGCTCAGCTTTGGTATCTTGATCCACAGCGGGAGGAGGTTCTTCTACAACTCCATATTGTTTAGCTATTTTAACCAAATCCTTAGGTTGATTGAACATGTCTTTGTCTTGATAATCACCTTGTTTTATTTCTTCCATTTCATTGTCTGGAAGTGTCAGAATTTTATTAGTGATAACAGACTGTAATTTTTGTGGAATTTCTTTTAGCTTTTGTTTTTCATATGAGTCAGTGAATGACTCGGGGCTTCTAGCTTGTGAAATTTTTGTTGCTTCTGTTATTTCCATTAGTGTTTCTAGAGGCTGTTCCTCTTGCTCAATTGTGAGCAGTACAGCTGTGTGAACTGAGTCATTAGACTGATCGAGGACATATTTGTGCTGATTATCATCCTGTTTCTTTTCATTTGATTCATTCTCTGGGAGCATATGAATTTTAGTAGAGATAGCAGGCTCTGATTTTTGAGGACTTCTCTTCAGCTTCTGCTTTTCCTGTGAGTCAGTGAATGACTGTGAGCTTCTGGTTTGTGAATGAGCTGTTTTCCCTGTATTTTCCTTCTGCATTTGTAGAGGTTGTTCTTGTAGTACAACTGTATGCTGTATAGCAGTGTTGACTAATTCCCCAGTATGATTTAGATTGTATTTCTTTTGAGAATCCTCCTCTTTCACTTCTTGTAATTCATTGTGTGGCAGCATTAGGATTTTAGGAGACGTAGCTGGCTCTGAATTTTGTGCAATTTCTTTTAAAGTTTGCTTTTTGCACAATGGTTCAAAGCTTTTTGTTTGTGAAATTGTTTTTTCCACATTTTCCTCTCGTATTTGTAGAGGTTGTTCCTTTGGCGCGGTACTGTGCTGCACAGCTGCAATAACCACGTCATTGGACTGATTGAGGGTGCAGTTATTCTGCTCATCATTTTGTTTTATTTCATGTGATTCATTGTTTGGCAAAGTTAGAATTTCAGTAGTGAGAGCAGGTTCTGATCTTTGTGGAATTTCTTTTACTGTTTGCATCTTGCATGTGCCAGAGAGTAACTCTGGGCCTGTGGTTAGTGATATTGTTGTTTCCTCTGTATTTTCCTTCACTGTTTGTGTTGGATTTTCCTCTGTGTTATTTTTCATAGAAAAAGAGTCTTCAATGCATTGTAATGAACAGTGCAGTCCAGCATGAGTCATAATATGGGGAAGGTTAATAACAGTAGGCTTACTGGTGTCCCTTATTAGAGGTGTCCCTGGGCCGCCCTCATACTTGGGTACCTGGAAGTTGTTTTCATGGATATTGGTTATATCAGAATGACTTATTTCTGAAACACTTAATGAAGAGTTTGTAACAGTTTCTTGTAAAGGAAATTTCTGGTTTATATTTTCAGCAAAATTTACATTTTGTTCACCATTTTCATCAACATCGCTACTGGTCCTAGTTGATTTTATGAATGTATTTTTAGTCTGATCATCTGCTTGGAATTGTGTCGCTGGATACAACACTTCAGTGACCATTTGCACAATTGGTTCATTTAAAGTAATTTCATTGTTCTTAGTCTGAGAATCCAGTTGAATGTGCACATCAGTTTCATTAGCAGCCTCTGAATATGTATCCTTCGGTTTATCTGTACAAAATGCTTGCTTCCCTATAGGTTGTAGAGTGTTTGGACAAAGAGCTGCAGTACCATTTTCAGTACATGGTTGTTTAAGAATAGCATCTTCCTTTTTACCAACTGTAGGCTTGCACTTTTGTTGAACTACCAAATCAGTAGTTTTATGCATTTCAGTAAAGTTGATGTGTCTACTGTCTACTGTGTGAGCTTGTGGAGTAACATGACATGGAGCTGTGGTATTGTTTTCAGCAATTGGTTTTTCAAGAACACCATCTTCCTTTGTAATATCTGTAGGTTCACATTTTTGTTCAACTATCAAGTCGGTAGGACTATGCATTTCAGTAAAGTTGGTGTCTCTTTTGTCCGCTGTGGGAAAATTGGCCGCAAAGCTCTGAGGATCTGCAGCAATATTGGATTGTTCTAAAACTGTTTTTCTCTTCGGCTCAGGAAGTTCCAGTTTCTCGAGTTTATTTCGAAGACCGATCTTTGTAAACCTTGACTGTAGGAGCTGAAATTTAGTTGGTCTAGGCTTTCCTTCAGTTTTAGATGTTTTTGCTTTTGTGCTGGCTTGTGCTGTAGCAAACACATTTGTTAAGCATACAGACTTTTTGGTGCTTGTATTCTTTACCTTTTCCAGCTGAGCTATGTAATTGATCAGATTGTTGATTTCATCTGTTGTGCGCTTGTTCACAAACATCCTGGCAATCTGACGCACATCTATAGACTCATTTCCTTTAGTATTATCTGCACTGAGACACAAAGATCTGCAACAAAATATTGACAAAGTTTGGAATTATAATCATAAGAGTTTTATACTTTATGTAAGTTTATATAATTAAAAGTCTTCCATTTAGCATACATCCACAGCATCACACTTTAAAATGCGGTCTCACAGGCATTGTACCTCAAAGTATTGCACGTACCTCAAAGTATTGCACATACCTAGGGAAAAAGTTGTGAGTGGCTCAAATATCCACTTATCTTTTAAGTGAACACATCCAGCATATCTTCAGCAATGTCTTCTTCCATCAGTAAATTTACCTTTGCAGTTCGCCAAGGATTCAAAGCTGGCTCCCTCCTATTCCTCATCTATCTGCTTCCCTCAGTGACATGAACCACAGATGGGGACGTGGTGGGGAGGGAGGGTCGGGGGTATCAGTTTCCATATGCATGCTGAGATTTCCAGCAGTATTTCTTCACCACTTCCCTCAACCCCATGATCATCTTGGTGCTGGCAGACTTCTCTCGGACAAGTGGATATGCCAAAATATTCTCCGAGTGAAACCGGGAAGACTGAGGCCAATGTGTTTGGCTCCTCAAAGAAACTCTACAACCTTGCTGCCAATTCCATTCCCTACCCTGGCTGTTCACTGAGGCTTACAAAGCTGCACACAACCTCTTATATTCTGTTCAATCCAGGAATGGGATTCAAAATTTTACCTCTGCAACATTGCATGCCTTCACCTTACATTCCAACCATAGCTGTTGAAACCTTTATCCATGCTTTTGTCCCCTCTAGACTCCACTTCTCCAATACCCTCCTAGTTAGTCTCCTGACATTCAATCTTTATAATCTCCAAATAATTGAAAACTGCATCCTGCCTGATAAGACCAGTTCATCCATCGCCTTGTCCCCACTGACCTGCACTGTTTCCGGTCCCCCCAACGCATCAAATTTAAAATCCTTGACCTTCTCTACAAATCCCTTCATAGGCTTGCCCCACCATACCTCATGCAACCTTCTCCAGCTTTACTTCCCTTCCATACTCTCCAGTCCTGTTGTTCTGGATTCCTATGTCTCCTTCCTCCCTCCCTCTACCATTGGTGTTAGAACCTTCAGCTGTATTGGTCCTGCTCTCTAAAAAAAATTCCCTCCCTGCACACCTCCGCCTAGCTACTTTTGTTCTACCTTTAAAAGCCTATGGGGGAAAAATTGGGTTGATTTGCACCTCTCGTTAGCGCCTGGGCGCGGCGCTGCTAACTCCTCCTGCAAAATTCAGCGGGAGGTTAGCAGCAGCGGTAGCGCCCCGCGGCATTGCGCCACTGGTGATGATGTCATCGCCGTGTGCAGCACCCCGGCCGCAAACTTCAGTTCCGCCCCCTGATATGTCCGACAGGGTCAGGGGGGCGTTTTTGCAGCCGCCGCCGTGGTGGTAAAAGGGGCAGGTGTCTAGCAGGGCCCCGGTGCGCGCAGCGCTAGGCCCCTCCCCTTTAATCAGGGGAGGAGGCCTGTAATGACACGGTGCTACGTGCCGACGCGCGTGGCGCTGTTGCACATAGCGCCGCAATATTCAGTTGTAGCGCCCCGAGGAGGAGGAGTGCTTCCAGTAGCACTCCCACGTCCTGCTTGGGGCGCTACAACTGAATTTCAGGCGGAGGGGTGCTAATTTTTTCAGGGTCCCCAACGTGGTTAGCGCCCCAAATGGGGCGACACCAAATTTTCCCCCCTATCTCTTTAACCAAGCTTTCAATCATCTCTTTTAATTGGTTGTCATCTACGCATTCCCCTCCTCTGCAAAGAGCATTGAAATGTTTTTCTACATTAAAAGGTGCTGTATAAATGCATGTTGTTGAAGTTAACAATCAATTATCAATTGACTGACTAAATGTGAACAACATGAAAAATAGCAAAAACTATCACTGAGGATCAAATAACCAGCAGAAAAATTACATTTTAGGGAAATATGCAAAGTCCAGCATAGGAAGTCGAGCAAAAGAAGAGTTTATTCTGCAAATAAAAGGTTTTTGGTGGGGGAAGCAAAGTTATTTGGATCTTAAGCAAGTTTATAAAATGGTAAGTAAACTACTGAAAATATCATAGGCTGTATCTTTCAGTATCAGTAAAGTAAGTAGCATTTTGACCTTGTGGCAGCAAGAGAATCCTAGAGTTCCACAGGGTCGTTAGGTGTCGACTTACTAGCGTGTTATTCCTGTTGTGTATAATTAGAAACATTTTCTGCATAGTACTATTTTCCTTCAGGTAGTTGTTGCCCATTTTTGGATGTGCAGATTGGGCATCCCTGGGAGTGTGTAAATATTTGCATGGGGTCCACAACAGTGTGTTTGATAACCACCTAACTAAATATGAATAGCATACAGAAGGTATTCCACATGAAGGCAGGCCAGTAAGGTTACCTGTTAAAATGCTAAAAATTAGTGTGCAACTTTTGGAATATTTGTGCAGCTAAAATATTATTAGATTGTAACTCTAGACTTTAAATGACCTCCATGTTAGTTGGACTTACCTGTCTGTACTAGCAACATGGTACAGCTGCCTCCCCAGCTGTTCTAGATGGCCTTTGAACTCCAGGTTCTGGTAAAGGCTCATAGGAACATTGTCAAATCCATAGAGAATTCCATATAGAGAGCCTGCAATGGCACCTGTTGCATCACTCTCCCCTATAGAGTCATAATACAAATTGCAACATGAAATGATTAATACTTCAAGTAAGAGAAAGTGATTGCTCATTGAGTTTAACAGACATATTAAAATGCTAGTACTTCTTTAAAAAATATATTCAAGGCTGAGATAGATAGATTTTTGGACTCTAGGGGAATCAAGGGATATGGAGATCGGGTGGGAAAGTGGAGTTGAGGTCAATGATCAGCCATGATCTTATTGAATGGCGGAGCAGGCTCGAGGGTCTGTATGGCCTACTCCTGCTCGCTCTTATGTTCTTCTGTTCTTAATTGAAATAAATTTGAATATTCACTATAATGATAAAAGACAATAGCAATTGTATCATTCCACCCATAAAGTGCATCCTAGGTTTGTGAAAAGATAATTTGTCAGTATCTTTTTGTGTATATATAGCTTGAAATTTTCTATTGCGTCATCAATTTTGTTGGTCTGAAGCTTTCAGATATAATTTAGGAAATATTTACTCAACAGTGACTAACAAAAGATTGCAATCAATTCTTACCCCAGTGAAACATGGCTGAATAACACAGCTTCTTCCAATCATTCCCAGAAAACAGGAGAGCATCATAAGCAATCAATGTTGTTTCAAGGCCTTTATTGTTTCCACTTGATTCCGAACGCCAACGTCTATACAACTGTCATATTTTTAAAAAAAAGTTGCAGCTGTCATTTTCAATCTAGCAGTACACTTCAAAGATGACACCTATTCAGAATAACCTAATATGATGCAATAAAATGAGTATTTTTCTGTTTTAGAAAGGGATCAAAATAAATCTATAAGTATCAAATCTGGTAACAATATGAGAAGTTTATAAATAGTTAAGTTTAAAAATATTGGCCTAGAAATTGGATCGCGCTGCGCCTGTTTTTCAGGTGTAAAACAGACGCCTAAGGGTCAAATATGGTGGGCAGCGTGCATGCGCTCATTCCACGTCGGAGGTGGTTAGGGCTCCGCCGTAGGCAGCCACCTGAAACTGGCATTCGACCCATTCCATATGCAAACCAAGGGGGGCCAACGCCTATTTCAGGCAAAAGTGGACTGCGAATGCCCACAGCATGCTCCGTGCCTGCTGAAGTCCATTTCGTCAGGCGTTCCGCAGCCGCGAATAGCATCCGTAGCTCATTGGGTACCATCCTAATGAGGCCGGTGGATCAATTTTTATGTAGTCCTCTCGCTGGCCTCATTGGGCGTGTGCGCTGCACCATGTTTGCGAGCCGAGTTTGCTGCGATCCAAGTTCTAGACCAGTATGTGATGTAAAAAGACTACTGAGCACTTGGTTTGAGTATAAAACAAGGCCCAGTAGTCTTTTTACATCAATTTAATCAACTGTTTCAAAACCATGAGATTTCTAGTTACATCACTAGTTCCTGGTTACAGAAACATCCTGAGCAAGCTGGGCCCACACCCGAGTATTTATACTCCTTGGACAGCGCCACCAGCTGGCTGCCCAGTGTTACTTCATGAGTCATGATAAGATTCATGACAGTATGTTTTATTGAACAGCTCTGCATGATCAGCACTGAAAACCAATTTCCCTGGGCTAGTGAGAGGAAAATCAGCTAGAGCTGATCACTATCCAGTGTTAAAATCTACATGTGTGGGTGTGGTTTGAGACAGGACTGGGCATAGCTATGATGTCCCCTATGCTCAAACAGCTTGCTCTTACACTCTGGGTTTTCAGCGCTCATGGAACCCGAGAAGAAGTGACCACATTCACAACAGAAGGGGGAGGGGAAAGAAAACGGATTTCAAATTTCTTCAAAATTTTTAAAAGTGCAGCATACAAATTGTCAACAGGAACCAAATTTATGTTGCTATTTTAAAGTTGTAATAGTATTGTTAAACTTAGTCTTATAAATTTGCAAGATTAAAAATATAGTGTGCAAATAGTATAGCGATGCAGTAATCGACTTTTCTGTCACGGGAAAGAAAAGCTTCATTGCTATGAATGTTGTTTGGATGAGGGTAAAGGTTGTAGGTTATTATATACACGTCATACCTCTGTGCCTCTGTGTTTTAAGTCCCTGCTTAGAAATGTGCTGAGTTTTGTCAGCCATTAGCCAAGTCACTAAGTTATGATGCTGCAGCACAGATGGGCTCTGATAATCCTGTCTGCTTTGTACCATTGATGCCTGATTACACTGTGGAAAAGCCAATGAAGTCACTTCGACAACTTAGAGGGAAGCACCACGAAACAAATTTTCTGCAAAATACATTAATTGCATTTCTTCAATCTAATTAATTAATTTGGAAATGTTGACATGATTATGGCAATGACTGAGTAATATGAACTCACTCAGAAATTGGACAACAAACAATTTGGCACAGAACGGATGGCTAATAATAATGGTCAGAAATTTCCCGCTGGTGTGCGTGCGGGTTTGGAGTGCGTTGGGAACCTGCCTCCTCGCGCTTTTAACTCTGGCGTGTTTGCAAGCGCGGCGCAGACTCGAACGGCAGAGGCGGATGACCTAATTAAGCTCATTAAAACCCTGTTTTTCGGACGCTTAACAGTATTTTTAACCAAACCTTTTGAATTTCACTGCATAACCATGGAATCACGCAGCTCAGGAAGCACGTCTGTCAACCTGAGGCGGAAGCTCAGTGTCCATTGATCGAAGTCATTAATGCAGAGCATGGAAATCCCAATAAATAGTCCCAAATGACACCTCATTACTTGCCTAAGGGAAAGACTCGTGCTCACTGCATTTTGAGCATGATTTAGGCATCTGGAGTTTGCAAATCTTTTCTGCAACCTCGGAAGCCACTCTCACCTCACTGCTAACTATCACAACATTGACAGATTGCTCCTCTGATCTCGATTTGACCTGCCACCTATTATATCACCATAGGTGCTGTTAATATTGTGTCCCATTGGTCCTCAAAATCAGACCATGGAGAGCCCCAACACTAGCAACAACATCAACAATAGCAGCCTTCTCCTCAACGACCTGATGCTCCACAGGACAGAGGGCTGCACAGCGCCGGATGCGATACCCCCAACACAGAGTATACAGGCAGAGGATGAGCTTCCTCAACATGACAGAGCAATCGTGCCAAAGGAGGCTCAGGCTATCATGCCAGATCGTTGCAGACATTTGCAGCAAGACCTGCAGCCCAGAGGAGCTGGTGGACACCACTAATGACCGAGTTGGCCAAGTCCTGAAGGACATAGCTGCCAGTCTGGGCCTGCAACAGGTGGCGAGAGAACCAACACGAGGGAAAAACCTACTTGACCTTGTCCTCACCAATCTACCTGCCGCAGATGCATCTGACCACTGCACAGTCATTGTGGAGACAAAGTCCCGTCTTCACACTGAGGACACCCTCCATCGTGTTGTGTGGCACTACCACCGTGCTAAATGGGATAGATTCAGAACAGATCTAGCAGCTCAAAACTGGGCATCCATGAGGCACTGTGGACCATCAGCAGCAGCAGAATTGTATTCTACCACAATCTGTAACCTCATGGCCCAGCATATCCCTCACTCTACCATTACCATCAAGACAGGGGACCAACCCTGGTTCAATAAGGAATGTAGAAGAGCATGCCAGGAGCAGCACCAGGTGTACCTAAAAATGAGGTGCCAACCTGGGGAAGCTGCAACACAGGATTGGGAGCAGTTTAGGATTCAACAAAGGAGGACAAAGGGATTAATTAAGAAAGGGAAAATAGAATATGAGAGTAAGCTAGCAGGGAACATAAAAACTGACTAAAAGCTTTTATAGATATGTGAAGAGAAAAAGATTGGTGAAGTCAAGTGTAGGTCCCTTGCAGTCAGAATCAGGGGAATTTATAATGGGAAACAAAGAAATGGCAGACCAACTAAATACATACTTTGGTTCTGTCTTCACAAAGGAGGACACAAATAACCTCCCAGAGATGTTGGGGAACATAGGGTCTGATGAAAGGGAGGAACTGAATGAAATCAGTATTTGTAGGGAAATGGTGTTAGGAAAATTGATGGGACTAAAGGCCGATAAATCCCCAGGGCCTGATAATCTACATCCCAGGGTACTTAAGGAAGTGGCCCTAGAAATAATAGATGCATTGCTGGTCATCTTCCAGAACTCGATAGACTCTGGAACAGTACCCATGGATTGGAGGGTAGCTAATGTTACCCCACTATTCAAAAAAGGTGGTAGAGAAAAAGCAGGTAATTATAGACCGGTAAGCCTGACATTGGTAGTGGGGAAAATGCTAGAGTCCATTATAAAAGATGTAATAGCAGAGCACTTGGAAAGCAGTGACAGGATCGGACAAAGTCAACATGGATTTACAAAAGGTAAATCATGCTTGACTAATCTACTGGAATTTTTTGAGGATGTAACTGGTAAAATAGATAAGGGAGAACCAGTGGATGTGGTGTATTTGGACTTTCAGAAGGCTTTCGATAAGGTCCCGCATAAGAGATTAGCGTGCAAAATTAAGGCACATGGGATTGGGGGCAAGGTATTGACTTGGATAGAGAACTGGTTGGCGGACAGAAAGCAAAGAGTTGGAATAAACGGGTCATTTTCCGAGTGGCAGGCAGTGACTAGTGGGGTACCGCAAGGATCGGTCCTAGGACCCCAGCTGTTCATAATATATATTAATGATCTGGACGAGGGAATTGGATGTAATATCTCCAAATTTGCAGACGACACAAAGCTGGGTGGGAGGGTAAGCTGTGAGGAGGATGTTGTGAAACTCCAGTACGATTTGGACAGGTTGGGTGATTGGGCAGAAACATGGCAAATGCACTATAATGTGGATAAATGTGAGGTTATCCACTTTGGTGGCAAAAACAGGAAGACAGATTATTATTTGAATGGCAATAGATTGGGAGAAGGGGAAGTGCAAGGAGACCTGGGTGTTCTTGTGCACCAGTCGCTGAAGGTAAGCATGCAGCTGCAGCAGGCGGTTAAGAAGGCAAATGGTATGTTGGCCTTCATAGCAAGAGGGTTTGAGTACAGGAACAAGGATGTCTTGCTACAGTTGTACAGGGCCTTGGTGAGACCACACCTTGAGTATTGTGTGCAGTTTTGGTCGCCTTACCTGAGGAAGGACGTTCTTGCCATGGAAGGAGTGCAGCGAAGATTCACCAGGCTGATACCTGGGATGGCAGGAATGACGTATGAGGAGAGATTGTGTCGATTGGGCTTATACTCACTGGAGTTTAGAAGATTGAGGGGGGATCTCATCGAAACCTATAAAATTCTGTCAGGCCTGGACAGACTAGATGCAGGAAGGATGTTTCTGATGGCCGGGGAGTCCAGAACCAGGGGTCATAGTCTAAGGATAAGGGGTAAGCCATTTAGGACTGAAATGAGGAGGAATTTCTTCACCCAGAGAGTGGTGAACCTGTGGAATTCTCTGCCACAGAGGGCAGTGGAGGCCAGTTCATTAAATATATTCAAGAAAGAGTTGGATATATTTCTTAAGGCCAAAGGGATCAAGGGATATGGGGAGAAGGCAGGGACAGGGTACTGAATTTGGATGATCAGCCATGGTCTCATTGAATGGCGGAGCAGGCTCGAAGGGCCGAATGGCCTACTCCTGCTCCTATCTTCTATGTTTCTATGTTTAAAAGAGGAAGCAGCATGCTATAGACAGGGCTAAGCGATCCCACAATCAACAGATCAGATCAAAGCTCTGCAGTCCTGCCACATCCAGTCATGAATGGTGGTGGACCATTAAACAACTAACGGGAGGAGGAGGCTCCATGAATAGCCCCATCCTCAATGATGGTAGAGCTCAGCACGTGAGTGCAAAAGACAAGGCTGAAGCGTTTGCAACCATCTTCAGCCAGAAGTGCCGAGTGGATGATCCATATCGGCCTACTCCCGAGGTCCCCACCATCACAGAAGCCAGTCTTCAGCCAATTCGATTCACTCCATGTGATATCAAGCAACAGCTGAGTGCACTGAATACAGCAAAGGCTATGGGCCCCGACAACATCCTGGCTGTCATGCTGAAGCAGGTATGTCCTGTCCTCAAAAAGCAGGACAAATCCAAACCGGCCAATTACCACATCATCAGTCTACTCTCAATCATCTGCAAAGTGATGGAAGGTGTCATCGACAGTGCTATCAAGCAGCACTTACTCACCAGTTTTGGTTCCGCCAAGACCACTCAGCTCCCGACCTCATTACAGCCTTGGTCCGAACATGGACAAAGGAGCTGAATTCCAGAGGTGAGGTGAGAGTGACTGCCCTTGACATCAAGGCAGCATTTGACCGAGTGTGGCATCAAGGAGCCCTAGTAAAACTGAAATCAATGGGAATCGGGGTGAAAACTCTCCACGGGCTGGAGTCATACCTAGCACAAAGGAAGATGGTTGTGGTGGTTGAAGGTCAATCATCACAGCCCCAGGACATCGCTGCAGGAATTCCTCAGGGCATTGTCCTAGGCCCAACCATCTTCAGCTGCTTCATCAATGACCTTCCCTCCAACATAAGGTCAGAAATGGAGCTGTTCGCTGATGACTGCACAGTGTTCAGTGCCATTCACAACTTCTCAGATAATAAAGCAGTCCATGCCCGCATGCAACAAGACCTGGATGACGTTCAGGCTTGGGCTGATAAGTGGCAGGTAACACTCGCGCCACAGAAATGCCAGGCAATGACTATCTCCAACAAGCGAGAGTCTAACCACCGCCCCTTGACATTCAATGGCATTACCATCGCCGAATCCCCCACCATCAACATCCTGAGGGTCACCATTGACCAGAAACTTAACTGGACCAGCCACATAAATACTGTGGCAACAAGAGCAGGTCAGAGATTAGGTATTCTGCAGCGAGTGTCTCACCTCCTGACTCCTCAAAGCCTTTCCACCATCTACTAGGCACAAGTAAGGAGTGTGATGGAATACTCTCCACTTGCCTGGATGAGTGCAGCTCCAACAATACTCAAGAAGCTCGACAAAGCAGCCCACTTGATTGGCACCCCATCCACCACCTTAAATATTTACTCCCTCCACCACTGGCATACCGTGGCTGCAGTGTGCATCACCTACAAGATGCACTGCAGCAACTCGTCAAGGATGCTTCGGCAGCACCTCCCAAACCCGCAACGTCTTCCACCTAGAAGGACAAGGGCAGCAGACGCATGGGAACACCACCACCTCCAAGTTCCCCTCCAAGTCACACCAGCCTGACTTAGAAGTATATCGTCGATCCTTCATCGTTGCTGGGTCAAAATCCTGGAACTCACTACCTAATGGCACTGTGGGAGTACCTTCACTTATGGGCTGCAGTGGTTCAAGGCGGCGGCTCACCACCACCTTGTCAAGGGAAATTAGGGATGGGCAATAAATGCTGGTCTTGCCAGTGACGCCCACATCCCATAAACGAAATTTTAAAAAACACGCTTTACTAGTGGCTGTCCGATTCACCATCACCCTCAACTTCTTTGCCTCGGGCTCTTTCCAGGGTTCTGCAGCAGACATTTGCGGCATCTCGCAGTCAGCTGCCCAGATATGCATCACACAGGTCACCAATGCCTTGTTTGACAAGTCAGCCAATTATGTCAACTCTGCCACTGATGCAGCCGTGTTACTGAGCGGGCGCTCAGCTTTGCCACTCTGGCTGGCTTCCCACAGGTGCAAGGCATCATTGACTGCACACAAGTTGCCATCAAGGCACCCCCTCATCACCCAGGAGTGTTTTTGAACCGCAAGGCTTCCACTCCCTCAATGTGCAGCTCGTCTGCAACCATAGGACGAAATTTATGCATGTGTGCTCGATTCCTTGGCAGCCGTCATGGCTCTTTTGTGATGCGCCAGTCCACCCTCCCTCAGCTCTTTGCACCTCCAAATAGACTTACTGACTGGCTGCTTGGAGACAAGGGCTATTCACTGAAGATGTGGCTCATGACACCCTTGAGGCCCAGGAGCGCTATAATTAAAGCCACATATCCACCAGATATGTCATAGAGCAAATGATAGACATGCTGAAGATGCACTTCAGATGCCTTGATCCCCCCTGACAACACCATAAAGCATCCCTACACTGACCAAGCCATTCTTTTCTCACTAACCCCTATTGGTAACGTTATGTATCAACATTCACTGCAATTCACTAAGTCACTTCCAAAGTAACATACAAAAATGGGCATAACCGGAAAGTGATGAAATTGAATAGTTTAAGAACAATGCGGTTCCGTCCTGACTCGTGACCTGCACGTACACGATTCGCCTAGGTATAGAAAATTCCGGTAATGTATCTGGTTGAATGCAATTAATAATTTTCAAATGTATTATTTTTGCCTGTGATGCGGAAAAGGAATTAAGGATTATCTGGCATATCAAGTTAACTTAATTCTGCAAGAAATTGACGTGTCTGAAAGAAAAACTGATAGAGGGTGACGTACAAGATTTTTGGTCAGATAATGTTAAAAAATGTAATGTTGGGTTAAGAAGAAAGAAGTTGCATTAATATAGTTCTTTGTTCAATGATTACTTTTGAATCTTATGTAAATAAACACAATAGCAAATGTGTGCACAGCAAGGTCCTTTTAACAGCAAATAAATAACCAGACAATCTGTTTTTTGGGAATATTATTTGAGGGAGAAATGTTAGCCAGAGTAACAGGAGAATGCACTGCTCCTCTTTAAATTGTACCTTGGGATCATTTACATCCACCAAAATAAGGCAGGCGTGGCCTTGGTTTAAAATCTTATCATAGAAACATAGAAACTAGGAGCAGGAGTAGGCCATTCGGCCCTTCGAGCCTGCTCCGCCATTCAACGAGATCATGGCTGATCATCCAAACCCTAGCACCCGGTCCCTACGCCGACAGCCATCCCACCCAAGCCCTATCCCCGTAACCCCACATATTTAATCCCCCCTAACACTAAGGGCCAATTTTTATCATGGCCAATCAACCTAACCCGCACATCTTTGGACTGTGGGAGGAAACCGGAGCACCCGGAGGAAACCCACGCAAACACGGGGAGAATGTGCAAACTCCACACAGACAGTCACCCGAGGCCAGATTTGAACCCAGGAACCCGGGTCCCTGGCGCTGTGAGGCAACAGTGCTAACCACTATGCCACCGTATCTGAAGGATGGCACTTCTAACTCCTTACTGCACTGAAGTATCCGCTTAGATTATGTGCTTAAGTACATAGTGGGTCTTGAACCTACAACACTTCCGATTTTGGGGCAAGAGTGCTATCACCTGAGCCGAGCAGACACTTTTTAGGTTTGGTGATTCCAAGGCATTCCTGCAAATAGAATCTGGTATCAGAAACAAGGGAGGAGTCCAAAGTTTCATTACCTTTTAACTAGACAAGAACAATGCATATTGGAGCAGCTATACAAAAGTGTCTGAATGCTGTGGGTTCCATGAGGACTATCCTATCTGTTATGAATGAAACTATGCAAGCAATTAAAATCATTCTATCTCTAAATACTCATGCATACCCTATTTAGTATTTATAATACCATCTCCGAGATGGGTTTTAAGTTGATGTGTATTTTTCCCCCCTTTCCAGTTTTTCCCCTCCATTCCTTACGGCAGCAATTTATGCTGAGATACTTGTTCTACAGCGCCAATGGGACTATTCTTAATGTGTGATCCCAGAGAATAAATGTGCGCAAGTTGTTTGGCAACCTAGCTGAGTCCAGGCCTGTCCTTGCCAGATGCCCACATGTCTACTTTCTAACGGAGCTGGAATCCTGTTTCATATTTCCCTTCAATATCCCAGGGACACAGAGGCTGCTCTGGCTGAGATCATTAGCTCAGAACAAGCCAGGGATTCAACCGGAGACGTTGCCCACTGACCCTTAATTGTCGCTTTATTTTAAAAAGGAAATTTCACAATGTTTCCCTTTTAGGTAAAACAGCTGCCAAAAATATTGTTTTAATTTTATGGAATTATTTTAATTTAAATATTAAGTAGCAATGACACCATTAAACAGAGCATATAAGAGGAGCTATGGAGACTTGCAGTGCAAGGCACATAAAGGATATGATCACTGAAGGATGAGCAATGAACCTTACATCTCTCAATTCAGCTCCTTGACACTTCCAAGGTCAATAACTCTTCCAAGTTGATTGTCTTGGTGTAAACAAAAATATTCAGAAAATAAAATGATTTTCAAGTTAATGACAACTCTTTGTTTACTTTTTGGGAAAAGTTATTGATGGTGAGATTCATTTCTAAGATGAGCTTGCATTTAACTTCCCATTTTAAAGGGTCTCTCTTGTCCAGTATATTTGTGAGTTCAGATACAAAAGCGGCACAGCGATATACTGATGCCATGTTATCACTAGCTTGATCCCCTTTGATAAATTTTCAAACTTTAAGAACAAAATAAAGGGCAATAATCCATGCTGCAGGAGATAGAATATCTGCTACACTACAGTATTGCAACTGGCCCACATTTAAATCATGTTTTGCATGCTGCAGAGCTTCCAGTGAAGCCATGAGACACCTGCTACTCCCTGCTCAACTCCTGACCACTCAACTACCCCTCCTAACCCCCATGGTTGCTGACATTGTAAATGGCTCTCAAGCACTGTTTTCACCCCTTCCTCAATAGCCAACCATCTACTCACCCATTCTCCCCAACTATTGCTCCATCTCTAACTTCCCTTTCTTCTATGGCCCTGGAACATGATGTCACATCCCAGCTCTGTTCCTATCTCTCCCAAAACTCCCCTTTCAAATCCTTTCAATCCCAGCTTCCACCCTTCTCAAATACTGGCAATACATCTCCAGCAATGGCTGCTCTTCCCACTCCTCCACTGTCACCTAGGAAGTCCCCCAGGGATCTGCTCAATATTGCCCTTGGTGACATCACCTGCAGGGGTAGGGTCAGTTTCCATAAGTATTCAGGTGACATCCAGCTCTACCTCCGCAAAACTTCCCTTGACCTCATGATTGGTCACTTGATGCCTGACAGCACAGGACCAATGAGTCAAAGTTTCCTTAAACTGAATGTCAGGAGGTCCAAACCTATCACTTTTTATCCCCACCAGAAACTCCACTCCCTTGCCAGTAACTCTATCCCCTCCCCCGGCCACCTACGCAAGCTGAACCAGACCATGCAAAAAATTGAGAGTTACTTTTTGACCCAGACCTGAATCTTAAACCCTAAATCATATTTGATTACCAAGATCACTTACATCCACCTTCACGACATCACCTTCCTCCACTCGTACCTCATGCCCACTGCCATTGAAACCCTATTGCACATTTCTGTTACCGCTACTCTGTTTCTCCAATGTCTTCATTGACAGCCTCCACCTTTCATAAACTCCAGTTTGTTCAAAGCTCAGCTCCCCAGTTAGATCGCGGACCGGGGAGTGGGCAGAGGAATGGGGCAAGGGCATCGGCAAGTCGATCATGGGCCGTGGGCAGCCAGAGGAGTGGTGGGGTGGGGGGGGGGGGAGGAAATTGCAGCAGATTGAGGGCTGGGATGAGCACAGGGAGGGCGAGAAGGTCTCGTGGGGGGGGGGGGTGGAATCGGAGGCCTTGTTGGGGGGGGGGGGGGGGGGGAGTGGTCTCCAATACGGGGGAACAGGGATTCTGGATCCAGGAGGCAAGTGTAAAGGCAACTACCTCCTGGATCCAGCGGTCCTCGTCTTGCATTAGCTGGTGGCTTTCACGAGGTGTGCAAAGCCCGACCAGCTTAAAATTAAACACAAAATGGAGGTTAAAGCAGAGGCTTTGAGCCTCATTATAATATTTAAATAGATGACCCGCCTCCTGGCAGCGGATTGGCTGCCAGCCCCATTCCGCCTCTGTTAAAACCGGAAGCAGGCGGGTTCAGGTCAGGATTCAGATTAACACTTTAACCTCCCACCCGACCCCAACCCACCCATTTTTTAGGTTAAATTTCCCCCCTATTGTTTGTTGTCCATGCCTAGATCACAAGATAGTTATGGATGAGGAAGGCCATTTGACCCATCTTAGTTCATCCATCCAGAATGACCCTACGATTCTCCCTTCTCACTGCAACATCCAGTTGGTTTGTAACTGAACCCAACGTTCATAACTCCTACTCTGTTCAGGAGGCCATTCCAAGTGTTTGATCACTCTGTGTGAAGAAGTACTACTTCATGTATCTTCAATATGTCACTAGTTTGAATCTGTGGCACCTTGTTCTACTCTCACAATTTAATTTCAAGTAATTATCTGGATTTTCCTTTTCCAAACCGCTTACAATCTTATATACCTCTACAAGATTACCTCTTGGACACTTCCTTTCAAGGTTGAAAAGCCTAAGGGAGAGAAATTCGGTATCGCCCCGTTTAGGGCACAATTATTGGCCGGGCGCAAAGTTTAGCGCCTGGCACTAATTATTGCCTCCAACTGCAAACTTGGCTTCTATCGCCCCTGGAGGTGATTGGAGCGCTAAATCAGGCACTATACACCTCTCTTAAGGTGCTAACGCCGAGGAGCAAGGCGCTACCTCAGAACGCTGGCGAAGCTCATGTGATGTCAGTCAGCAATGGAACACAGACACACTGATGCCGGCCAGTTCTTAAAGGGGAGGGTCAATCTTGCTTTCCATCCACACCCTGCTCATTGCAGCCTTGAATCTCGGCCTGGAGAGACCTGTACATCAAATCTGCTGGAAAGAACAATGGAGAGGCCCAGGGAAAGAACTCAGAGTGCAGCCCCCACAGTCTCTTCTAAATTGATGTAAGGAGGTCAAATCAAAATGAACCTGCAAAGTGCTGCTCAGTACCCAAAGCTCCTTCACACAGCGTTGAATCTCTCCAGAAGTCTCTCTCTGTCTGAATGCGTGGTGCAAAAATGTCGCCGACAAAAAAGGCAGGAAGTGGTCGCCTTTAAATAGTGCTCCCCCAGTCCTTTCCTGACTGCAAAACGTTCCCCTCAACCTATCATTGCTAGCAGCAGGCAGAAAGGCAGGGGGGCGCTACTGGGGCGTTGCACGCTCGACTGACGTCACGATCTGCGGGCACAGGAGATCGTGGCGGTAGTGTTCAGCGCCACCGCAAAATGTCTGGTCAATTTCGCGAGTGGCGCAAACATCGCCGTGCCCAGGCGCTCGTTGCTTTGCACCCCATTAACACCCTCTTAGGACGCTAACTGGAGACGCAAAGCAACCGAATTTTTCCCCAAAGTCTTTCCAATCATTCCTCATGACTCATATCTTTGACACTAGAGATCAGTCTTGGGGCTCTTTGCAATGCCCTCAATGTTTGAATGTTTCCCTTGTGTCTTGGTGACCAGAGCTGGTCACAGTCCACAAGGTGTGATCTGACCAGAGCAATATACAGTTTGATCATGACTTCCTCTGATTTGATTTCTACTGTTTTGACTATATAGTTCAACATTCTATTGGCTTTGTTGAATGCTGCTCTGCATTGGTTGGGAATGTCACATATAGAGTCTACTAAGTCTCCCAGGTCTCTTTCAACTTTATCCTCAGCAATTTTAACACCAAGGTAGTTCGTGTGTTGCCCATTTTTCCATTGTTCTGCCCACTTACATATTTTGTTCACCTCATTCTTTATTTTCTGGTTTTCCTCCTTTAATACCACTGCTGTTCTCGTTTAGCATCATCTGCAAATTTGATCAATTAGCCTTGGGTTTCTGAGTCAAAGGCATTAATGTAAATTATAAACGGTAGTGGTCCCAATGTCGATTCCTGCAGCACTCCACATTTTCCCTCCACAAACACCCCAAAATCATGTCAGGCAAGTGCCCATTGTTTGCAATTCTTTCGTCAATTATTTATCCATAACTAAGAATTACCCTAAATACCCACAGCTTTGAGCTTAACTAATAGCTTTTCATGTGGAATTTTGTCAAATACCTTCTGGAAGTCTAGGTACAACACAGTGTAGGGTTTATCAAATGCATTGAGAAGTCAAGAGGGTTGGTTAGGCAGGATCTTCCCCTTTTAAATCCACGTTGACCGCTGTTTACTATAAGTTTCAGCCTTGGGTCAATGGTAGCAGTCTCACCTCTGAGTCAGAAGGTTGTGGGTTCATAGTCCCGCTCCAGAGACTTGAGCACATAATCTAGACTTACACTTCAGTGCATTAGTGAGGGAATGCTGCACTGTCGGAGGTGTTGTCTTTTGGATGAGATGTTAAACCAAGGCTCTTTCTAACTTTCCAGGTGGACATAACAGATCCCATGGCACTATTCAAAGAGGGGAGATTTCCCTGGTGTCCTGGTCAACATTCATCCCTTAACAAACATAACTGAAAATAGATTATCTGGTGATTATTTCATTGCTGTTTGTGGGATCTTGCTGTGTGCAAATTGGCTGCCGTGCTCTCTACATTACAACAGCGACTATACTTCAAAAGTACTTCATTGGCTGTAAAGTGTTTTTGGACGTCCTGAGGTCATGAATGGTGCTTTATTGTTGTACAAATAATCAAGTTTACATCTCAATTCCATTATTTTACTTGGGATCAAAATAAGACTAATGGGTTAGCAGTTGCCTGTTTCTGACTTATTGCCCTTTTCTAATGTGGGCACCAGGTTGACCTACTTCCAATCTACAGGTACCTCCAGTGTCCACCTCAAATGGATTGCCAATGCCTCAAAAATCTCCTCTCTATTCTTCTCATGCACTCTGGGGTAATTTCTTTAGTTTTTATTTCTTCCCCTGCCTCAATAAAAATGCTTTGTGATGTTTTCTACAATAAAGACACTACATAAATGCAAGTTGTTGTTGACTGGCTGGCATTATTTTTCATTAAAAAAACTTTTATTCTGAGTCATATATTCTAGTTTTACATTCCATAATTTTTAGTAGGCCATTGTCAAAAAGTTTGTTTTAAGCAAGGGATGTGCTACTGTGTTTTTGTCTGGAAACATTTCAGTCTCGTATTTGCAACAGTGGTACCTACTAGCTGTAAGCCACTACTGATGCAAACCAGATGTGTTCTATAAAGAGATCACAGACCATAAATGAATGTGACTCTTAAAGGAGCAAGTAAGATGACGTCAAATCATTCATCCATAATCATACTACCTTGTAAGGTTTCATCCTCTTGTGACAATGTGAGACATATTCTAATTGTAGTGTGTGGGAAAACAATTTGATATAATAATACACCAAGACTTAACTAGCCACTTGAGAAATGTGTGGTATGTTCAATAATACTTCAGCTCTGACAAAATAGATTTAGGTTCAAGAATGGCAGGTCCAGAGAAACACCCCATTTAAAAGATCTGGAATGATTTATCATAACAAAAATTTGGGTCACTAAGATTCCATTGCCAATATCATCCCTGCAATCATAATACATCAAGTAGTCCATTTAGCTCTATTCAGAGATAATTATGTGCATTCCAATCTCTGCATAACTACGTTATGACATGACAAACTCATTTTCTAATTAAAGTGCTTCAGACATCTTAGATTTGTTTTAAATGGGAGATACCTTGAATGGAGGTTATCAATGACACTTCATTTTTCTAAATGGAGGTAATCAATAACAAATGCAGATTATTTTTTGTCAAAGCCATGATTTATCTCAAACTTTGTATTGTGGTGACAGCTTCATGTTACAGTGTAAATGACTATGCAGTTATTGAAATATAAAAAAGGATTCTAGGTATTTACGTGTGCTAGCAATTTCTAACATAGGGGGCTTTTGTTCAGTTATAAAACAACATTTTCAACGTTAATGCATTACAAATAAAAGTTTGTCTCCCACGGAATATTTTTAGTCAGCTTAATGTTATCCTTCCAGTTGCTGCTAATAGTTTTCTTACTAATTGTGTATTAGGCCTGTATCCTTATATTTCACTAACAGTACAGTACATAATCAATGTGAACATTTATCATTTCAAAATTAATTTTCCTATGCTATTACTCCAATACTTTTATTAATGTAGGTTAAATATGTGTATATGTTTTGTTATCAGAATAATGCCTTCTGCTTAATGAATATACTCATTTCACAATAGTTACAAATGGATAATTGTTTGAACAATATGAAACTCCTGCGGAGGAAGAATAGGATAGAAAAACAGAAAATACTAGTGTGTCCTTCATAACAAACCAGGTATCTCTATAGTTGGGGGAATTAAGCCCTCTCTCCTGTCTCCTCCAGACTCACCTCCAACAAGTGCGAGGAGTTCATGGACTTCTTTGTCTCTAAGATTGAGACTGTTGAGTCTGTGTTTACAAGTGCAGTTATACTGAATAACAGGACACAGACTGCAGAAGTAAGTAAACAGGTCTTTCGTGATTGAGGGTCAGGGCGGAACTGAGGTACACTTTGCGTCGCAGGGTTTATATACCGGTGTGGTCACCACCGGTACTACAATGTACAGGAGCCGTTAAAAAGTAGTCCATCACCTTAAGGTATCCTCTTAAGGTAGTACAGGTTACATACACTACAATTCCTCCCCTTTTAGCTTAACAGTGGACACCCCCAATTAATACACCACATGGATAACATATATACAATTTACACACAAGAACTGTTCAAAGATTCAGTCTCTGAGGAGGCCTCCTGATCCGGCCCGGATAATGCCTTTCAGGGATCTCTGGTTCCCGTTGCTGGGGTGACTCATCCACTTGATCTATGGATTCAACATCATCCAATACGTTTGAGTCTGAGGTAGATGCTACAGGCTCAATAAGTTCTTCAACTGGTGTCTCTGCCATAGACATGGGGTCGACCCTGGTTCTCGATTCCACAAGTTGGTCAGCATGACATCGTATTACGTTCTCTCCAACGTCTACCGTGTACATCAAGGGTCCCTGTTGTGCACGAATTGTCCCAGGTTGCCATTTATCATCCCTATAGTCCCTGGCCAACACTGGTTGTCCTATTTCAAAACTACGAGTGGCCCTTTTATTTACATGCTGGAATTGCTGGTTTTCGACTTCCCGTCGCACATTGGGTTTTAACAAATCCAACCGGGACCGCAACCTTCTGTTATAGAACATTATGGCAGGGCTTTGATTTGTCACTGCATGCGTGGCGTTTCGGTACGCCATTAGGAAATTGTCCACCTTGTGTTGTAGTGGAATATGATCTTCACTCATGGCCTTTATCGCCTTTTTGAACGTTTGTACAAATCACTCGGCCAACCCATTTGTAGCCAGATGATATGGGGCAGATGTATAGTGTTTCACCCCATTCTTTTTCTGGAATTCTTCTGACACGAACTGTGGTCCGTTGTCTGAACATATTTGCTCCGGCAATCCATTCCTTGCAAATATGGTTCTTAGAACTGCAATCGTCTTCTCAGAGGTAGTGGTCGACATCTTAATCACTTCTGGCCATTTAGAATGTGCGTCTACTGCTATCAAAAACATGGAATCCATGAATGGACCAGCAAAGTCGATATGCACACGTTGCCATGGGGCTGAAGGCCATTCCCACGGATGCAGCGGTGCAATTGGAGGTGCGTTCTGAACTTTTTGGCACCCTGAGCAGCTTTTAGTCAGATCCTCTATTTGTTTGTCGATACCTGGCCACCACACATAAGCCCTAGCAAGGCTTTTCATCTTGACTCCCCCCAGATGACCTTCGTGCAATTTTAGAACTCTCTCCCTTAATTTAGGAGGAATAATCACCCTTGTTCCATACATCAATGTTCCTTGACATACGGACAGCTGTTCTCGCCTGGCTGAGAATGCTGGTAATAGTGGTTCGCCATGTGCTGGCCATCCCTTCACTGTCAAGTCGTAGACCCGAGACAGTGTCGGGTCATTTCGGGTCTCTCTCTCAATACCCGCATTGGTGACTGGTAAGCATTCGATGATGGTCGAGTGAAATATCTCGACAGGGTCAACTGCCGGTGCCTCTTCCGCTGTAGGTAGTGGCAGGCGTGACAGCCCATCAGCATTACCATGTTGCTTTGTACCTTTGAATTCAATATCATATTGATGTGCCTCTAGGAAAAGGGACCATCTCTGAAGCCTCTGCGCCATCATTACCGGAACACCCTTCTTAGGGTTGAAAATGGAAACCAACGGCTGGTGATCTGTCAGCAGCGTAAACTTTTGGCCTTGCAGGTAATGGTTAAATTTCTTAACTCCCCACACGAGGCTGAGAGCCTCCCTATCTATCTGAGCATAGTTGCGCTCAGCGGAGGTCAATGATCTGGATGCGAAAGCGACTGGCCTTTCCGAGCCATCTGGAAACTTGTGAGAGCACTGCCCCGATACCATATGGAGAAGCATCACAAGCTAAGCGTTGGGTTAAAGTGAGCCAACACTTCCTTAGAGGTGATCAGTGCCTTGCTCTTTTGAAAAGCCCGCTTACAATCATCGCTCCACTTCCATGGTATTCCCGTTTGCAAAAGAGTGTTTAGCGGGTGTAACACCATGGATAAATTTGGAAGAAACTTGTGGTAATAGTTAACCAACCCGAGGAACGACCTCAACTGGGATACATTTTCCGGTGCTGGAGCTTTGACAACAGCTTCAATCTTGTCAGGTGACTTATGGAGCCCCTCCTGGTCAATGACGTGGCCGCAGTACGAGATTCGCTTTTGAAAAAACTCGCATTTCTGGCGATTAGCTCTTAGCCCATATTCTTTCAATCTGATGAGCACCTGCTCCAAATTCGCGAGGTGATCATTATCGTTATCTCCTGTAATCAGGAGGTCATCCAGGTAGCATTGTGTGCCTGGGATTCCCTGCAATACCTGCTCCATGGCCCTTTGCCAAATCGCTGGAGCCGATGCCACTCCAAAAACCAGCCTATTATACCGATATAAGCCCTTATGTGCGTTGATCGTGAGATACTGTCGTGACGCTTCATCAACTTCCATCTGTAGGTACGCCTGCGCCAGGTCTATCTTGGTGAAGTGCTTTCCGCCAGACAGCGAAGCGAAGATATCTTCAATCCGCGGAAGCGGATATTGCACCATGTGAAGAACTGGATTAACAGTGATCTTGAAATCGCCACAGATGCGAACCTTCCCAGGTTCCCCCGGCTTGTTGCTCAACGAACGCTTCATGACAGGAACAATGGGTGTAGCCCATTCGCTCCAGTCCACCTTGGACAGTACCACTGAACGTTCTAGCCCTTCCAGCTCTGCTTCCACAGCAGGTCGTATCGCATAAGGCACCGGTCTGGCTTTGAAAAATTTTGGGTTTGCATGTTCTTCAACCTTGATGGTTGCCGTAATTCCTTTCAGTGTTCCAAGTCCCTGTTGGAACACCTCCTTAGCATCGTCTAAGATTTTGGACAGTCATTTAGGTTTGACGTCGTCCTCCTTACAGGCATCCACAGCCAGTGCTTGTATGAAATGCCAGTCCAAATTTATTCTCCGGATCCATTCCCGTCCCAGTAGTGGCGGACCTCCATCAGGTAACACATACAAGTCCATTTTCTGACTTTCTTTACCATTGTAGACCACATTTACTTTTATCTTTCCTTTGGGGTATACTATTTGCCCCGTGTATGTTTTCAATACAATCTCCGTATCCCTCAAAGGAATGTGCGAGAATAACCTTTTGTAATCTTGCTTATTCATGACCGTTAATGCCGACCCTGTGTCCAATTCCATCTTCACTTGGACTCCTGCTATCCGGAGCATGACCCAGATAGTTTGGTGGTCTGCTGTGTTACCCACATTATGTATTTTCAGACAACCCAGTTCCTTACTGCTGGAGTCTGAATCCGTCTTCTGTTCATCCGAACTGTTCTCTGTCACCTTGTGTACTTTTTTGTACTTCTCCTGCGGTGACTTTTTGCTGCTGGTCTTCTTTCCTGACCGGCATACTCTCGCTATGTGACCAAGTTTGCCACATTGCCTGCATTCTTTGTCTTTGAACCAGCACTGGTTCTGGTCATGCGTTGTCCTTCTGCAACGATAGCACTTTACTGCGCCCAATGCCATTTCATTGGTGCTGAATTCCAGTGGCCTTTGCTGTATCTCTGCAGCGCCCCGTGCTGCTGCCTCGTGGGATGCTGCAATGCTGAAAGCTTTGTCCAGCGTAAGATCCTTTTCCTCTAGCAGTCGCTTCTGGGTTCCTTCCCTTAGGAGCCCACACACAAACTTATCTCTCAGTGCGTCTGCTAGTCCTGTTCCGAACTGGCAGTACTTTGATAACTTGCGCAGTTCTGTTAAAGAAGAAAGCAACGCTGAATTCCTAAGTTGAATTCTTTTGTAGAATTTAAATCGTTCCGCTATCAACAGTGGTGTGGGGTTTAAATGCTCTTGCAGGATAGTAACAATATCCGCGAAACTCTTCCCTACCGGTTTGTCTGGGGTTACCAGGTTCCTTAATAACCTGTACGTCTTCGCACCCATCGAGTTTAATAGGGTTAGTGCTTTCTTATCATCCGGTACATCATTCGTTCTACAGTAAACTTCGATGCGTTCCACATAAGTGGCCCAATCTTCCACATCGTTATCAAAGGCAGTGATGTTACCCATTTTCGGCATCCTTGCCGAGTTTCTCCTTTCCCTTCAGATATTATTTAATATGACGGCTTTTTAAATTTTTTTTATTTAAGATGGCGGCTTTTCCCGCGCTTGTCTTCTTCCCCCGCCGACTCAAGATGGCGATTCCCACGCTGTTGCCGTCCACGCCTCCCAGCGGTCCTTCCTGCCTTTATTTTCCCATGTATACGCTTCCTTGCGCTGCTGCTCTTGTTGCCCCGCCGCTCCCGCGGTCCTTGTGGCAATAAAGCGCTTTTCTGGCTGCTGCGCGTCTCTGCCCTGATTGCAGTCCGACCCCTGACACTGGCTGCGGTCGTGTTCTCCACCCTTTTTCTTCATTTTCCCTCCCCTACTCCCACTGACAACTCGGCCGATGTCCCCCCCGTGCCGCTCGATCGGGCTTACCCGCCGCTGTCGTAGAAGGGATGATCACTGCCTGTTGCTGATGTTGGAATGCGTGGCCAGAAAACCAACCCGATGGCCTCCCGTGCGATGCAGTGCTCAGCAGGATGTCGAGGGCGGATGCCCTTTTTCGACGCCTGTTTCGGAGGACAAAGCTTCCTTGGAATGGGCCCCAGAATCAGTACTGGGGGAGGTGATGCAAAACTGCCGCTAGGTACGATCAGACTAGTCACCACTGTTGAGTCTGTGTTTACAAGTGCAGTTGTACTGAATAACAGGACACAGACTACAGAAGTAAGTAAACAGGTCTTTAGTGATTGAGGGTCAGGGCGGAACTGAGGTACACTTTGCTCCGCAGGGTTTATATACCGGTGTGGTCACCACCGGTACTACAATGTACAGGAGCCGTTAAAAAGTAGTCCCTCACCTTAAGGTATCCTCTTAAGGTAGTACAGGTTACATACACTACAGAGACCATCCGATCAGCTGCCTCTACCTCTTCCCTTCCTTCCCCTAGCCCACCAGGCCAAACTTCCTGTAAGGTTCCCCCCTGCCCTAGCCTTTAACTCACATTTTTCTCCAGTTTCTCTCCAATCTCCCCTCTTGACCTCTCCATGCTCATCTTGTCCATGAGACCCACTTCCTGCTCCCTCGACTCTATTCCCACTAAATTGCTGACCACCCAACTTCCTTTTCTGTCTCCCATGTTAACTGACATTGTTAACGGCTCGCTCTCCTCAGGTACTGTCCCCCTCTCCGTCATCACCCCTCTCCTCAAAAAACCAATCCTTGACCCCCTCCGTCCTTACAAACTACCACCCCAACTCCACCCTCCCTTTCCTCTCCAAAGTCCTTGAACATGTTGTCGCCTCCCAAATCCGTGCCCATCTTTCCCAGAACCCCACGTTTGAATCCCTTCAATCTGGTTTCTGCCCCTGCCACTGTACCGAAATGGCTCTCAAAGTCACAAATGACATCTTTTGTGACTGTGACAAAGGTAAACTATCCCTCCTCGTCCTGTCTGCAGTCTTTGACACGGTTGACCACTCCATCCTCCTCCAACGCCTCTCCACCATCGTCCAGCTGGGTGGGACTGCACTCGCCTGGTTCCATTCTTATCGATCTAATCGTAGCCAAAGAATCACCTGCAATGGCTTCTCTTCCCACTCCCGCATCATTACCTCTGGGGTCCCCCAAGGATCTATCCTGGGCCCCCTCCTATTTCTCCTCTACATGCTGCCCCTTGGCGACATCATCCAAAAACATGGCGTCAGTTTCCACATGGATGCTAACGACACCCAGCTCTACCTCACTACCACTTCTCTCAACCCCACCACGGTCTCTAAATTGTCACACTGCTTGTCCGACATCCAGTACTGGATGAGCAGAAATTTTCTCCAATTAACTATTGGGAAAACCGATGCCGTTGTTTTCAGGCCCCACCACAAACTCCGTTCCCTAGCCACCGACTCCATCCCTCTCCCTAGCATCTGTCTGAGGCTGAACCACACTGTTCGCAACCTTGGTGTTATATTTGACCCTGAAATGAGCTTCCGACCACATATCCATGGCATAACTAAGACCGCCTAGTTCCACCTCCGTAACATTGCTCGTCTCTGCCCCTGCCTCAGCTCATCTGCTGCTGAAACCCTCATCCATGCCTTTGTTACCTCTAGACTTGACTATTCCAACGGACTCCTGGCTGGCCTCTCACATTCTACCCTACGTAAACTTGAGGTCATCCAAAACTCGGCTGCCCGTGTCCTAACTCGCACCAAGTCCCATTCACCCATCACCCCTGTGCTTGCTGACCTACATTGGCTCCCGGTTAAGCAATGCCTTGATTTCAAAATTGTCATCCTTGTTTTCAAATCCCTCATGGGCTTGCCACTCTGCCCCCCAAGGTATATGCGCTCCTCTAATTCTGCGCTCTTCAGCATCCCTGATTATAATCTCTCATCCATCGGTGGCCGTGCCTTCAGCTGCCTAGCCCCAAAACTCTGGAACTCCCTCCCTAAACCTGTCCGCCTCACTACCTCTCTTTCCTCCTTTAAGACGCTCCTTAAAACTTACCTCTTTGACCAAGCTTTTGGTCATCTGCCCCAATTTATTATGTGGCTCAGTGTCAATTTTTTGTCTTATAACACTCCTGTGAAGCGCCTTGGTACGTTTTACTACGTTAAAGGTGCTATATAAATACAAATTGCTGTTGTTGAATATACTGCATTTAAAATGTTTAGATCTGATCGCAATAATGCTAGAATTATTTCAAACTTCAAATTTTAAAAATTGCAGGTACTTGAACGGATGATAAAATGGAGAGGGAGGACTATTTTTGGCAAGGGGAATGTGAGCGAGAAATAAGCATCCTCTTTACTCCTCAAATTACTAGGCATTTAGGCAGTTATTATTTAATTGAATTTGATATTAAAGATGGACTTTGCTTTATTACTAACCAAATTTTCCACCCAGATGTTACCTTGTTTAGTTCTTCAATATCATAGATTTTAGGAAACATTGCGTTATCACATCCATCCTTCTGAATTCCCCTTAGTTGGAGGTAAAATTGCCATTTGGTTTCAAAAGAAAACCAATTCTCACGATAATCTGTGAATATGAGCAAAGATAAGCATGTGTAAATGAAATAACGCACACAAAATACATCCAATATCTTTAGAATCTGCACATAAATTAGTTACAGCAATAAATATTCTGAAAATTAACACCTGAAAACATAGGTATTGGTGATATTTCTATCAATATTATCTTTCCATGGGTCTCTCTCCACCCTACTGCAATCTCCAAGTCTA
The DNA here is from genome assembly GCF_052327205.1 of Somniosus microcephalus. Classification (NCBI taxonomy): domain Eukaryota; kingdom Metazoa; phylum Chordata; class Chondrichthyes; order Squaliformes; family Somniosidae; genus Somniosus; species Somniosus microcephalus. The sequence goes on along the minus strand of NC_140992.1, from coordinate 47,561,412 downwards.
CATTTTGCACATACCCTCCACTTGTCGCTCTCTGCTCCATCATCAGTGGCACAGCCTACAGCCACCATTCCTGAATTCTGGATTTCTCTCCCTTAACCAATCTGCCACACTACCTTTTTCCCTCCTTCAAAAGTCTCAAAATTATTTCTTAGTCCTCTCCTTGAACATCTCCTAATTCCTTCTCAATGTCCACTGCTGCTCCTGTAGAAGTAATTAGGACGTTTTATCAGGTGAAAGATGCTACAACTGTAAGCTGCATCATTTCTAATGCAATTAATTCTATTACGTTATGCTGTTATTTGGGGGGGGGGGGGGGGGGGTCTGTATCAGGCTTGATGGGGAGCTCTTCTGACCAATCACGTGCAATAGTAGGTTTTGTTAGATCCGTGTATCTTAATGTTGTGTCCTTCAATAATCAGACAAAAGACTACAGGGAACGATCAACAGGTGTTTACTGAATGAGGGTTCAAACTGCAACTGACTGTACAGATCACTACTCAGGGTTTATATACAGGTGTGTTCACTGCCGGTACTACAGGATACAGGAGCTGTAAAAAGTAGTTCTCCCCCTTAAAAAGGTACATACATTACAATTCCTCCCCTTTTAGATTAACAGTACCATAACACTCATTTAACAATTAAATATCAAACTAATTACAATTAACACTTTTAACATGCAACATTAACTGAAAATAGTCTATTTATAAATTCAGTCTTTGGGGAGGCTTCCTGATTCTTTCTGGATAACGCCTTTCCCGAGTGACTCGCTCTTGGTGCGGAGGCGATTCTAACACCCTGTCGTCAGTTGATTCATCAGCTTCCAATGCTATTGTTTCTGAGGTAGACGCGACCTGTACGTCGGGTTCCTCACCAGGTACGTATGGCCGAGACATGGGGTTGACTCGTTCCTGTGACTCTAGGATCTGGTCAGCATAGCATCTCATAATGTTCTCCCCAACATCCACTGTGTACATTAGTGGCCCCTGCCGTGTGCATATCATTCCTGGTTGCCATTTCTCGGTTCGGTAGTCGCGGGCCAAGACTGGTTGCCCTACATTGAAGCTCCTTGTCAGCTTCTCATTGATGTGCTGGAATTGCTTACTCTCAACATCTCTTCGTACATTTGGTGTGAGCAAATCCAGACGAGATCTCAACCTTCGGTTAAAGAACATCATGGCCGGGGCCTGGTTGGTGACTGCATGTGTCGCATTTCTGTAGGCTAACAGGAAATTGTCCACCTTATGCTGCAGTGGAATGTCATCATCGCACATGGCCTTTACTGCTTTTTTAAAGGTTTGTACGAACCTCTCAGCCAATCCATTTGTGGCTGGATGATATGGGGCGGATGTGTAATGCCTTACCCCATTCCTTTTCATAAATCTTCGAAACTCTTCGGACACAAACTGTGGTCCGTTATCAGAGCAAATCTGCTCTGGCAAGCCGTTCCTGGCAAAAATGGTCCGTAGGACTGCAATAGTTTTCTCCGTGGTGGTGGAGGACATTTTGATCACCTCAGGCCATTTCGAGTGCGCATCCACGGCTATTAAAAACATTGAATCCATGAATGGACCAGCAAAATCAATATGCACCCGTTGCCATGGAGATGAGGGCCACTCCCATGGGTGTAGAGGGGCATGTGGTGGTGCATTTTGGACCTTCTGGCATCCTGAGCAGCTCTTGGTCAGGTCCTCGATTTGCTGATCGATCCCCGCCACCACACAAGCCCTAGCAAGGCTTTTCATTTTCACCCCTCCCAGATGACCTTCGTGAAGCTCATTGAGCACTCTCTCCCTTAACTTGGGTGGAATTACCACTCGGGATCCACACATCAAGGTCCCCTGGCATACTGACAGCTGTTCTCTTCTGGATGAGAATGCTGGCAACAGTGAGTCGCCATGTGCTGGCCATCCCTTCACCGTCAAATCATATACCCGAGACAGTGTCGGGTCATTTCGGGTCTCCTTCTCTATAACAGCGTTAGTTACTGGCAAGCATTCAATTATAGTCGAATTAAATATTTCGACAGGAGCCACTGCTGGTGCTTCCTCCGCAGTAGGCAGTGGCAGGCGTGATAGCCCATCAGCGTTTCCATGCTGTTTCGTGCCCTTATACGCGATTTCATATTGGTGCACCCCTAGAAAAAGGGACCATCTTTGTAGCCGTTGCGCAGTCATCACCGGAACGCCCTTCTTTGGATTAAAGATAGAGACAAGTGGTTGGTGGTCAGTCAGCAAGGTGAACTTCTGCCCGTGCAGATAGTGATTGAACGTTTTCACTCCCCACACTAGGTTGAGGGCCTCCCTGTCAATCTGGGCGTAGTTATGCTCGGCTGAGGTTAGTGATCGTGACGCAAAGACTACTGGCCTCTCCGAGCCGTCCGGGAATTTGTGCGACAGCACCACTCCAATGCCATAGCGTGATGCATCACACGCCAACCAAATTGGTAGTGCTGGGTTGAAATGAGCCAACACCTCTTTTGATGTGATCAATGCTTTGCTCTTCTGGAAAGCTCGTTTACATTCGTCACTCCACTTCCATGGTACCCCCGTTTGCAGTAGGGTGTTCAGTGGGTGTAGTACGGTAGACAAATTCGGCAAGAACTTATGGTAGTAGTTCAACAGCCCGAGGAACGACCTCAGTTGTGACACATTTTCCGGTGCTGGAGCCTTGACTACTGCCTCAATCTTTTCAGGGTACTTATGTAACCCCTCTTCATCAATAACGTGGCCACAATACGAGATCTGCTTCTGGAAAAACTCGCATTTGTGGCGATTAGCTCGGAGCCCATAGTCCTTCAATCTAGTGAACACCTGCTCCAGGTTGGCGAGGTGATCACTGTCATTTTCGCCCGTGACCAGGATGTTGTCCAAATAACACTGGGTCCCTGGAATCCCTTGCAGGACTTGTTCCATTGCCCTTTGCCAAATAGCCGGAGTTGATGCTACCCCGAACACCAGCCGGTTGTATTGGTAGAGACCTTTATGAGTGTTGCTCGTGAGGTACTGTTGAGGCTTCTTCTACCTCCATTTGCAGGTACGCCTGGGCCAGATCAATCTTAGTGAAGCGTTTCCCTCCAGATAGTGAGGCGAAAATATCTTCAATCCGCAGAAGCGGATATTGTACAGTGTGAAAGACTGGGTTCACTGTCACCTTAAAGTCCCCACAGATGCGAACCTTCTTTGGTTCCCCAGGTGTATTACTCAATGACCTCTTCATTACAGGAACGATGGGTGTAGCCCACTCGCTCCAGTCCACTTTGGACAGTACTCCTGAATGTTCCAAACCTTCCAACTCTGCTTCGACGGCTGGGCGGATCGCATAAGGTACCGGTCTGGCCTTAAAAAACGTTGGGCTTGCATTTTCCTCTATTTTGATCATCGCTGTTATGCCTTTTAGTGTTCAGAGTCCCTGCTGGAACACTTCTTGTGCGTCAGGTAGCATTTTGACAGTCGTCCAGGTGTGACGTCGTCATCTACAGTCAGTGCTTGTATGGAATGCCAATCTAGCTGTATCTTCCAGATCCATTCACATCCTAGTAGTGGTGGTCCTCCATCTGGCAATACATATAGGTCCATTTTTGGTATTTCCTTGCCGTTATATATAACGTTCACCCTTATTTTTCCTTCGGGGTAGACTTTTTGCCCCGTGTACGTCTTCAAGACAATCTTTGTATCTCTCAAGGGTATATGTGAGAATAGCCGCTTGTAGTCCCTTTGGTTTATGACTGTTAGGGCTGATCCTGTGTCCAATTCCATTTTCACTTGGACTCCTGCTATCTTGAGCGTGACCCAGATAGTTTGGTGATCCTCCGTTTTGATCACATTATGTAGTTTCAGACAACCCAGCTCCTTGCTTCCGGAGTCTGTATCACTCTTCTGTTCGTTTGAACTACTCTCCGTCACCTTATGTACCTTCTTGTACTTCTCCTGTGGAGATTTCTTGCTGCTGGTTTTCTTTCCCGACCTGCAGACTCTTGCTATGTGTCCTACTTTTCCACACTGTCTGCACTCTTTGTCCTTGAACCAGCAATCATTATGGTCGTGTGTTGTTCTGCCGCAGCGATAGCATTTCACTGTTCCGTATGACATTTCATTTGTGCCATATTCTTGCGGTCTCCATTGTATCTCTGCAGCGCCCCGTGCTGCTGCTTCGTGTGATACTGCCATGTTGAAAGCCTTGTCCAGCGTAAGATCCTTTTCTGATAGAAGCCGTTTCTGGGTTCCTTCACCTTGAAGCCCACACACAAAGTTGTCCCTTAAAGTATCTGCTAGTCCCGTTCCAAACTGGCAGTGTTTCGATAGCTTGCGCAGTTCCGTTAAATACTCAGCATTACTTTCATCTTTATGCTGGTTCCTTTTGTGAAACTTAAATCTTTCTGCTATCAGCAGCGGTGTGGGGTTTAAGTGGTCCTGTAGGATTGACACTATGTTTTCAAAATCCTTTTCTACTGGCTTCTCTGGGGTTACTAGGTTTCGTAGTAAGCCATACGTTTTTGCACCCATTGAATTCAACAATACCAGCGCTTTCTTGTCAAAAGGCACTTCATTCGCCTTGCAGTATACTTCTATGCGTTCGACATATGTCGTCCAATCTTCGACTTCATTGTCGAACGCTGTGATACTGCCACTCTTCGGCATTTTTGGGTGTGGTTAGACTGGCTTAAAATGGCGTCTCCCGCGCTTTCCTTTCTTCCCCGCTGTGGCTTAAAATGGTGTCTCCCGCGCTGCTGCCAACGCCACTCTCAGCGGTCCTCGTGGCAAATGGCAACGCCCTGTGGGTTTCGTGCGCTGCTCCTGCGCTGCTGCCAATGCTGCTCTCTGCGGTCCTCGTGGCAATGGCAGCGCCTCGCGTGTTCCTGCGTGCCTCTCCCCCGTTGACGCTGCTCGGCCCTTGAACACCGGCTGCGCTCTGCTCTCTGCTCTCTCTCATCTCTCTCCCCGTTGACGCCGCTCGGTCCTGAACACCGGCTGCGCCCTGTGCGCTCTGCCCTCTCTCTCCCCCGTCGACGCTGCTCGGCCTTTTTCTGTGCCGCTCGGTCGGCTCTAGCCGCCGCTGTCCGGGAAGGGTCTGCGCAGTACCTGTTGCCAGCCCGTTTCGCTGGACCACCATGACTGGAAAGCCAAGCCTGGCTCTCGACAGCCTCCCCTGTGATGCTCAAATCTCCGCTGGATGACTGGGCGGTTGCCCGTGGTCGACGCCCGTGCTTCTGGACTCGACCTCCTTCCACTGTTCTCCAGGAGCGAATCCCTGGGAGGTGATGCAGAGTTGCAGGTAGGTTCGAATCTGCATCGTCGCCAATGTTAGATCCGTGTATCTTAATGTTGTGTCCTTCAATAATCAGACAAAAGACTGCAGGGAACGATCAACAGGTGTTTACTGAATGAGGGTTCAAACTACAACTGACTGTACAGATCGCTACTCAGGGTTTATATACAGGTGTGGTCACTGCCGGTACTACAGGATACAGGAGCTGTAAAAAGTAGTTCTCCCCCTTAAAAGTACATACATTACAATTCCTCCCCTTTTAGATTAACAGTACCATAACACTCATTTAACAATTAAATATCAAACTAATTACAGGTTTGTTTGGCAGTTACTCTGGCCAACCCCAGACAGGGGGGCAGGACCATAAACCAAGCCCCCTACTTTCTGTGAGACAGGAAACAAGAGAATAAAGACTCATAAGTTGGATAGTCAGTTGCGAGATCTGCTGAAAGGAAGGCCAGTGAAGAGCAGGCAGTTTTCATTTAAGAAGAAAGTCAGCCTTGGCTTGGATGGCTGGCCACGTTCAAGATGAAAAGCTGTCTTAGAAAACTAAAATGTTTTTTTAGCCTACAGCAAGGGCCAGAGAGATGCATTTTTTATTATTTTACTTATTCACTTGGATGGAACTGAAGTTAGTTGGATTAAAGGTGAAATTTGGTTAAAATAGTTACTCAGCACATTCACTATAAAATAATGAAGGTTAACTATTTCTAGCTGGTCTCGTCTTACTAAGGTGTTATCAGTCTGCCTACTGAAAGACTCAAGAAGCACGTGTGAGGAAGACATGACATCCAATTCAGATCGCGAGGTGCTATTGTTATGCCCCCCATTGCATTTGGGTATATTTCGATATTGGGCAATATGGGAATGCTCTTGACCATAAGGTGCAGAGATCACTTATTGCTATGAACAGTGCTGCTGAATGACAAGAGAATATCTATGGCAGACCCAATATTGTAATTAAATTATGGTAGGGACTGTTGTTATAAGGTAATTGTAAATGTGTTAAATGCAATTCCATTTCTTTGTACACGACAACAAAAGTAAATGAGAAACATTTCAAGGTTTAAAAGCAGAAACCGTCTAGTTATCTCAACATTCTCTAACACACATAAGAAGCAAAATGTTTTCACAATTTATATTTACTTTTGTAAAGTTCTTGTATTATATCTATCAGGATCGAAAAATAAATGTTATACAAATAGTGAGAAAACTATGAAGAGTTTTAATTAAGAAATAGATTTGCAAACTAGATAGTTAGGGATGGGCAATAAATGCTGGCCTTGCCAACAATGCCCACATCCCATAAACTAATTTAAAAAAACTACCTGAAAAGTGCTTCATCTTCCTTTCACAGTACTGTTCCGCAGTGGGCATCACTTCCATCATCCTACGTCCCCATTGAGCAATAGGCTTCCCTTGAATAGCATATGATGTAAAAAGTGCTGTACAGAAAGTACCTAGAAACCCTACAGAGGAACATGTTTTAATGTTTCAGATAGTAAATAGAACCAGTCTGAAGTGTTTTGAATATTAAAGTAACAATCAGCTTTTTCTATTGCACATCCTTTAAGAACAAAACACTTTCAACTCTATAGTGATGTGTGCAATTCATTGTACAGTTTTGTTCCATAATATCAAAAATCAGTGCAACTGAGTTCAGACAGTAGGCCTGCCTTCTTGGACCCAGCTTGATTGCAAATTCCTGGTGCACGAAAGATACCAGAGTGAAATCAATGTACAGAATAATACAGCATGGTGGTGTACGATACATTGAAACAAATACAATGGAAACTTAAATGTAATGCAGGTACAAATCTAAAAAATATACAGAACACCAGATAAAGATATTTTTTCTTCTCTTTCAGGTATTCTTCACTTTCATGCCAGTCCCAAATGCTTCTCTTGAATCATCCACTAGCGGATGCACAAGAGTGGACCAGAAGACACACCCTAGAATCTTTGCACCCGCCTTAAGTCTTCATATTAAATGGCCATTGATGGCGTAGCTGAGTTTGAGAACTTGCTTTGTGCAGAATTGGGAAGATAAATTTGCACCCTTCTCATGATCAATGTTGTTGCATCACATGTATGATATACAATGTGCAGTATTATATAGGATAGATTAAAGACGAGAGTGATATGTGTACTGTGTATAGTTCTGGGCGCCATTTTGTAAAAGATAAAGGCACTGGAGAGGGTACAAAAAGGATTTACAAGGTTGATACCAGAAATGCAAGGTTATACCTTTCAGGAAAGGATGAACAGGCTGGGTCTCTTTTCTCTTGAAGAGAGACGGCTGAGGGGTAACTTAATAGAGGTTTTTACAATTATGAAAAGTTTTGATAGAGTAGACACAGAGTGAGTGTTTCCATTTGTGGGCAAGAGCAAAACTAGAGGCCATCAATATAAGATAGTCACCAAGAAATCAAATAGGGAATTCAGAAGAAACTTATTTACCCAGAGAGTAGTGAGAATGTGGAACTCACTACCACAGGGAGTGTTTGAGGCAAGTGTGCAAATGCATTTAAGAGGAAGCTGGATAAGCATATGAGGGAGAAGGGAATAGAGGGTTATGCTGATAGGGTTAGATGAGGAAGGACAGGGGGAGGCTCAAGTGGAGAATAAAGGCCGGCATGGACTGGTTGGGCCGAATGGCCTGTTTCTCTGCTGTAACTCTATGTAATGTACATGAGAGTTTGGACAAGATGGAATAAACCAGAATCTGACTCAGTAATATATTGGTTAAAGAACATCACATAATTTTCTACTTAATTTTTCCTAGTTGTTTTACTTATGAATACAGAGATGATAAATGTACTATTTGCTTCAATAAAGTGCTGCTATTTACAGCATCTACATTTTATAGCACTACACAGCTGGTGTAGACCCAGTTGTAATGTGCTCTTTGCTACAATGTAGTTTTTGGTGGGTTTCTAAGTATAGCATTAGATTTGAGGTCCTGATACACATCGATTCCTGTGTGCATATTGTGAATGCTATTGGCAGAAAATATGAACAGATTTATTTTATGGTATTGTAGTGGAACAATTCTCTTGGTGGTCATCAGGTACAAATGTTTATTCCTAAAAGGGTATTACATAATCCTTTGCGTGTTACCTGCTGGATAACTGTGCGTCATTCGACCACATTCAATGCTGGCTTGCAGGAGGTCATTCAGTTGCTCTGCCTTTGAATAGCACATACCGATGCACATTGTTCTTGCAGCTGCTCCAAATTTAGGTTCTGTGAATTGGCATGTGACAGCCGATTAATAGTGGTGTTTCAAATTCCACATAACTAACACATACCAATGTTACTAAAAGAAATACGGATTATTCATACATTTTAAGGAGCCAGCTTTTAATTGGCTTTAGTTTTTCCCGTTTTATTGTATTGAACTGCAATCATGGTGGATAATCTCATTCCTTTAATATCTAAGCAGGGAAAAACGTTCAATGTGCTGACTGAATGAGTAAAGCTCATGTTTTATGTAAATACAAACCTATTAATAAATATTCTATACATTACAAATGTGCCGCTCAAGTTCTACGAAAATGAAGTCAGTAACATAATGTTCAAACGTAAAAGTGCAAACTGTTCAAACTGCGCCCTTAGCTTTGAAATGGAATTTCCACTTGTATCATCACAAAATTGCTGTATACATCAGAATATTTCCAGTGAATCAGTCAAGGTCCACCAAAACATTCAGCATTTACTAAGGCAATATGTATACTTACAATACCAGATTATTTTGAATACCTTTTGAAATGCCAATTACTGTACTTGACTCGATTATTCAAACTTTCAACAGAATTTTTGAGTTACATACAATCTCACATTGCATTGGCTGCTTTTGCTTGTTAACAACCCCACTAAATTGAATAGTTTTCTGTCCAGGTCATCTTTGCTTCTCCCAAAATGACAAGGTGTTACAAAATACTCTGTTCATAATAGAAAAGTAAGGTATATGCACAGTGTGCCACAGTCTCTACATTCCAGATTGTAACATGAAGATCTTGTCAGAGATTGGCATTCTCTGAAATTGTTACACTGAGCTCTACCACCACATATATCCTCTCCCACTGTTTTCTGAAGTAAATGCATAAAAGTTACATCATGGAAGCAGGCCATTTGGCCCAACCAGTCTGGAACGGTGTTTACACTACACTTGAGTGAAGAAGCTTCTCCTGCCCTCTGTTCTAAATTTCTTACATTTAATCTTGTAGCTATGGCCTCTCATTCTTTACCCCAAAGCTACTGGAAACAGTCTGCTTCTATCTCACCTATCCTATCCTTTCATAATTTTAAGCACATTATTATATTGCTCCATAATCTGCATTGTTGTAACAAAAAAAAAACAATGCTTAAAGTCTTCCTTCGTATTTGCATGTCTTCATACCAGACAGCATCCTAGTCAACCTGTGTTGTACCTTCTCTGAAGCCTCAATATTCTTCCTATCGTATGGAGCCCAACACTGCATACAATACTCTATCTGTGGTCTTAAGGTTTCACGTAGACGCATCGTTGCCTCTTAGCATTTATAGTCTTTACTTCTGGAGATAAAACCTAGAATTTTATTAGCTTTTTTCACAGCCTGATTAACCGGAGTTGCTGCCTTTAATGTTGTGTGAACCTGTACCCACAAATCCCTCTGCTCTTCCACAACACGAGCCTACTTCCATTCAGAGTACAATTACTGCTGTGATTTTTTCCCCCAAAATGCATCACATTACACTTACTGACATTGAATTCCATCTGCCACTTTTTAGCCTATTCCTTCATCTTATCAATATCCCATTACAGCTTCCTTCGATTTTCTAAAGAATTAACTATACCTCCTATTTTGGTATCATTTGCAAATGTTGACACCACTCTTACAAGGCCTATATCCAAATCATTGCTATACACACTGAATGGAAGTGCCCCAGAACTGAATCCTGAGGGACACCACTACCCACTTCCAACCGCTCTGGAAAAACTGCCTCAACTCCTACTCTCCATTTTCTCTCTTCTAAAAAAAAGTTTAATCCTGTTTGCTATCCTCCCTGTAATTACATACCCCTTAAACTTCTCTAGTAATTCCCCATGTTTTATCTTATCAAAGACTTTCCTGAAGTCCATGTACACTGCATTTCCCCCACCTACCTTGTTTGTTTGTTGCCTCCTCAAAGAATTCAATGAGTTTTGTCAAGCACAATCGTCTCTTTTGAAATCTTTGTTGGCTGCTTCTAACCATTTTTTTGTTATCTAGATATGTGGTCATTCCATCTTTAATTAAAGACTTTGCGATTTACAGATGTTAAGCTAACTAGCCTGTAATTACCCAGATTAACTATGTTTTCTTTTTAAAAATGGGTACTAAATTGGTTGCTATCCAGTCCTCTGGCACACATCCACACTCAATTTAATTTCTAGGGCCACTGCAATTTCCTCCCTCAACTCCTTCATGATCCTAGCAGGTATCCAATTAGGCTTTGGCACTTTGTCATCCCTTAGCTTAACTAACATTTAAAATTTTCCTTTTATCTGCCACAATATCACTCATCTCTCTCGTGGGATATTGCTGGTGCAGATAGCTGCCACTCTTCCCTACATAACAACAGTCACTGCACCTAAAAAAGCTATTTATTTTGTAAAAATGCTTTGAGATAGTAGCCGTGGTGTTGTTAAGGGTCATAGGCTCAAGTGCAACTATTCAATGACTGGTCCAGCTTTCCACTGCTAGATCTGGCTTGAGCACACCAAACAGTATCACACCTTCCTCTCCAAAGCTAAAACTTCTTACAATCCCAGGAACATCATGGCGGGGAAGGATAATCCCAGGAACATCAGGGCGGGGAAGGATAATCCCAGGAACATCATGGCGGGGAAGGATAATCCCAGGAACATCATGGCGGGGAAGGATAATCCCAGGAACATCATGGCGGGGAAGGATAATCCCAGGAACATCATGGCGGGGAAGGATAATCCCAGGAACATCATGGCGGGGAAGGATAATCCCAGGAACATCATGGCGGGGAAGGATAATCCCAGGAGCATCATGGCGGGGAAGGATAATCCCAGGAACATCATGGCGGGGAAGGATAATCCAAGGAACATCATGGCGGGGAAGGATAATCCCAGGAACATCATGGCGGGGAAGGATAATCCCAGGAACATCATGGCGGGGAAGGATAATCCCAGGAACATCATGGCGGGGAAGGATAATCCCAGGAACATCATGGCAGGGAAGGATAATCCCAGGAACATCATGGCGGGGAAGGATAATCCCAGGAACATCATGGCGGGGAAGGATAATCCCAGGAACATCATGGCAGGGAAGGATAATCCCAGGAATATCATGGCAGGGAAGGATAATTCCAGGAATATCATGGCAGGGAAGGATAATCCCAGCAACATCATGGTGGGGAAGGATAATCCCAGGAATATCATGGCAAGGAAGGATAATTCCAGGAACATCATGGCGGGGAAGGATAATCCCAGATTCCTCTTCTCAATGACAAACATTCCTGCAACCTCTTTCAACTGCTGCTCCAACCCCAACTCTAACAATAATGCAAGGAACTTTTGGACTTTTTTGTCTCCAAATGTAAGACCATCTATGCAGGTGCTTCAGCCACAACCTCCTCCTGACCTTACGTCCATCTTCAACCTTCTCCCAGCCCATGACTCACCTCATCCCAATCCATTATAACTCTAGTTTCTTCACCATTGCTCCCAATTCCCTCTCCAAATTCATATTTTCCATGAGGACCATCTCCTGTTACCGCAATCCTCTCCCTACCCAACTCCTGATCATTTAGTTATCTTTCTTAATCCTATGCTCACCAACATTGTAAATGGGTCCCTCTGGTCAGGCACCAATCCCCTCCTATTCAAAATTTCCATCATCTCATGCTCTTCAAAAAGCATAACCAAGCCATTTTGTTCTCACCAACTACCATCCAACCTCCCTTTCCACTCCAAAGTCCTTGAGCGTTTTGTCACTTCCCAACTCCATGTTCACCCCTCCCACAACTCCGTTTGAGCCCCTTCAGTCTGGTTTCTGCCCCACTGTCCGCATCAAGGTTGCCCTGATCAAAGTCACGTGATATCCTCTGTGACCATGGTACATCATCTCTCCTTGATCATTCTGTGACGCTCAGCACAGTTGATTATTTTCCACCACTGCCTTTCCACTCATACTTCGAACTACCTGTGAGCAACAGCATGGAAGATTTGCTCCTGTTGTATAAAACTACTGAGGTTGTCATGTGAACTGTTTTATTTTCATTTTGTGCAGAGTTCACCTTGTATCACAACGGAATCTCCAATTTAGATTAACTGATGACTAACTGTCTTCTCTTCTTAGGCAGTCCCTCGGAACCGAGGATGACTTGCTTCCACATTAAAAATATGAGTTCGCAGGTGACTGATGAGTCCAATGCGGGACCTACAGTCTCTGTCACAGATGGGGCAGACGGTGGTTGGAGGGGCGGGTGGGTGGGGTGCTTGGATTGACGTGCGCTCCTTGCGCTGCCTGCGCTTGGCTTCCGCTTGCTCCCGGCGAAGAGACTCGAGGTGTTCGGCGTCTTCCCAAATGTTTCTCCTTCACTTTGTGTGGTCTTGGGCCAGGGATTCCCAAGTGTTGGTGGGGATGTTACACTTTTTCAAGGAGGCTTTGAGGGTGTCCTTGAAGTGTTTCCTCTGCCCACCTGGGGCTCTCTTGCCGTGCCGGAGCTCCGAGTAGAGCGCTTGTTTTGGGAGTCTCGTATCGGGCATGCGGACAATGTGACCCGTCCATCGGAGCTGATCGAAGCTCTGACCATGCTCAATGCTGGGGATGTTGGCCTGAGCAAGAACACTGACGTTGGTGCGCCTATCCTGCCAATGGATTTGCAGGATCTTGCAGAGGCAGCATTGGTGGTACCTCTCCAGTGCTTTGAGGTGCCTGCTGTACATGGTCCATGTCTCTGAGGCATACAGCAGGGCAGGTATCACCATGAGCTTAGTGCCGGGTTTGTTGGACTTTGTCGTCGACGTCTGCCCTTGTTGACAGTAGGCTCCCGAGGTGTGGAAAGTGGTTCACGTTGTCCAAGGCCTTGTCGTGGATTTTGATAATCGGGGGGCAGCACAGTTTACAGAACAAATGGGAAACTGTTCAACCGCCGTCGCCTCCAGTCCAGGTCCAAGGTCGTCCCATCCTCTGTCATCGAATTACAGTATGCAGACGATGCTTGCGTCTGCGCTCGCTCGGAGGTCGAACTCCAAACCATCGTAAACACCTTCACCGAAGCATACGAGAGCATGGGCCTTACACTAAACATCCGTAAGACAAAGGTCCTCTACCAACCTGCCCCCGCCACACAGTGACTAACTGTGCTTTGCTGATAACTGTAGATTATCAATTGATAAACTTGCAGTCATTGTACAGCAGTCAGTCACTAATTCTTCACTGTGAACAGCATCATACACTGACTACAAGAAGCACACTGGCTATTCATGTCTACCCTGGCAACAGCTGGTGACAAAATAACAATACAATCAGCTCCACAAATTTAGTAACATATAAAATATGTGAAGAAGAATCCTTCAATGGAATAGCTCCAAAGCTGTAATCTCATTTCAGAGTTCAATTGAGGACAATATAGTGTCATCTGAATCTGTTGATATCTGAATATCATTGGTTTGTACTAATTCTCGTGGTCATTAAATTCTTTATTATGGGGATGATTTTCTCAATGGGGAGCTTTTGGAGGCGGGATTCCCACTTGTTGGGTTTCAATCCCGCCTCCATCAACTTCCGGCCAACCCACGCTATTTTCCCTTGATTGACCTTGTTAAGCCCACCCAGCAGACTTAGCAGGCCAATTAAGGGAAAGCCGGTTGCAGAGAACGTCAACGTATGACATTTCATCTGTCAAAAATGTTTGACAGATGAATTGTCACTATACCAAAATAGGAGGTATAGTGTGCTTCTTGTAGCTCTGTGAAGCTGCCAGTGACAGTCTCTGTAGTTTGATAAGGTCTTGAATTCAAGACCTCATCAAACGTCTTTCTTTTACAGAAATGAGATGGTTGTTGCATCTGAGAATACAACGGCCATCTGTCATCTCCAACATGGAGGTCCGAGACTCTCTGCATACACACCGACTGAAGCCTGCAGGAAGAAACAAAGATAAGTACACTTTGCACTTCCCTCAGATACTCACCTCTACACTCATCACTTACCTTCACAGCACACTTTTGCACCACCCTCTGACCCCCACAGACCCAGTACTTGGCTCGCTGTCCTGGCGGGTTTCGGAGCCTTCGGGAAGTCTGCACTTGAGGGCAAAAAGGGGATAATCCTATTTTCTGCCCATTAACTACCTGTTAACAGGCAGTTAATAGACTTTAATCCCTTCCTGCCTCCAAGGAGACGGGACCCGGCGTGGGATGGCTACCCGCCTCCTGGCAAGATGGCACAGAGGTGGGTTGTGGGCAGGTTGGGCACCCGCCCCCAAATTCTGCCATTTTCCCGGCAGTCCCGCCTCCCCAGGGCTGGCAAAATCGCCCCCTTAGTTTCTGTAGTGACTCTAATCTACCTCCATTTTCCCTCAACCAGGACATTATTATTTCACAGTCTTGATGCACAATTAACAGACATACACTTGCTTAAAATTATATGAAATGGTTTTCACCTGTTCTACTCAACGGGGTGTATCCTTTGGAGGTATAGACTTTTATCTGCACTCGGGCTCCGCCTGATACTGGTTTTGGATGACGGTTCTGGTATGTATGCAATGCAATGAGGTATCTCTTTGCTGCTTGGCTGCAAAGTTCTTGCAAGGAATCCCACCCTAAAAGAACAGCATAGATTGCTTATTACTATTAACATGCTAACCATCTTAAGATCATATTTGCTAAAATCTTGCATCAAAAGCATAAAGGAAATACATTAAATGTGCAAAACAAACCTGAATATGCTGGAAATGCCCACCAGGTTCAAGCTGTGATAAAGGACCCACACCCGAAAGGTTAACCTGGTTTCTCCTGTCAGATGCAAACGAAGCTGCGGTGCATTTCCAACATTTTTGTTTTATTTTAGGGACTGTAACTCCACTATTAAAGTCTTTTTGCGTCGAAAATTTACTCTATGCCATGCCCTAAAAAAATGGTGTGATCTTTGGAAAGGTAACTGGTGAAATCAGGTATATATTATGCTGGTGACGTGACTTCTAGTCTACGAGGTTATTACCCAGGAACACGAAAATTAGATAGGGCTATTGTCAGTCGTTTGAGGCAGTTCGAAATTTACCTTTCGCATCCAAATATGGATGAAATAGAAAGAAAGATAGAGTATCCGGTTTTGGGATTTTCCTTTCGTTTTAGAAGTTCACTTTGATAAATGAGTTTATACGGAAACGGCAGCGTAATTTTGATAGTTAACATTGTACATTTAACTACGTTAAAGGCGCTCTATAAATTGTAAGCTGTTGTTGTAAAATCGTGCTTTAGGAGCCCGAAGCAAGAAGCAGAAAATACAGACGCAGGGATATAGGTCAGAGCCGCTCTTCAACATTTGTATCCTCACAGATAAAATCACACGAAGGTTATCTGTGCAATGGAATCGTGTGAATGAACTGTGTTTGTCGGTGGGCAGAGATAAAAAAGACTTGCATTTATATGATCAGCTTTACCAATGTCAAGCAGCTGATAAACAGCAATACTTCAATAACATATGGAACAGGGACAAAAAGGGGGGAGGGGGAGGAAACCAAAGCCAGGGCAAAAGCGAAGACCTAAAGAAAACTCACCAGAAGCTAACGCTTCAGCAGTTGCCATGTGCATGAGGGTATCAAATGGAGCCTTCCACTGAAATGATTTTAAAATCATTGTGTCTATCTCTCCTGATAAATCAGACTCCGTCAATTTCAGTCCAGGCTTGTTGCACTCATGACAAACATTGTGATAGCCCATGGCATTCCCGAGCGCTCCCAAGACCATGGCAGCTTCGTACCTCTCCATTGTACCAGAACCTTGAGCGCGAAGTCAGGCGTTCCTCGACTGTCTCGGGAATCCACGCCAAGATCTAAATGTACAGTCTGCGCTTCTGGGGTCCCGCCCCACGCTCTGCCTATTGGTCCTTTAGCAGCACAAGCGTCCTCTTTCAAACGCGCGAACTACAAGATTCGTTGGCAGTGCCTTGAAACATCCAGATCAGTTCAATCGCGCTGTAGTTTTGATGACTACAGTATTTTAAAATAGACTCATTTAGAGTTTCAATTTTATTCAAATAGCGATTCGACGTCTAAAAATGAAGGATTTAACTGGGGTTGAAACTGTACTTGTGATGATCAATTTAAACTGCGCATCTACGTGTGTGAGAGAGAAACATACCAGTTTAGTTTGAATTTTAGTCTAGATGCAGGAGATTTGCCTGGTGATTCTGCTCGTCATTTAAACGAGTTCTGAAACTCTCAATCCGATTCCCAGAAGACGCAAATCCATAATAACAAATCGACAGCCATACGCTGTGAAGAGGCTGTAAGACTGTGTGAAACCAGGGATGCTTTGTTATAAGACGTGTAAGCATTAAAGAAAATTATTTTTGGATGTTTCACACCCGTTTCATCTCATTATCTGAAAAATAGTGGCAATGTTCAGAAGAACATGCTGTAGTAATAAAATTCTAAAATATTTTGGCACAGAATGCTACTGCAATTGTAAGAGAGTTGTAGTTCGAGTTTAATTTTTCTGTCAAGACAATGTTTTTATTTTCTATTAATTACGAATTTATTGCAGTGACAAAGCCAAGCCTTTCTATTCGGGTGTGTGGCTGGATCAAATCCCTAAAATAAGCACCTATTAGAAGTATATATGAAACGTAGGGAATTACGCTGAAGTATTTATTTGCCACGTACTATTTAGTAATGTACAGACATTTATATTTACAAAAAATTAAAAAAACTTTTCTTAAATATATCAAATGATTAATGGTATGCAATAAAGTTTGGAAAAAGGCCACTTATATGAGTAAAAGTGCGAGGCATTGCGAAGTATTTCTACGAACTTACTTGAGAGAACCTGATCAAGATTCGGAATCTGATTAATGGCGCATGGTGTGACGCTTACCCAAATCAGAGAGTCCTGATCATGTCACCAAGTGAGTGTTTTAACTGAACTCTATAAACCCAACTTCAAATAAAGGACGATCTGTTATTTGCTTTGTCGGCGTTACAATCTTATATTTAATAATTGCAGAATACATTTTATTTTAGTTAGGATTGTAATGAAAATGAGACTGAGAATTTTAATTTCAATATTTAGGTACCAGTTCCGAGTAACATCCTGCTGTTCATGTGCTGACTGTTAATAATGTAGTTCTATATTACAGTCATGTGATTTTTATATGTGTCTCTTTTAATAGACGGCGGCCTCTACAAATTTAAATAACATTCATGAAGTCAAGTAAGTTCGCTCTTCATTCATATTGACAATTACTTGAATACTAATTTCCTGGTTATGCTGGTCACTGATTAGAGTATTAATGGATCTTCCGAGCTCAAAGCTCACGGGTATTCTTAGGTTTGGAACATGTCTATGGTGTTTAGCAGCAACACTGGCCTGTGCCTTTAAGGCCACAACTCTAACGATGCAATTCAGGTAACTATAGCTACTTATAAGCTGGTGAGGTCAATCAGATGGTAATTGTAATTTCTTGTAAAGATCAGGTTCCAAGTTAATTGCTGGCTTTCGTTATTTAAAAAAAGATCGGTTGACGTTTGTAGCTAAGTGTAGGATCTGGTGTGTGATAGATACATGCAAGTTGCAAGATCTCATGATATATTATAGATTAGAATACATTTGGTTTCAATTTCACACAGCCCCGAGAATCTAAATGTTAACATCCTCCAAAGAGAGGTTTCCTCGGTTCAATGTGGCCTTATTCATACAGAACATACTCATTTTAATGAGCGTGTACACTCTGGTATCCAGGTCTGATTTCACATTTAGTATTTTACTTCCATTTTGAAAGGAGGGAGGGGGATCCAATTCACAATTATAGCGCCTGGTGGAGCACAGAAAAAAACAAATACATGCCAACAACAACTTGCATTTATATAGCATCTTGCAGACTTCATAGACTGTAGTTCGCAAACAATTAGCTTCGCGCTGTTTATATAAATACATACATACTCGGAACCATTATAAACTACGCTGTTGCTAGTGCGTCTTTTTCACATTCGGAATGTCACATATCAGAGGCCACAGATGCAAAACATCTTAAGAAAACAGAAAGCCAATCGTTGACATGGAGCTTGAAATTCCCAAGCACTTTCCAATCAACAAAATCCCCGCACCAAACACCAATTAAAAGTTGCTAGTCCTAAGGCTGTGTTTACACTTACACTTTGTGTATTACATGATTTGACAAGCACTTATGTCCTCATAAACAATGTTAGCGTGCCATACAAGATCCGTTAGATTTTTAAACTACTAACTCAAATCTATGACTTCTTGTTTGAGTCTTCAGACCTAACCTAATTGTTGCAAAGAAAGTACATAGCCATCGCTTCCTTGTTAGTCGTGAGCCGAAGACATCCTTACAATCCGAAAAGGTACCCATTCAAGTATTATTTTCACCCAAAATGAGGTCAAGCGTCTATACACAAGGTCCATACTTTGTATAAGTACTACTGTAGCCGAAATTTGGGGATCGGATCACGAAACACAGTTCTATATTGACAATGTAATCATAATTTATGTTTTCTCTTTGTTACGATTGCTTGAATATAAAGCGAACAGCCTGAGGAACTCCTGCACAATGAATAGCGTTTGGCACTTTTTGGGAATGCAGACGGGATCTACAAAAAGCCATGAAGAGCGTTGGGGAATATATACATTGCTGAATCCACAATTTAGTATCAGTTGATTCAAATAATATGCTGTATATATATGATGAGTATCACTGTAAAGCGTGCATCTGTTTCAATGTTGTCTAAAGCAGGTATGATTTCAGCAGTTTTACTACTTCAAATGGAGGTTCTGTTTATTTGTGTCTCGTCAAATTATATAACGTTAAATTTGCTGTAAATGCGTTTTCTTGGCTTGAAAAATGCGTAGTGACAAGGAATGCTGACATTTTACATCAGAGTACAATTCATTTGGGCGATTGTATCCTGATCTGATACTCCTAGAAGTTCTGTAAGTTTGGTCTTGAGGAACTAGGAGATCTTTGTCAGATCTTCTGTAAATTAATTGATATTATTTGATGTGCTACCGAAACGAGCATTTCGTATTAACATAAAGATATGGCTGCAAAGTGCGTTGGGACGTCTTGAGGTCGTGAAAGGCGCTATATGAATGCAAGTTCTTTCTTTACCTAAAAGTATAATAGCCTGAGGTAAAGGTTTACAACATTTCTTCCCGTCCCAATCCTCAGGTATACTAATATTTATGCAAAGTTCCACCACTATTATTAAAATATGACAAGTTACTGGACGTCGAGGACATTGCCATAAATTACACTTCCATGATCACAGCAGCCCATGTCTTCCCCGGATTCATGGGCTGAATATGCACCGAGTGCTAAGTTTGATAAATGCAGTCCGGTCACACACCCACATATTCTGTTTTGATGGGGCACACTTGCCAAAACAAAACTAATTTGTGAAACTAACGTTTTGGGAACAGTTGCCCTTTAGCAATAGGTATATAATCTAAATCATACTCTAGATGAATTAGACTTTTTATGTACGCGATTATTTAAAGAGATCCAACTTAATGAACAATCAGCAACCCAGCTGAATCTAATTTTCAATGTAATTCTTAAATTGCAGACCAAGATACCGTATTTTCATAAGACAAATCATTACACCTCACACTAAGGCAGAGAGAGGGTGCATTGTCCCGACAAGCACCATAATATATAACTATTTGTGAGAACGTACATACACAATGTATTCTCAAAGTTATTACGCCAAGGCTGCGCAGTTTTGAAGGTTTACTTTAGCCATGAAGCTATAAGAGTAAAATGAACAAGAGGGGGCCCCGGTAGGATATTTTACAGCATAGATATTAAAAAGGAGGCAGACAGTAATCAGCCCAACAGATCACAATTTTACCAACACCTGGATATATCCTGGAGGGCCATATCACACTTGCTCAAAGAAAAACGATGACTAGTACATCACATAAAGGAGATTGGAGGTATAGTAGTAGTTCTACAACCTAGAAACAAGAGATGAATAACAACCATAGGTTTTGTAACATATAACACTGTATGCAGGAAATAGTAGGAACATAGCAAAATCCACTAGACGAGATTACATTTTTTTAAATCGGAGATGCCTATATAAGAATATTTTAAATTTCCCGCTCCGTGCCAATCACCTGACGTAGAGCAAAGGAAAGTCCCTCCCACGGCCCTCTGACGCAGGGAGACTGTTAAGAGGCTTTTTCTTCCTTTTGCGAGTTACTGCCTGTGTGTGTGTATGTATATGCGGGGTGGTGGTGCATTATATTCTATTAATTAAAAAAAATCTCTCTTTCCCCCCCCCCCCCAAATCCCAATCCTCCTCTTAAAAACTCTTCCCTCATGATCTACACAAAGTAAAACAAATATTTCTGTAGTCTTTCTTCCCCCCCCTCTCCTTCCTTAAAAGAGTTGTGTGTTTTTTAAAAAAAGAAGCTAATTTTGAAACAGCCTGTCACAGCAGATACTTCCTGCAGCGAGTGAGGGCTGGTGTAGCGGTGCTGCTGCTGCTGGTGGCGGCTGCGAGTGAACTCGAGGAGGAGTTTAGTTTTTGCAAGTGAAGTTTGGCTCAGCCCCCGCCCCCGCCCCGTGGCCGCACTGCCCGGGCTGCAGGCAGCGAGCGGCTCCTCCAACTTTTTGTGTGTGTGTGGTGTGTGTGTGTGGTGGGGGGGGAGTGCGCTGCACTGCGCATGAGTGTCACCCACGGTGACTGCTAATTGTCCGTTTTTTTCTATTTTATTTTTAAAGAGGCCCGAGCGCTTGAAGATGGTGAGTGTTTTTAAAAAAAATCAAATGATCTTTTACAGTAAAGCGCGCCAGGGAGCCGACACATCCATTCCCACCCCTCACCCCCCCCCCCCCCTTTAGCTGCCGCCGCTCGGTTCGACCCGCTCGGGCCCCGCCGCTTCCACCGGTTTTGTTCTCGTACGTTTTTCGGATTGAATGGTTTCATTTTTTTCTGGGCGATGTGAACATTGCCGGGGGTTTTAAGGGGAGGGGGGCCTGAGATTATAACCACCCCCACACCGGCCTCGAGTGACACAGGCCCCTGGCTCTACCGGCGCCCAGCTCGGCCCGGCCAACACTGGGGGGGTGGTGAAAGTCGGTGGCGCCATCGCCACTCGAGGCCCGCTGCTTCAAAGGCCTACATCAGACGGATGTGTGTTGGCTTTTCGTCATTTATTTTTAAACTGAATTGCGGACGAGTTTTGTTTCGCCATGGCTG
This sequence comes from Somniosus microcephalus, assembly GCF_052327205.1. Lineage (NCBI taxonomy): Eukaryota > Metazoa > Chordata > Chondrichthyes > Squaliformes > Somniosidae > Somniosus > Somniosus microcephalus. Next base: position 47,539,698 of record NC_140992.1, on the reverse strand, counting down.
AGGGTCGGTTTCACGGGCTGGTGTCTATATTCTGTGTTATATCAACTCTGCTCTCCTCTCCCGGGTAAAGTGCCGGGGTTTCTGTGCTTTTTTTTTTATCGCTCTGTTCCTTTTTTTCCAATGCCTTTCTCGTCTAAACTGCGTCACTGCAGAGGGTTTCTTGGGGTTTACTCCGATCCTATGTATCCGCCAGATAGAAATAGCCAACTAATTTTTCTAATGGGGCTAATACTTTGTCCTTAATGTCAACGCTTGCAACAGCCACTCGTAAATTTAGTTTTTATTAATGCAGTTTTAGGTCTAGCACTGGGGAAGACTGCTCATTTTTGGTTTACTTAAGTTGAAGAGATTGTATTGGATACATTTTTATTTATGTGGCTTTTACACACCACCTTGCCTGTCACTGCTATTCTATGATGAATCATACAAGAAAAGAATCAATCAGGACTTTATCGCATTTGAACAGTGTTAATATTTTGTGGCATGTCTGACTTTGGTGAACTTGAATGCATGGTTTGCAAAAAAACACCTTTTTTGTTGAGAATGCTGAACAAGCAGGGACAAGAGTAGTTGCTCCACTCATTTGCGCTTCTGTATTTATATTGGTGCAATTTTGTACCCATATAGAGAAAAATGACTACTTGTGAGTGAAGAACAAAACTGTAGTGTAATCGAAGGTTTCAAATTCTGTTGAGCCACAAGAATAAAATGTAAGGTTTTTTAATCTCTTGACTTGTACTGTTTATCATCCCCCCCCCCCCCAAAAATCCAGAAGATTGAAAAAGTCTTATTCTTCCTGACATATATTTTGGGGGACAAGAAAAGCCTTGTGTTCCTAGAATTTTTGCGATGTTCTTGAGTCTTTGACTTATGGCATTCATAACAGTATTAATGCTTTACATGGTTTAAATACTTAATATTACTTGCTCTTTATCTTGTTCACCTATGGGTATTATTCATATATGCCGGGCATGGAATTTCTTAGTAATTACCTTTTTTAGATGCTCTCACTTCAGTGACCTCTCAATCATCCAGTCCTTGTGTTAATGTCACTGGAATATGATAATGGTTGGTGTCTGCATTGATAGCTACTGCTAGTATGCTCCTGTGAAGCGCACCTTGGGATGTTTTTGAGGACAAAGCAGTCCACTTGATCGGTACACCATCCAGCAGCTTAAACATCCACTCCTTCCACCACAAGCGTACTGTGGCTGCAGTGTGTCCTACCTACAGATGTACTGCTGCAAGTTGCCGAGGCAGCACCTTCCAAACCCGCAACCTCCTGCACTTAGAAGGGGAGCAGGTGCATGGGAATACCATCACCTCCAAGTCACACACCATCCCGACTTAGACATATATCGCTGTTCCTCCACGGATCAAAATCCGAGAACTCCCTATGTAACAGCATTGAAGGAGTACGTTCACCACAAGCACTGCAACGGTTCGAAAAGAAAGCCTTCTCGAGGACAACCAGGGATGGGCAATAAATGCCGGCTTTGCCAGCGATACCCGTATTCTGAGAATGAAAAAATATATAAATTGAAGTATTGAAACCAGTCAAAAGTGGGACTGAAATACGTGTGATACCAGCAAGCGATTTATAGGTTGTATATTCTCACCAGGTGTTCTGATGAATGTTGTAAAATACGCAAGCAATATTCTCACATATTTCTTGCTTTATATCATTAGTCTACAGGGCACTGCACTTCTCCAAAATGTACTAGTTTTTCACTACGTTAAACTTATATTTCCCATTTTTTTGGTTGTTAGAATTTAGCAATTCCAAACACTTTTTAAAACTTAGAATTTCTCCATTTTGTTACCAACATATTCCTCAAATCAGACTAGCTCAAATTTTGACTTCACAATGTCAGATCTTTATAAAACATATAAAACGATTGTAGTTTATTTTTGGATCAGTTGTGCCTAGCTTGGCGGAATATTAGAAGGCACAACTTTGCATTGTGTATGCAAGTAAGAAGTGTTTATCCTTAACATTGGTTTTTAACATTTTTCTATTTCCCAGGAAGATCCTAGTTTTTATCCTGCTCCTGAGTTAGTTGATCTCAGCCAGGTTGCAGTTTGGGTTCTACAATTGGTTTGAGCTGCTGGGTTAGAGAGGGCAAAATGAGCCGGGGTTCCTGCTCCCGAGTGCTGTTCAGCAACCTAACCTGGAAGTCCATGTGCATGGACATTGTGCTGACACGCACTGTCAAGGTTCATATGAATAATGGCTATCTGGACAAGGTATTGGAGAACACCTGATACTTGAGAAACTATACAGCAGCAAGTAGTCAATGAAATGGGGAGGGAAGAAAATTGGTAAGGAGAAAAAAATCCAACTTTTTTTGAAGAAGTTGAGATTGGGGAAAAAAAAATGATACTTGCTTAAAGTCTTTTTGGAATTCTTTCTTTAGTAAGGAGTTATTGGATAGCCACGGCAAATTTTGTAAACTAATCCATTTTAGTTCGTATTAGTGTGTAAGCTTTTTGTAGTATGTTGGTTTTGAAAAATAAACATTAGTTTACTATCCCAGTAACTATCTTGGTGTAGACTTAGTTTTTAAAGCTATATTTTGCAGTTGCATATTGTAAAGTGTTATACTTTTGAATGTTTTTCAGTGAGATTTTGTATATGCTTTTCAATGAGAAAATGCAGAAAGAGGGATCCCACTGACTTTGTGACCTTTTCCTACCAGAAATCATGTTTCTCAACATAGTTATACAGCTATGATATTATGTGCCTCATACTGTTTGCTAAGAAAATTGTTTTTTGGAATCTTTGAACAGATTGATAGAAATCTTCCTTTGTGTGGATTTTAAAACATCATAACTTTATAGTTGACTCCATAAAACTGCAGAGAATTCAAGTGGACCCAACTATATCATTCACTTCTGGAGCATAACATTTAAATAGAAAATTCTGATCCATACATAAAGGATTTCCTCATTTTGTTTTCAGCGCAGTGACTACAATTTACTTTTGAAGACTAATCACAATTGGTATCATTTTGTTGTTTCGGTTGATTTGCTGAATGGTAAGCTGTGGAACAAAGATTTTAAAATTGGCTATTTTCTTTAGCAGTTTATAGAAATTCTAATTCAAACATAACATTTCTTGACGAGCTAGTTAAAGACTTGAGATTCAGCTGTAATTAGTTGATCATTTGACCTGAGTAGGTACTGTGCCTGAATTCATTTAAACAATTGCAATTATTTCTATAGTTTCTTGTCTCCGAATTATATAATATGATAAACTACAATGTTTAATTAAAAAGTTGTAACATTTTGAAAAGTACATGTGGATTCTGTACCTCATGAGATCTAAATCCATCTGCCAGATACACTGCATCTTGGGTTTCACTCCAGAAATACATGCTGTAATGTCATTGGGATGTGCTGGATCAATCCTGTTTTTGGCATGTGGAAGCTATTTTTAGATTCTAACAGGGAGGACAAAAACACGTTGGGAAATGTCTAACGGAATGTTAGCTCATTTTGGGGTACGGGCAGTATACCTGTGGCTTCTTAGTAATTTACACAGAGCATTGGAAGATAAGTATGAGGGAGGAGATGATAAACACGAGTTTGATTTGGTCGTGCTTAAGTAAAGTTGCACTACATTATGTGTGCGTGTAGTTAGCATTTCTGTTTAACTCCATGTGTTAGATCACCTAGGTTTTTTTGTTTTAGTATTTTGTGTACTTTGGGGAAAGAGTCAAATAGTATCATTTAAGCCTTGCCTAAAATATCTAACCAACTTCAAATTTTATTAAGAGTGAAAATATTTTTAAATTTGCATACAAAAAGAATGTTCTACTAAATACTCATTGCATGTGTCCTGATAAATATGTATGTTACTTTAAAAAAAAAAGCGAGGCTTTTCAGCTTTGCTCTGCTGCTACATTGGGTCCTGGATAGAAATTCACTTTCTTCTGAACTTAATCCCATTCCTGGTGACTTTAACTTTGCTGCTGTATACTGAGACTGTATTCTTTGCTGGATTAGCTCTCTTCCACTGTGTTGTGTGCTCTTGCAGGCTCGGTCTCTGCTGAGACTTTTCACACTGTTGGGCTAGTTCTGATCTGTTCCTGCTGGTTCCCATCCTGCTCTGGATGATGCTGAATTATCTCTGCTGCTATGTTTGATTCTGTGGTTGCTGCTTCTCTTCCACTTGTTGTTGATCACCCTTTGCTGGACTAGGTGAGACTGGTTCCTTAAGCCCCTGATCGTGTGTGCTCCTTGCCACCCTACAGCTGCTCCTCGGACCAGCTCCTTCACCTGCACTGATCCCGTGGCTTCTTGGTGTTCACTGTGTGCCTCTCTTGGCATTCTCCGAAGGGCCCATCGTGGCCTCCTCACAAGCAGCAATTCTATCTTCTATTGCTAATTTTCCTGCCCAGTGCGTCCGTTGGGGGCTAATCTTGCCAACCGCTTTCGCATCTCGCTTACCCCCACCGCTGCCCTTTTGGATTCTACCTATGGATTCCACTGTGCCTCAGAATTTCCCTCCAGAATGTCCCGTTCACTCACGAGCAAGGCCATTGTCATCCACAACCTTATTGTGGATGAATGTATTGGCATCCTGGCTTGGACTGAAGCTTGGTTCAAAGATGGCAAAACCTTGTTACTTACCAAAGCCTCCCTGCCTGGCTATACTTTCTACCACCTGTATCACCCAAACTGCTGCAGGGGAAGCATGACCCTCATCACCAAGTCTCACCTTGATCTCTTTTCTGACACCCCCCCCCCCCCCCCCACAAAAAAAACCCCCACTCTGCCGTGTTTTCCTCCTTTGAGCACCACCTTATCTCACCCTGCTGCCTATACTTTAAAATCCTTGTTCTCTACTACTTCCTTCCAGCCTCATCCCAAATTTTTTCCTGAGATATTGCCGCTCCTTTCCTCCCTCTGCACGGCCTCCGCAGGTACGGTAGTGTAATGGTTATGTTCTTGGACCAGTAATCCAGACGCCTGGACCAATAATAGAGAACATGAGTTTAAATCTCACCATGGCGGCTTGAGAATTTGAATTGTTTTTTTTAAATGTCTTGAAATAAAAAGCTGGTATCTGTAAAAGTGCCCATGAAGCTATCGGGTTGTCCTAATAACCCAATGAGTTCACTAATGTCCTTTAGGGAAGGAAACCTGATGTTCTTATCCTGTATGGCTGATATGTGACTCCAGTCTCACACCAACATGGCTGACTCTTAACTGCCCTCTGAAGTAGCTAGTATGCCACTCTAGTTGTGTCAAACTGCTACTCCGGGTAGCTTGGGATGGGCAATAAATGCCGGCCTTACTAGAACGTCCACATTCCGGGAATACATTTTTTTTAATTTTTTTTTTTAATTTTTTTTTTTTTTTTTAAGTGTCAGTACTGTGAGATTTCAATCTCCAGCTCAACTCGTCTAAGGGGTACAGACTTGAGTTTATCTGATGTACAACAGGGTGAGCCATCCATTGCCAGATCTAGTTCTACTAGGCCTCTTTCTCTGGGGAAACTGCCCACTACTCTAGGATCATCCTGGACAATAAAGATAAAGCCACACTATTGACTGCCTCCTTTGAACTTCTCTCCTCTCCAACAACAAATGTGATGAGCCCTTGAACTTCTTTGTTAGCAAGATTGAGACTATCCTTTCATCCCATTCATCGCTTAACTCCTTACTCTTGGCCATTAAACCAAACCTCCCAGGCTCCAGGAGGGAGATCACCAGGGTCAGGAGGCATCAGAGCTTCCGTTTCTTTCTCTAACCCCCCTCCATCTTCGACCTAAATCTGAGTCTCTCGCTGTCATCTCATTTAATGTGCTCTTCAACCTCATCTGTACCTAGAGCATTTCTACTACTGCCGTCTCTTCGCACCCCTGGACCTTGGGAGACCCCAAGTTTCCATCCTTGGCCCCCTTCCTTATCTATATACCACCCCTCGGCAACATTATCTGCCGACAAGGAGTCCGCTTCCTTGTGTGTGCTGATGATACCCAGCTCTACCTTTTCACCAGCCCTCTGGAGTCTGCCACTGCCTCTCTGCCGTCGGACTGCTTATTTGACATCCGGCCTTGGATGAGCCACGAAACATTGGAAAGTCCCAAGTAATTTGGCCGTACCATTGCCTGTCATATCCTGCACCAGGTCTTGCTCTTCCGCCACCCTGTCCTTGCTGACCTACATTGGCTGCTGGTCCCCTATACCTCAAATTTAAAATTCTCATCCTCCAAGGGGGTCTCGCCACTCTTTATTTTGTAACCCTCTCTGAACCCCTCCATCTTTCCACCTCCCTTTTCTTCTTTAAGACCTCTTTAAAACCACTTCTTTCACCAAGCTTTTAGTCAGTGTGTCTAATATCTCTCTCGTTGGCTCAATGTCCTTTTTATAAAACTTTACATCTGTGACCTTTACATTAAAGGCGTTAATAAATGCAAGTTTTTTTTTTGCATTTTGTTCGGTTGACGGCAAAGTGCTGTCAAAGCAGCAGATCGTTTTACAGAAATTTAAAAGTTGCACTCGTTTGGACACAAGTAGGTGTTGTCAGTGTTCCTTTTTAAAGGAATATTTCAATTCATAATCATTGGAGCTATAGATGTTTATTTAAACTTTTTTTAAATGATTTTATTTTGTCAGTCTATTTTTTGTAACGTAAACTAATTGTGCGTTTGTTACCCTAATGGATTTCTTTAGCATATTAAGTAGAATTGCTGTTCTGCTGTGTAGAACCTGTGTACTTAATCTGGAGTAGCTGATACATCCATATGGTATTTTGCAGATGTGTAGATTGAGCACTTAGCAGCTGTGTGTTCCCATTCACCTACAATCTGTCACCATTTCCCATATGGCACACTGACATTTGGTGCTGTGCTGTAAGTTTTCTATAACTTTTTCTTCCAGTTGACATAGATGAGGTGAAAGGTGGGATTTGCTGCATTAGGAAACTGTTCTATTCCATAATTCTTGAGATGTCTACATTTCGGTTTAGAAACAAAGTAGCCTCAAATTAACACTTTTATAAAAAAAAAGCGAATCACTGTACATTACTGAATGCTTATTTCCCCCCAGTCGGCTTCCTCTGGCTAGGTTAACGGTGGTCTGAGTTGAAGATTTCCTCGTATTATCAGTGTTCATCTATGATCTGCTGATGGGCATGATTTGAGCAGGCTGAATTAGTTAGCTTATTCTCTGAGTTCTAATGGAACAATATTTGGGCAGTATTTCGTTTAATGGTCTAACTTAAACCAATTAAAGAAAGTGAATTAATCTGCGACCCTTGAACTTTCACTGTTTCGCTGTTCTAGGAAGATAAACCCACAAGTATATGAGCTACTGTAGCATCCTTTTTGTATGATTTTAATGGTTAGACTTTTAAATGCTTATAATTTACAGATATGATACAAGTGACCAACACTAGATAGATGCTAAATTTAGTGAAGAACGAGACAATGTGTAATAATGTTGGACCATACCTGGCGCCAATGTTCCCTCTAATTTTTATGTTTGGTACGCGGTCCCTTTAAATTTGCCGCACGGTATTTTTTTCCAGCGGAACAGCTGGTGAGCGGGACCTCCCGATCGCTGTGCGGCCACGTGCCCGCGCAGCTTGGGGAACGTTGCTCGGTGCATCAGTTATGCAGGATTTTTACAGTGGGCACCTGTATATAAAAGGCTGATGGCCTGTTTAAAAAATAAAACTCTCAAATGTTGGGTGGATCATCCTTTTTTGCAGTGGCATTTGTTATGGGACTTGATTGTGTGTGTATAACTTGAAAGTAATCAATGCATTAGCTAAGAGCTAACAACTTGTTCCTTTGTTCTGTGCAGAACAAGCTGAAGTCCTCACAGAAGGATAAAGTGCGGCAGTTTATGGTCTTCACACAGTCCAGTGAGAAAACTGCAGTATGTTGTTTATCGCAGAATGACTGGAAGTTAGATGTTGCTACAGACAATTTTTTTCAAAATCCAGAACTTTATGTTCGTGAAAGTCTGAAAGGTTCATTGGATAGAAAGAGATTAGAACAGCTATACCATAGATACCGAGGTAAGTGCAGTTTTTGTCCTTGTTAAGCATAAATTAAGTTTATTTAAATGTAGGGCTTACTTCTTTCAAAGCTTCTATGAACAGCTTTGACCTGTATTATAAGAACATAAGAAATAGGAGCGGGAGTAGGCCCTTCGCGCCTGCTCCGCCATTTACTAAGATTGTGGCTGATCTTCTACCTCAGCTCCACCTTCCTGCGTGATCCCCAAATCCCTTGGTTCCCTTAGTATCCAAAATTCTATTGATCTCTGTCTTGAATATACTCAACAACTGAGCATCCACAGCTCTCTGGGGTGAGAATTCCAAAGATTCACAACCCTTCTTTGAGTGAAGAGATTTCTCCTCATCTCAGTCTTAAATGGCCGACCCCTTATTCTGAGACTGTGAGCCCTAGTTCTGGACTCCCCAGCCAGGGGAAACATCCTCCCAGCATCGACCCTGTCAAGCCCCTTAAGAATTTTATACGTTTCAATGAGGTCACCTCTCATTCTTCTAAACTGCTCAATCTCTCCTTGTTGACTCTGACTTTCTAAGTGCCCTGTTACCATGTCCCTAATAATAGATTCTAACATTTTCCCTACTACTGATGTCAGACTAACTGGTCTATAGTTCCCCAGGAAATGTGATTTCAGAGTGAAATAAAGCATCACTCACGATGGAACCCCTAAATCTTTTTTTTGGGGGAGGAATTTGCGTATTGCAGAAAAAAATTATGCGATTTGCACATGCACGAGAAAATCATTGAATCCCGGCCCACCCACCCTCCCCGAGGCCCTTGGCTTTCTTTCCATCATTCCCCCCCCCCCCCCCCCCCCCCGGGGCATGTCTGCCACAGCCTGCTGGAAACAGGAGGAGACAGATTAGGGATAATGTGCAGGTACTCTTAATTGGCAGGATGTGACTCGTGTTGGGGCCTTAACTATTCACAGTATTTATTAACGACTTGGATGATGGCATAGAAAGCCGCATATCCAAATTTGCCAATGACACAAAGATAGGTGGCACTGTAGGCATTGTCGATAAAAGCATAACATTACAAAGGGATATTGATAGATTAAGTGAATGGGCAAAACTGTGGCAAATGGATTTTGATGTAGGCAAATGTGAGGTCATCCACTTTGGACCTAAAAAGGATAGAACAGGGTATTTTCTAAATGGTGAAAGGCTAAAAACCGTGGAGGTCGAAAGAGACTTGGGGGTCCAGGTACATGGATCATTAAAATGTCATCAACGGGTACAGACAATAATCAAAAAGGCTAATGGAATGCTGGCCTTTATATCTAGAGGACTAGAATACAAGGGAGTAGAAGTTATGCTGCAGCTGTACAAAACCCTGGTTGGACCACACCTGGAGTACTGTGAGCAGTTCTGGGCACCACACCTTAGGATGGATATATTAGCCTTGGAGGGAGTGCAGCATAGGTTTACCAGAATGACACCTGGACTCCAAGGATTAAATTACGAGGAGCGATTACACAAATTAGGGTTGTATTCCCTAGAATTTAGAAGATTACGGGGTGATTTGATCGAAGCTTTCAAGCTATTAAAGGGAATAGATAGGATAGATGGAGAGAAACTATTTTCGCTGGTTGGGGAGTCTCGGACTAGGGGTAATAGTCTAAAAATTAGAGCCAGACCTTCAGGAGTGAAATTAGGAAACACTTCTACATACAAAGGGTGGTAGAAGTTTGGAACACTCTTCCGCAAATGGTAATTGATACTATATCAATTAATTTTAAATCTGAGATTGATAGATTTTTGTTAATCAAAGGTATTAAGGGATATGGGCCAAAGGAGGGCATATGGAGTTAGGTCGCAGATCAGCCATGATCTCATTGAATGGCGGAACAGGCCTGAGGGGCTAAATGGCCTACTCCTGTTCCTATGTTCCGCGGCCCCACAACCGGCAGTGTTTCGAGTGCGGGCAGCGCGGCCTGATCTACAGCGACATCATTGTCGGCAGCTTTGTCTGCACATCGTGCTCGGGCATCCTGTGAGGACTGCGGGGAGAGGGTGCAGTGCGCTGTTGCCGCGTTACTCAATCCCAGTTGCTGAGCACTACAGTCGTCCCTTGGCCATTTGGGTTAACACGAGTTAGATAAGTGCTCAATAACTGGAAACAGCAGCCACTCGGTCAACACGTGATTCAGAGTGATAGGTTAAGGTTTAGCGCGAGACCCTTGTTCTGACTCCTGTCAGTGTTCAGTAACTGGCGGCCCCTCCGATTTATTGGCTTTAATCTTTGGCTGAGATCAGCATTTCTGTCGTTGTCACCATAGAAGCTGCCATCACAGAAGGAGTCCATTCAGCCCATCCTGTAAGTGCCAGCTCCTTTCTAGAGCAAGGGACACCAGGGTTTACACAAAGGATTGAGAGGTTGTGGAATGTGACATTTAAGGATAGGTGGTTGAAGAAAAAGGGGATAAAGCCAATAATGAGCTTTATAAACCAACTGTCAATCTATTGGTTTTTTGAAAAAAAAAAGCAACTCCTGATTTCTATACCAAATCTCATGATTTTTAAGAGTTTGTCTCCTGATTTGTGAGGCAGGTGATACTAGTTTCTTGTTTTCTCTCTAACTCCTTTCTAGAATAGCGGGGTTACGTTTGCTACCTTCCAATCCGTGGGGACCGTTCTAGAATCTAGAATTCTGGAAGATCAATACTTTACCTTTAAGATCTTTATGGGCACATTGAAAGTAAATGTCCAGTTCTTCTGTACAGCCCTTGTAGTCCTTGAGTGCACTCCTAAAGGGTCACTATTTTGCAAAGAAAGAATTGATTGGACTAGTTGTTTTAGGCACTCCAGTGCCATAGTACATTGGGCTGATTTCACTGGAGTTATGGATCATAGATTTTTAAAAAAAAATTCGGTCATGGGATGTGGGCATCGCTGGCAAGGCCAGCATTTATTGCCCATCCCTAATTGCCCTTGAGAAGGTGGTGGTGAACGGCTGCAGTCCGTGTGGTGAAGGTACTCCCACAGCGCTGTTAGAGAGTTCCAGGATTTTGACCCAGCGACGACGAAGGAACAGCGATATATTTCCAAGTCAGGATGGTGTGTGACTTGGAGGTGGTGGTGTTTCCATGCGCCTGCGGCCCTTGTCCTTCTAGGTGGAAGAGGTCGCGGGTTTGGGAGGTGCTGCCGAAGAAGCCTTGGTGAGTTGTTGCAGTGCATCTTGTAGATGGTACACACTGCAGCCATGGTACGCTGGTGGTGGAGGGAGTGAATGTTTAAGGTGGTGGATGGGGTGCCAATCAAGCGGGCTACATACCGATGATTCACCAAAAATTGGCAATCATTAAAAATAGGCAAGGAAGAACAAATTGGAAGGCAAATCAATCCATGCACACTTTTAGTAACTGGCTGAAAAGGCATTGATGTGGTGCTTTGGAACAGTGGTAGCCAGGGATTTGATCCTGTATGCAGCTGCATCAGCGTACTGACATCCATATTGCCAACAGGGTCGCCAAAATTTGTTTTCCTAACATGTATAGTTATATGGGGCAGTAAGCATTAACTTTTGAGTACTTTCTGCTAAATTGCCACATAAATGATACAAAGAGATAAACTTGTGCATTTTTCTGTGTATGTCATCTGTTGGGAAGTGTGGGCCACAATCCACTGTTCTGTGCATGATTAGACTTGATGGTGGGTTCTTCACAACATGTCTACATCTAGGCTTTCTTTAACTAGCAATTCAGTTTTTCTACTGATTTATTCTACCTTTATTCCATCTCTTCACAAGGTGGTGACGTGCTGGGGTATAGTTCATGGGTGGAAGACGACCTCTGGTACCTCACTCAAATGGCTGTTCTTCATGTGCTCCTGGATAGTAAATGTTGGCGAGCTATTCGCCTGTGGGAGTGGTATTGGTTGTGCCCACTCCTGTATTTGTCTGAATTCTACACTTGTATTCTATCAAGGGTAACTACCGGATAGCAATCGGGAGCAAGAGTCCTGATTATTTATGTTTCCCCACCACTGAACCCAATTGTAGTGCCATTTTTGCTGACCTTGGTACAGTTGACAAATGGATCAAACCTGGGGACTTGCTTGAACTGTGTGACTGAGCCACAGTTTATAGTGCATTAACCCACTGTGCAATTGGGATGGGGAACTCTATATAGCACTTTTGAGGAATAAAATGGGGAAACGGGTGGGTAAAAGATGCTGATGAGTGTATCACTTTCTAACATTAGGGATTAGGTGACAATTTAACAGAATATGTTTACTATTTTAAGTACTTTTTGTTGGTGTTAGCTAGAGATCATTATCAGAAGCTGTCAAATTTTCCCAATTCAAGTACTGTGGCATTACTTATGGCTGCTGTTCCTATGAAATGTAGCATACTCCTGTAAATTCTGTAGATTTTTGTGTGTTTATGGTAGTCTGGTTTGTCTTGAATTGTCCAGGCAAAATTGGGGTATGAGTAGTTTAAATTTTAAGTTGTCACCGTAGTCTTGTTGGGCTGTTTGTAAGGTAGAGGTAACTGATGTAATACATCAATCCAGTAGAGTGCAAAGTAACAGCCTGCTCCTTTGACAGAATTAACATCAGCGTAACTTCGGATTCTATCATGTTTTCTCAGAAAATGTGCAAAAATACCTTGTATATTACAGACTTTACATATAATTCAAGAAATGCATTTGTGTTCTTCCTTGTTGCTTTAAGTTAAAGCCACACTGAAAACTTTAAAATCGAGTCAAATGTACTCCGAGTAAAAAAGCCCAGTGGAGAAAATGAATAAATGGAGAGGCAAACTTGGAGATTGACAGAAACTGTGCTTGGTCTTTTTATCTGAGAATATGTGTTTCCACTCCGCCATTCTGCCTTCTGTTGAAGGGGGATAAATTGAAAACTGCCAAGTGTTTCAAGATCATGAGTAGAAAAAGTCAGGATCATTGAAGTACAGTAGTGCTCCTTTTGTTTCTCAGTTGAGGAAAAAATATTAAGCCTGCTTCTTGCCCATTATTCTGAAATAAGCCTGTTTAGATATGAATCTAAATAAATTCTCCTGAATCAGATCAAGATTTCATTGATCATGACCTGGAGGCTTAAACTTTGTGATCTCTACGGAAGTGCCAAAACATAAGTTAATTTTGTCCCTTGATGTGCTTTCTTTCAGGAATAATTTACCAATGTCGTTTATTGAATATAGGACAGTTAAGCCTATTAATTTTATTGCAATGCACTTAAAGCATTTCAGATCACCAAATCATTTCATATTCCTTTTTATATAATCTTGGAGTAGAGACTAATGTTTGCAAACCTCTTGCTGCATTAAAATTATGTGGGACCTCAATCCTTGATGGAAGAGCTACAAATATAATGTACTTTACTAGTCTTTTGAAAGTTGTATAATCATCAAAATTTGAGTTCTAGTCTGTCAATGTTCTGCATACCTCCACTAACTGCAAATAGAATTTAAAATGTGATTGTGTCAAAAGCTTTCTGCATCTAACCTATGATTGTGGTTATGATCAACTTAATGTACTAGAATTTGATATTTTATTACCCTGCTATTTTATAACATTTCAGCATCCTTTATGCTTTTTCCTTCTTGAAATAGCTTACAGTACACCTTCCCCCTCATTTTTTGTGAAAGATGTTTTTTTTAATTAATATCTGCTCCATTGCCTGTGTTGGAGGCGGGAGGAAGACTTCTGTTGTCTGAACACTGGGTTGGTACCTCAACTCAAGTACTCTACCAGATGTTAACTGAACTTCAGAATTATAAGGAAGAAAGAACTTAAATTTATATAGTGCCTTTCGTGACCCCAGGACGTCCCAAAGCGTTTCACAGCCAGTGAATTACTTTTGAAGTATAGTCACTATTGTATCCCCTCATCATTGCTCGCCTCTTTCAATAATGGACATGCTCAAGATTTTGCTACATTCACATGGATCTGTGAGGGTTGAGAGAAATGCCCCGCATAGTAAAGTGAAAATGATAGGTTTGCAGATAATTTGAGATTCATGTTTCCTGTTGATTTCATGTAAACACATTTTAACCCACAATTATGATAGAATATTTTAACAGTATTCTATTTATCTGGAATGTCAACTCTTGTTTTGATCAAAATGGCTGATTCCACATTGTCAAGAAAAAACTGCGTTAATTTTGATTAATCAAGACATTTTCTCTCTATCTACCACTGTATGCTCAATTTTTAATCTTCGAGTGGGTGGAAACTTTTTTCCAAAATTGAGCATTTGATGGCATAATCCTATGGTGATTAAGATTTGACAATAGCTAGTTGTACACTTTTATTTCCCTTTTTTCCTGCAAGTTTTCTCCCCCTCCCCTGTTCTCCATGACGACATTGGCCTGGAATTCGCTGCAGTGCGTGTTGACACCAAATGCCATAAGTTAGTGCCTGGTGCTGCCCGATCTTCAGTGATGAATTTACGTCAAAATTTGCTGGAAAAGTAATTAAAATACAGGAAACTCTCTCTTATCCGGGACCGGCGTGGTGCCGGTTGATCAAAAAGTCCGGATCACAGAGAGGTATACTTACTAAGGTACGAGAGCCCTGCACATGGCAGCAGATCCAGGCGTCCCTGTTGCATGGCAACAGGTGCAGGAACCCCAGTTACACGGCCACGGATCCAGGAACCCCGGTTACATGGCCACTAATATGAAGTAAAACTTACCTGAACCTACTCCTGAATTTTGCCGGTTGAGAGATTTCCGGTTATTTAGGTGCCGGTAAAGAGTGTTTCCTGTACTCCATAGCGAACATAGCAACAGCTCCGGAGCCAATGGATCGTTAAGAATTTATTCTGCTTGTTGATTTTTGTGGGACTTTCAACCTAATTTATTTGTTTAAATCAGGCAGCAAATTACTAAAAGATATAAACGGGAATAACTCTCCAAATGTATCATGAAGCTGTGGAGTGCAAGAAGAGTGCCGTACTTTACCACCGATTGACATCCGAAAACGATTTCAGAAGCAATGCAGAAAACAGCCACCCCGAGAGGCAATTTCAGTGTTTCAGGGATTACCCTAGTTTTTTTGATTCATTGTATCTAGCAGTGTGAGAAATAAGTATAATATTTGCATTACATTCAACCATCAAAAATGTGGGCTCTTTGATCGATCTGATCAAGAAAATTTAGAATCCAGATAGCATGGAATCGTAGACTTTCATAGCACAGAAAGAGGCCATTTGGCACATCGTACCTGTGCTGGCTCTTATGAAGGAACTATCCAATTAGTCCCATTCCCCTGCTTTTTCCCTATAGCCCTGCAAATTTTTCCTTTTCAAGTACAGTTACTATTGAATCTGCTTCCACCACCCTTTGTAAATAAATTCTCCTTTATCTCTCCCCTGGTTGTTCTGCCAATTATCTTAAATGTGTCCCTGGTTATTGATCCACCTGCCAGCGTTAACAGTTTCTCCCTATCTACTCTTATCAAAACCCTTCATAATTTTGAACACCGTTAATAAATCTCCCTTTAACCATCTCCTGCTCTACGGAGAAACATAGCAGCTTCTCTAGTCGCCCCATAACTGAAGTCCCTCATCCCTGGTATCATTCTGGCAAGTCTCCTCTGCACCCCCTTTCAAAGCCTTGACAGCCTTCCTAAAGTGTGGTGCCCATAATTGGACACCATACTCCAGCTGGGGCCTGACCAGTTATTTATAAAGGTTTAGCATAACTTCCTTGCATTTGTACTCTCTGCCTCTATTTATAAAGCATTTCCCACATGCTCTTTTAATAGCTTTATCAACTTGTCCTGCCACCATCAAAGATTTGTGTATGTGAACCCCCAGGTCTCTCTCTCTCTCTCTCTCTCTTCCTGCCCCTCCCTTTAAAATTCTACCATTTAGTTTATATCGCCTCTCCATATTCTTCCTCCCAATAGCAACTATTTATAAAGCCCAGAGTGATGTTGCCTCTTTTACGTGCGTTCCTGTTGTGATTCCTGTATACTTTGCCATTCTGCAACAATCTGAAGTGGTGAACTCAGTGGCTTAAATTCAGCAAACTCAATCTCGCTATTGATTTTTAATGGGGGGCAGAGCTATGATAATTAGCTGTTCAACTGTTTTGGTGAGGGAAATGGCAGAGTGGCACAAAAGTCTCTGGAAATTATGGAGTGGCGTAAGTAACTGTTGAAGTGACCCTTCTAAAGCCTGGGACTTCTGTGCTGTAAATCGGGCCCTGCAATGTTGATGTGCTGTTACAATGGCACAGATCTGGAAATTCTGGGCCTTTGCCTCCTTGCTGGGGTATGCTTTCACAAGTGCTTGGTCACCCTCCAATACTCTAGTCAGAGAAAGGGAGAGTTTTGGGGGGTGGGTTGTAGGGTCATAGGGCTGGAGGAGGTTAGAGATGGGGAGTAGGTCAGACTATTAGTGGATTTAAACATGTCCAATTGGTTTTATATAAATTATTCAGATTATTTATAACCAAGATAGATGAGTACTGTTGGTGGCAAGTCTGCGGGCATACAGTTTTTGAATAATTTTCTTTCAAAATACCAATTTTTCAAGTACTAATATTTATTGAACTTCTCTAGATTCTTGTGCACTGTTGAGAGAACACAAGAACACTTGCTGACTTAAAAGATGCTTAGACTGTAAAATATTTTATACTTAGTTTCTAAATAGATTGGTCTGAAGACACGAGTGTTGTGGTACTTGCTGAAAAGCTGCTTTTCCATTTACTGTTGAGATTTGGACTGTGCATAAGTAGGTAACTGCAGTACCATTTGTAGGTGGAGTGAGGAGTATACAGTTCTAATGACTGTCATGATATTTCCTTGAGAGAATAAAAATGTAGTGTTTCACAGTGAGAATTTTGATTTTTTTAAAAAGGGGTAAAAAGATTTATGGAGTTATATCAAGCGACTAATGTTTAATGACATCTAGTTCTGGTACATGTAACCTATCCATCTGCGTTAGGTCTGCATACAGCTGAGATCATTGCATTAATATTTAAGTTTCTGAAATGAGTTAACATTAATTGTACATTAAATAATGGAACCTGAGTTGAAACAATATATCCAAAAGATTGTCAATCTTTGCTTTTGAGGTGTTAACCTCCAGTTTGGTCAATTTGTGATTTTCTGTTAATTTCGGTTTTATTTTAGGAAGCTTGGAATCCAAATATAAATAGACAACATTTTAATTAAAGCAAGAAATTGTTTAGCATGGTAAATCGAATTGGGTTTGTCCTCAAATACTTTTTTTTATTCTTGAGAAATGGCTGGAAAATGAAGCTTGATTTTAAAAAAATCTAATCTTGTATAGTGATTTCACCAGCTCACGAACAATTTAAATTCCCCTCCGTTATAAGCAAGTGAAAAAGGAGAAAACATTTGTAACAACTTGTCTTGTGTAAAGTCAAGAAAAATCCTTTTTATGATGGGGTATAAACTTATAATATGACCTTTTCCCTATAAAGAAGAAAGACTTGCATTTATATAGTGCCTTTAACGACCTCTGGATGTCTCAAAGTGCTTTACAGCTTCTGAAGTACTTTTGAATTGTACTCACTGTTGTAATGTAGAAAACACGGCAGCCAATTTGCGCATCTAATAATCTTTATAGATATGGGCCAAAGACCAGTTGCAACCGGAACTGTCAAAGTTTTAACTTTTTTTTTCTATAGGGCACTGGCTTTTTTTTAATCCCCTTTATCCACTTGACCCAAAGTCTGCACGCTGGGCTACAGGTACATGGCTTGTTTCCAGGCTGCCATCAATGTCCCATGTAGCTGGCTGCCAGGAAGCACCAGGGTCTAGAAATTATCTTGAATTATGGCTACATCTTAAGCTTAAGTTAAAAGACGCAGTTTGAAAGGCAGCAGTATAATTTTGTAATTTCCATGCCATTTGTAAGCTCTTATCTGGGCTGAGTTTTGCCTCATTGACCATTTAAGCTGACTGTAACTAGCTAACCCCATTTTTTTGGCACTATAATGTATGCTGAAAGTTATATGAAAGGTGAATGAATGAAGGAAAGATGGTTGGCTATCTTTTGTTACTGTCTTCCAGAGTGTTTGAAAGTAGTTTTATCCTACACATTTCTCATTCTGATCCTCCTTCCCAACTGTTTCTAATTGATGAAATGTTTAGACATTACTGTGCTAGTTAATTTTAAGAAAACTTTTATTTTCCCTTTGAAATTTTAGCCTACACTGCAGGCTAGTCTGCCTCCATTTAAAAAGATCTGAGGACCCATCTGTGGGCAGGGCTTTATTGTAGTGTGAGACACTGGAATGATGCATAGTTATCATGTCTTCAAAATATGAAACTCCTGAGGGAAGTGCTTGATCAGCAATATTTTTCCACTTGAATGGTGGGCCTGTGCCAAAAGTATATGGAATGTAAATTACATTTGAAGAATAAGGAAACCATTCTGAAGCTAAGTAACCTAGTTCACCATGGTTTAGATAATTGTGTTATGAAAAGTGGATAACAATGCTAAATCTATTCTCATTGGAAAAATATAATGGAGGGGATATCAAGGTTTGTCTTAAATAAAGGAATTGACATGAATGTAGAAATATTTTGAGCAGAACTAGGTTGGGGGTAATGAAAACTTAAGGAATAGCCAAGCAAGACACATTGGCCCAGATTTTGCGGTCAGTGGCGAGCAAACGGCGCTAGCCGTTCATTACACTTTCACTTGCCCACAGACTTTATATGCTTTTTCCACTTGAACTAGCAGTTATTAGAAATAGAGAGGGAAAGAAAGATGGGATTAAGAGAGAGAAATAAGAGACGAGGAAAAAGTTTAAAAAAAAAAAAAAAGTTTAAAATTTTTAAAAATCTCCCGACAATTAAAATATGAAGGAATGAGACTCTGCACTTGTAAAAGTAAATTCGCAGTGCCAGAGAGGTTGCTTGGCAGTAATTGAGACTTATCACACTGTTTAAAAATTCACTTACACTTGAATGGCCAAGCCCTAACTTTTTCTGGCGTGTTTAGTGGGTACCTATCACGTAAGTGCCCCAACTTCATGCTATTGCATGTATTTGAATGCAGTTTCTCAGCGAGGTACCGGTTTAGCGCAGCTTGTGAAGGAGCAGGGCATCTTGGACAGCAAGTTTCTGATTTCTGTGTGTTTAACTGCACATGTGTGCACGCTGAAAGTTGCTGTCCGATTTAATCCTTAATAACGGTGAGCGCTGATTATTTCTACCGCATAATCCAGTACAGTACCTAGAATAGACTGCTACCTAGTGCATTAAGTAATAGAGCAGAGAGGCAATAATCAATGTATTGGATTCTGACTCTGGGCAGAATTTGTGCCCTGGATGTGAACTTTTTCATGGCTACTTTTGTGGTACTGTGATTTTTTTTCTTCCACCTTGCTTACGCTGTTTGCTTTTGGGACCAGGTGTTGTACAGGTTGCTGACGTTCCACACTCTTGCAGTTGGACTGTAAGGGGTTCTTGATGATTGAGAGCTCATGGCTCAGGGAAATTGGACCCTTTGTCTATATGCAAATATCTGCTGTTGGCAAAACCACAGCTAGGAGCCCTTGCATACCGAGCCTCCTTAGATATATGTGGATATTTGGTAATTAAAGTCAGATGTTGCAGCATGAAGACTTTTGAAAGCAAGGGCTGATTTTATAGTGAAAGGAGAAGATTGACTGAATCTGAGAACTGATATTTTCCAGTTTGGGTGAAAGTTAAATAATTGCTTGTATATGGCTAGGACACTTAAATAATGAGAAGTAGTGACCTCCATTCAGTAACAGAGCGTCATACAGCAAGATAAATGTGGTCAGGACATTTGGCTGTCTAGCTGAAGATTAAGACCTTTAAATGGTGATTGAATGGATCCCACCTCTCAAGATAATGTAAAAAACAATATCTGAGATGATACAACGGTGAACAAAAAGACTTGGGAAGAACAATGGCATGTACACTGCTAGGAGAGCTGGCAGAGGTGGGAATCAATAGTGAGGTCTTGTGGTATACATAGCCAGCCTGACAACTGACTGACCACTGCAGTGCTTGTTAAACTTGAAGAAAAAATGACTTCAAAATTTGTATGTATTCATATCTGCTATGATGTTGCTCCGGTAAGTCAGATGAAAGTTTTATAAAGACAAGAGTGTTGTGCAGTGTAATGATTCTGCTGATTAAGGTAGAAATGTGCTGCCTTATGACTACACAATCTATATGTTAAAACAGAGTCTTGGGTCATTGAATTTATTTGTTTTGTTCAGGCATCTTGCTTATGAATTTCAGGTGCCAGCTCAGAAATGCATAGTATTTTAAGGTTCTCTTATGTCTATGAATGCAGAAGCAGCTTTTTAATATATTAGTGGAGCTCCTGTGAATCAGAGGAAATGCTATTTTACGTCATGTAGCATACAATTATATCAGGACACTGAATAATTCAAATTACATTTTTATTAATAATCTGAGTGTTGACACTAATTTCCAGTCCAAATTCAATGTTTGTTTTTATTTTTGTGGAAATTATAAATCCGTGACCGTGATTATTTTTGTTTAGCCATGCAGTCTGTTTATCTTTTAAAAAGAAATTTTTTACAAAGCCCAGGGTACAGTGGAAGAAGGCAGAGTAGATGCTGCTGGTAGGCACGTAGGATGCTAGAGAAAGTGGTGTGGCATTTCTGGGAAGGGGTGCTGAGACCTGCTCCCGAGAGCTGGGCAAGAGTGATTCCTGAGGTCTACTGGGAGAATGAGAGGGTTCAGATCAGGGTAAATTTATAAGTCTGAAGAGAAAAGTAAAGGCCGTAGAGCAGAGCATTGACTTGGGTAAAATCAAGCAGGTTGGGTCAGGAAGGGGCAGAGAGTTACTAATGCCCTATTACAGTTGTTAAACTAAGGCCACATCAGGGAAAAATAGCAAGAAATTAAAATTAAACAGGCTATATCTGAATGCACGAAGCATTTGTAACAAGATAGATGAATTAATGGTACAAATAGAGATTAAATGGGTTTGATCTAGTAGCCATTACTGAGACGTGGTTGCAGGGTGACCAAGATTGAGAACAAAATATTCCATGGTACTTGGCTTTTAGAAAAATAGGCAAAATGGAAAGGAGGTGGGGTAGCCCTGATAATGGATGAGATAAAGGCAGTAGAGAAAAAGGGTTTTAGCCCAGAAACTCCGAATGTAGTATCAGTATGGGTGAAGCTACAAAATAACAAAGGGCAGAAAATACTGGTGGGAGTAGTTTATAGGCCCCCTAACAGTAATCATAGTGTTGGACCCAGTATAAATTAGAGGAGCATGTAACCGGGTAATGCAATAATCCTGGGGGGCTTTAATCTTCATTATAGACTGGGCAGACCAAATTGGCAAAAGTAGCTTGGAGGACAAGTTTATGGAATGCATTCAAGACAGTTTTCTAGAACAATGTATCGAATAACTAACTAGGGAACAGGCTATTTTAGATCTAGTATCGTTTAATGAGACCGGGTTAATTAGTAATCTTTATAGTAAAAGATCCTCGTGGAAGAGTGATCATAATATGATAAAATTTCATAGTAAATTTGAGAGTGATGTGGTTAAGTCCGAAACTAGACACTTAAATTTAAACAAAGCCAATTACGGAGGTATGAGCGGTGAGTTGGCTGAGGTAGATTGGGAAATTAGATTAAAAGATATGACTGTAGTTAAGCAATGGCAAACATTTAAATAATTCATAATTCTCAATGAATATACATTTCCAGTTGAGTTTTTATACCTCAAGGGAAAGCGGCACAGCCATAACTAGCTAGAGAAGTTAAGGATAGTATTAGATTAAAATAAGCTTACAATGTTGCCAAAAAGAGTAGTAAGCCTGAGGATTGGAAGGCCTTTTTTTAAAAAAAAAATCAAAAAAATCAGCAAAGGCTGTCCAAGAAATTGATAGAGGGAGAAAATAGAATGTGAGTAAACTAGCAAGAAATATAAAAATAGATTGTAAGAGCTTTTATAAGTATAAAAAAGGAAGAGCGTAGTGAAAATAAACATGGGCCCCTTCTCGGTAGAGGCGAGAGAAATTACAATGGGGAATAAGGTAAAGACAGAGACGTTAAACATCTATTTGTGTCTTTCTTGACAGTATAGGACATAACATACTGGAAATTGTGCAGAACCAAGGGTCTAATGAGAGTGAGGAACTTGCAGGAAGACATTAATAAACTTGCAGAATGGGCATATACAGGAAACTTTGTGCTATCCGGCACCCACGGGACCAAGCTGCTGCCGTTGCCTCAAAACTTCCGGATAGACCAGTGTCAATGTTATCAGATAGGAGCTTTTCATCTCCGTATCTGACAGCAAAGACTGTTGCTTAGCAACAGCTTGTCAACACTCGGCCCGTGGCTTGGAAGCGTCTCTGAAGCTGTTGCTAAGATACAGAGACACCTTCCAGAGCCTGCCGTATCTGACCACAAACACTTGCTCAGCAACAGCTTGTAAACACTCGGCCCAGTAGCTTGGAAGCGTCTCTGAAGCTGTTGCTAAGCTACAAAGACGCTTTCCAGAGCCTGCCTGTGAAAAGAATGCTAGGAGAAGAAAAAAAACCTAACCAAAACGGCTGCTGATTTCTGCCGTTAGATTGAAGCTGCCGGACATGCAACCTCCGGATAGCACAAAGTTTCCTGTAATTGGCAATTGAATTTCAACACGGATAAATGTGAGGTATTACATTTTGGTAGGAAGAATAGGGAGGTCACTTATTATTTGGAGGGTGGGGTAGAGGAGCAAAGGGATCAGAGTACAAATCACTAAAAATAGCAACACAGGTGAACAAGGCCATTAAAAAAAAAAGGCAAACCAAGCCCACTAGGGTTTATTTCTAGTGGGATAGAATTGAAAAGTAATGAAGTTATGCTAAACTTGTATCGAACCTTGGTTAGACCACATTTGGAGTGCTGTGTACATTTCTGGTCTCCATATTATAAAAAGGATATAGAGGCACTGGAGAGGGTGCAGAGAAGATTTACAAGGATGATGCCAGAAATGCGAGAGTATACCTGTTGAATTTGCAAACCTAGGCAGCTTCAGGTCAAGTTAGTTAAACACTATTTGCCTTTAACAAATCCATGTTGGCTTTCCTTAATTAATCCACGCTTGAACAAGTGATTGTTAATCACTCTGTAGATGCTGAAAGGCTGTTTCTCCTGACTGGAGAGTTTAGAACTAGGGGTCATAGTCTCAGGATAAAGGGTTAGCCATTTAGTATTGAGATGAGCAATTTCTTCACTCGGGGCTATGAACCTTTGGAATTCTCCACCCCAGAGGGCTGTGGATGCTCAGTCGTTGAGTATATTCAAGACGGAGATCAATAGATTTTTGGCCACTAAGGGACTCGAGGGATGTGGGGATAGGTCGGGGAAGTGGAGTTGATACAGAAGTTCAGCCATGATCTTATTGAATGGCGGAGCAGGCTCGATGGGTCGTATGACCTACTCCTGCTCTTATTTCTTATGTTCTTAGAGTCTGGTAGAATTCGGGGAGGGATGTTGGTTTCTTGGAATCATTGGAAGTAGGGCTAGGGACTATTTTTGGCAGAGTTTTGTTTTTGGGGGGTGGGGGGCTTGATGGAATGCAGCAGATTGGAAACTCTCTTTCATCCCATCTACGCATCCTGCCTTGCCATTTTAACAATATGGAGTTGCAAAGATGGTTTCCCAGCAATTAGCTGGAAACTCTCTCTTGTTTAAAGCACATGGTCTGCATATACTGTTTTCTGACTGCCTGTCAGCTCTGTGTACTTTGAAAAGCTAAGAGACTACCCCCAGCAGAAAAGCTGTTGCTGACCACCTGCCCTCGCTCCCAGCAAGTCAGTATTGCCAAGTTTTCAGTTGAGCACCTGCTTTAAGTTCTTTGATATAAAAACAGAAAATGCTGGAAATACTCAGCAGGTCAGGCAGCATCTGCGGAGAGAGAAACCGAGTTAACGTTTCAGATCGATGACTTTTTGTCAGAACTGGAAAAAGTTAGAGATGTTACAGATTATAAACAAGTGTAGGGGCAAGGAAAGTGGTGGGTGGGGGGGGAGCGTGGAGAGGAGGAAAGAACAAAAGGGAAGGTTTGTGATAGAGTGGAAGGCAGGAGTGATTAAATGACGAGGTATGATTGTACAAAGCAAAAGGAGATGGTAATGGGACAAGTAAAGAAACAAAAGATGGGTCTAGAAGAAGTGTAAATGGGTATAGCAGAATCATCAACAGCTGGTGAACTGTATGTTGAGTTCAGATGGCTGTAAAGTGCCATTCCTTGAGTTCACGTTGAGCTTCGTTGGAACAGTGTAGGACAGAGGAGTCAGAGTGGGAGTGGAACGGAAAATTAAAGTGACGGCTGACTGGAAGTTCGGGGTCACGATTGCGGACTGAACGGAGGTGTTCCGCAAAGCGATCACCCAATCTGCGTTTGGACTCCCCAATGTAGAGGAGACCACATAGTGAGCAGCAAATACAGTATACTAAATTGCAAGAAGTACAAGTAAATCCCTGTTTCACCTGGAAGGAGTGTTTAGTGTCCTGGACGGTGGGAAGGGAGGAGGTAAAAGGCAGGTGTTTCATCTCCTGCGCTTGCGTGGGGAGGGGATATTGGGGGTGATTTGAAGAGTGGACTAGGGTGATCTGAAGAGTGGACCAGGGTGTTGTGGAGAGAGCAGTCCCCTCGGAATGCTGGGAGGGGAAGATGTTTGGTAGTGGGATCACGCTGGAGGTGGCGGAACTGGCAGAGGATGATCCGTTGAATGTGGAGGCTGGTGGGGTGAAATGTGAGGATGGGGAACCCCATCGTGGTTCTGGGAGGGAGGGGGAAGGGTGAGAGCAGAAGTGCAGGAAATGGAACGGACATGATCGAGGTCCATCTCAACCGCGGTAGAGGGGAATCCTCGGTTGAGGAAAAAGGAAGACCTATCGGAAGCACTACTATTGAAGGTGGCATCATCGGAATGGATGCGATGGAGACTGAGAAACTGGGAGAATTGAATGGAGTCCTTACCGGAAGCGGGGTGGGAGGAAGTGTAGCCCAGGACCTGAGCTGGAGTGGATTGTGGGAAGAATGAGCCAAAGTGGCTAAGAAGAAGAAATGTTTATAAAAAAAAAAAAAAAAAATTAAAAAAAAAAAAAAAGATTGGTGACATTTACAGGAAGTGTACAATATGTAGGACTTTCAATATATTACTAGTAGATCTATTTCAAGTATTTTCTCTGGGAGTTGGTTGCACACGTCCACGACCCGGTGGTGGGTGGGGGAGGGGTGAACTGTGGTTCTATGCTCATTGTTGAAGTTAAATAGCTTGCTTATTTCAGCTTTATATATTCCTTTCATTTTAAAGTTCTGTGCCTTCTCCACTGCAAATAAGATGTCAGTTGATAGTTTTTTATTATGGCCTGGGATCCTCCTGGTCACTCCTTTTCTAAAACATCTATATCCTTTTTGAGGTTGCATGACCAAAACTGCACATCATATTCCAGAATTGGCCTCCGCTTTGATCTTTGCAAAGTTAGTGTAATTTGTTCTGATTTGTAACTCACATTACTTCATTTACCTTTATTGATAACTATTTCATACTGACCAGATCATTTCAAGGTACGATCATTGACCTCCAAATTTGTTCCATCAGCCTTCAAGATAGGATCCTCATATGTTTTACTGTCACCTGCTTCTATATGCAATGTCATACATTTAAGTCCACATTATAAGACATCTGACATATCTCGGTCATCTACAGAATTTGGTACCGGTCTCTCTGAAGCCAAACATTTCTGTTTGGATTTGGAAAAGGAGCGGCAGCAGAAGCGAGGTATGTGAACTATCCCGTGACACAAGTTGGCTGTCTCGTGGACTAGCTAGCTTTACGGACTGCTTTAAAAACTGGTTCTCTGACATTTGTTGATTCTACACTGTTTAAATGAATTAAAAGTCGCTGCTGAAAGTTAGGGCCGGTATATAATGACGTAAGGACACTTTTAATGATTGGATTTATGTTCCTGCATAACAACAGAAAATGCTGGAAAAACTCAGCAGGTCAGGCAACATCCATGGAGAGAAATTTGAGTTGACGTTTTGGGTCGAACCCTTCTTCAAAACTGGAAAGAATTCCACTCAGCCTCTCCGGCCCAGAAAGGGAACAATTGAAACTGGAATCTTATTCCTGCAGAGAGTAAATTGTTCAGAGGTTTTTTAAATTGTTTTTGTTTCCTTTCTGTCTTGTTTTTTCTCTCTCTCTCTCTCTCTCTCTCTCTCTCTCTCTCTCTCTCTCTCTCTCAATCCAATCTTTCTTTCCCTCTATTTCCCTTTCTGTATCTAATTTGACTCTAATTAATCATATTTCCTTTTCCATCGTTACTGTTTCTTTCTCTATCCTTCAATCTATTTGGTTAAGGAGATCGACTGTTGGCTCCGTCATTCACCAAGAGCTCAGCTCACACTTTCAACAAAATGCGCCGCAAAATGTTTTCGAGCTGAAGGGTAAGGGAAAACAAAGTAGGGAAAACAAAGTTGACAAACTGGGCGCGATGCCCTGCTCCACCAAATTCTGGGCCAATGTTTCTACTGTTATTTGCCCACATAGCTTCGTCTCATCAGATTTAATACTATTGCCGGCACCCTATTGCAAGTTATTCACAAAACATGGGTTCTGTTACAGAATTTTGTAGCTCAGGCTATGCATCTTGTTCTATTCCTTTGTCTCGGTTGTATATTGCAGCTTGTCTCTAATGTGGCAGAGTATGTTCTACCCTCTAAGGCAGAACATTGTTATATGTTGATACCGGCCTAAATGTAGCTTACTATTCAGCTAATTACTCTAAACATAGCTTTTTGAATATTGTAAATATGAAATGGTAAGTGGAGATGTCCTGTTGGGATCAGTCCTGGAACCCCTACCATTAATAACTACCTTAAGGTCATTTGTGCAGAATGTTTAATTTGTTGATGTGAGATTGTGCAGAAGACAAAAGATCTGCTGGGCATAACATTCAAACGGGAAAGCTGGAGATCTAATACAACAACATGCATGGCAAGCAAAGTTCAGTACTGCTCAATGTAAAGTAATGCAGCGATATAACCTCACAGATGGCATAGCATGAAAAGAGTGAGTAACTAATTAATGGCAGTTAAAGGCTGCTAAAGGAAGAGGAATATTTGAATGTATAGTTACAGAAAGTACAAGTTCCAAGTTGCAAACAAAAATATTGAGTATTTCTCAACTCATGCTGAGGACTGGTATTGTTCCAGTTTTGTCTCCATCGCATCCTCAACTTCCATAAAGGTACTGGAGGGTATTTGTGTTTTTTACTGGGGAATTCCTTGGTGGCGTTCCTTTCTGGGCCCAAATTAAATTTAGGCATTGATGGGAAGCCAACTTTTTTGCACTCGCTGCCGTATAATTGCACCCCATAAAAATTGTTTTTAAAAAGTTTCCAAGGAATCTGCTAGGCTGCCTGTGAATATTTTAAGCTTCATTTTAAATTTGTAATGCTGCCAAGAAGCTGGCTTCACAGACTGTTTACATTTAATTGGCATTTCCGATGTGGTGGGTTGAAAACTCTAGGAAAGGATAGTATGGAACTGGCAATATAGCGCCATTTCACTTGAAACAAATATCTGCAGTATAGTAACACTACTGCTCACTTGTAAATAAATAGTTATATAATTGTATCACATCTGTATATGGTATCATGGATATGGGAATGATCACCTTTTGTGTGCTTTGTTTTTTCATCATCTAATTGAGCTCATCAAAGCACAGGGAGGCCGGTGAAAGATTAATTCTCAATCTAGAAACAAAGAACTTACATTTATATAGCCCCTTATCATTTCTCTCAAACATCTTAAAACTCTTCACAGAGAATTATTTTTTTTGAAATGCATTCACTATTATGTAGGCAAATGCAGCAGCTATTTTGTGCACCACAGTAAAATGAATAACTAGTTTATCCCTATCTCTGTAACCTCCTCCAGCCCTACCACCCTCTGAAATCTCTGCGCTCTTCCAATTCTGGCCTCTTGCGCATCCCCGATTTTAATTGCTCCACCATTGGCAGCCGTGCCTTCAGCTGCTTACCAGAATTCCCTCCCTAAACCTCTCCGCCTCTACCTCTCTTTTAAGGCTCTCCTTAAAATCTACCTCTTTGACCAAGCTTTTGGTCATCTGTCCTAATATCTCCTTATGTGGCTCGGTGACATATTTTGTTTAATGAAGCGCCGTGGGACATTTTACTGTGTTAAAAGTGCTATATAAATACTAGTTACAGGAAACTTTGTGATATCCGGAGGCTAAATGTCCGGCAAGCTCGAGCCACCGGCAAAAATCAGGAGCCGTTTTGTTAGGTTTTTTTTCTTCTCGTGGCTTTTTTTTCCCCAACAGTCAGGCTCTGCAAAGCCTCTCTGAAGCTGTTGCTAAGCGACAGAGACGCTTCCAAGGTACAGCCGACTGTTTAGAAGCTGTTGCTAAGCAACAGTGTTTGTTGCCAGATACGGAGCTGAAAAACTCCGTATGCTTCAATATTAACGCTGGTTTGTCCGGCAGTTTTGAGGGAATGGCAATAGCTCGGTCCCGTTGGTGCCGGATAGCACAAAGTTTCCTGTATTTATTTCTGGTGGTGTTGGTTGAAGAAAGAATGTTGGCCAGGATACTGGGAGAACAATTCTCTCTGAATAGTGCTTTGGTATTTTTAGCGTCTTCCTCAACCCCAGAACAAGTAGGCAGGGCCTTAATGTAACCTCTCATCTTGAAGGATGGTATCTCAAAATTGGAGCACTCCTTTGGTGGTGCACTGAAATGTCAGTCCAGATTATGTGCTCAAGTGGATCTTGAACTCTTGATCTTCTGACTCCAATGTATGAGTGCAACCAACTGAGTTAAGCAGACACCTCTCCTAGAAAGATTAGCATATTCTGAGTAAATGTGTATTTTTGTTTGCTTTTAGATCCGCAAGATGAAAATAAAATAGGAATAGATGGTATTCAACAGTTCTGCGATGATTTAGGATTGGATCCAGCCAGTATCAGTGTACTGGTCATTGCATGGAAATTTCGAGCAGCCACACAATGTGAATTCTCAAAGCAAGAATTCATAGATGGTATGACAGAATTAGGGTAAGTAAAATAATGTATTTGTATATGTCTAAGAATAGAAAATTATGTTTGATAAAGCTTCAATTCATTTATTCAGTGGAATCCCACAAATCCATGTTTCAGTTATATAGACTTTAATAGCAATTTAATAGTACTAATTTTCAAGAATTGGTTCTGTATTCAATTTCAATTTTATTTGTCACATAACCAAATACAACAAGTGAAATCCAGTCAGTGAAATGCTTTTTTCTTAACGAGCCGAGCGCACCAAGCAGCAAGGACACTTAGCTGCCTGGTACGCATGGAGCCCGCAAGGACGGCAGCCATCTTCATCGGCGCCATCACAATAGGGCCCGTTCTCGCCTCGATCCGCCTTTCCCACACTCCTGCCCGACAATCTTCAGCCGCTGTGGTACCGACGTCCCGGGGCCTGCTTCTCCCTGGCTCTCCTTCCACCTGGTCTGACCTTTCAGGGCCTGCTTTTCCCGCCCTCGGTCCGCTGGCCGCCTCCCCTCCTACCGATAGATGCAGATTTTGGGCTTCCCCACTATGAAAACCATTTTTACAGAACAGGGAGACAACAGACTGCAAAAGGACATAGCTGTTGGCCTGAGTGCTGAAGCCTGACTCCCCTTTCCTGCAGAGAAGGGATTTCACAGCTACACATTTATACAGGGCTTCCCCAGCCATTGAAACAAATAAAATTGAAACTATATATATAAGCACTAAGCGCTCATGCACTCAATTGATTTGGACAAGATTTGAAAACATTTGCTCTAACTACTGCAGTCGCTGAGCAAATGCTGTACAAGGGATTGGTAGTGAAATTGCTTACATCTGCATGCTGTGGGAGTACATCAACTACTTGCATTTGTCCCTTTCTTTGTGACCTCTGCCTTGATTTCAGCAATGTTTCTATTTCTGGTGAAGACAGGACTCTAGTTTGTATCTCCCTTTGTCTGGAAAGCTACTATGCGCTTGTAAGTCAGAGGCAACATTACCATATTTGCAGTATAAATCTAGTTTTAATAGTTAAATCAGTAGAAGGTAAGTACAGCAAAAGGCTATTAAGAAAGACTTACATTTATAAAATTGAATATGTTTGTACTGAAACATTTTGTTGTGCTATTGATATTTCTTCACACCTGAAGTTAAAATGCATTTTTGTCTTTGTACAACAAGGGGTCAAAATAAAACTTGTGTAAAATACCAAAACTTATAGTTCAAACCACTTAGCAAAAATCTCGAATAATTTTCAGCAGCAAAATTATTCAAGAATATAATTTAGTTGCTTACTTGCCCATGGTATATGGAATATATTAAAGAAGAAAATCCCTAAATTTGCCTAATTAAATATCAAGTATGGTTATAGGCAACTATCTTAATTCTTTCCCTTCCAATAAATTTATATTGGCCAATTGTATTGGTCAGTTGTATCTGCTGTCCTGCAAGAACCATTTTTTTCTCAACAGCGCTGAAAGCTTTTGCTGATCTTAACACTCCGATTTGGTGCTTTTCAAGCTTTCTTTGCTATTGGCCACACCAGTTTCTCTGATGGTTTGTCTTGAACTGCCATTTTATTTAATGAATTTTGGAATTTTTTAAAAAAGGTATGTTATAAAAGACTGTAATAAAGAATGCTATGTGTATAAACAGGTTTTTGCCTTCAGCATTACTCTAAATCTTTAGTAAAAGTCTCAAATAATGGCCCAGAAATGGCTTCCCGCGGGTGCAAGCCCCCGACCTGCACTTAGCTTGCGCGCTGGCCATTGAGCTGTGGGTCCCCGTGGAATTGCGATCCTGGGCCTCCTCCAACTGTCGGCACGCAGTGCTTGCATATCCCAGGGGTGCAGTTAGTTCGATGCGTCCCCTGGGATCACATGGGCCATGGAGAGCCAATGGTAGCAGGGAATGCTTCATTCATAAGTTTGACAAGAAGGGCTGTCAAACTTATAAATACTATAAGCCCCAAAACATCACTAAATCTTCAAAAAAAAATTTAAATCACATTTTTTAAATAAACTATAAATTACATGAAATAACTATTTTAAACAATTTAAATTTTTGAAAAAAATAATTTTATTTTCTAATGGGGCTAAAAATAAACTTACCTTTCTTTTAAAGTATTTAAAAATAATAAACCTGTGGGGAAAAATGTTTTAATTTTAATTAATTCACCACTTACCTTGTAAAAAGCAGGCCTTGCGACTGCTTTTTACATGTCTAACTTCTGGAGACTTACCCTCCCGGGAAAACCTGCAAAAAAAAAAAAAAAACAAAAAAAAAAAACATGTAAGTTCGATGCGCACGAGCAGCCTCTCCTGCGCATGCATTCGAACTCTGAACCCCTTCTTTCAGGGGAACGGAAGTGCCAGTTTCCCACGCATGCGCCTGTGCGTACTCGCCCGTGGAGACCCGAATTTCTGGGCCCATATTCTCTAACTGTAATCCATTACTCCGTCTCATCTTGCTTAATCTCTGTGCAGTCTTCAACACAGTTGACCACTGCATCATCCTTCATTCTTAAGTTGTCCACCTTGGCACTTCCTCACTTGGTTTAACTCTTAGAAATGTTCTGGCTACGATTGGATAACTATCAATGGCTTCTCTTTCTTTGCACCCCTGCACCCTCACCTCCAGACTCCATCCAGATCTATCCTTGCTCCCTCCTCTTCCTATCTATGTTACATCATCTGCAGACATGCCTTTCTCAACCCTCCACTGCCTCTGATGTCAGACTGCTTGCCCAACTTTCAGTCTTGGATGAGCCACAGTTTCCTCCAGCTAAGTTTTGGGAAGGTTCAAGCCATTGTCTTTGGATCCCACCACAAGCTCTCTACCTTCATCACCAACTTCATCACCTTCCCCAGCCACTGTTTCAGACTGAAACAGATGGCTTGCAAGTTTGGTGTCCAGTTTGACCCTGTTTTGAGCTTCCAACTCCATATCCTCCCCATTACAAAGATTGCCAACTTCCACCAATGTAATATCACTAGCCTCTTCCCCTGCTGAGGCCTTCTGCTACTGAAATCCTCATCCATGTCCGGACTCAGCAATTTTAATGCCCTCCTGGCCTACCTTTCATCCTTTGTAAACTTCAGCTGATCCATGACTCTACTGCCCATATCATATCCAGCGCCAAAGCCATCACCCCTGTCGTTGCTGACCTACATTAGCACCCAGTCTCTGAACCCCTCAAATTTATAATTGTTCCTGTTCCAATTTCCCTCCATTAGCTCGTTCCTCCAGTGCTACTGGAGCCCCAAGAATGTTCTGTTCCTTTGACTGCAACCTCGTGCATCCCTATCTCTTCGTTCCATTATTGGCGGCCATGCCCTCAGCCGCCTACTTCCATGCTCTGGAAGCCCCTGTCATAACTCTATCTCTCTACCTCCCTTGCTTTCCTCTCTTCCTTTAACACCCTCCTTAAAATCCACTACTTTGACCAAGCTTTTGCTCACCCCATCTATTATCTCCTTTGGCTCGGTGTCTATTTTGTGCTTGTATCTCTGAAGTAGCTTGGGATGTTTTCCTATACTAAAGATGCTATATAAAAGCATGTTGCTGCTGCTATTGATGCTGATGTTGCTCACCAGTCAACTGAGCAGGTGCAGTTTATGCAGACTTTCAAATCCATTGAACCGGTACATGGATTGGGATTGAGTGAAGTACTTCAGGATGACCCCACATTCACTCTACTTTTTATTCCTCTGTTGCTAATGCATTGATGCAGCTTTCAACCAATTTTGACATTAGGCTTCAGTGGTTATGATTATCTCTCCTGAATTAAGCTCTTGATTCGGTTGGGTATTCTTTGTTGTTTCACCCGTACTATCATTATCCTATTGGACATTGCCTGAATAACTCTAGGGATTCTGTTTAGAAATTATACCTTACTGCCACATTTTAAAAACTACCTCGCTGTCGATTATGGCCCAAAGATGTGAAGGACTAAGACATGCTCCTGACGAATTGGATGGATGTTTTGAAAAATGTAGTCTTCTCAGCCCCACTGAGTTGTGAAAAGAACAGTACAGGAAACTCGATTTACCGGCACCTAAATAACCGGAAATCTCTGTTAACCAGCAAAATTCAGGAGTAGGTTCAGGTAAGTTTTACTTCATATTAGTGGCCGTTCCTGGATCTGTGACCGTGTAACCGGGGTTCCTGCACCTGTTGCTATGCAACAGGGACACCTGGATCTGTGGCTGTGTATGGGGCTCTCGTACCTTTTACTATACCTCTGTAATTCAGACTTTTTGATAAACCGGCACCACACCGGTCCCGTCGGTGCCAGATAAAGAGTTTCCTGTACTTTTATGTAGTCAATGAAAACTTGCTCTGCCACATTCGCTGATGATTGCACAGGTGGATTCCATTCGCAACTCCTCAGATAATGGAAGAATCCATGCCCGCATGCAGCAAGACCTGGATGACATTCAGGCTTGGGCTGATAAGTGGCAAGTAACATTCACGCCACACAAATGCTGTGCAATGAGACTCTCCAACAAGCGAGAGTCTAGCCACCGCCCCTTGACATTCAACGGCATTACCATCCCTGAATCCCCACCATCAACATCCTGGGAGTCACCATTGACCAGTACCTTAACTGGACCAGCCACATAAATACTGTGGCTACAAGAGCAGGTCAGAGTCTGGGTATTCTGTGGTGAGTGTTTCACCTCCTGACTCCCTAAAGCCTTTCCGCCATCTACAAGGCACAAGTCAGGAGTGTGATGGAATACTCTCCACTTGCCTGGATGAGTGCAGCTCCAACAACACTCGAGAAGCTCAACACCATCCAGGACAAAGCGGCCCACTTGATTGGCACCCCATCCACCGCCTTAAACATTCATTCCCTCCACCACCGGCGTACCATGGCTGCAGTGTGTACCATCTACAAGATGCACTGCAGCAACTCGGCAAGGCTTCTTCGACAACACTTCCCAAACCCACAACCTCTACCACCTAGAAGGACGGGGACAGCAGGCGCATGGGAACACCACCACCTGCAAGTTCCGCTCCACGTTACACACCATCCTGACTTGGAAATATATTTCCGTTCCTTCATTGTCGCTGAGTCAACATCTTGGAACTCCCTCCCTAACGGCACTGTGGGAGAACGTTCACCACACGGACTGCAGCGGTTCAGGGGCAACTAGGGATGGGCAATAAATGTTGGCCTTGTCAGCGACGCTTTCATCCCAAGAATGAATTATTTAAAAAAAAAAAAAAAAAAAAAAAAAAATTCTACCTGAAGTGCCTCTTGGAAGCAAATTTGCCCTGTATCAAGCACCAGAGCATGAATTCCCCACTGCTGACAGGCCATGATACTGTTTCATACCCTTCAAAACTCATGTATCAATTTTAAAATGACATTGAAGGAGGACACAGCTTCTTACTGCATTCACAGTAAAATGAGTTTGTGGGGCTACCAACTGAGTTCTTTTCCAAACAACCTCTTCTACTCCTGGAGATTAGCAAACACTACCACGTGGCTCGTTACTAGTTATTCATTGAATAGAAGCCACTAGTGACTTAGCATTAAAGGCAAAACTTACACATTGGTCTGAGTCAACAATAAGGGTGGAATGCATGTGTGTCTCAAATAATGCTTTACCACGGCCTGGCCCCTGTAATGCACTCTAACAAATGGCCTCAACAGGCTCATCCACATTGATTTCAGAGTACTGGCTCTCTTAAAACCAACATTCCGTGACACGGGTGTTTGATGGAGACTTTGGATCAGAGAGGTGATGTCCAGTCACTGGTTTTTGAACAATTGCTTCTAGAATTCCCAGAAATACTGCCAGCTATTCTGTCTTTGGGGGTAACTTTAATTTTTATCGCTGGGCGAAAAAACGGCGACCATGAATCGGCCGCCTGTTTTATACCCCGCTCAATTTTCTTTTCCATTGACTTCAAAATTACCGCTTTGGTGTTTTTCTAGCTTCATAGCTTCCAAGCGAACAGGAAAGTTCAGACCTATTGTTGATCTCCTAACGAGAGCACTTGCTTAATACATTTGAGATAGTCATAACCAGCGTTTCCCTTTTTTGGGTGCGCGGCCCATTCACAGTTTCGTGCACGTGTGAAACTTAACATTGGAAAAGCCGGTCCCGGGCTGCGCGGGACTGGCAGAGAGTTGCGCAGCCGCACAGTTTAGAGGGATCATAACTAAGCCATTTTAAGTCGCTGATATGAGAATATGGAAGTTCTATGTTTACAATCCAATGTGTGCATAAGATTGACCCTAAATTCTCTTTCGTGCGAAGATTGCTCCATGGATCTGAGGGAATGTAGGCTCTTTAAATGTAAATAAAAAATGCCCTTTATTGCTCTATGTATGGGACTAAACACTTGAAATCTTCCCAGCTATTTGTGGTTTATAAAGTTGGGTATTTGGTTACTGGACATTCCAGCTGATATCCAACATTGTCCTCCTTTAGCAAGAAAGGAAGCATTCTGTCTTTTTTCAAGACTGTCATAAAATGAAATACAATGGCCATTGTTTATTTTTGGTAGGCTGTTGTAGAATATTTATTAATGACTTAGATGAAGAAGAAGAGCTCTGTATATCCAAGCAGGAAGTTGCAAGGTGGCATAGATTAAGTGCGCAAAACTATGGCAAATGGAGTTCAATGTGGGAAAGTGAGGTCATTCATTTTGGACCCAAGAAAGATAAATCGGAGTATTTTCTAAATGGTGAGAAACTAGTGACTGTAGAAGAGCAAATAGATTTGAGTCCAAGTACAAAAATTATTAAAAGCCAGTACACATATATAAAAAAACCAATCAAAGTCTATTGGAATGTTGGCCTTTCTCAAGGGGGCTGGCATACAAAGGGGAGGAGTACTGGAGTACTATGTTTACTTTTGGGCACCGCAGCTCAAAGTATATATTGGCCTTGGAGGGGGTGCCGTGCAGATTCACCAGAATGATGCCGGGGCTTGGAGGGTTAAATTATGGCAACAGGTTTCAGAAACTTGGCTTATATTCCCTTAAGTATAGGAGATTGAGGGGTGATCTGATCGAGGTGTTTAAAATGTTAAAAGGATTTGATCAGGTAGATACGGAGAAACTTTCCTCTGGTGGGGGAATCCAGAACAAGGGGACATGATCTTAAATTAGAGCTAGGCCATTCAGGAATGAAATCAGGAAGCACTTTTTCTCACAAAGGGTAGTAGAAATTTGGAATTCTCTTCTCCCTAAAGACCATGGATGCTGGGACAATTGGAGCTGTCAAGACTTATAGATTTTTGTTATGTAAGGGTATCGAGGGGTATGGAGCAAATGTGGGAAAGTAGAGTTGTGGTGCAGAGCAGCCATGATCTGATGGAATGGCGGAGCAGACCCGAGGGGCTGAATGGCCTACTCCTGTTCTTGTGTCTTCAGCTTTTATGGCTATGGAGGTTGATTCTGTGGCCAATGAAATTTAAATGTCTGGCGTTGGTTAGGGTAGCTGGCTAAGGGCTTAATCTGGAAAGTGACTTCAAGGTTAGTATGTATTTTTTAGGGTGGGGTGTTGGAGGGAGAGGAGTGCAAGTGGTATGTAGCGTGCAGGTTAGTAAATCAGTACTTGAGGTTGATGGGGAGAGGGAGGAAAAAGAGAAGAATGCTATTGGTCATATGACATCTGGCCAATCAAGTTTGGCTAGTTTTAAAAGGCTACATTTTCAACACACCCATTCCTGTCATGATTTACTATACACTACTGGCATTTCATTTAGTGATTACACAACATGGAGCGCGTGTAATGTACCAGTATTGCATTGTCGGGGGAAAAAAAATTGTTATGGGTGACTTTTTTAAAAACTCGATGGCCTCCGAGTTTTCTTCTTGTGTGCATGTAAAGGAGATTTTGTCGAGGGCTCAAGTGAATCAAGATTCATAGTGTGCAGGGGAATTTTAGGGTTCGTTGGGTGGTGTATGACAAAACATTTATAAATTTGCAAATTGAAAACTGCTGGTGTGTTTGCTTTCTTAATGGAAGTGAGCAAATATATTTTGATGTAATGACTTTTACATCTACAAAGCAGTACTAGTTAAGAACTAAATGCTACATTGAAGAACTCATGGACTACCCAAAAAGTCATTTTCACAGGAGTACAGAGAATTTGGTATTTCCCTTCAAAAATCCTAGTTCTGTGTCTCCCCTTCTATATTATAAATTTGAGCAACTCTCAGCTGAATCATGATACTTTTGGCAGCTGGCCAAAGTGCACCAGTTCAAAGGTAACTGCCCAGCTGTGATCTTGATGCATTGTAACACTTTGGCAGTTATTTCATTCCATGGGAGCAATAATCTAGAATTTGATACAGGCATCTGCCCATTTCCAAAATTTGAAGATATTTTAACAGAATTTTTATCTTATGACACACTGCATAATTGATTACAGGCAATGTCCCCCATAAGCTGCGCCGCCCCCTGCGCGGCCTGCTTCCCCCAATTCAAATTTTTACGCATGTGCGTTATCTACAATGGAAAAGCTGGTGATTGGCCTGTGCGGGACCTTGCAGATGACTGTGCAGGCATTGGTTACAGATACTATTTTTGTGGCTTGTGCATCCCCGATTATAATCGCTCAACCTTTGGTGGCTGTGCTTTCTGTTGCCTAGGCCCTAAACTCCGGAATTCCCTGCCGAAACCTCTCCGCCTCTCTACCTCTCTTTCTTCCTTTAAGACACTCTTTAAAACCTACCTCTTTTGATCAAGCTTTTGGTCACCTGCCCTAATTTATCCTTATGTGGCTTGGTGTCAAATTTTTTGTCTTAAAATACTCCTGTGCAGCACCTTGGGACATTTTACTATGTTCAAGGTGCTATATAAATACTAGTTGTTATGAAAACTCACAAGCACCAGATAAATTCCAGACAAAGCTCCAAATGTTTATGTATATAAGACAGAGTGCAAACTGTAAAGGATCGCACTTTGGCTGCCTGCTTTCCCTGCCTCCTATAGTCTTTCCTTCCACTCTCTGTCTCAAACCTTTTCCCTTGTATCCCCAGCTACCTCTTGGTTTTTCTCCAGAGGTGGAAGGAACCGATCTTGCACAAACTCGTATCTCAGGTTCGCTACACACAGTTGGAAGACAGAAAACCAATAAAGAGAAATCAATACTTGAATTGGGGCATTATGGTAACATCAAATAGTCTGAGGGCTTCCAAATTATCTGAGTACCTTTCCAATTTTACTGTGAATTTCAGTTTTTTGCATCTTTCATAACCAATATGCTGACATTTTTGAGTTGTAAAGCTCTGATTCTCCCTTTTTTTTTTAAAGTGTGATTGGTAAGCATGCAGACCTTTTTGAATTAAGAAAAATCCTACATGTTTGACACTTTCTTCACCTCCTAAATGGACCTGCCTAATTTGTCTAATGGATGAAAAGTATATTTTAAATCGGATTTCATTGAAGCGGGATACTACAACTTTGTGATTGGGGGGGAAAAGAGAGAGGGAGGGTGAAGAAATTTTAATAGGTTGATGGTAACAATGGATGAGAACATAGAAATATGTCATGTATTGATTTTTAAAAAAATACATTTTTCTTATTGCTTAAGGTGTGACAGCATAGAAAAACTGAAAGTCCTACTGCCTAAGTTGGAACTAGAATTAAAAGATCAAGCAAAGTTTAAGGATTTTTACCAGTTCACATTCAACTTTGCAAAGAACCCGGGCCAGAAGGGCTTAGGTAAGTGCAGTATAAAAGATACGTTGACCTTCAAAAACATTCCAGTTCCGAGGTAAACTAAAAAGAACAGCATTCTGACAGACCTTGCCTTATTTATTGTAGTTACTTCAGAGTAATGCAGCCTGTGGGGGACAGAATTTTCACCGAATGCAAAGGGAAAACTTAAGGCAGAAGAATACAAAGCTTCTAATGTGACCCAAACCTGATGTCTGTTTGAGTCACATCATTTGTTTTTTGTTTTTGTTGGTTCAGCGGGGGCTGCTTGATAAGAGGGCAGGAAAAGTGTCATGTGGCATGTTGCTGTAATCTAGCTACTCATGGTTTTATGTGGCAGTCACATAAATTAGAGTTGGTGTGTTGGTAGTCGTGATTGCCCCTAGGTAGAAGTAAGGGATGGTAAATTAAATTAAGTTGGTTTTGTTTACTTTTTTTTTAATTTTGCTTAACTGATTGTAAATAGTGTTCCAACTGGAGCGATTTTAATGCAAACTTTTGTAATTTTATTTGGTCCTAGTCTAGTGCTTTTATATGTAGGCTCAGTTCTCCAAAACATTGATGTTAATGGTTTGTTATTTTTCACTTCTGACTATTTATGAAATTGGGGTAAGATTGCAGTACATTTTGAGGCATGCAGATCAACATATATGCAGCGACATGGATTTATCAACAAAATACTCATTTCCCCCCCCCCCCCCCCCCCCACAACCATTGTTATACAGGAAGTCATTCTTTGATAATATCTTGTGTACTATTTGAGTTCTTAAAGAGCAAACACTAAAAATGAACATAGCTTCTCTATTTATAGCAGATCCTGCCTGACTAAGTCTATTACAGCACTTTGGGTAGGTAAGAAATTGTGTATCCACCTGAACCACTTAACTTGCCAAGTGGAGCAGAGGACTCGGCCTTCCAAACTTCAGGCGCTACTATTGGGCACTCATTTAGGATATGGCCTTTCAACAGACTTTGTGGTTAGGATGGAAACCAAAGTGCCCCTGTGAACCCCCAAAAGCAATGTGCCTTCCTAGATTCTCAAGAAAGGCTATCAGGGTTCTATAAATGCCTCATAGTACCGTTAGTCCAGAAAGAGGTACTTCACTAAACATGCTCTTGCGTGTGTTAGTCCTCTATCCATGCTGGCACAATGGTGAACACCCAGAAGTAGTCACCGAGTAGATTCAGAAGCTGACATGAGGCACTTTCAGGGTTGGACAGCTTAGACATGACCTTCCAGCTATTTCACTACTTCTGAGACCAAGTGATACTCCACTCCAGCGCAAACCGACCCATCTGATCTATTTGCCCGCACTCTGGAAAATCTCCACAAATATATCTGCGCCATATTTATCTCCATGTCTGCAGACAACACAGAAAATCTAAAGGAGGCTTGGGAACAAGACCTAGGCTGCCAGATAACGAGGAATAGGGAGAAGTGTGGAGGCAGACCTACCTGCAGGACCTTCACATGCAGCAGAATGCAAGAGGGGCAGAACTAATTTTTCAAAGGTATAAACATAGATTAACTTTAGCAAAATGTTTAAAAATACAATGGTTACCATCATGGCTTTACAAAATTGCCATGTAACAATTAAATTCATTTTTGAAATTTTTATTTTAATCCTTCATGTGATATTTGCACATTAAACTGCGGAGTTAATCAGACGAGAGGGGGGAAAAAAAGTAAATGTTGCAAACACACAAGGTCCTTCGGCATCTGAAAAGGCAGGTTAAAGTTTTTTTTTTATAGAGAGCCTGTGTCAAAACTTATTCAGATAAATATATGTGGATTGCTAAACATAAACTTGTATAAGTTTGATTCTTTCACTACATGTGCTCAATCTGCAGCTGATGGAAGTTACCATCCTTCATTGCATGTCTACATATGATTAGTTAAGAGAAGATTCTTGATCCTTTTGGTCTTGTGATTTTGGTGTTCAAAATCCTGTTTTAAAATGTGATTTTCATGATTCCTGGAACTTCAAAAATACATGTTTTTACCTCCAGATACTCTGGCTGATCTTTCTGCTACGAAACAAATTCATGGAATAAGAATTGATACTTGAACAGTTTATTTAAACTATTATTAAACAGTTACGATCTTTGAAAGATTGACTAGATCAAAAGATCAAACAAATTGCTGGTTAAGTATGAATGGTCAAATTGAAATGTCAGTACAGGAAACTTTTTTTTATCCGGCACGGACGGGACCGACGTGGTGCCGGTTCATCAAAAATTCCGGATAAC
This sequence comes from Somniosus microcephalus, assembly GCF_052327205.1. Taxonomy (NCBI): domain Eukaryota; kingdom Metazoa; phylum Chordata; class Chondrichthyes; order Squaliformes; family Somniosidae; genus Somniosus; species Somniosus microcephalus. The sequence continues at coordinate 47,498,696 of NC_140992.1, read as the reverse complement.
CGAACGCTATAGTAAAAGATACGGAGCTGAGAGCTCCGTTTAAAGCAACAAACCCTGCTTCAGAACAATGGGCACAAGTTGCAAGCGTCTCTGTAGCTTAGCAACAGCTGCAGCCACACCCTTGCACAGCAACAAATGGAGTAAAAAAAAAGTAATAAAAGTTACCTGAACCTACTCCTGAATTTTGCCGGTTAACAGAGATTTCCGGTTATTTAGGTGCCAGTAAATCGAAAGTTTCCTGTATAGTCTGAATTTTCTCTATTTCAGCTCATTTGTGGAAGCCCAAATTCAGGAAAAGTTACCTTTGGTGCTTGACTATTTATTTAAAAATCTGTTGGGCTATACAGGAGAACAAAATGTGGTAATTTGATGATTCCTGAGGCAGTGTGCTTAACACCATTTACCATGCCCTGCGTTAGGTTTTTGGTCATTTTGTTGGCTTGCGTCTGATTTGGTTTAAAAATCTAGATTTAAAATTTTTTGTTTCTGGAGTTTTTGTTTTGATGGGATCGGGCAGGATAGAGAAGAATGGGGTGCTCATGTCCAAGTTTTCTTCTGGCAGTTTAGTGAATGTGGTGTATGTCTTTTGTCTTTGTTTACTTAGTCATGGAAGGTTCACCAGACCTAGGCCATAAGAAATGCATCTTAACCGTTGCGAATCTCTGAAATTTGTGTTTCTACAATTGAAGATCACCTTTCTCACAGAAAATTAGTCTGCCTGTAAAATAAACGCCTGTTCGGTGATCATTAACAAAAATACCAGCATTTTATGCAGTGTGTTTTTATAAACCCATCTTGGTGGTCTCTAACAAACCACATTAGTATTCTGATGTGCCCTGCCACAGACTGATGCAATGTGATTATTCTCTTATGATTTCCATCTCGCCACACGGTGTAGGCAAAGGGGTCCTTTTGCGTGGAAGGGTAGAACAGCAGACAAATAAACTTTCACTGTGCTTCCTCACCTCCTTCTGGCTGGTTAAAGAAAGCTACTAGGAGACCCTGGCTTGTGCCTCAATTTGTGGGATTGTGAAAATTTTCAAGTAAATTTGAGAAATCTGGAAGTGAAATGGGAAGAAACGGAAGAGAATTAATTTATCTTTGTCGCATTCAAAGCATTCTACCTAACTTGGCTCCCATTTTGTGGAGGATAAAAAGAACATTCTGGATGTTGGTTATTTCATTACAAGTGAAGCACTATTGCTGACTAAAAAGCAAACCATTTATATTAACTGGTGCACTTTCTTTGTTTCTAAAATATGGTGGCATGATCTAGGTTTTGTAACCCAGGTTAGTTAATGGCACCTGGTAAAATCCCAGAAAACTGAGTTGAACCTCATCCACATTTTTATAACCCATTTTAAAATATGAACAATGAAAAATAAATGACTGGCGATTTAAGTTTGGGCTGACAAAATCCATCTCCTGGCAGCTCAGTGCTACAGTACAAAACAACCTGCAATTTAGTGCCCAGGTCACATAAGGATGACTATCATAAGAACATAACATAAGAACTAGGAGCAGGAGTAGGCCAATCGGCCCCTCGAGCCTGCTCCACCATTCAATAAGATCATGGCTGATCTGATCCTAACCTCAAATCTTCTATCACTCTCCATCCACCCGAACCCATGTGATCTCCCAGGAGAGGCGAAAAACCAGATAAAAGACCCAATGGCCAATTTGGGAGAAAAAAATCTGGGAAATTCCTCTCCGACCCATCTAGGCGATCGAAATTCTTCCAGGAGATCACTCTGTCCCTATATTTTCTACAGTACTTACCGTCTGTAAAGGCGATCTCCACCCCAGCCAGGAACAGGAATAAAACCATCTCCTGAAATCTAACACAGAATTAGAACACAGTAGGAGCAGAACCAGGCTACACGGCCCCTGGGCCCACTCCACTACCCACAGGGCCATGACCATTCCGAACCTAGACTCATGTCCAATTTCCTGCCCGCTCCCCGTAACCCTTAATTCCCTTTACTTCTAGGAAACTATTTCTGTTTTAAATGTATTTAATGATGTAGCTTCCACAGCCTTCTGGGGCAGCAAATTCCACAAACCTACCACCCTCTGAGTGAAGAAGTTTCTCCTCATCTCAGTTCTGAAAGAGCAGCCCCTTATTCTAAGATTATGCCCCCTAGTTCTAGTTTCACCCATCATTGGGAACATCCTCACCGCATCCACCCGATCAAGCCCCTTCACAATCTTATATGTTTCAATAAGATCGCCTCTCATTCTTCTGAACTCCAATGAGTAGAGTCCCAATCTACTCAACCTCTCCTCATATGACCACCCCCTCATCCCTGGGATTAACCCAGTGAACCTTCTTTGTACTGACTCGAGAGCAAGTATGTCCTTTCTTAAGTATGGACACCAAAACTGTATGCAGTATTCCAGGTGCGGTCTCACCAATACCTTGTACAACTGAAGCAATACCTCCCTATTTTTATATTCTATCCCCCTAGCAATGAAAGCCAACATTCCATTGGCCTTCTTAATCACTTGCTGCACCTGCATACTAACCTTTTGAGTTTCGTGCACCAGGACCCCCAGATCCCTTTGTACTTCAGTACTTTCCAGTTTCTTGCCATTAAGATAATAACTTGCTCTACGATTTTTTCCTGCCAAAGTGCATAACCTCACACTTTCCAGTATTGTATTCCATCTGCCAAATCTCTGCCCACTTACTTAGCCTGTCTATGTCCCCTTGCAGGTTTTTTTTATGTCCTCCTCACTCACTACTTTCCGTCCCATCTTTGTATCGTCTGAAGTGTCCTACCCTGGTTAGGATTTAGGCATAGTATTGGAGAAAAATTAGAGGGAGCTGTATTCTGTAACTAGCCTGTATTGTACCTAACCTGAGTGCTTGGTGCAAAAGATGGAACATACTCTTATTGAAATCCCTCTTAATCACAAAAAGTTAACATAAATAGGATGAGGGGTATGCAGTTATAAGCGGGTAAGCAAAATCAGATATCTGTTTTAATCACTTAATAACTGTTGATGTTTATAACTCATGTTGGGGAGAAATGACATGCAAATAGAACTTGTAGAAAAATGCACTTTGGATCTGAAGTCTCTATTTACTAATATTACAAACATTTTGCTTCTACTGCTAGTGAACAGTTTAATTGTTAAAATCCATTCTTTGTGTCCTGCCATTTCCATTTGACTTTAAGATGACTGACCTGTTGCCGCTTGGCTAATTTGTCCTCACTCGCCTATCCATGCCTGTCTGGGTTGGCTGGGCATGTTGTGCAGTCTTTAAAATATTACATTATACTGAATTGCTCCATAGTCTTTGTTATGAAGGATAACACCTGTACATTTGAGAAGCCATTAAATAAACCAGCATCTCCCTTTATGACATTGAGATTAATGGGGCCATCAAGTAGCACATAATTACACTGTAAATACATAGTTTTAATCAAATATTTTGTTATGGGAACTGTAATCCCTCTACCTATTGGGATTTAACCATTTTTTTTTTTAAACCTCCTACTGATGTATAGTGAGCTTAATCTCTATAGGCATTTTCTGCTGATCAGGTGCTGAAACTAGGGAGTTTTAGATTATTGTTTTAATTAGTTTTACATCACTTCCTCTAGCTAAATAGTCATTACAGCAGCCATGCCAAAATGGAGGAACATTTGCATAACGTTAATGTTTAAAAATTATTTGGCTATAACACCTGCAGTGCTACTCTCGACTTCATTGATGTAAATGTTTGAACTTTCCTGTAACTACTGAAGATGTACTTAAAATTTTATTTTGCAGATTTAGAAATGGCAATTGCATACTGGAATTTAGTACTTGCTGGGCGATTCAAATTCTTAGATCTATGGAATAAGTTTTTATTGGTGAGTACAAGTATGAAAATTTCCAACTGAATCTGATTTATTTTTTGTTTTGAAAGATGATTTCTATTAGGGCAGTCCCTAAAGAAGTTAAATCTGGTTTATACAATGCAGGCATCAGGTTATAATCAGGATTTTACAGCACATCATTGTGCCTGTGCTGGCCCTCTAAGAGCTATCCACTTAGTCCCATTCCCACACCCTTTAAAACTTTCCTTTTTCAAATATTTATCCACTTTCCTTTTAAAAGCTATTATCTATTCTGCTTTCACCACTAATAAGATATTTCATGTCCTAAAAACCTCTGTAAATAAATTTGTCCTAACTTCTCCTTTGTTCTTTTGGTCATGATCTTCAATTTATTCCCTCCAGTTGCTGACACTGACTAGTGGGAATAGTTTTTCTTGGTTACCAAAACCACTTATTAGATATTTTCTTAACCACCTTTTATTATAATGAAAAGAGTCCCAACTTCTCTAGTCTGTCCTCCTAACTAAAGCCTCTTATCCCTGAGATCACCCTGCTGAATCTCTTCTGCATCTCTGCATGGCATTGATGTCCTCCTGAAAGTAAGATGTCCAAAACTGAGCACAGTATTCTAATTGCATCTAACCAATTGTTTATATAGCTTTAGCATTACCTTTGATTATATTATAGCCTACGTTTCCTTATGCATTTTTTTAACCACTTCATCAACTTGCCCTTCCACTTTTATAGATTTATATATCTGCCCCTGCTTTTCTATTTTTAGTATTGTACCATCAAGTGTATATGACTTCTCATTCTCTTTCCCCCCCCCCCCCCCCCCATGTAACGCCTCACATTTCTCATTTAAATTTCACGACAATCAACTAACTTATTTATGTCCTCCTGAAGATAGAATCTTGCAGCACAGACGGAGGCCATTCAGCCCATCATGCCAGCTTTTTCCCATAACCCTGCAAATTAGTTTTCCTCAAATACATGCCCATATGCCTTTTGAAAGTTCCTATGGAATCTGATTCCACCACCCTTTCAAGTAGTGTGTTCCTGATCAGCATAACCGTCTGTGAAATAATTTCTCTTCATTTCCCCTCTAGTTCTTTTGCCAATTATTTTAATTCTGTCCTCTAGTTACTGACCCACTTGCCAGAAGAAACAGTTTCTCCCTACTTTATTAAAACCCCTGTGTTCAGTGCCATTCACAACTCCACAGATCATGAAGCAGTCCATGCCCGCATGCAACAAGACCTGGACGCCGTTCAGGCTCGGGCTGATAAGTGGCAGGTAACATTCGCGCCACAGAAGTGCCAGGCAATGACTATCTCCAACAAGCAAGAGTCTAACCACCTCCCCTTGACATTCAATGGCATTACCATCACTGAATCCTCCACTATCCACATCCTTGGGGAGGGGGGGGGGGGCGGTCGGGGGTCAACATTAACCGGAAACTTAACTGGACCAGCCACACACACACTGTGGCAACAAGAGCAGGTCAGAGGCTAGGTATTCTGTGGCGAGTGTCTCACCTCCCGACTCCCTAAAGCCTTTCCACCATCTACAAGGCACAAGTAAGGATTGTGATGGAATACTCTCCACTTGCCTGGATGAGTGCAGCTCCAACAACACTCAAGAAGCTCGAAAGCAGCCCGCTTGATTGGCATCCCATCCACCACCTTAAACATTCACTCCCACCACCTTAAACATTCACTCCCACCACCACCGGCGTACCGTGGCTGCAGTGTGTACCATCTACAAGATGCACTGCAGCAACTCGCCGAGGCTTCTTCGGCAGCACCTCCCAAACCCGCGACCTCTTCCACCTAGAAGGACAAGGGCAGCAGGCGCATGGAAACACCACCACCTCCAAGTCACACACGATCCTGACTTAGAAGTATATCGCCGATCCTTTATTGTCGCTAGGTCAAAATCCTGGAACTCCCTACCTAACAGCACTGTGGGAGTACCATCACCACATGGACTGCAGCGGTTCAAGAAGGCGACTCACCACCACCTTCTCAAGGGTAACTAGGGATGGGCAATAAATGCTGGCCTTGCCAGCGACACCCAGATCCCATAAACGAATTTTTAAAAAATAATAATTTTGAATACCTCTATTAGGTCTCCCCTTCTCCTTCTATGCTCTAAGGAGAACAATGCAACTGCTCCAATCTCTTCACATAACTGAAGGCCCTCATTCCTGATAAACCACCACCAACTCCATACCTCTCCCTGGCAACTGTCTGAGACTGAACCAGACTGTTTGCAATAAAAACAGAAAATGCTGGAAATACTCGGCAGGTCAGGCAGCGTCTGTGGCGAGAGAAACCGAGTTAACATTTCAGGTCGATGAGAGTATTTCTAGCATTTCTGTTTTTATATCCGATTTCCAGCATCTGCAGTATTTTGCTTTTGTGTCAGACTGTTCGCAACCTTGGTATCGTATTTGATCCTGAGATGAGCTTCCGAGCATATATCCGCGCCATCACTAAGACCGCTTATTTCCACCTCCGTAACATAGCCCGACTCCGCCCTGCCTCAGCTCATCTACTGGAACCCTCATCCATGCCTTCGTTACCTCTAGACTTGACTATTCCACGCACTCCTGGCCAGCCTCCCATCTTCTACCCTCCATAAACTTAAGGCCATCCAAAACTCTGCTGTCTGTATCCCAACTTGCACCAAGTCCTGTTCACCCATCACCCCATGTTCACTGACCTACATTGGCTCCCGGTTAAACAACTGATTTTAAAATTCTCATTCTTATTTTCAAATCCCTCCATGGCCTCGCCCCTCCCTATCGCTAACCTCCTCCAGCAATACAGCCCTCCGAGATATCTGCGCTCCTCCAATCTGGCCTCTTGCACATCCCTGATTTTAATCGCTCCACCATTGGCAGCCATGCCTACAGCTGTCGAGGCCTTAATCTCTGGAATTTCCTCCCTAAACCCCCCCCTCTTTCCTCCTTTAAGACGCTCCTTAAAACCTATCTCTTTGACCAAGCTTTTGGCCATCTGCCCTAATATTCCCTATGTGGCTTGGAATCAAATTTTGTCTGAATGCTCCTGTGAAGCACCTTGGGACATTTTACTCCGTTAAAGGCACTATATAAATGCAAGTAGTTATTGTTCCGTCTCCAAGACCTTGACATCCTTCCTAAAACGTGGTGCCCAGAATTCTACACATTACTCCAGCTGAGGCCTAACCAGTGATTTGTAAAGGTTAACCATAACTTCCTTGTTTTTGTATTCAATGCCCCTATTCACAAAGCCAAGAATCCCTTTTGCTTTCTTACCAACCGCCTTACCAACAAGATGCTTAGTATTCACAGCTAACTACACATCCTATTTTTGTGTCGCCTGCAAATTTTAAGTGTGTCCTGGTATACGTATGAGAAAGAGAAGGGCAATGGTCCCAACACTTAACCCAGAGAGAAACCATTGTTTATATCCCTGCAGTCCAGAAAACGCCTGTTAACCACTACTCTCTCCTCTTGTCCTTTCGTGCACTTTCTATCCATGCTGCCACACTCTTTAATACCATGCACATTAATTTTATTAACAAGCCTCCTATTCAGTACCTGCTCATGTGCATTTTGAAAATCCATATACATAGCATCTTTCACATTTCCTCTATCAATGCACACTTTTTTTATTTCCTTAAAGACCTCTTAAATTTGTCAGACACAATTGGCTTTTACTGGTCAATGCTAGCTGCCCTGAATGAACCCATGTCTTTCTGCATAAGTATTAATTTTACCTGTGTAGCTTGTGAAACTTACCCGCTACCATGTTAGGCTGACTGGTCTATAGTTATCTGGTTTATTCATTTTTCCCTTTGTGAACAAAGGTATTAATTTGTCAACCTTCCAGTCCTCTAGCATAACTTCCATATCTAAGGACCTTTTAGATAGGAAATGAGTTAAATTCCACTTGGCTTGTTCTTGCCATGACTCTGGTTCTCCTTTCCAGTAAGAGCACAGTCTGTCCTTTTGAATAGTATAAGACCTCTTCCTTCCCCACCCAAACAGACTCCATTCCACAAAAAACAGATTGACTTCTTAATAGTTTAGCGATCAAAAATTAAAATAATCTATGACTGTCTTTGAATCCTTTCCACTGTATCTGTCTTCTCATAAGTATGCTGACCAAAATGGGACCCAATATTAGTACAGGAAACTTTCTGGTATCCGGCACTGACTGGACCGAGCTGGTGCCATTGGATCAAAACTGCCGTATAAACCAGCGGCAATGTTAAAACATAGAGCTTTTCAGCTCCGTGTGAATCAACAAACCCTGTTGCTTAGCAACAGCTTCAAAACAGTCGGCTGCAGCTGCAAGCGTCTCTAGCTGAAGCTGTTACTTAGCTACAGACCTTGCAGAGCCTGACTGGGGAAAAAAAAGCAACGAGAAGTAAAAAAAACTTATAGAAAACGGCTCCTGAATTTTGCCGGTAGATAGAGCTTTCTGGACTTTTAGCCTCCGGTTAAACGAAAGTTTCCTGTACTTGGTCACTTTGTCCTCCATCCTCAGGCCCAACAGAAAAAATGTTAAAACTCACTTTTTCCAGAAAAGTCTGGAAAACATCAGTCAAGGCGGGACTTCGAGTTCTGGTTTCCTGGTTGAGGCCAATACTCCAGCAGTGTGGCTACGGGTCTGCCTTTAAAGCATAAATATCAAAATGTAACATAACTGAGTTGCTAGTTAACAAATAAGGGAGAAAGTTTATTTTGTTATTGTAGTTGCAGAAATGTTATAATATTTTGTTGCAGTTCAGGTGAATGGAAAACATTGGGTGGGAGCAAATAGATTCAGAGGCAAATTTGTTCTTTGATATTAAATGAATCTCTAACTTCCAAAAATCAGTATATATGAAATATTGCAATGTAACCACTAAATTAAGTGTAGCCTGTTTTCAAAGCAACTGATGTCATGACAAGTTCTGGCTAAGATGCTGTACTCGATTAATGCATTATGACTTCCTCAGTAAAATTCAGTGGAGATCTGGTAAATACAACAGAGCTCCTTGTTTGGTTTGAACTTTTAGGTTTTTAGTATTTACTTCAGGTCACTGTTGGATTGCAGTCGGCTGCTAGAAAGGGATAAATTGCAGAAACAGATTTTCAGTTTTGTACAGCAAAGCTTACTTCATTGTTTCTCAGTACATTCAATGGCACAATTTATGGTTTTGATGTCTTTAAAAATTGTTGCATATTTGCATTCAGGAACATCATAAAAGATCAATACCTAAAGACACCTGGAACCTTCTGTTAGACTTCAGCTGTATGATTGCTGATGACATGTCCAATTATGATGAAGAAGGTATGCTATCTATAAAATAATTGGCAAAAAGTTATTCTAAAGCTGCTTTGGCCTACATGATTATTATTCACCCTATGCTAAATATCATTGAAAAATTGTTTTGATAATTACTTTGGAATCAGTCACTAAGATCTCTGCTTTGTAATTTAGTACTGTGAGTAATTTAAGAGGTAAATTTACACTTTATCAACCATTAAGATGAGTTCTATGATTTTTAAATATCAAGTGAGACAGTTTAAATAGGGCAAATTTTAGCAATTTGTAGGACACAACAGATTTAAGCTTAGTTTCATTTGTTAGTAAAAGCTGCCAGACTTTTAAAGTTACACCATATCAGTTACTATAGAGATGTTAAAAATGAATGTGACATCAGATTCAGGTTTGAATACTGTACCCGTTTACTTCTGGCTTGAGTTTGAATCCAGCTTGGCTGTTTGGGTTGACAACACCATTGCACCTCAATCTAAGGAAAGTGAATTTGGGTAATCTGAATTTACGCTTGCCAGACATGAGCCAAACAGCCTGAAACTGTCCTGAATTTGTTACAAAATTAGCAGTCATTTAATGTTACATTGGCGCAGGAATGGAGGACTACTCAACTGAGGCTAATGTTGAGGCACAATATACAGAGTTGTACTCTGCATCTCACCCTTGCAGTATCTGACCTGGGAGTTATTTCTGTCGCAAGGTGGTAAAAGTTCAGTTTCCCTGATCTGTGCTCCCCTCCTGGGTGAACACAGGATTAGCTAAACAAAAGCTGACAGATACTTAGTATGTGCTTGGTAATAGTTCAGTTTATTGAGTAACAATCTTAAATGAAGTAGAAATGCTATTTGGAAGTATGGGGGGGGAAAAAAAAAAAAAAAAATTACATGCAACTTTCTGATGTGTTTCAGGAGCATGGCCGGTGCTTATTGATGACTTTGTGGAATTTGCACGACCACAAATCACTGGGACAAAAAGTACAACAGTGTAGCATTGGGAAGCCTTGTCGCAGAATGTACATGATGTGTACAGAATGAAAAATACAGCAAATAATGCACAGTCATTTCACAATTAGTTAATAAAATGCTGATCAATGGATTGAAGTGAAGATCAATCCTTTTATTCTATCCAGAGGGTTGTTAACACCAAAAAGGACTTTTCTTCAATCATATCGTATTCATTTAATGGTGGTTTGGGCTTCTGTCTTAGTCAGGACCTCTATGTAATTTCATCAACACTGAGCGTGAGTTCCATCTGTATACTCTTTGGGATCCTGTACCATTCATCTTGCATCCGTTTGGAGGACTTTTCTGAAAGGATAATTTTATAGTGCTTTTTGACATCAAGCACATTGCTGCCTTCAGTTAGGAGCTGAACAGCATTCTTGGACACCGGAAATCTGTATTTGAAATGGAAACCTTGATTTGATCTTAGTACTTTTTAAATTATGTAAACGGGCAGTTAGACCATCACAGAATCTTACTTTAGCTAATCTTTCAGCCGTTTCTTGTTCTATGGCAGATTACTTGTCATAAAGTCTTACTTTTCTATGAAGACTGCATCATACCATTGCCTATGTACGAAATTCGGTCCTGCTCCATAATGAAAGTGGCAGTAGAATGGTGCAATTCTACAAATGAGATCTGTGGTATTTACTGTTTGTTTTGCTTTTTGATGGGAATGAAGTTTCTCTTCCACTCTGGGCCATCTGATATTAGCATATTGCTAAACTTTTTTTTAGGTCAGGTATAATGCAAGGGGCACCCTTGTCACCATTCTGATACTGGATTTTGCATCTTGGCTTCAGATATTTGCCCTGTGCAGTGCCCTGGATGGTATTTCAGGTTTCCTTTCCAACTGCATTATGCTCAAATTAAGACTGCTGAATTAGGTTTAGTGCTGTTGACTAAGAAACTGAAATTTCTCCACTCTTTCCAACTCAGGCAGGCCACAGCCATGCTTAACAAAGAAAACAGCACAGACCTTCCCTTATTTTTTTCATATTCATGGAAAGTTGACTAGAAATACCTCTGTCTTTTCGTTGGTGTTTGTAGCCAAGTTTAAAATCGTCTGCTTTAAAGAAAGTATTAAAGGCAATTATTTTACACCTGTTTTGATCCTGCATCCCAGCTCACAATTCATTTGTATGCAAAATGGGATGTTTAAGTTGACTTGGCAACCATCATTAACATTGGGGAGAAGAATTGAAAATCTCAGTGTGAAATGGATTTTGATGCTTGTGCGCTTAGCATAGTTTTACCAGTAGTTTCCCCAATAAAGTTCAGATAGGTTGCCATGTCTATTGAGCGTTCCCTCCATACGTATAAGTGAGTTGTAAAATAGAGGGTAACGAAATGTTTCAAAAACTAATTTCTCAGGTCAGCATTCAGTGCAGGTTTAAGATGAGCCTTTTTATTACCCAGACACACAAGTTTAAAATATGTAGAATAATCCATTTAAATAGTAATCAAAATCTGATTCTTACTGTAAATGGCTCCCATGTTGGTCTAATGATGCATTATTCAGGTAAAAGCTTAGAGCTGGAAGAGGCTACAGTCATTAGGATGTTTTACTTTTTATTACAAATCCTTGATCTGGATTTCATACTTGGGTCTTCAAAGAGAAAGCCGTGTATGTTATGCCCTGTGCTAATCTCAAATGCATTTTAAAATTGTTTAATAAACTTTAATTTATAGGTGTTCTGATGTTACACTGCCATCTAATGCAGTTGACTTTCAATCAGTTTTCACTCACCTGTGCTTTGAATCCTGAAATTGCGTTACATTGTTCCTTTCATTTATTTGTGATATGTACAGCCAATGTAGAAACATCTCAATCAGGTTCCACAGTTTGTTACATGCCCAATTGAGTTTTTTGACTTCAACCATTTTATTAATCCAAGTTAAACTTATCAACCAATATTGCCGACTAAAATACGCCTAAAGAGTAAACATGTCTGTTCATCTTGCTTAGAATACTGGAATGGCTATATGCAACTCTTACTTGAGCAGCGTACTGTTTGTTGAAAAGTTAATGGCCCAATATTTAGAGCTATGGCACTGTTTTGAAACTGAACTGTTTCTTTAATTCAATTCTGATAGGTCATTGAAACTTTTTTCAATAAGCTTCTGGTTTACTTTTTATTCCACTATACCATAACAATGCAAAGACATTTAAGTGATCATAGAAAGCTGGCCATTTTAGAATTTTTTTTTTTCATTTTAATTTGGCAATTATACTTTCAATAGTTTTCTTTTGAAGGTGCATGGTACATTTTAAAGTGCAGTTCTACTGTTTTTATTTTGGTGACACTAAGTTTGCAGATGGAGTCGACCCTAATTAAAATAAGTACATGAAATGTGGAAAGTACAACTTTATTGTGCAGGTTTTCTCTAATTTGCTGTTTATACTGTGCAAACATGATGTACTTGAGTACTGTATGAACCATGGAGTCAGTTCGAACTCCACTGTCATTTGCACATGAGATCAGAAGATTCCTAAGAAAAGAAGGCTTAGCTGTTAAAATGAGGTTATAAAGACATGTAAGCTAAGTAAATTTTGAAGCTAAGGTTAAGCAATGATTTTTGGTTATGGCTCGAATTTAGGTACTTCTGATGCCAATATAGTCTTTTAAATCAAGATATTAAAGATAAATCACTAAAGTGGTAGATTTCGATTCCTTACTCACCAATACAATCCACTTGCCTGCTTCTTTCAGCGTGCACTTATTTGGTTCTGGAGAAATTCAGCTTACTGGTGTAATAAAGGATTTATATAAAATGCATACAATGCAAAAATATGCAAGCACTCAAATAATGCACAATCCTATTGCTTGTGTACGGAGCAGAGCTGGAGATAGGCCTGGCAAGGTCCATTAATGGCCACATTCTATTTCTATTGTCTTTTCGTTTTGGTCATGAGGCTTCTTCCCTTTGGTTTTTATAAAATCACAATTGCAGTGATGGATTTCTTCCCCTCAATGTCATTTAGTAGCCAAGTTTCTAACGAGAATGTTCTTTAGTTGGGCATGCAAACTGTTCTAAATATGGACCTTGAGTATTTTGTATGCACACACTCACCTGGGACGACTTATAGTGAGGAAAACTGCACCCCTCTTGAGTAACCAACTGCATGAAGGAGAAATATCACCTCACTTTCATTTTTTTAAGTTTGTCTAAACTTGAAAACAAAGCAACGTGCGCAGAGAGGAGCAAGCAGGATGGCGAATTGTTGGTGAGTAACTAATTGTGCAATTTTAAACAGGATTTAGTTCCACCTTCAGGGTGAGGTGGTTGTCCTAAAACTTAATTCAGTGCTATACATATGAATGGCCTGAACATTTATTTGCTACATCTTTGGATGATTCTCCAGCTTTCAACCCTGATGGAAACTTTTGTTGACTGAATGTTCTCACTTGCCCCTGTGGGAAAATTATCTGTGTGCTAGATCTGTGGGAATGTCTTTCAGATGAATGAGAAAGGTACTTGTACATACATACATTCTTGCATGCCAGGCCTTGTTTGATGGAGAAAATGCACTTACTCCTTTTTTGGTGTGTTTTAAGAAAAACATCAAAATATTTGGATTTGATCCTTGGAACTATTGAATGGAATTTCTTTTTTTTAATTAACTGCAGCATAACTTTTTTTAATGAGTTGGTAGTCTTGGGAAGTCTGATATCCAATTAGTAATCTTTATATTTCTATTTGGTTTACCTACCATTTAGTTCTTCCATGCCACAGCAATTCCTAACCGAGGGTATGCAGAGGACCTACTTCCAGAGACCACTTGTCAGTTTTTAAACTTGCCATTATTATGTTAACTCAGCTTAACAGTTTTTCCTTCCCCATGAAGAAACTCTTCCTTGTGTTTGGCACCCATGCCCAACATACCTGCTACATTAAGAATCTGTGAGCTTGCATCTTGTCACTACTCCAACATGCTGTGCCCCCCAAGATGCTCGTTAAGCTGGCAATTTGGTCATGTACATTAGTACTATTTCTGTATTCACGAACAGTGCTGGTGTAACTTTGTAACTATTGCACTGAGCTATTCATAGTGATTTCAGATTGCACCAAAGCTGTTCACTGACAGAAATTTTGTACTACATGTACAGAAGCTTTGGATGTCTCTTCCAAAAGCTTGAACCTTATGTTTTGTACTGCAGTGTTAAACATTTTGTCTGCACATTTCTTCTGTACATTTAAACAAAAGTGTGATTGCAGTTATGGCATGATGCACATTTTAATATCAAAGCTGACTTAAAGAACTAGTTCTATGGTAGTTGTATTACTTAAGATGCTTAGTCACTTGAAGGGATTAATGGTTTCTTTAAAATTACTATTGGCTCATAAACAACATACTGTTTCAGTAATGTTAATCAAATGCAAAAAAAAAAAAAATTCTGGGGAGGAAGGAAACCGGAGAAGATGGGGTATTTAAAAAAATAAATAAATAACTTTTTCATAAACTTGCATTTCCCTGTTAAAATTTGCTTAAGGATGCTCAAACTTTCTTCATACAGGTACATAAACATGTAAAGCGGAGATCTTGTTTTAAAGGAAAACATAGACATGTGTACCTATTGACCCATTACAGAATCATCTGCAATGTTTATGTAGTGTGCCAAAACCATAGTCTTTCATTGCTTGGCATAGAATAAACCAACATGTTTCGGTGTATTTTTGTCCTGTTTGGCCACATCCTTGAATATGTTAAGACTTGATAAGGGTCCATCTGTTCCGTTTGTGGTATTTTAAGGATTATAAAGAATTGAACACTTGTTCAAACTGAACAATTGTTAACTGTGAAGTCTTCATCCTCGGGTATGGGACAGGGAAACAGTATTGTAATTCAGGCCTAATATAGTGCTTTGTACGTATTGCAATTCTGTACACTTGTAGGTAGTACATTTTAGAGTATTGAAAGCTTGTTTAGGAAGAGCTTGTTTAAATGGATGTCTTGTAAATTATGTAAAATTTTTATCTCATTATGGGCAAATGTATTGTAAATTGACACATAAGATGAAAATCTACAGGGTCCACTGAGAAATGCCAATAAAAGGGTTGTAAAAAAAAAAAAAAAATCAATTTATAAGTATCTCATTGCCTGTTTGCTATACATTGAATAAATGTAGAAACATGTTCTGAAAATTGATGCGGTGTAATAAATGCTGGAGATCAGGAGTCGGACACTTTTGAGTTAAATGTCCAAAATAAGTATATGTGGGTAACTGCTTTATTTCAAGATCACATTGATTTTCTCTCGCCTCCATTCACTTCACCATGTGCACATGTTTTCTTCTTCCCCTCTGTTCTTTTTGTCAGTCTTGGTTAGTCTTTTTATAAAAAAAAAAAAAAAAAAAATATATATATATATATTTTCCTCATCCAGAATTTTTAGGAACAGGAAAAATGCCTGTAAGCCCTTTGATTTTTTTTTTTTTAAAGGGAAAAAAAAGTCTCGCTATAACCCTCAAAACCTCCAACAAATTTATTCATTCTTTCTTGAACACTACTCACTTCAGTGACTTTCTCTAGTAACTTATTACATGTTGCTCTGTTACCCTTTAGGTGAAGTTGTTCTGTTGACTTGTTGCCCCTAACTTCTAAATTTTTAATTTATGTCCCCTGGTACTTGTACACTTCACTGTGCCACAGTGAGCAATTTGCCTGAAGCAATATTGTTAGTTCGCTCCATGACCTTGAAAACTTCAATTAGATCACCCCAAAGACACACTTCCAAAGAAAGCAAGTTCAACATTAACCTTTCACCAAAGCTCAGATTTCTGATGTCTAGTATTTTGCCTCTATCCTCAAAGGCAGTAATAATCTTCCTATAACTGGCTGACCAGGCTGCAGAAGGAGATCTAACTAATAACCTATGCAGTGGCAATACATTTGTACTCGCTCAGCTAATGCAACGCCAGTACTTTATTTGCCTTTTTTTACTGCAGCTAACCATTGTGGATAAATATATGAAACCATCAACACAAGAGCCCACAGATCTCTCTTGTAGCACTGTTCCAGTCGCACATAGTTGTTCTTTTGGTTCCTTGTTCCCATACTAGTTGTTTTACATGTACCAGTATTGAATTGCTATTTATTGTCTGTTATTTAAAATATCCTAATCTTGAATTTGGTTACATTGTTCCTGATCTCTCTCTCATTTCAGTAATACCTACCAACATAATATAAAAAGTGTTCTCAAGATTGATCTCTGGGTCTTAACCGCTTGTATCTATTTCTTTGAGAATTTTTAATGTAGTGCCATACTTGACTTTTCTTTGGTGACTTGATCAATAATTACAAATGTGGAATCTTGTCAAATGCTTTTTGAAAATCTAAGTATGTAATATCAGCTACATGTTCCCTGTCTACCATGTCAGAAATCTTTGAAAAATTGCAGAAGGTCAGTTAAACACAACGACCCGTAATTCAGTCAACGGTGAAGCAAAGGTGTTCGCCACTGGCCTTGAAGAAAGCTGCCCACAGAGATCATGCAATTTTTTTTTTAAGTTTCTTAAAAATTGTAATTTTTATCATAATGGATAAATTTGACACTCCACAAAATTTAATTTAGTTTTTCAGGGCCATAACATTTATTTAGCAGTCAATATGCTGTTAAAACCCCAGTTACACCTAATCTAACAAGGCTTAACATTTCATAGGGTGTTTAACAGCAATATTACCATGGAAAAGCCCAAGTTTTCATCAGTTTCACTGATTGCTGTCTATGGGGGGGGTGGGGGGCACAGCGCAGCCAGTGTCGGAGCAGTGAATGAATGACAACTAAAGGATTTCTGCGTTTAGATGCGCATGCGCTACATCCTTAAGTTGCGGCTGGTTTCAAAAGAGAAATAACTGAATGCTGTTAGTTCGCCGTTATTACCCACTGCAAATTCTGGGCCATGCTCTTGCTAGAATCCATTCTGATTGCTTTAATGAGTTACACTTTCCAAAGTAACAACAGAAAATGCTGGAAAAACTCAGCAGGCCAGGCAACATCTGTGGAGAGAAATTAGAGTCAATGTTTTGGGTCAAAACCCTTAATCTATTTCAGTCCCTGTGCCTCTAGTCTTGATAAAGAGGCCGGGCTGGGAGAGAACAAGAGAAGAGACATTAAGAGGTATTCAAAATGAGACGCGATGGTGATGGGACTAGTGGAGACAAAAGACGGCTCTAGATTAGCTATCTTTTGTCTCCACTAATTCTCCACTAGTCCTATCACCATCTTGTCTCATTTTGAATACCTCTTAATGTCTCTTGTTCTCTCCCAGCCTGGCCTCTTAATCTATTTCATTCCCTGTGCCTCTTTAGTCTTGATAAAGGGTTTTGACCCGAAACATCGACTCTAATTTCTCTCCACGGATGTTGCCTGGCCTGCTAAGTTTTTCCAGCATTTTCTGTTGTTTCGGATTTCCAGCATCTGCAGTATTTTGCTATCGCACTTTCCAAGGGTTCACCATTTAGATGTTTCAATTATTTGAGTTTCACTATAATTGGTAAACTTGCTGGTCTGTGGCTTCTAGTTGTGCCTTTTACCTTTTTTCAAACTATGGAGTTATGTTTGCTTATTTCTCAATTCTCAAAGCTTTTAATTTTTTTTAATCCATTGTATATTGTCTAGCACATCTCTTGATCTTGGAAATCTGAAATTTTACTTGAACTTTTGTTCCTTTTTTCTAGGTAAAGATAGATTTGAAGTAACTATTCCAAACTCTCTGCTTCCCACTATAATTTTTAAGTAGATCAATACTTTGTTTTCACCCTTTATCTAATATATCTTAATGCTGTATAGTATGTTATGCTTTCCTCCGTCAGAAGGGGGTGGTTTCCAACTCCGATGTAGAACTTGAGCACACGATCTAGGATGACATTTCCGTGCAGTACTGAGGGAGCACTGCATAGTCAAGGTGCCATCTTTTGGGATGAGACATTAAACTGAGGCCCTCGTACCTGTTCAGGTGGGTGTAAAAAGATCCAATGGCACTATGCAAAGAGCAGGCAAATTCTCCTGATGTCCCACATTTATTCCTCAAATGTCACCAGAAATAGATTGATAAATTACCTCTGCTGTTGGTTGTGAAGCACTTTGAGATGTCCTGAGGATGTGACAAACAAAGGCAAGTTCATTCTTTCTATAAGTGTGTTAAAATGTATGTGTATATAAATATAAAATGATGCAATTTTTTTTTTGTTATTTGCTGATCTCTGTTTATCTTAGATTCAGGATTTAAATTTTCCTCCCAATGACTGGGTGAAAATGTAGCTTGTGAATTTTTGACCTGATTTTGCTTCTGTTGTGTGTTCCAAGTTTGAAAGTCTGAACACTTGGCTTATATTCCTACTTAACTATTTTGGCCATTTTGATATAGCTGAATCAAAACATTAATTTGGATTGTAGCTTCAATAATTTTTTTTAAATGATTCCTACTTTTCTACCAAAGATCTCCAAGCTAATCCTGTGTTCCAATTAACTTTGCATTCCCTAGAAGTCTGCTCTTTTAAATTACTTTTTAATGTTATTGCACATGATCATTTCTATTCAAATGATATTTAGATTGCATTCTGGACCCTCTACAATACCATACTGGGTTGTAACTCAAAATCTCATCTTTCACCCTCCATAAACTTGAGCTTATCCAAAACTCTGCTGCCCATATCCTGTCTCGTTCACCTATCGCCACTGTGCTCACTGACCCTTCATTGGCTCCTGGTCCAGCAATGCTTTGAATTCTCATGCTTGCATTCAATTCCCTCCATGACCACTCCCCTCCCTATCTCCTACAACCTCCTTTAGCCCTACAACCTTCCAAGAACTGCATTCCTCCAATTCTGCCATTGATGCTGCATTCCTGAGGGTGAGAGGTGGGATACCAGCCAAGAGAGAGCATTGCAATAGGCGAGTCTGGAGCTAACAAAGGCATTGATGAGGGTTTCAGCAGCAGGTGAGGCAGGGGCAGAGACGGGTGATGTTATGGAGGTGGACGAAGGCAGCCTTGGTGATGGAGAGGTTATGGGTCAGAAGCTCAGCTCGGGGTCAAATAGGACACCAAGGTTGCAAACAGTCTGGTTCAAACTCGGTTTCCAGGTAGAGGGATGGAGTCAGTGGTTAGGGGATAGAGTTTGTAGCAGAATATTTAGTTGGAGGAAATTTATGCTCATCCAATACTGGATGTTGGGCAAGAAATGTGACAAATTGGAGGCAGTGGAAGGGTCAAGAGAGGTGGTGGTGAGTTAGAGCTGTGTCTCGTCAACATACGTGTGGAACCTGATGTGTCTGGGTGCTGTTGCCGAGGGGAAGCATGTAGATGAGAAATAGGGGGCCAAGAATAGATCCTTGCATTAAATGCAAGTTAAATCCAGAATAACTGCTGATGCTCTTGGCTGTTTGATAAACTGATTGATGAAATAATACTGCACCACCTTTAGAAGCACGCACTGCTCTAGTTTGTTCCTTTGTTGTGTCCCCAGTCAATTTCTACATAAACAAAATCCCCCTGATTAAAGGTTTGGCTTTTTTACAGGCCTCTTTTGATCTGCAAATTAAAAAAAAAAAAAACACCTGTCCTCTTTTGCCTAAGCAACCAACAGCCAGTGATCACCTTTCCTTTTTTATCCTTGAACTCAGCTGCTCAGCCAAGGCACTTTATATAGCTTCTTGTATGAATGCGATGCCCTTCCTACCATATTGCTGCCACTCCACCTGTTACCTTCAGCTTGTTCTTTCTGTAGCATGGCGTTCCAGCCAATGTCATTCATTCCCACTGCATCGCACTTTTCCTTCCAGTTCCACGAACATGTCTGCTCTTAGCTTTAAGATAATTAGCTTTTCCTTTTTTTTGCCTTTCTCCCCATCTGTACTAGTAAGTATCTTTCCTGCCGGTCCAGAGATATCTTCCCTGCTCTCCCTCCCTTCCCCCCCCCCCCCCACTCTTTTTTTTTAGTATTTCTTTACTACCATCCACAAGTATAAAAAGCTGGGCAGGTGAATAAAAGGTTTTAAATTTTATTAAACTGTCGCTGTGTTATCACTAAGTAGTAATTTGTTTCTCTCTTGGCATCAGTGGAATGATTTGTGTTTCATTAACTGTGCTAACCAGTGAATATGTTCAAAATGGCTTTCTACAACTTTTCAGTTCTTTCTGTTGAGAAATCATTGCATGCATATTGCCAGATCTAGATTTTGGGAGAAAGGCTGGAGACCAGCTCTTGGGTTACTAGCTGCAGTACTTTATATGACTTCCAGGCAGTATGCATGATTATAACAGAGGGTGACTGGCTTGATTTTGTTTTCAATTCTTCCTTTCCCATGGGGAAAAGCCTGCTCAATATCTACTCTCAACAGTGGAGTTTATTGTGTAAGGAATTGTGAAAACAAACCCACACTCTATATTGCTCCATGATAATATAGTTCCTAGTGCTATGCATAAGACTGCTCTACTTAAACTAAATTTTATATGTGCTTGATCATCGAAAATAGGCCACAATCTTTATTTAAATATGTTCATATATCTATTTGCTATAAATTGTCTAATAATTTTGTCACTCATTCAGGGAAATAGTGTGGTTTTCAAAAGAATCAATCATAGAATAGTACAGCACAGAAGGAGGCCATACAGCCCGTCGAGTCGGCTCATTCGAAGCATAATCCAGTTAGTCCCACTCCCCCGCTCTTTCCCCATATCCATGCAATTTTTGTCACCTTCAAGTATTGATCCAATTCCCTTTTGAAGGCTACTATTGAATCTGTATCCACCACCCTATCAGGCAGTGCATTCCAAATCCTAACCACTCCTTTTGCCAATCGCCGTAAATCTGTGCCCTCTAGTTATCAATCTTTCAGCCATTGGAAACAGTTTCTCTTTATTTATCGAAACTCCTCATGATTTTAAACACCTCCTATAACATAGCCTTCTCTGCTCCAAGGAAAACGACCCCAGCTTCTCCAGTCTATCCACATAACTGTAATCTCTCATCCCTGGAATCATTCCAGTAAATCTCTTCTGTACCCTCTCAAGTCTTCACGTCCTTCCTGAAGTGTGGTGCCCAGAATTGGACACACTACTCCAGCTGGGGCCAAACTAGTGTTTGATGTAAGTTTTGCATAAGTACTTTGCTTTTGTACTCTGTCTCTGTTTATAAAGCTCAGGATCCCATATGCTTTGTTAACTTGTCCTGCCACCTTCACAGATTTGTGCACAAGCACCCCCAGGTCGCTCTGTTATTGCACTCCCTTTAAAATATACTATTTGGTTTGTATTGTCTCTCCTCATTCTTCTTACCAAAATATATCACCTCACACTTTTCTGTGTTGAATTTCGTCTGCCATTCCACCAGCCTGTCTGTCCTTTTTGAAGTCTATTACAGTACTATCTTCACTGTTTACTGCAGTTCCAACTTTTGTCATCTGCAAATTTTGAAATTGTGCCCTGTACCCCCAAGTCCAAGTCATTAATATATATCAAAAACAGCAGTGGTCCTAGTACTGAACCTTGGGGAATACCATTGCATACCTCCCCGGCAGTCTGAAAAACAGCCATTCACCACACTCTTTTCTATCCCTTAGCCAATTTTGTCTCCGTGCTGATAAAGCACTTTAATTCTGATTATTATTGCACAAACACTGGAACAGCACAAACACTGGAACAGCCCATCACTAAACCACTGTCCTGATGTAAATCCAGTTTGCAGGATCCTGAGCTACTGTGAAAATGCTGTGAGCCCGACTGGATTCAAACACTGAACCATCCTGATCTGGAGTTCGATGCGCTCCCGTTGTGCCAGGAGTCGGCCATGGCTCAGTGATTGCTCTCACCCCATAGTCCGAAGGTTGTGGGTTCAAACTCCACTCCAGAGACTTGAGAATATAAATTAGACTGTTACTTCAGTGCCGTACTGTCAGAGGTGCCATCTTTTGGATGAGATGTTAAACTGAGGCTCTATCTGCCCCCTCAGGTGGGCGTAAAAGATCCCATGGTACTATTTGAAGAGCAGCAGGAGTTCTGCCCATATCCTGACCAATATTTATCCTGCAACCTTGTTTGCAAATCCTTCCATGGCCTCTGCCCTCCCGATCTCTCTAATCTCCTTCAGCCCCAGCCCACCACCGCCCCCCCCCCCCCCCCGGAGATATCTGTGCTCCTCTAATTCTGCCCTCTTGAGCATCCCTGATCATAATCACTAAACTTTTGGTGTCTGCCTTTTGTTGTCGAGGCCCTAAGCTCTGGTATTCCCTCCTTTAAACCTCCGCCTCTACCTCTTTCCTCCTTTTAAGACGCTCCTTAAAACCTACCTCTTTGACCAAGCTTTTGGTCACCTGCCCTAATTTCTCCTTATGTGGCTCAGTGTCAAATATTTCGTCTTAAAATACTCCTGTTCAGCGCCTTGGGACGTTTTACTACGTTAAAGGTGCTGTATAAATACTAGTTGTTGTTGTTGTTGTTACGAATACCAAATACAGATTATCTGTTCAATATTACATTGCTGTTTGTGGGATCTTGGTGTGCACAACTTGGCTGCCAAGTTTCCTACATTACAACAGTGACTATCAATATTCCATGCAGCCACGCAGCTCTTGGAACCTCCCGTGCAGCCGGCTCGCAGGCTTTTCAATGTGAGAAACCGTGCGTGCACAGTATTTTGAATAGACTGTGCAGCCCCTTAAAGGAACCGTGCACCCCAAAAAAAGAGGGAACATTGGTGACTACACTTCAAAAGTACTACATTTCTGTAAAGCGCTTTGGGACGTCCTGAGTTCGTAAAAGGTGCTACATAAATACAAGCTGTTCTCTCCCTTTCCGCCCCCCCCCTTTCCTGCCTCCCCCTCCCTCTAACCAAGCACAGTTCAATTAGATAATCTCACTATATATATATCTAATAATATAGACTTCGCTATGTTTTTGTGATACTTTTTTCTCAACTTTTTCTCATTGTTAATTCCTGTTTCCACATTAATAATGGAAACTTATCCATATAACCTTGTCCTGATGTAATTACGAATGGCCACATAGAAACATAGAAGATAGGAGCAGGAGTAGGCCATTCGGCCCCTTGAGCCTGCTCCGCCATTCAATGAGATCATGGCTGATCATCCAAATTCAGTACCCTGTCCCTACTTTCTCCCCATATCCCTTTAGCTTTAAGAAATATATCCAACTCCTTCTTGAATATATTTAATGAATTGGCCTCTACTGCCTTCTGTGGTAGAGAATTCCACAGGTTCACCACTCTCTGAGTGAAGAAATTCCTCCTCATCTCTGTCCTAAATGGCTTACCCCTTATCCTTAGACTGTGACCCCTGGTTCTGGACTCCCCGACCATCGGGAACATCTTTCCTGCATCTAGTCTGTCCAGTCCTGTCAGAATTTTATAAGTTTCAATGAGATCACTTCTCATTCTTCTAAACTCCAGCGAGTACAAGCCCAATCGACCCAATCTCTCCTCGTATGTCATTCCTGCCATCCCAGGTATCAGCCTGGTGAATCTTTGCTGAACTCCTACCATGGCAAGAACATCCTTCCTCAGATAAGGTGACCAAAACTGCACACAATACTCCAAGGCCCTGTACAACTGCAGCAAGACATCCTTGTTCCTGTACTCCAACCCTCTCGCTACGCAGGCCAACATACCATTTGCCGCCTTAACCACCTGCTGCACCTGCATGCTTACCTTCAGCGACTGGTGCACAAGGACACCCAGGTCTCGTTGCACTAATGTGGTAAACCACTGTTATACCTGCCTGTGTGGGTGTTTGTATTCCACTGTGTACATGCCTCGGCTGACTCCTCCCATGAGTCCAGGTATAAAGGTGACTGCTCCACAGTCCCTCTGTATTCTGGACTGGTCGACAACTCGAGGCACACCTTCATTCTCTTGTTAATAAAAGCCTGTTAGTTACTCGCTTAACCTCAGTCTTTTGAGTAATTAATAGCGCATCAACTTCTCCTTCTCCCAATCTATTGCCATTCAGATGATCTGCCTTCCTGTTTTTGACACCAAAGTGGATAACCTCACATTTATCCACATTTATATTGCTTCTGCCCAACCTGCCCAAATCATCCTGGAGTTTCTCTGCATCCTCCTCACAGCACACACGCCCACCCAGCTTTGTCTCATCTGCAAACTTGGAGATATTACATCTAGTTCCCACGTCTAGATCATTAATATATATTGTGAATAGCTGGGGTCCAAGGATCGATCGATCCCTGCGGTACCCCACTAGTCACTGCCTGCCACTCGGAAAAAGACCCGTTTATTCCAACTCTGCTTTCTGTCTGCCAACCAGTTCTCTATCCAAGTCAATACCTTGCCCCCAATCCCATGTGCCTTAACTTTACACGCTAATCTCTTATGTGGGACCTTATTGAAAGCCCAAATACACCACATCCACTGGTTCTCCCTTATCTATTTTACCAGTTACATCCTCAAAAAATTCCAGTAGATTAGTCAAGCATGATTTACCTTTTGTAAATCCATGTTGACTTTGGCCGATCCTGTCACTGTTTTCCAAGTGCTCTGCTATTACATCTTTTATAGTGGACTCTAGCATTTTCCCCACTACCGATGTTAGGCTTACCGGTCTGTAATTCCCCGTTTTCTCTCTACCACCTTTTTTGAATAGTAGGTAACATTAGCTACCTGCCAATCCATGGGTACTGTTGTGTATGTACCTTTAAGGGAATAACTGGTCTCAGACTGCAGTACCGGCAGTGACCACCCCTGTATAAAAGGCACTAGTAGCCTTCTGTAGTTTCAGTTCCAGGTTGTCTCCATTCAGTAAAGACTTGTTATAATCAACTCCTGCCGTCCGTGTCTCAATTATACACGGACATAATATTGGCGACGAGCAGATACGAACTTACCTACAGTCTGCACCACCTCATGGGATCCATCCCAGAAGCAAAGTGAGCAGAGGTCGAGGCCAGAAAGAAGAAAGAAACAGTAGAAACGGGTGTCGACCGTGGGCATCCGCCTCTGAGTCAGCGGAGTTGAAGATTTGCAGGAGAGGCTGTCGAGAGTAGGGCTTGGTTCCTGTCGATGGTGCTTCAGCTAATCGGGCTGGTGGCAGGTAGTACACTGATCCTTCCTGGGCTGCGGCGGTCTAGAACTTGAGCGGGTGGCTTGCAACGGGGCCGAGCAGCATTGTCGGGAAGAGGAGAGAGGGTAGAGCACACAGGGCGCGGCCGGTGCTACGAAGCCGGGCAGCGTACAGACCCGAGAAGAGGGAGGCAAGAGTCCCACAGGGTTGTTCCGACGACGGGAAAATAATAAAATAAAACAATTAAACGCGCAGAAAGCCGCGAGGAGCTGCAGTTTACAATGGAAACCGTGGAAAGCAGCGCTAGCAACAGTGGGGAAGAAGGCAAAGCGCGGGAGGCGCCATCTTAATCCAGCGGGGAAGAAGGCAAAGCGCGGGAGGTGCCATTTTGTTAAATCAGGGAAGAAGGCAAAGCGTGGGAGGCGCCATTTTAGATTTCCAAGATGCCGAAGACTGGCTATATCACTGCCTTTGATAATGCAATAGAAGACTGGACCACATATGTGGAAAGAGCCGAGGTATATTGCGAGGCAAACGAAATAGCCGATGAGAAAAAGGCATCGGTACTGCTAAACTTAATGGGCGCAAGAACGTACGACCTATTGCGGGACCTCGTTACTCCAGCCAAACCGAAGGTGAAGAGTTTTAACGAAATTGTTGCTATCCTACAGGAACACCTAAACCCTGCACCGCTGCTGATAGCAGAAAGATTTAAATTCCACAGGAGAACTCAGCATAAAGATGAGAGCAATGCTGATTACCTTACGGAACTACGCAAGCTATCAAAGCACTGCCAGTTCAGAGCAGGACTGGCAGATACCCTACGGGACAAATTTGTCTGTGGACTCCTGAGTGAAGGAACCCAGAAGAAGTTACTCTCGGAGAAAGAGCTGACGTTAGATAAGGCTTTCAGCGTGGCAGTATCGTACGAAGCAGCAGCCAGGGGAGCTGCGGAAATACAACAAAAGCCACAGGAATACGGCACCCATGAAATGACACTGGGATTTGCAAAATGTTATCGCTGTGGCAGAACAACCCATGACCAGAAGGACTGCTGGTCCAAGGACAAAATATGCAGGCAATGCGAAAAGATGGGACACACTGCACGAGTTTGCAGGTCTGGGAAGAAGACCAACAACAACAAAAAGACTACTAAGGAACAGTACAGGAAAGTACTAAAGATGACGGACAGTAGTTCCGAAGACCAGATGAGCGATAGTGAATCCGGGAACAAGAGACTAAGCTGTCTCAAACTTCACAATGTAATCGCAAAAGAGGATTACCGAACCATTTGGGTCACCCTCACGATAGCAGGGTCCCAAGTCAAAATTGAATTGGATACAGGATCAGCTCTAAACGTCATGAATCGACGAGACTACGAGCGGCTATTCTCACACATACCCTTGAGAGAGACATCCAAAGTCTTGAGGACGTATACCCCAGAGGAAAAATAAGGGTGCCTGTCGAATACAACGGCAAGAAAATACGGAAATTGTATCTCTACATAATGCAAGATGGCAGACCACCATTATTGGGACGTGAATGGATCAGAAAGATGAGCTTAGACTGGCACTCCATTCAGGCAATGACGGTGGCTGGTAAAAAGGATGACGACGTCACTCCTGGACGATTGTCAACAACCTTAGCTAACGCCAAAGAGGTATTTCAACAAGAACTGGGCACTCTTAAAGGCGTAACTGCCTCGATAAAAATAGAAGAGAATGCAATTCCCAAGTTTTTCAAAGCAAGACCGGTACCATATGCAATTCGCCCAGCCGTCGAGGCAGATCTGGAGAATGCAGGCGTGTTATCTAAGGTAGACTGGAGCGAGTGGGCGACACCCATCGTTCCTGTCATGAAGAAAACGTTAAACAATAAGTCTGAGGAGCCAAGGAAGATTCGCATCTGTGGGGACTTCAAGGTGACGGTGAACCCAGTCCTTCACACAGTACAATATTCTCTTCCAAGGATAGAAGATATCTTCGCCTCACTATCTGGAGGGAAGCGTTTTACAAAAATTGACCTAGCATAAGCATATTTGCAGATGGAGGTTGAAGAATCCTCTAGGAAGTATCTCACGATAAACACTCTCGAAGGTCTTTACCAGTATCATCGACTGGTATTCGGAGTAGCATCCGCTCCGGCGATATGGCAAAGAGCGATGGAACAAGTCCTGCAAGGGATTCCGGGGACTCGGTGTTACTTGGACGATATCCTAGTGACAGGTGAAGATGACAGTGAACACCTTGACAACCTAGAACAGGTGCTCACTAGACTACGTGAACATGGGCTACGAGCCAATCGCCCCAAGTGCGAGTTTTTTAAGAAACAGATATCGTATTGTGGCCACGTGATTGATGAAGAGGGGTTACATGAGTCCCCTGACAAAATTGAAGCGGTTGTTAAGGCCCCAGCACCTGAAAATGTGTCGCAACTGAGGTCATTCCTCGGATTGGTGAATTACTACCATAAATTTTTACCGAATTTGTCCACAATTCTGCACCCACTGAACGCCCTACTACGAATGGGAGTAGCATGGAAATGAAGCAATGAATGTAAGCGGGCCTTTCAGAAGAGTAAGGACTTAATCACTTCAAGAGAAGTATTGGCTCACTACAACCCATCACGACCGATAAGACTGGCGTGTGATGCGTTTCCCTACGGCATTGGGGCGGTACTGTCACATAAATTCCTTGATGGGTTAGAGAGGCCGATAGCTTTTGCGACATGCTCGTTAACTTCAGCCGAGCGTAACTACGCCCAGATTGACAGAGTGTGGGGTGAAGAAGTTCAATCACTACCTGCACGGTCAAAAATTTACTCTCTCAACTGATCATCAACCTCTTGTCTCCATTTTCAACCCTCAGAAGGGCGTACCGATAATGACAGCACAACGGCTACAGAGGTGGTCCCTTTTCCTCGGGGCACACCAACATGACATCGAGTACAAAGGAACTAAACAGCATGGGAATGCTGATGGATTGTCGCGCCTACCGTTGCCGACGGTGGAAGAAGAACTTGCAGTGGATCCAGTGGAGATATTCCACTCGACCATAGTCGAATGTCTCCCTGTGACGAATGCAAACATAGAAAAGGAAACGCGAAATAACCCGACACTATCCTGGGTCTATGATTTAACGGTGAAGGGATGGCCAGCACATGGCGAACCACTGCTGCCAGCATTCTCGCCGAGAAGAGAACAGCTGTCAGTGTGCAGAGGAACCTTGATGTGTGGATCCAGAGTAGTAATTCCACCCAAATTGAAGGATAGAGTGCTCAATGAGCTTCATGAGGGTCATCTGGGATGGGTAGAAATGAAGAACTTAGCCAGAGCGTTTGTGTGGTGGCTGGGAATCGATAGAGAAATCGAAGAGATGACCAAGAGCTGTGCAGGATGCCAGAAGGTCCAAAACGCCCCACCTCAAGCCCCTCCTACATCCATGGGAGTGGCCCTCATCTCCATGGCAAAGGATGCACATTGATTTTGCTGGTCCCTTCATGGACTCGACGTTTTTAATTGCGGTGGATGCACATTCAAAGTGGCCAGAGGTAATAAAAATGTCCTCAACCACCACAGAAAAAACTATCACAGTCTTACGAACCATATTCGCCAGGAATGGGCTGCCTGAACAGATTTGCTCTGACAATGGACCACAGTTTGTGTCTGAAGAGTTCCGGAGGTTCTTAAAGAACAATGGTGTTAAGCATTACACATCCGCCCCATATCGTCCAGCCACTAATGGATTGGCCAAGAGGTTTGTTCAAACAGTCAAGAAGGCTATCAAGGCAATGTGTAATGAAGACATACCCCTACAACACAAGGTGGATAACTTCTTGTTTGCCTACCGGAATGCGACACATGCGGTTACCAACCAAACTCCTGCCATGATGTTCTTCAATCGAAGACTACGATACCGCTTTGATTTGGTTAAGCCGAACATCAGAAGAGATGTGGAGAACAGGCAGTTTCAGAATATGAATGAAAGGCCGACCAGGAGTTTTAAGATAGGTCAACCAGTTTTGGCCAGGGACTACCGCACTGAGAAATGGCAGCCAGGAACGATCTGTACATGGCAAGGACCTCTAATGTATACCGTGGACATTGGAGAGAGCATTGTAAGACGCCATGCTGACCAGATTCTAGAGTCACTGGAAAATGTCAACTCCACACCACGATCTGATACACCTGGCGATGAAACCGAAGTACCAATTGCATCTACCACAGAATCGGTGATATTGGAAGCAGACGAACCAAACAACGACATTGATCCCGACTCAACCTTACCAGAAGAACCTGATACCCCAAAGAGGCGTTATCCAGACAGAATCAGGAAGCCTCCTCAAAGACTGAACTTATAATTGCTTAACCTCAACCAATGTATCTAGCAACCGTAATTGTAATTAGTTATCATTTAGTTGTTAAATGAATGTTATGTACTGTTTATCTAAAAGGGGAGGAATTATGTACCTTTTTTAAGGGAATAACTGGTCTCAGACTGCAGTACCGGCAGTGACCATCCCTGTGTAAAAGGCACTAGCAGCCTTCTGTAGTTTCAGTTCCAGGTTGTCTCCATTCAGTAAAGACTTGTTATAATCAACTCCTGCCGTCCGTGTCTCAATTATACACGGACATAATAGGTACTGTTCCAGATTCCATCGAATGTTGGAAGATGACCAGCAATGCATCTACTATTTCTCGGGCCACTTCCTTAAGTACCCTACGATGTAGATTATCAGGCCCTGGGGATTTATCGGCCGTCAATTTCCCTAACACCATTTCCCTACAAATACTGATTTCTTTTAGTACCTCCCTTTCATCAGACGCCACTAGTGGTGGCGCTGTCGTTTAGCCCAGGCGATAAGCTAGAGAGAAAAACAAATACTCAACAGGTCAGGCAGCATCTGTGGAGAGAGAAACAGTGTTAATGTTTCAGGTTGATGACTTTTCATCAGAACTTTAAGGTATTAGAGATTAACAGTTTTTAAGCATGTACACAGGCAGGGAACAGGAGAGGTGGGGGTGCTGGAAGAACAAAGAGCAGGTCCATGATGGGGTTGAGGGCAGGAGTGATTAAATGACAAAAGGGGGTAGTAATGAGACAAGTAAAGAAACAAAAGATCGGTCCAGAGAAGGTGTAAATAGTTACAGCAGAATAGCAGTGGGGGAGGGAAGCATGGAAAATCTGGTAAGGAGAATGCTCTCATGATCTGGGAATAGGATTGCCAACTCTGGTTTGACGTATTCCTGGAGAATTGATGAGGTGACATTCAATCACATGACATTTGATCACATTACTCTGATGCTTAATCACATTTGATCAGGTGACATTTGCCCACTGTTTGCAACTGTTTTTGCATTTACCTTAGTTAAGTGTCTTCATACGGCCGAGCCCCAAAATATTAGACTTTTTGTTTTATAGTGAGATGAATAACATAATTTATAAATCAAAGAATAGAATAGAAAGATTTAAGAATAAGTCATGTTTAAATGAAAACTACGCTACAGTAGCATAGTGGTTATGTGATTGGACTAGTAATCCAGAGCCCTGTTCCTGGGACTAGGGACAGGGTCACTGGCAAGGCTTGGAAGCTAAGCAGAGCCAGGCCTGGTTAGTACCTGGTAGGGGTGACCATCAGGGAAGACCAGGTGCAGAAGGTCACGGAAGGAGCCCCGAGGAGGGGCGGTTGGTGAGAAGGTCACGGAAGGAGCCCAGGGAGGGGCGGCTGGTGAGCAGGCCTGGGCGTTGGGCTGAAGATTGTCGGACAGGAAGAATGGTGGAAATGGAATGGCGGCGCGCACAGACGCAGCGGCTTTGCTTCTCCCAGGACGGTGCTATTTACGTTTAATGTTATTTGTACTGGACTCATGGGAGCTTGCAAGATCACATTTTGTTGTTCATGTACTTGTGCATTGTACAATGACAAAGTTGAATTATTATTATTAATGGTGTGAGTTCAAATCCCACCACGGCAGCTGGGGAATTTAAAATTCAGTTAATTAAATAAATCTGGAATAAAAAGCGAGCATCAGTAATGGTGACCATGAAACTACCAGATTGTTGTAAAAACCCATCTGGTTCACTAATGTCCTTTAGGGAAGGAAATCTGCTGTCTTTACCCGGTCTGGCCTATATGTGAATCCAGACCCACAGCAATGTGGTTGACTCTTAACTGCCCTCTGACATGGCCTAGCGAGCCACTCCGTTGTATTCAAGAAGGCGGCTCACTACCACCTTCTCAAGGGCAATTGGGGAAAGGCAATAAATGCCGGCCTTGCTGGTGACGTCCACATCCTGTGAATGAAATCTGTGATGTTTCTACAGTATCGACTGCAATGAGAAATACCCCTGATTCAACAAAAACTTCATCGATCCAAGTAACTTCTAACTGAAGTTTTTGTATAATTTTACGGCTTTTTACAATGCACAGCAAGTTATAAAACGAAATACCAAAGCCAAACCCAAATCTAATTCAATTCACTCACTCCCACACCCCACCGCTGAAGCCCAGCTTCAGGAAGGTGAGGCTCGGTCCTCCGAAACACCAAAGCTGCCCAACTATTGGAACAAAACACATTATACAACCGTGCACCTAACAGGCTGACAGAAACTCATTCTCCCCCCAGTTTGTGTTGCTCTCTCAGGACTCCTGGAGTTTCCAGGTGATTGTCATTGGCTCCGATACTGTCATCCTCACAACCAGCAATGAAGTAGTGCATTCTGAAGAATGGGGTTGGGTGGGAGGGGAAGGGTGAAGAGGAATGTGGTAGAGAAAGGCAGGTAGTCCCCAGGTGTGCGGACCACCCTGCTGGACAAATACCAATAGGAAATCCCACCCCCCCACACCCAAGCACCAGTTCACTCCCAGGAGCTCTGGTGGAGCAATCCTCCATTGCCAGCACCTGCTATCTGAGGAAATGAGAGATAAGATCTAAACGTGAATTTACATGAGATAAACTCCTAGCTCCAGCCAACTCTTACTGGAAAAGAAAGATTCGCAAACTGCTATTTAAAAATAAATATATGAAAATAAGGACAGAATTTTAAAGTGGGACTGAATTATGTCTCCATGTCCTTGTTCAATTATTTCCCCCCCCCCCCCACCCTCTAACTGCGCTTCATTGTAATATTACACTTGGTTTCAAACTCTCTCTCCACCCCTCCTCCCCATCACTTCGAGATTTCCTCATCAAATGTGGAATTTTCATGTGTACTGTCTGCATTTGTAAATGGAAGTTGTGAGACTTATGGAAGTATTGGGATTCTAGCCCATTCTACAGTAACAGTCTAAACTGCTATTATAACAATTGGTAGGTATATTTTTCTGATTAAAGAATTTGAAAGAGGTGTATTAAAATGTCCAGTATAATCACTGGTGAAATAATGTCATTAACAGTTTTGGCTATAAAATGTATTAAAATACTGTCTGCATTGAATTACAATTAATGTTGATCTTGTCCATTCAATTAAATTGTATTCTACACTTCCTCCTCCTCCAATATCTCCTTTGCAGTCACTGCATGGCACAGCTCTTTCCTGATTCTGCACACAGCAGCCACAATAAAGATGTGGGTGCAGTTGACACTTTGGGTGCAATCAGCAATCTTGGCGCAGATTGCTCTTGAAATTGCGCTAATTTTCCAAAATGAAGTTATGGTTCAAGTTTCCACCCAAACTCATTTGCATAATCACAATTTTAAGACCTTGCGTGAACCAGCGTAATCAGGCAGTGTAATAGAACACAATTGTTTTTTTAGTGACTTATTTAAAAGTGGTAACCTGGTGCAATTTTATTAATACAGCCGAAGATGGGGTAACCACAAAAGTGTGTCTAGCAATGTTCCCTTGAAGCTGCGTGGCTGCACAGCGCTCTGCAGCTCCCGTGCAGCTGGCTTTTAAATAGGAAAAAACGCACATGCGCACTATTTTGAATGGGCCATGCGGCCCCTTAAAGGTGGGCCGCACATCAAAAAAAAATTAAATGGAACGTTGGTGTCTAGTCTTCCACCTAAGTAACCTGATTTTTAAATCACTGAAAGTGACTTCAAAAAGTTATACTAAACCACTTACTAGTTTTATTTGTGTAAGCAAGTCAGTTTCTTAGTAAATTAATTTTTTAAATATTTAAAAACTTTTAAAATGGGCTTACTAGTGCCTTTGCACCAAAAAAAGCTTAATTTGAAGATCCTCCTCGGATGGTGGAAACGCACCATGCTAGTTATTTCTATGTGGGGCCGGGCTAGCCTTTAAACCAACATTAAAGATCATGGAAACTCGATCTATGCTCGATGTAACTGCCGTTTAAAATTTGTCAATTGTAGGACTAGAGGTCACAGATAGGATGAGTTGAGACCATGGAGGGATTTGAACATGAGGATGAACACGCATTGGAGCAGCGGGAGCCAGATCGAAGGTTGGCCTAGTGCTCCATTCACTCTATTAAACCCTACAAGTGGGCATATTTATTTGTTTGCCCAATATAGAGAGCAGAGTCCCTGATGGGACACATAACACTTGCCCCAGTCCATATAAATTAGGCACTGAGCCAAGGCTTGGAGTTAATGCAATAATCGTGGGGGACTTCAGTCTTATAGACTGAACAAATCAAATTGGCAGAAGTAGTTTGGAGGATGAGTTCATGGAATGATTTGAGACAGTTTCCTAGAACAATGCATCATGGAACTCACTAGGGAAGAGGCTATTTTAGATCTTGTCTTGTGTAATGAGCCAGGGTTAATTAGTAATCTCATAGTAAGGGATCCTCTGGGGAAGAGTGACCATAATATGATAGAATTTCACATTCAGTTAGTGACATACTTAAATTTGAAACTAGGGTATTAAACTTAAAAAAGCCAATTACATAGGTATGAAGGGCAAGTTGGCTAAGGTAGATTGGGAAATTAGATTAAAAGGTATGATGGTAGATAAGCAATAACAAAAACTCCATTGGAGAAGTGATCTATCTGTGGTTAACTAAAGAGGTTAAGGATAATTATTAGATTAAAAGAAGAGGCTTGTAATGTTGCCAAGAAAAATAGGAAACCTAAGGATTGGGAATGTTTTAGAAACCAGCAAATGATGACCAAAAAATTGGAGGGAAAAAATAGAATGAGAACAAACTAGCAAGAAATATAAAAGAACAGATTGTATGAACTTCTACAAATATGTAAAAAGGAAGAGTAGCGAAAGTAAATGTAGAGGCTGAAACAAAATAAATTATATTGGGGACTAAGGAAATGGCAGAGACATTAAACAAATATTTTGTATCTGTCTACACCGTAGAAGACACAAACATACCAGCAATAGTGGTGAACCAAGGATCCAATGCGAGCAAGGCACTTAAAGTAATTAGTAAAGAAAAAGTACTGGAGAAATAAATGGGACTGAAAGCCGACAAACCTGATGGCCTACATCCCAGGGTTCTAAAAGAGGCGGCTGCAGAGGTAGTGGATGCATTGGTTGTGATCTTCCAAAATTCCCCAGATTCAAGAAAGGAGGGAGAGAGGAAACAGGGAACTACAGGCCAGTTAGCCTGATGTCAGTCATTGGAAAAATACTGGAATCCATTATTAAGGAAGTAGTAATGGGACACTTAGAAAATCCTAATATGATTAGGCAGAGTCAACATGGTTTTATGAAAGGGAAATCGTGTTTGACAAATCCATTAGCATTTTTTGAGGATGTAACTAGCAGGGTAGACAAAGGGGAACCTGTGGATGTAGTATATTTGGATTTTCAAAAGGCATTCGATAAGGTGACACATGAAAGGTTGTTATACAAGATGAGGGCTCATGGGGTTGGGAGTAATATATTAGCATGGATAGAGGATTGGTTAAAGAACAGAAAGCAGAGTAGGAATAAATGGGTCACTTTCAGGTTGGAAGGCTGATGCGAGTGGAGTGCTGCAAGGATCAGTGCTGGGGTTTCAGCTATTTACAATCTATATTAATGACTTGGATGTAGGGACAGAATATAATGTATCCAAGTTTGCTGATGATACAAAGCTAGGTGGGAAATTAAGCTGAGAGGTGAAAAGTAAGCTGTGAGGAGCACACAGTCTGCAAAGGAATATAAACAGGTGAAGTGAGGTGGCAGATGAAGTATAATGTGGGGAAATGTGAGGTTATTCACGTTGGTAGGAAGAATAGAAAAACATTTTTTTTTAAATGGTGAGAAACTGTTGCATGTTGGTGTTCAGAGGGATTTGGATGCTCTTGGACACAACACAAAACTAACATGCAGCCACAGTAAGTAATTAGGAAGGCAAATGGCATGTTGGCCTTTATTGCAAGGGGGTAGGAGTATAAGAATAAGGAAGTCTTGCTGCAATTGTACAGGGCTTTGGTGAGACCACACTTGGAGTACTGTGCATAGTTTTGGTCTCCTTACCTGAGGAAGGATATACTTACCTTCGAGGTGGTGCAACAAAGGTTCACCAGATTGATTCCTGGGATGAGAGGGTTGTCTTATGAGGAGAGCTTGAGTAGAATGGACCTATACTCTCTGGACTTTAGAAGAATGAGGTGTGATCTCATTGAAATATATAAGATTCTGAGAGGGCTTAACAGGGTAGATGCTGAGAGGCTGATTCCCCTGGCTGGAGAGTCTAGAACTTGGGAGTATAGTCTCGGGAGTAGGGGTCGGCCATTTAGGACTGAGATGAGAAATGTCTTCACTTGAGTTGTGGGTCTTTGGAATTTGCTACCTCAGGGCTGTGGATGCTCAGTCGTGAGTATATTCAAGACAGAGATCAATAGAGTTTTGGACTCTGAGGGAATCAAGGGGATTGGGTGGGAAAGTGGAGTTGAGATCAGCCATGATCTTGAATGGTGGAACAGGCTCGAGGGGGCCGTATGGCCTACTCCTGCTCCTATTTCTTGTGTTCTTACCAGTAGTGTATAGGAGTACTGTTGGGACTTATGGCATTCAGTCAAAATCATTGAGAATCAATTAAAGCAACGTTGCTGAGTTTACCCTGAGCCATATGATCTGCAATCTATAAAGCTATCCCTTTTACTACTTTTGTTTAGGTGCGTGTCTAGCAAACTCTAGCTTTAGTTTTGTTTCTAACTTATGCTGCTGAGGCAAAGAAATCTTTGGCCACATAATCTGCTGCTGAGTCTACCCCACCCACAGTCATGCAGACCCTAGATTTGCTCACCCCGTGCCTCTTTTGGATGAGTGCCTTGGACAATTGCTTGTAGCACAGAGCTTGTCAATCACACCAACCTCGCAGTCACCCTTTATCTTGGTAGTATTGTGCCCAAGCTAACCAAGTTTTTACTTGCCTTAAAGGGGATAATTGACTACTGACATTTAGTAATAACAATTAAAACTTCAGGAGATGGGTTGTGTTAGATCCGTGATTCTGAGAGTATGATGTTTTTCAATAACTACACGGTTGCTGTAACTTAACAATCAACAGGTGTTTACTGGAGTAGGGTAGTCTCAAGACTGGGGGTACAGAGGCATACTCAAGGCTTATATACAGGTGTGGTCACTGCCGGTACTACAGTATACAGGAGCTGTAAAAGTAGTTCTCAAAGATACAATTCCTCCCCTTTTAGATTAGCAGTACCCATAATATTCAAATAACAATTAACACTTTAACATGCACATTAAACAACAATAGTCCATTTATAGATTCAGTCTTTGGGGCGGCTTCCTGATCCTTTCGGGATAGCGCCTTTCCTGCAGTTCTTGTTCTTGGTGCGGAGGCGATTCTGGCCCCTTTTCGTCGGTTAGTTCATCGGTTTCCACTGCTACTGGTTCTGAGGTAGATGCTACCGGTATGCAAGACATGGGGTTGACTCGTTCCTGTGACACTAAGATCTGATCGACGTGGCGTCTCACAATGTTCTCCCCGACATCCACTGTGTACATTAATGGCCCCTGCCTTGTGCATATCGTTCTGGGTTGCCATTTCTCTGTTCGGTAGTCACGGGCCAAGACTGGTTGTCCTACGTTGAAGCTCCTTGTCGGCTTCTCATTGATGTGCTGGAATTGTTTATCCTCAACATTTCTTCGCACATTTGGTCTGAGCAAATCCAGACAAGATCTCAACCTTCGGATAAAGAACATCATGGCCGGGGTCTGGTTGGTAACTGCATGTGTCGCATTTCTGTAGGCTAATAAGAAATTGTCCACCTTATGCTGTAGTGGAATTTCATCGTCGCACATGGCCTTTATCGCCTTTTTAAAGGTTTGTACGAACCTCTCAGCCAATCCATTTGTGGCTGGAGGATACGGGGCGGATGTGTAATGCCTTACCCCATTCCTTCTCATAAATTTCCAAAACTCTTCGGACACAAACTGTGGTCCATTATCGGAGCAAATCTGCTCTGGCAAGCCGTTCCTGGCAAATATGGTCCGTAGGACTGCAATCGTTTTCTCTGTAGTGGTTGAGGACATTTTTATCACCTCAGGCCATTTCGAGTGAGCATCCACTGCTATTAAGAACATTGAGTCCATGAATGGACCAGCAAAATCAATATGCACCTGTTGCCATGGAGAGGAGGGCCACTCCCATGGGTGTAGAGGGGCATGTGGTGGTGCATTTTGGACCTTCTGGCATCCTGAGCAGCTCTTGGTCAGGTCCTCGATTTGTTGATCGATTCCTGGCCACCACACATAAGCCCTAGCAAGGCTTTTCATTTTCACCCCTCCCAGATGACCTTCGTGAAGCTCATTGAGCACTCTCTCCCTTAACTTGGGTGGAATTACCACTCGGGATCCACACATCAAGGTCCCCTGGCATACTGACAGCTGTTCTCTTCTGGATGAGAATGCTGGCAACAGTGAGTCGCCATGTGTTGGCCATCCCCTCACCGTCAAATCATATACCCGAGACACCATCGGATCATTGCGGGTCTCCTTCTCTGTATCCGCGTTAGTTACTGGCAATTGTTCAATTATTGACGAATAAAATATCTCAATAGTGTCCACTGCTGGTGCTTCCTCCACAGTAGGCAGTGGCAGGTGTGATAGCCCATCAGCGTTTCCATGCTGTTTCGTGCCTTTGTATTCTATTTCATATTGATTCGCCCCTAGAAACAGGGACCATCTTTGTAACCGTTGTGCAGTCATCACTGGAACGCCCTTCTTTGGATTAAAGATGGAGTCAAGTGGTTGGTGGTCAGTCAGCAAGGTGAACTTCTGCCCATGCAGATAGTGGTTGAATTTTTTTACTCCCCATACTAGGCTGAGGGCCTCCCTGTCAATCTGGGCGTAGTTGCGCTCGGCTGAGGTTAGTGACTGAGACGCAAAGGCTACTGGCCTCTCCAACCCGTCTGGGAATTTGTGCGACAGCACCGCTCCAATGTGATGTGATGTGATGCATCACATGCCAAACGAATTGGTAGTGCTGGGTTGAAATGGGCCAATACCTCTTTTGATGTGATCAATTCTTTGCACTTCTGGAAAGCTTGTTTACGTTCGTCATTCCACTTCCATGGTACCCCTGTTTGCAGTAGGGTGTTCAGCGGGTGTAATACCGTAGACAAATTTGGTAAGAACTTATGGTAGTAGTTTACCAGCCCAAGGAGCGACCTCAGTTGTGACATATTTTCCGGTGCTGGAGCCTTGACTACTGCCTCAATCTTTTCAGGGGACTTATGTAACCCCTCTTCATCGATAACGTGGCCACAATACGAGATCTGCTTCTGGAAAAACTCGCACTTGTGGTGATTAGCTCGTAGCCCATATTCCTTTAATCTGGTGATACATATAAGTCCATTTTAGGTATTTCAGGGGCTTTGTATATCACTTTCACCCTTATTTTTCCTTTGGGGTAGACTTTTTGCCCCGTGTACATCTTCAAGACAATCTCTGTAGCTTTCAAGGGTATATGTGAAAATAGCCGCTTGTAGTCCCTTTGGTTTATGACGGTTAGGGCTGATCCTGTGTCCAATTCCATTTTCACTTGGACTCCGTCTATCTTGAGTGTAACCCAGATAGTCTGGTGATCCTCCATTTTGGTTAATTTATGTAGTTTCAGACAACCCAGCTCCTTGCTTCCGGAGCCTGTATCACTTTTCTGTTCATCTGAACTACTGTCCATCACCTTATGTACCTTTTTGTACTTCTCCTGTGGAGATTTCTTGCTGTTGGTTTTCTTCCCAGACCTGCAGACTCTTGCTATGTGTCCTGCTTTTCCACACTGTCTGCACACTTGGTCCTTGAACCAACAATCCTTCTGGTCGTGTGTTGTTCTGCCGCAGCGATAACACTTCCCTGTTCCATAGGACATTTCATTGGTGCCATATTCTTGCAGTCTCCATTGTATCTCTGCAGCGCCCCTTGCGGCTGCTTCATGTGATACTGCCATGCTGAAAGCCTTGTCCAGCGTAAGATCCTTTTCTGATGGAAGCCGTTTCTG
The DNA here is from genome assembly GCF_052327205.1 of Somniosus microcephalus. Lineage (NCBI taxonomy): Eukaryota > Metazoa > Chordata > Chondrichthyes > Squaliformes > Somniosidae > Somniosus > Somniosus microcephalus. Next base: position 47,459,134 of record NC_140992.1, on the reverse strand, counting down.
GGTTCCTTCACTTTGAAGCCCACACACAAACTTGTCCCTTAACGTATCTGCTAGTCCCACTCCAAACTGGCAGTGTTTCGATAGCTTGCGCAGTTCCGTTAAGTACTCAGCATTGCTTTTGTCTTTATGTTGGTTCCTTTTATGGAACTTAAATCTTTCTGCTATCAGCAGCGGTGTGGGGTTTAAGTTGTCCTGTAGGATTTCTACTATGCTTTCGAAATTCTTATTCACGGGCTTCTCTGGGGTTATTAGGTTTTGCAGTAACCCATAAGTTTTTGCACCCATGGAATTTAACAAAACCAATGCTTTCCTAGCATCTGGCACTTCATTTGCCCTGCAGTACACCTCAATACGTTCCACATATGTCGCCCAATCTTCGACTTCATTGTCGAACGTAGAGATACTGCCACTCTTCGGCATCCCTGGGTGTGATTTAACTGTCAAAAATGGCATCTCCCGCGCTTCCCCTTCTTCTCCGCTGGCACAAAATGGCATCTCCCGCGCTTTCCTTCCTTCCCGCGCTCGCCTTTCTTCTCCGCTGCGGCTTCTAAAAACGGCGTCTCCCGCGCTCTTCCTTCTTCTCCACGGCTCAATGGCGTCTCCCACGCTTTCCCTTCTTCTCCCCGCAGACACTGTTCAGCCCTTGAGCCCTGGCTGTGCTCTGCGTGTTTTTTTTTCTTTTCTGTGCGCCTTTCCCGTTTCCGCCGCTCGATTCTGAACCTGGCTGCTGCTTTACCCTCTCTCTCTCCGTTTTTTTTCCTCGACGCCGCTCGGTTTTCAACCCCCGGCTGCCCCCTGTGCGCTTCACCCTCTCTCTTTCCCCGTCGACGCTGCTCGGCTTTTTCTCTGCCGTCGGTCGGCTCCAGCCGCCGCTGTCCGGGAAGGGTCTGCGCTGTACCTGTTGTTAGTCTGTTGCTGATCGTCGTGGCTGGGGAACCAAGCCTGGCTCTCCACAGCCTCCCCTGCGATGTTCACTTTCTGCCGGACGACTGGGCGGTTGCTCGTGGTCGACGCCCGTGCTTCTGGCCTCGACTTTCTCCCACCGCCCTCCCGGAGCGAATCCTCGAAGGGAAATGCAGAATTGCAGGTAGATTCGAATCGACACTCGTCGCCACTGTTCGATCCGTGATTCTGAGAGTATGATGTTTTTCAATAACTACACGGATGCTGTAACTTAACAATCAACAGGTGTTTACTGGAGTAGGGTAGTCTCAAGACTGGGGGTACAGAGGCATACTCAAGGCTTATATACAGGTGTGGTCACTGCCGGTACTACAGTATACAGGAGCTGTAGTTCTCTCTTAAAGGTACATACACTACAGGTTGTAAGTTGAGTGATGCACTGTAGCCTGTTTTTTGGGGGGATGTTGGCAAAATTGAGAGAGTATGCACAGATACAGCTGCAAGACAGACAATGGGCCATAAACCTAATTTTATAATATAAGGCCTGCCCCTTTCTTAAATTAGCTGCATAAGCAGGTTCATCTCTGGGCTCAAAAGATAAGAATCAGCTGAGACTGAAAGACTTTAGAATGGCTTTAAACAAGTTTGACGGTTTTCCAGATAATGATGCCATACAACCTTAAAAGGGGAGTGCAACTCGAAACCGAGTGATCAGTTCCTCATTTTGGGAGAGCCAAGGGGGATTAACTATGTCGTTGACAACGACTTCTTTGAATGCTCTTTCACCAAGTATTCTGCACAGGAAAGGCTTGCTCAGTGCTTGGCCTGCACAATACTTAGGTGGCTAGGTAGTGCTACTTAAAGGGGTTTTTATAAAAAGGTGAAGTTGTGGTGTTACAGGCTGAATTGCTCACAATTGCCCAAAAGACATGCAGACAAGACTCCTCCCTTTGGTGAGTTGGAGCTCCTGTTAGATCCGTGATTCTGAGAGTATGATGTTTTTTTAATAACCACACGGATGTTGTAACTTAACAATCAACAGGTATTTACTGGAGTAGGGTAGTCTCAAGAGGCATGCGCAAGGCTTATATACAGGTGTGGTCACTGCCGGTACTACAGTATACAGGAGCTGTAAAAGTAGTTCTCTCTTAAAGGTACATACACTACAATTCCTCCCCTTTTAGATTAGCAGTACCCATAATATTCAAATAACAATTAACACTTTAACATGTACATTAAACAACAATAGTCCATTTATCGATTCAGTCTTTGGGGCGGCTTCCTGATCCTTTCGGGATAGCGCCTTTCCTGAGGTTCTTGTTCTTGGTGCAGAGGCGATTCTGGCCCCTTTTCATCGGGTTCCACTGCTACTGGTTCTGAGGTAGATGCTACCGGTATGTCGGGTTCATCCCCAGGTACTCGAGACATGGGGTTGACTTGTTCCTGTGACGCTAAGATCTGATCGACGTGGCGTCTCACAATGTTCTCCCCGACATCCACTGTGTACATTAATGGCCCCTGCCTTGTGCATATCGTTCCGGGTTGCCATTTCTCTGTTCGGTAGTCACGGGCCAAGACTGGTTGTCCTACATTGAAGCTCCTTGTCGGCTTCTCATTGATGTGCTGGAATTGTTTATCCTCAACATTTCTTCGCACATTTGGTCTGAGCAAGTCCAGACGAGATCTCAACCTTCGGTTAAAGAACATCATGGCCGGGGTCTGGTTGGTAACTGCATGTGTCGCGTTTCGGTAGGCTAATAAGAAATTGTCCATCTTATGCTGTAGTGGAATTTCATCGTCGCACATGGCCTTTATCGCCTTCTTAAAGGTTTGTACGAACCTCTCAGCCAATCCATTTGTGGCTGGATGATACGGGGCGGATGTGTAATGCCTTACCCCATTCCTTCTCATAAATTTTCGAAACTCTTCGGACACAAACTGTGGTCCATTATCAGAGCAAATCTGCTCTGGCAAGCCGTTTCTGGCAAATATGGTCCGTAGGACTGCAATCATTTTCTCTGTAGTGGTTGAGGACATTTTTATCACCTCAGGCCACTTCGAATGAGCATCCACTGCTATTAAGAACATTGAGGCCATGAATGGACCAGCGAAATCAATATGCACCTGTTGCCATGGAGAGGAGGGCCACTCCCATGGGTGTAGAGGGGCATGTGGTGGTGCATTTTGGACCTTCTGGCATCCTGAGCAGCTCTTGGTTAGGTCTTTGATTTGTTGATCGATTCCCGGCCACCACACATAAGCCCTAGCAAGGCTTTTCATTTTCACTCCCCCCAGATGACCTTCATGTAGCTCATTTAGCACTCTCCCTTAACTTGGGTGGAATCACCACTCTGGATCCACACATCAAGGTCCCCTGGCATACTGACAGCTGTTCTCTTCTGGATGAGAATGCTGGCAACAGTGAGTCGCCATGTGTTGGCCATCCCCTCACCGTCAAATCATATACCCGAGACAGCGTCGGATCATTGCGGGTCTCCTTCTCTATATCTGCGTTCGTTACTGGCAATCGTTCAATTATTGACGAATAAAATATCTCGATCGGGTCCACTGCTGGTGCTTCCTCCACAGTAGGCAGTGGCAGGCACGATAGCCTATCAGCGTTTCCATGCTGTTTCGTGCCTTTATATTCTATTTCATATTGATTCGCCCCTAGAAACAGGGACCATCTTTGTAACCGCTGTGCAGTCATCACTGGAACGCCCTTCTTAGCATTAAAGATGGAGACAAGTGGTTGGTGGTCAGTCAGCAAGGTGAACTTCTGCCCATGCAGATAGTGGTTGAATTTTTTTACTCCCCATACTAGGCTGAGGGCCTCCCTGTCAATCTGGGCATAGTTGCGCTCGGCTGAGGTTAGTGACCGAGACGCAAAGGCTACTGGCCTCTCCAACCCATCTGGGAATTTGTGCGACAGCACCACTCCAATACCATAGGGCGATGCATCACATGCCAAACGAATTGGTAGTGCTGGGTTGAAATGGGCCAACACCTCTTTTGATGTGATCAATTCTTTACACTTCTGGAAAGCTCGTCTACTTTCGTCATTCCACTTCCATGGTACCCCTGTTTGCAGTAGGGTGTTCAGTGGGTGTAATACCGTGGACAAATTTGGTAAGAACTTATGGTAGTAGTTTACCAGCCCGAGGAACGACCTCAGTTGTGACACATTTTCCGGTGCTGGAGCCTTGACTACTGCCTCAATCTTTTCAGGGGACTTATGTAACCCCTCTTCATCGATGACGTGGCCACAATACGAGATCTGTTTCTGGAAAAACTCGCACTTGTGACGATTAACTCGTAGCCCATACTCCTTTAATCTGGTGAGCACCTTCTCCAAGTTGGCGAGGTGATCACTGTCATTTTCGCCCGTGACCAGGATATCGTCCAAATAACACTGGGTCCCTGGAATCCCTTGCAGGACTTGATCCATTGCCCTTTCCCAAATAGCCGGAGCTGATGCTACCCCGAACACCAGCCAGTTGTATTGATAGAGACCTTTATGAGTGTTAACCTTAAGGTATTGTTTCGAGGCTTCTTCTACCTCCATTTGCAAGTAAACCTGGGCTAGATCAATTTTGGTGAAGTGTTTACCTCCAGATAGCGAAGCGAAAATATCCTCAATTCGTGGAAGCGGATATTGTACCGTGTGAAGGACTGGGTTCACTGTCACCTTAAAATCCCCACAGATGCGGATCCTCTTTGGTTCCCCAGGTGTATTACTCAACGACCTCTTCATTACAGGAATGATGGGTGTAGCCCACTTGCTCCTGTCTACTTTGGACAGTACTCCTGAATGTTCCAACCCTTCCAGCTCTGCTTCGACAGCTGGTATGATCGCATAAGGCACTGGTCTGGCCTTAAGAAACTTTGGGCTTGCATTTTCCTCTATTTTAATCGTTGCTGTTATGCCTTTTAGTGTTCCGAGTCCCTCCTGGAACACTTCTTTTGCGTCAGTTAGCATTTTTGACAGTCGTCCAGGTGTGACGTCGTCATCCTTTTTGGCCTCAACCTTCAGTGCCTGTATGGAATGCCAATCTAATTGTATCTTCCGGATCCATTCACGTCCTAGCAGTGGTGGTCCTCCATCTGGCAATACATATATGTCCATTTTAGGTATTTCCTGGCCTTTATATATCACTTTCACCCTTATTTTTCCTTTGGGGTAGACTTTATTGCCCCGTGTACGTCTTCAAGACAATCTCTGTAGCTTTCAAGGGTATATGTGAAAATAGCCGCTTGTAGTCCCTTTGGTTTATGACTGTTAGGGCTGATCCTGTGTCCAATTCCATTTTCACTTGGACTCCGTCTATCTTGAGTGTAACCCAGGTAGTCTGGTGATCCTCCATTTTGGTTACCTTATGTAGTTTCAGACAACCCAGCTCCCTGCTTCCGGAGTCTGTGTCACTTTTCTATTCGTCTGAACTACTGTCCATCACCTTGTGTACCTTTTTGTACTTCTCCTGTGGAGATTTCTTACTGTTGGTTTTCTTCCCAGACCTGCAGACTCTTGCTATGTGTCCTGCTTTTCCACACTGTCTGCACACTTGATCCTTGAACCAACAGTCCTTCTGGTCATGTGTTCTGCCGCAGTGATAGCACTTCCCTGTTCCATAGGACATTTCATTGGTGCCATATTCTTGCGGTCTCCGTTGTATCTCTGCAGCGCCCCTTGCGGCTGCTTCGTGTGATACTGCCATACTGAAAGCCTTGTCCAGCGTAAGATCCTTTTCTGATAGAAGCCGTTTCTGGGTTCCTTCACTTTGCAGCCCACACACAAACTTGTCCCTTAACGTATCTGCGAGTCCCGCTCCAAACTGGCAGTGTTTTGATGGCTTGCGCAGTTCCGTTAGGTACTCAGCATTGCTTTCGTCTTTGTGTTGGTTCCTTTTATGGAACTTACATCGTTCTGCTATCAGCAGCGGTGTGGGGTTTAAGTGGTCCTGTAGGATTTCTACTATGCTTTCAAAATTCTTGTTCACCGGCTTCTCTGGGGTTATTAGGTTTCGCAGTAACCCATAAGTTTTTGCACCCATGGAATTTAACAAAACCAGTGCTTTCCTAGCATCTGGCACTTCATTCGCCCTGCAGTACACCTCAATACGTTCCACATATGTCGCCCAATCTTCGACTTCATTGTCGAACGTAGAAATACTGCCACTCTTCTGCATCCCTGGGTGTGATTTAACTGTCAAAAATGGCATCTCCCGCGCTTCCCCTTCTTCTCCGCTGGCACAAAATGGCGTCTCCCGCGCTTTCCTTCCTTCCCGCGCTCGCCCTTCTTCTCCGCTGCGGCTTCTAAAAATGGCGTCTCCCGCGCCCTTCCTTCTCCGCAGCTCAATGGTGTCTCCCGCACTCTCCCTTCTTCTCCCCGCGGACACGGTTGAGCCCTTGAGCCCTGGCTGTGCTCTGCGCGTTTTTTTGTTGTTGTTTTTTTTCTGTGCGCCTTTCCCGTTTCTGCCGCTCGGTCCTGAACCCGGCTGCTGCTTTACCCTCTCTCCATTTTGTTTTTCCTCGACGCCGCTCGGTTTTCAACCCCCGGCTGCGCCGTGCGCTTCACCCTCTGTCTTACCCCGTCGACGCTGCTCGGCTTTCTCTCCGCCGTTGGTCGGCTCCAGCCGCCGCTGTCTGGGAAGGGTCTGCGCTGTACCTGTCGTCAGTCTGTTGCTGATCGTCGTGGCTGGGGAACCAAGCCCGGCTCTCCACAGCCTCCCCTGCGATGTTCACTCTCTGCCGGATGACTGGGCGGTTGCTCGTGGTCGACGCTTGTGCTTCTGGCCTCGACTTTCTTCCACCGCCCTCCCGGAGCGAATCCTCGAAGGGAAATGCAGAGTTGCAGGTAGATTCGAATCGACACTCGTCGCCACTGTTAGATCCGTGATTCTGAGAGTATGATGTTTTTTCAATAACCACACGGATGCTGTAACTTAACAATCAACAGGTATTTACTGGAGTAGGGTAGTCTCAAGAGGCATGCGCAAGGCTTATATACAGCTGTGGTCACTGCCGGTACTACAGTATACAGGAGCTGTAGAAGTAGTTCTCTCTTAAAGGTACATACACTACAGCTCCTACTTAAAGTGCACCAAGGGAGGGTGGCTGAAGAAAAAGCCGGAGTGCCAGCTGAATGGTGGGAGGTCGCTGACTGAGTCAGTGTAGTCAACTCTCTCATACCAGGCTGGCTACAACTGAAGAAATGTGCTCATATTGAGACAAAGCTGATTGTGCTCCTCATTTTGCATATATGGGGGCGAAGAGGAGGAGACAGAATTGGAGGAGAGGGAGGAGATGGAAGAGGAGGGAAGAAGAAAGGGGAGGGAGGGAGGAGGAGGGAGGGAAGAGGAGGAGAATGGAAGGAGGAGGGAGGGAAGAGGAGGAGAATGGAAGGAGGAGGGAGGGAAGGAGGAGGGGGAGGAGGGAGGGAGGAGGAGGAGGGGGAGGAGGGAGGGAAGAGGAGATGAGGGAGGAGGAGGGAGGGAAGAGGAGATGAGAGAGGATGAGGGGGAGGGAGGTAAGAGGAGGAGGAGAATGGAAGGAAGAGGGGGAGGGAGAGAAGGGGGGAGGGAGGGAAGAGGAGGAGGAGAATGGAAGGAAGAGGGGGAGGGAGGGGAGGAGGAGAGAGGAGAGAGGGGGAGGGAGGGGAGGAGGAGGGAGGGGAGGAGGAGGGAGGAGAGAGGAGGAGGAGAATGGAAGGAAGGGGGGAGGGAGGGAAGAGGCGATGAGGAGGGGGAGGGAGAGGAGAGGATGAGGGAAGAGGAGGAGGGGAGGGAGGGAAGAGGAGGAGGAGAATGGAAGGAAGAGGGGGAGGGAAGGGAGGAGGAGGGAAGAGGAGGGAGGGGAGGAGGAGGAAGGGGGGAGGAGGAGGAGGGGGAGGGAGGGAAGAGGAGGAGAATGGAAGGAAGAGGGGGAGGGAAAAGGAGGGAGGGAGGGGAGGAGGAGGGAGGAGGAGGAGGGAAGAGGAGGAGGGAAGAGGAGGAGGGAGGGAGGAGGGAGGGAGGTGGAGGAGTTGGAGGAGAATGGAGGAGGTAGGGAAGAGGAGGGAAGAAGAGAATGGAAGGAGGAGATGAGGAGGAGGGAGGAGATGATGGGGAAGAGGAGGGAGGGAGGGAGGGAAGAGGAGGGAGGGAAGAGGAGGAGGAGGAGGGAGGGAAGAGGAGGAGAATGGAAGGAAGAGGAGGAGGGAGGGAAGAGCTGGATGAGGAGAAAATGGAGAGAGGAGGGAAGGGAATGGAGGAGGGAAGGGGAGGAGAATGGAAGGAGGAGTTGGAGGGGAGGGGATGGGAGAGGGGAGGAAGGAGGAGAGTAGAGAGAGAGGATGAGGGAAGAGGAGGAGTGAGGATGATGGAGAGGGGATGGGAAGATGGTGGAAGGAGGAGATGGAAGAGGAGGATAAGATGAGGGAAGAGGAGGAGGTAGGAGATGAAGGAGGAGGGAAGAGGAGGAGAATGGAAGGAGGAGGTAGGAGATGGGGAGGAATGGAGGGGAGGGAAGAGGAGGAGATGGAGGAGGGGGCAAGGAGGAGGGGAGGGAAGAGGAGGAGCTGGAGGAGGGAGGAAGAGGTGGTAGATGGGGGATGGAAGGAGGAGGGAATGGAAAATGAGGAGAGAGTAGATGGAGAAGGGAGGTGGCGGGAAGAGGAGGAGATGAAAGGAGGATGGAAGAGGGAGGAGGAGATGGAAGAGGAGGGGGGAGGGGGTAGGGAGGAGGAGATGGAAGAGGAGGGGGAGGGGGAAGGGAGGAGAGGGGAAGGAGGGAGGAGAGGGGAAGGAGGGAGGAGAGGGGAGGAGAGGGGGAGGAGAGGGGGAAGGAGAGGGGGAAGGAGGGAGTAGAGGGGGAGGGGCGGAAGGAGGGAGGAGAGGGGGAGAAGGAGGGAGGAGGGAGGAGAGGGGGGAAGGAGGGAGGAGGGGGGGGAAGGAGGGAAGAGGATTATGGAGGAGGAGGGAAGGGGAGGGGGAGGGAGGAGGAGGGAAGGGGAGGGGGAGGGAGGAGGAGGGAAGGGGAGGGGGAGGGGGAGGGAGGAGGAGAGGAAGGGGAGGAGGAGGGGGGTGAGGAGGAGGAGGGGGAGGAAGAGGAGGAGGGAAGAGGAGAAGAGAGGAGATAGAGGGATGGGGAAGAGGAGTATGGAGGAGATGGAGGAAGAGGAGGAGAGGAGGATGAGGAGTATGGAGGAGGTAAGAGGACGAGCAGGGGGGGAAGAGGGAGAGCAGGGGAAAGAGGGAGAGGAGGGGGAAAGGGGAGAGGAGGGGGAAAGGGGAGAGGAGGAGGGAAGAGGAGGAGGAGGATGGGGAAGAGGAGGAGGGGGGAAGAGAAATATGGAGGAGGTAAGAGGACGAGCAGATGAGGAAGGAGGGTGAGGGGGAAGGAGGGTGAGGTGAGGAGGAGGGGGAAGGAGGAGGAGAAGGAGGGATGAGGAAGAGGAGGAGGAGAGGGGGGGAGGAGCGAGGAGGGAGGGGGAGGGGGAAGGAGGAGAAGAGGGAAGAGGGTGGGGGGAAGAGGAGGAGGGGATGGAGGAGGGAGAGGGAGGGGGAAGGAGGAGGGAGAGGGAAGAGGAGGGAGAGGAGAGATGGAGGAGGGAAGAGGAGGAGATGGAGGGGGAGGGGAGGAAGAGGGGAGGGGGAGGAGGTGGAGGAGGAAAGGAGAGGCAATTGAGGAGGAAAGAGGAGAGGATGGAGGAGGGAAGAGGAGGGGAGAGGAGAGGGGAGGAGGGAAGAGGAGAGGGAGGAGGGAAGCAAAGGGAGGGGGAAGCGGAGGAAGATGAGGGATGAGGGAGGAGGAGGAGATGGAAGATGAGGGAGGAGGAGATGGAAGATGAGGGTGGATGAGGGAGGAGGAGATGGAGGATGAGGGAGGAGGAGATGGAGGATGAGGGAGGAGGAGGGAGGATGAGGGAGGGGGGAAGAAGAGGGGAGGAGAGGGAGGGGGAGGGAAGAGGAGGGGGAGGAGGGGGGAGGGGAGGGGGGAGGAGGAGGAGGGGATGGGGAGGGAGAGGAGGAGGGGGTGGGGGAGGGGGAGGAGGAAGGAGAGGGAGGAGGGGGGAGGAAGAGGGGAGGGGGAGGAAGAGGGGAGGGGAGGAGGAAAGAGAAGGTGATGGAGGAGGAAAGAGGGAGGAGGGAAGAGGAGAGGGAGGAGGGAAGAGGAGTGGGGAAGAGGGAAGCGGAGGAACATGAGGGATGAGGAGAGAGGAGGAGGAGATGGATGATGACGGAGGAGATGGAAGAGGAGGAGATGGAAGGTGGAGGAGGAGGAGGAGATGGAAGATGAGGGAGGAGGAGGAGATGGAAGATGAGGAGGAGGAGGAGATGGAAGATGAGGGAAGAGGAGGAGATGGAAGATGAGGGAGGAGGAGGAGATGGAAGATGAGGGAGGAGGAGGAGATGAAGATGAGGGAGGAGGAGGAGATGGAAGATGAGGGAAGAGGAGGAGATGGAAGATGAGGGAGGATGAGGAGGAGATGGAAGATGAGGGAGGATGAGGAGGAGATGGAAGATGAGGGAGGATGAGGAGGAGATGGAAGATGAAGGGAGGATGAGGAGGAGATGGAAGATGAGGGAGGATGAGGAGGAGATGGAAGATGAGGGAGGATGAGGAGGAGATGGAAGATGAGGGAGGATGAGGAGGAGATGGAAGATGAGGAGGATGAGGAGGAGAGATGGAAGATGAGGGAGGAGGAGGAGGAGGAGATGAAGATGAGGGAGGAGGAGGAGGAGGAGATGGGAAGATGAGGAGGAGGAGGAGGAGGGGATGGAAGATGAGGGAGGGAGGAAGGAGGAGGGGATGGAAGATGAGGGAGGAGGAGGAGATGGAAGATGAGGGAGGAGGAGGAGGAGGTGGAAGATGAGGGAGGAGGAGGAGGAGGAGATGGAAGATGAGGGAGGAGGAGGAGGAGGAGATGAGAAGATGAGGGAGGAGGAGGAGATGGAAGATGAGGAGGAGGAGGAGGAGGGGATGGAAGATGAGGGAGGAGGAGGAGATGGAAGATGAGGAGGAGGAGGAGGAGGTGAGAAGATGAGGGGAGGAGGAGGAGGAGGAGATGGAAGATGAGGGAGGAGGAGGAGGAGGAGATGGAAGATGAGGGAGGAGGAGGAGGAGGAGATGGAAGATGAGGGGGGAGGAGGAGGAGATGGAAGATGATGGAGGAGGAGGAGGAGGAGATGGAAGATGAGGGAGGAGGAGGAGGAGGAGATGGACGATGAGGGAGGAGGAGGAGGAGGAGATGGAAGATGAGGGAGGAGGAGGAGGAGGAGGTTGATGGAAGATGAGGGAGGAGGAGGAGGAGATGGAAGATGAGGGAGGAGGAGGAGGAGGAGATGGAAGATGAGGGAGGAGGAGGAGGAGGAGATGGAAGATGAGGGAGGAGGAGGAGGAGGAGATGGAAGATGAGGGAGGAGGAGATGGAAGAGGAGGAGGAGATGGAAGATGAGGGAGGAGGAGGAGATGGAAGATGAGGGAGGAGGAGGAGATGGAAGATGAGGGAAGAGGAGGAGATGGAAGATGAGGGAGGAGGAGGAGATGGAAGATGAGGGCGGAGGAGGAGATGGAAGATGAGGGAGGAGGAGGAGATGGAAGATGAGGGAAGAGGAGTAGATGAGAGATGAGGAGAGGATGAGGAGGAGATGGAAGATGAGGGAGGATGAGAGGAGGAGATGAAAGATGAGGGAGGATGAGGGAGGAGATGGAAGATGAGGGAGGATGAGGAGGAGATGAAGATGAGGAGGATGAGGAGGAGATGGAAGATGAGGGAGGATGAGGAGGAGATGGAAGATGAGGGAGGATGAGGAGGAGATGGAAGATGAGGGAGGAGAAGGAGGAGATGGAAGATGAGGGAGGATGAGGAGGAAGAGATGGAAGATGAGGAGGAGGAGGAGGAGATGGAGATGAGGGAGGAGGAGGAGGAGGGATGGAAGATGAGGGGGAGGGACGGAGGAGAGATGGAAGATGAGGGAGGAGGAGGAGGAGGAGATGGAAGATGAGGGAGGAGGTAGGAGGAGGAGATGGAAGATGAGGGAGGAGGAGGAGGAGGAGATGGAAGTGATGAGGAGGGTGGAGGAGGAGAGAGGAAGATGAGGGAGGAGGTGAGGAGGAGGAGATGGAAGATGAGGGAGGAGACGGAGGAGGATGGAAGATGGAGGGGGTGGAGGGGTGGAGGTGTGGGATGATGAGGGAGGAGGA